>NC_081414.1:215614129-216229129 GCF_030272615.1 Cryptomeria japonica | reverse complement strand
AAGAAAATTAAATGTATGACGACTGATAAATGATGGTGAGTTTTTCTCTAATGATTTTGATAGATTTTATAAATACTATGGAATTAATAGACATAAGACAACTTCATATTCTCCACAACATAATGGAGTTGTAGAAATAATTAACAAGACACTAATGGAGAAGGCTAGGAGTATGGTAAGTGGTGTTGGTCTAGAACAAAAATTTTGGGCTGAAGTTGTTGCCACTGCTTGCTACCTAATTAAGAGGTCTCCTTCATCAAATCTTGTTGATAAAATGCTTATGGAAGCATGGTCAAGTGACATACATTCATTGAGATATCTTAGAGTTTTTGGTTGCAAGGCATATTTACGTGTGTCAAAGGAGAAGCGAACAAAGTTGGAGAAAAAGGCTATGAAATGTATTTTAATTAGATATAGTTATGGTGTGAAAGGATACAAGCTTTGGGACCCTGTTGCATAAAAGGTAATACATAGTAGAGTGTTATTTTTAGATAAATTATGTCTCCTTTTGTTACATTATAGATAGAACAGACTAAGAAGGAAGATGTGATTGAATTTCCTTCTATTCTTAAAAGAGTTGAATCAAGACCATATGATAGGCAAGAAGCTGAGGAGAGCTCATCTAGCTTTGAATATTCAAAAGAGGAGGAAAAACCACCAACTCATCTTGTTTGAAGGTCTAAATGACATAGACAACCACTTGAAAAGTATTCACTTGATGATTGGATATGTATTTTTGTTTTGAATACTAATGTGGATGAGCCTAGATTTGTAGAAGATGCATTAGGTATGAATGATGCAGAATCCCAGTAGATTGCTATGGAAGAATAAATGCAAAATTTGAAAAAGAATGACAAATGGGTTCTTGTACCATTTCCCGAAGGACAAATACTTGTTGGTTGTAAATGGGTGTTCAAGAAAAAGATTGGTTCAGATGGAGGCATTGAGAAGTTTAAAGCAAGGTTTGTTTCAAAAGGCTACTCTCAGGTTGAGGGTGTTGATTATGGTGATATATTTTCTCCTGTTGCAAAAATGGCATCCATTAGATTTTTTTCTATTGTTGTTTCTTGCGATTTAGAGGTTGAACAAATAGATGTCAAAACTACTTTCCTTCATGGTGATTTGGAGGAGGATATTTATATGACACAACTAGAGAACTATGTGGTAAAAGGTAAAAGTAATTTGGCCTGTAAATTGAAGAAATCTTTCTATGGCCTCAAACAAAGTCCTAGGATGTGGTACTAGAAATTTGATACATATGTTTTGAGTTTGGTATTTGAATGTTCTATATAAAATCATCGTGTTTATTATAAATCTGATGGTGATCATTTCATGTACATTGTATTATATGTTGATGATATGTTATTCATTGGTAAAGCGAAAGGTATGATTTTAAAACTAAAGTCTCACTTCAATGCTAAATTTGAAATGAAAGATCTTGGTGGAGAAAAAAACATTCTCGGGATGGAAATTAGAAGAGATAGAGTGAACAAAAAGCTATGGATAGGCCGAAGTAAGTATGTGAATTCAGTTTTACGGAGGTTCAACATGCATGATTGTAGACCATTGTGTGTTCCCTTTATAGTTGGAACAAAAATATCTATTTCAAATTGTCCTACATCTCCATCAGAGATGGAAGACATGATCAGAGTGCCTTACCAGATTGTAGCTAGAAGTTTGATGTATCCTATGGTCTATACTACACTAGACATTTCCCAAGTAGTGGGAGTTCTTTCCAGATATATGTCTAATCTTGGTAGAGTTCATTGGGATCTAGTCAAAAGAGTCTTCAGATATTTGAAGGTTACTTTAGAGTGTTCTTTGTGTTATCATGGTAATTTGGTTGGAGATGTGATTTCCCTTTCCCTTAACATTCATGGTTATGTTGATTCATATTGAGTAGGTGATATTGATAGAAGAAGATCCACCTATTCTTATGTGTTTACTTTATCTGGTGGTGCAATTAGTTGGATGAGTAAGCGATAGGTTGTGGTTGCTTTGTCCATTATAGAAATGGAGTATATGACAACTAATCACATGATTGTAAAGAAGACATTTTTCTCAAAAGACTGTGTTCAGATATTGGAATAAAACAAGGTGCAATGATAGTTTATTATGAGAGATAGAGTGTGATTTGCCTAGCTAAGAACCCAACATTTCATGCACCGACCAAACACATTGATGTTCAGTATCTTTTTGTCGGTTATATGGTCAAAGATGACAGGTTGAAGCTGGTCAAGGTAGAGACTATGATGAAGGTTGCAGATTCTTTAACTAAGGTTGTGAGAACAAAGAAGTTTAGATGGTGTTCAGAGTCTATGGGCCTCATGGCCCCTACCAATTAATTTATTGTGTAGATACTCCCTTTTCTCTTGCAAGGTGTTTGACAAGTGGGACAATGTTGTAGAAATGACATCTTAACCTTGCATTTACATGAGGTTACTATTTATAGTAAGTTTTTGTTTGAGCATTAATTAGTGTGAAATTAGCTCCAAAGCTTCGGACTAGCTAGATAAGCTTGAAGAAATTTTTTTGTCACAAGATCTTAACTAGTTTTGAAGATATTAAAGTTTCCCTTTTTGAAGGGTGCAAGGAAAGGTCTAAATTTAATTTTGAGGAATGTAGAGGTTCCAAAACACCTTGAAAAGTGGGCATAAATAGCATAGCCTATTACAAGGTGATAGAACACTTCACAAAATTTCCAATGCATCAAACGGTTCGTCAATCAGACACCCGATTCATAAGTTATGGCATTTGGAAGTTTGGACTCCTGAAATAGGAAATATAAAATGCACCAGACACATAAATGAGCTCTGTAAAAGGGAGGAAAACATGTTGATGTGTGTTTTGACATGTAATAGGGCATCTAGAATGGACTTAAGGTCGGCTCTACTTTATTGGGTGGTTTTAGCCCATGGTTTTGTAATATCATTTGATGGTTTCTTGTATTGTATCTCTTATATATGAGGTGTGTGAGATAGAGGTTGTGTGTAAGCGTCTTATGGTTATTGAGTTACATTTCAATCTCTTGTTGGTGGTACTCCAATGAAGAGATTTCTCTGCAAGTATATTGTAATTTGTTATTGATTTCTGAATTATATCTTGGCCAGCTTTTGGAGTGTGGATTTTTTTCTCCTGAAAGGGTTTTCCCCATGTAAATTACTGTGTTGTGGTATGTATGATATGATGTTTATTTGTGTTAAGTTTCTACAACTATCGTAATGATCTGTAAACATTTTGCATTAACCTCCTCTCAAGGTTAATGTAGGAAGTTGTTTCGCTACTTAACTTCCTTACAAAAACCTTACCCCTCATGTGAATGCCTTAAAAAGTGTCTTTGGTGTTAGTTTATATTTTCTATTCATTTAGTTTCAAAAGTAAATTTTATGATTTAAATAAGGATTTCCAATGATTTTACCAATTAAATAGATTTATTGGGCTTTTAATGAAATATTATATATTGTATACAAAAGGTTAGGTTTCTTATGCTTGTTTTGGGTTCAGGGTAGAGTGTGGGTAAGAAAACACATGTTATTATTTAAATTACAAATTGTATATTATAGTTTTATTTGGCAATTTTATATTTGAAAAGAGAAATAAGGGCTTATATATATTCATTTTAAAAGGCATTACATAATTAAGATAGAAATAGAGGTTAGGAAATAATTATGTTATTAATAAATTTTTAGTTATTTCATTCAAAAAGTGAAATGTCAATTCAGTTTGATAATTTAGAATAGGCTCATTTTTACACTTAGTCAATTTTGGAAATTTTAGAGTGGAGAAAACCCTCCCTATGCATGAAATTTGGAATTTGGATGAAATTTGTTGTAGTAGTTTAGGAATGGGGAAGTGTTTATGTTGCTCTGAGGATTTCTCTTTCATTTGGTATGTTTAAGGATTTCCAAATTCCAAATTCCAAATTTGGAGCTAGTTTGAGGTAGAAATCTTATTTCTTTTGAAAAGAAGAACATTGTTAATTGAAATCATTCCATTTGATAAAAGCAGATAATTAACTATAAGAAAAACTAGGAAAAATGCCCTTTAGAAATGTTATCATGCTAAAAAATTATATAGAATGGATGAATTGATGTTTTTTCTATTAAAATAGGATTTTTCAGGAATTTAAAAATCAAAAGGGTATTGTTAGATTTTTAAATTTTTTGAGTTTGAATTTTTATCTAATTTTTAACTCCTTCAATGGAGGATTTCACTATTCATGGGTTTTGGCAAAAATTGGAAAAGTGTATAGAAAGTAGAATTTATGTCAAATAATGGTAGATTATAATGTGGAACAATGGAATTAGTGTACATATAAAAAAAAAATGATCAATTTTGATCCCGTTACAAGGATATTTTTAAAATTGAAATTGTATGCCTATGTTGGGAAGAGTAGTACAAATTGTGAGTTTTCTGATGGTGTTTTTGAAATTTGCTTTGAGTTATATTTCCATAATCGTGTAGGACATGATGATACTAGGGTGTAGCTATTAGGGTTAGTCTGTTCGCATTTACATGAAGATTGCATTAATGATTTGTTATGTTGTCATTGATGTCAATTAACTCGTAATAATATTGTTATAATGTTGTTTTGTAACTGGTAGGAAGAGCTAGTGAAGGGAACTGTAATGGGTAGGTAAGTTTGTGGAGTGAACTGGTATTGCTAAGTATCGGAGAGCTGAACCAGTAAACCCTACCTGTTGATTTGATAAACCCTAACCGGTTAGGTTTGGTGAATTGGTTGTATTGGTTTATGATTTGATGATGAGTGGTAATGATTATGACACATATGCATATTATATGAGGAGAGTTTCAAAGTGTTTATGGCACGTTGAGATAATGTTTTTTTTATCTTGGGAATGAGCAAGCATATTGCATGCAATTCAAAATGCAAAGCGGTGTTCAAGAGCGGTCGAGGCTTTCTTGAATGATGTGCAGAGATTGTTATGTAATCCAACGGTCATACTTAAACCGACTTGTTTTGTAATCTCTATGAGAGAATTAGGTTTTTGTTGTGTTACCGACTATTACCCCTATATTTTTGCTCGTGCTTAAAGCCTCATAATCAGCTAAAAACCAGCTATTGCTAATGTTTTAATGTTGAAAGTGTTGGTCACCTTTGTTCAAACTTTCAAGCACCCTCTTGGACATCCCCTACCTACTAGTCACAAAGAAGTCATTGTTTTTCAATTTCTGTGAAAAATGATATAAAATTCTTTTGCAGAGATAATTTTAACATCCTCTTCTCCAAAATGACCAGTTTTTATGGCCAAACTCCAAGATGGCTGGGAGATTTTAATTGTTTAATTTTTGGGTTACCCATATGCCCAAACAATTAAATCTAAATTTTTATGTGTCATATGCAAAAATGATTTCTGGGTTATGCTCTACTCAGCTTATTTATTTGACACTTAAAATTTCATAAGAAATGGAGCTCCTAGTAAAACGTTATTCAGGTTTTTCTATGGAAGCCAAAAAAAACAATTATCATTGTCATTGAACTTGAACCTTGAACCTTTTCAAAGTTCAAAGTTCAGGTTCAAGTTCAAAGTTCGAATTCAATTGGAGCGGGATTTGTAATTTTTTTTGAACTTGAACCATTGAACCTTTTTGGTTCAAGCCTGCAGGTTCAAGCCCGCAGGTTCAAAAGGTTCAAAGTTTAAATTTTGGGCTTTGTAATTTTTGGTCATTGAACTTGAACTATTGAACCTCGCAGGTTCAAGGTTCAAGGTTCACAGGTTCAGAGTGTGGATAATTTTAAAAATGATCATCGAGCTGAGAGTAAAAGTGTTTGGATGAATTTTGAGATAGGCACACTAACACATACAAAGTCCAACCTTCATGTTACAAAGGAAGATTCAACTTTTTGAAAGATGAATTTAATTATTAATTCATATGTTGATAACAAAGGATACCAGTTGATAATATTTTCAAAGAATTGTTTCAGCAGCTCACGGTATTACAAAAAATCTAAAGAGTTACAATCCTCCTCTATTATAAAGAGATCTTTTTCATAAAATAGAGCTCAATCCTTCAAATGGCAGCTCAAAGTCGTGATCAATGTGCAAGTTTTGACATGTATATTGTTTATAGTTTTCAATGCAACCTGTAACCATGAATTTTCTGAGACAAAAAAATTAGTCTCAGTGCGGGGGGCATAACGTTTGATTGCACTGTTGGATCGAGTTGAATTTTTGACAGGTTTTAGAAAAACTAGTTTTCTAAATCCTCACTGGAGCGATTGGACAAATATTATCGCATGCAAAGGTTATTGATCTCTGAGTACGGTTTTATACAAATTTCTAAAAAAAATATTATTATGACAAGCTCACGTTTGAAATGGAGATATAAAATAAATGACCACCTGTCAACACACAATTAGATGTGTTTAAATTACATTCTCTTCAAATATTTTTCAGAAAGGAATGGAGGATAAAATATTTGAAGCAAAATTAAAAAGAGTTGTCAGAAGAAGATAGAAGATAAAGGAATAATCTTTTCAAGAATCAGTTATTGATAACTAAAATTCTCAGCTATATATATGTAATGAAAGAAAGGAGAAAAGGGTTCTTCTTTTCTTTTCTTTCTCTTTTTGCTATAAAAAAAGAAGGGGCATCATTATTTTCTGGACTGCATAGTTCTTTTTTTTTCAGAAGTGTTGAGTCTGTGAGCTCACATTTTTGGGCATTGATAGAATGAAGAAGATTTTGTTGATCTGTGGATTTGTCAATATTTTCTTTTTATTACAATGAGCTTTGCCTCTCTTGTAATTTCCTTTCATTGCCTTTTCTGTTACATCAAACTATGTATATGCATTTGATTCTGAAACTTTGATTTGAGAAATAATTTGTATTTGGAAATAAATCTATTGTTAACTCTTTGTCTGAGTATTCTGATTCCCCTTATCCTTTGAGGCATGAGAGAGACTCGATCGGAGTCCAAAGCACTTTTATTTATTGGAAAGGGTATTTTCTTGACTGTGGATAATTAAACTATGTTTTACTTATCTTCATTCACTTCATTATAAATCTGTTATTCGCATCTGTGTCATGGCTATGAGCAGATGTTAGTTGCTTTTATTACTTTTCGGTTAAAAGCATATTCAGAAAATATACATTTTTATCCAATGAAGGGAGTTGTACCTTCATATCAAAATTCAGAGAGCACTTGCACTCACCATTGCAAGTGACTCAACTGTTGGTTCTTGGTTTGTCTTTTAGTTTAGGCATTTGAGAGTTATTTTTAAAAGGTATTTAAGAAGGACAAATCTGTTTACCAACACTGACCTAATTGATTTATTTATTTAAGGTCAATGAGTTGTTTTCTTTAGAGTGTTGGCAAAGTTGTAGTTGAGTGTGTGGCTGCCAAACCAGATGATATATCTGCAGTTTGTGTAATGACAAATAAGAGCATGAAAAGGATCTGAACAAGCAAGTGTAGTGTTATTCTAATAGATCAACAAACTCCTATTGTTTTCTAACAATTACAGTAGTAAAATCCCCTAACCTGGTAAGCTCTAACAAGATTTGTGTTATTCAAATCCTCTAGCTAGGTGGCCCATTAGCTTGGATTTCAAATCCTCTACTGAGGTTACTCCTCATAGGTTATTGCTTTTAACAATGCATTATAGTCAATCCCTTAACCGAGTGGTCCCTATTGGATCTGTTCTTAACATGACTTTTTGTAAAAGCTTTAAGAGGCTGGGCTCCTAACAAGGCGGACTTTAAAAGAGTTCAGATAGTTATTTTGTGAGTCTCATCTCACCGTGGTTTTTCCCATTTGGGTTTCCACATCAAAAATATTGTGTCAAGTGGTGAATGTTTTTGTGGTTATGTTTTCTATGGTTGAATTGCTTAACTATTTAATCCACTTTGATAAGTTATGTTAATAGGTAGAAATAAAAAATAAGGTTTTACTTATATCAAGTAAAAGTATTTGGATTTTTGTGGGTTTCAAGTTGTTTACTATTATCTATTGTAACAGTCAACCGATTTAACTTGATAGTTTATTCTGACAATGATATTGCATTTATAGTTCAGTGGTTTAACTTGCCAGTTTAAAGTTTACTTTGAGAGGTTGTTTCTAAGCTAGGTGAGAGTTTACATTAGTTTTTCTATCTACTGATTCACTCCCCCCCTCTCAATAGTTGACCAGATCATTATTCTTTCATCATACCATCATGGGAGTGGCTCCCACTAAGGGCTTGAGCACATGTAACTACTTAGCTAACTCATTGGAAGTTACGTGTAAACAAGTGAAAGTAAAACAAAACTAGATAAATGAATTGGATTAATTAATAGTATATTTCCCCCCATTCCTTGAGTTCTTGTATGGGTTTAGGATGAGTCACTAATATGTAACCATCCTTGGGACGTTGAGATAATATGAGCTACTCTTTTCATCTCCTTGAGAGGATTGCTTGGTTCCACATGAGCCATATCTTTGTACTACACAATGAAACTTCCCTACCATGGCTCTAATACATAACTCATTTGTAAATTTAGTAGCACTTGAGAGATGTTATATTCCTTTCCATTTTGGTGTTTACTCTATGACTTTGTATGATGTATATACTTTGTAATTGGTGTATGTGTAAGCCTTTCACACTAAGTGTAATATGTTTTTGTTATGGTTGGGCCATGTGATTATCCCCATAGCATGATGAGGTGGACCTATGGGTTCCACTTGGGCAAGTGGCATGGAAACTGCCTTTGGGAATCAAGAGCTTTGGCATCAGAGTCAAAATTTAGCTCTCTTCTCATCTTTCCTTCCTTCCACTTTAGTTCTTCATTTAATGAAAAATGTATAATTCAAAAATCTTGTGTCATATGATATTTGTGACTTCTAATACGTATAGTGGACTCTTGTTATGAAGAGACTATAATCAAATGATAAATGAGATGGTTAAAGTAGTTACATGTCAAGAACTTTTGGTGTCAACTATGAATTACTTGTATGTTTTCCTTCTTATTTAGATGTTTCTTAATGGGTATTTAATGAACATATGAATCTTTAATTGGGTCTTAAAATGAATTTTATTTTATATAAAATGGACATTATAGTATTAATGAATTGAGGGATATTTCTTTTCGCTAAAAATGTATGTAATGAATCTTAGTTGAGTCAAGGGTGGTGTTGTATATCCCATCCTTTGTTTCTCTCATATCTATATGTGTGTGTCTAGAGTGTTGGGTTGTTTTGGAAAATTTGGATCCTCTCGTGAAGACTTTCAAAGGTCATAAGTGTTGCCTCTCCTAGACTTTTGTTGAGGTTAGATCCTACCAATGGACCTCATTAAGTTGTCTTGTCTTTATTTCAAGCATTTTAGACTAATGATCAAACTCATGGCTTTGGGTTCTTTTTAATCAATGAAACAGGTACAAGTCTTATCTACATATCTCGATCATCAGATGCCTCTTCATATTTGTTAAAATTATTTAATTGTTTTGGGCTTCAATGATCGGGTCTACACCTTATGAAGTTATAACACAATTATTAACACTAAACCCTAAACCCCAAAAGCCTCCTTTTCAATGTTAGAACCTTCTAAGTTTTTTTGGCTTCAAGTATTAGGCCTTCACCCTTTACAGTTCATTATGATTGGAAAAAGGTAGGGTGAAATCTTGATCATTGAACCCTAAAATCTCCTTCTCTATTGCTAAATTTTTCCTAAGGGTGTTGAGAATCAAACATTATCCAAGTACCATTTTATTTTCTTTGTGCGAAGTGCAAAGGTCTTTAATGCTTGAAAGGTGATAGTTGAGCTTTCACCCTAATAGTTTTTGGAGATTGGGCAATTGGGCTTCACTATTGACTTTGAGTAGTTGGAAAACTTGGTAAGTCGAACCCCCAATCCTCGACAAAGGCTTTTAGACTTTTGAGATTTAGGCTTCCTCTCGTCAAATTTTTGTTGTTTTGTGAAGGAGGTAAACCAAAACCCCAAACCCCAAACCTCGATCGAGTTTGTTGGTCTTCATGCTTTAGAATTTCATTCTTCCGTCTTCATCCTCATTAGGTAGGGGGTAAGTGGTAATCCCAATTACTATCCATTGACACTTCTTTGTGGTATTCCAAGAGGATTGACCCTATCCTTTTTGTTGAAGATCATTTTAGTCATTTTTGACTGGATTAGGAGTGCAAGTGTCCTCATCCTTACCATATCCTAGAAATTGATAGTGTCTTCTTCTAGTTGAGCTATGTTGGCTCCTAGACAACCGTTATTGGTGTGGGTTTATAAGTATGTTATTAGTGTTTTTAAGCATTCTTTGGTATGGTTTGGAGATTGATGACTCCCTCATCCTATCATTGTATGGTATCACAAGAGACACTGATTGTGTGTAGTATTGCAACATCCTTTAGATGGTGTTAGTTTGAGCTCTCATAGGTTTGTCATGGTGGATTTGTCCCATGATTGTTTAGTCTTCCACGAATACCACCTTGCATATGCAATGGTGAGGTTATTCTAGATGTCATTTCTTTAATATCATAATGTTCCATATTATAATTAAGTGCTTGTTATAGTGAAAGCATAACTTTTTTTTGTCACCTTGATGTTGTTGTTGATATTTAAAAAAAATGTTGTTTGGTCAAGTTTTGCCTTGGTCCTTGAGATGGGGTATTACACTATGAGGTTTGAAGCTTGATTGACAATATTATAGACAAGAATCTATGCCATCACATTATAAGGTCTCCCCTTTGAAGTTATATGATATTTATGTAGCATTGCAAATTTTAACCAATCCAATTCACACCTCATGTTTATGCTCCTACATTAGCATGTCCTATCTCCATCCCCTCTCTAGGTCTAATTTGACCTTATTCTTCAACTTTGATGTCATGAACAACATTTGGTGGGCCCCATGTTAGAAGCCCTTCCCCCATTTCTCTTTGTATTGGTCTTGTTTGTTGGAAGACTAGGGTGTGGAGTGCCCTAATCTAGACCAGGGCACCCCAAAATTCCTTAGTCCCCCTCAAATAGACCTCAATTTCAAATCGGGCAAGCCCTTTGTCATCTTGATGGTTTATGGTCCCCATAGCTACAATTGATCATTGTAGGTCATCTTAATTTGTAATTTACCTAGGAAACCCTATACAAATGAATTCTATCAATTCATTTTGATATCCATGAGCTACCTAAAGTATTCATGCATCCATGAATCATTTGTCATCATTCATCTTTAGAGATTCAAGCCTGCATATTCATCATTTAGGCATTGTGGAGAAAATTTGCATCAATCTTCATGCAAGCATGTGTGTATGATTAGGGTTTTCATTTTCATGTGTTTGACTTGCCATGTTACATTCAACATTTGTGATTACATTCAAAGAACATTGCAACATCATCAACAATTGCAAATATGAGGTATATCTCCTTAACATTTATTTTAGTATTTGCATTATTTCATTCAAGGTTAATTCCTAAACTATGGTTTGACATAGACAAACCTCTACGCCCAAAAAATTTCCCTCTCTTTCTCTGTGTAGGAAATAGGTGTAGGAGTTGTACTCAAGAATTTCAAAAGTGTCTACAGTGACAAACAAGTTTAGCTTCCGATGGCATAAAATTGGAAGGACCATGGCAAATCTATGCTACTTGATCTCAAAAAATTAGGCTAAACTTTTGGAAATAGCTTTTGAATCTATTCTTTTCCCTAAATCTCATTTTGTGGATGTGTGGGAGATATGTAGCATTTAATATTCATCAAGTTACTTCAAATATCTCTATTTTTTTCATAATTTTGTAAGTACATCCCAAATTCAACCCATTATTTATTTATATTGTGGCTAAATCTATTGGGTTCAACCCTCTTTCCATGTAATTGTGTTAATTAGGCTATTTAGTGGATTTAATTGGCAAAACCTTGATTCCTAGTTTTCACAATATTACATTTCGATGAATCTATCGTATTTCATGCTTATTTGTAATATATGGCCCTAGATTGATTGGTAGGCATTTAAACAATACATTTTGCACTCATAGATCATAATTACATAAATTTAGTGGTTTATTTCATAAAACCCTAATTTATTTAGCTAGATTTGACTTGTGCATAGCATATTGTTTCACTTATATTTTTAGATCTTATTTTTGGCATTAATAGTGGCATTTACTAAATTAGGATTGTTTTCTATTTTACACATGATTACATTTCTTTTTAGTTACATTTATCACAATAATGTGTTAGATAATAGCTTCTTTCATTTGACACTACTTATCATTCATATTACTCTTGCATATTGCATTTTTAGGGCTTCAAAGATATTTCCTACTCGCAAATCATATATCAAATCTTTAATCTATGTTATATTTTGTTTCATGATGACATTTTTAAGAACATGCATTACCTGTGTGGATCAGATAAAGGCTTTTGTAGACAATTATAATCCTAGAAAATACAATGTCAAAGCTAACACTTGTACCTATCCTAGGGTACCTAATGTGAATGAGGAAAGAATTAATACTCCTATTACTGATTGCTAATACATGTACCTCTCCTAGGTTATCTGGTGATTAAAGGAATAACATAGCTGAGCATGCTCGTCTTAGAGAGTTCAAATGATGAGGTAGAAATATGAACATGTCTACTATTATAGATTTACAAGCTATTTTTTTTGCGTGATGATGCTAACATGTATGAAGATAAAACTTGATAGTAAGTTAGTAGGAGATAGAATATAAGATAAAGTTTTTCAGGGGTTTTTGTTAGTAGTATCCTATTCAACACTTTGATCAAAAGCTTTAGTACAACCCATGAAAACCATATATATAAGTTAAAGATAACCGTATGAAGACAATTCCTAAGAGTGTGACTTTCTTTAAAAGAAAATAAAAAAATATAACAATAAATATTAAATATTATAAAAAAAAATTGGTAGTAGTTTCTAGGTTAGATTGTGTAAGATTTTTTCATCATCAATGTTTCGAATCACACTCTGTGATTCATCATCAGGATGCAAGAGAGCTCAAAGAGTTGTAAAATAATGAGTTGCATATCTAGACAAAAAATATAAAGAAAGAGGAGGGGTAAGAACACAAGGATCGAGGAGAACTAGGGTAAAAAATAATAAACAACCCAACTAGGCTTAAATATAAATAAAAAGCTACAATTAAAATGAAAGAACAAGAAAATGAATAAAGAAAAATAACTAAAGAGCAAAAGAAAAATATGTATATGTATATGTATAAAGAATGAAAAAGTAAAGAAAAACCTAAAGAGATAAATAATAAAAACAAAAACAAAAATAAATAAGTGGATAAATATTCAAAACATATAAATAAATACAAACACACCCACACACAAATAATAAGAAAGAATGAGAAAGATAAATTAAGAAAATATAGCAATAAAACTAAAGAGAAAATAATTAAAATAAATATAAGAATAAATAAACAAATTATAACAATATATAAGAATGTAAATGTACACACACACAAGATAAATACAGAAAGAAGAGGAAAGAAAAATTAAGAAAATTAAGAAACATAACTAAGAACAACTAAATAAAAACAAATAAATAAATGAATAAGTAAACAAAAAATATGTATATATATGTATGCATATATATAAATAAACATGTGTGTGTGTGTGTGTGTGAGAGAGAGAGAGAGAGAGAGTAAATACACACACACACACATAACAAGAAGACATACACATACAAGAGGAAAAACAACAATAAAAGGATAAAAAGGAAACCAAGGGAAATGAAACCACAAATGAAAGAACTAAGAAATACAAATCAACACAAACCATGAGAAGAAATACAAAAATGAACATAAGAAAAAAGGTTGGAAACCAATGAAAAAAAAAAGTTTAGCAAGAAAGGGGCAGCAAAAATAGTGAAGAAGAAAGGAAAACCCAAAGGGGGAACGAGGGAAAGCAGGAGGAAGGGAGAAGGCAGGAACAAAAACAAGTGAAACAAGAGGATAGGGGGAAGAGAGTGGAGGAGGGGAAGGGGCAGAGGCAGGGGGAGGTGGGAAGAGGGTGAAGGGGGGGCCAAAACAAGAGAAAAGGGGGAAGATTAAGGAGCTACTACGAGGGAAGATGGAGGATTCTAAGGATTGCTAATAAGGGATACCAAGAGAGACTTAAACTCCACCCTTTATCACGATTGAGATTAGTGGGGTTATTATTAATTTCGATAGCCTCTTTGAGATTCCTTTTAAATAAGTTATCCTCCTTAAATACAATTTGGGTGTCTTCCAAACAAATGTGGTGCTTGGTGGAAGCGGAATGCTCAACAAGAGCCGATTTCACAATACGCTCATGCTTGATGTCTGCCCCATGCTCTTTGATCATGGCACTAAAGGAACAACATGTTTCATATATAAAGGGGGTTTCACATGAGCACACAACTTTGTAGACTCCAAATTCTAAAACGATATCTCCGGAGTCTTTAAGAGGGGGGATATGATATTTTAAGGTGGACAAGGGTTTGAAGGCACAAGAAAGAGCTTTTTTGAGCAATTTTTTTTAGATCTTGTGGGAGATGCCTTCAACATAAGGAAGGGACACCATAGGGAGCACCAAAGATTGAGAAGGAGGGAGACTAGAAAAGGAATGAAAGAAAGATTTAGCTTGGTGAAAAGCTCTAGAAATTCATTTGTCTAGATAGCCATTCCACTTGAAGACCTTCCAAACATGGGAAAGCTCCTTTGGGTTTAGCATTCAACCTATCTTTGGGTATCAAAAAGTCCATCATTTCTTTACACCTTACATTACATTCACATTTGTCTAAACTTGAGTCAAAAGGTCACTTGCTTGTCCCCATCTTACTTTGTCAACATACTACATACAACAAAATTTTTCTAAGTGGTCCCTCATCAAGGTCTATCACCTTTGGGTCTCATTTGATCTTACTTAAAGTCAAGGTCATCTTACCTCATCAAGAGAAACTATCATCTCTTTGGAAATCACACCTACTCTACTACATACATACTTGGTCTTACACTTTAGACATTGCAAGTACACATCAGATTCATTTACATTCCATCCAACTCTTAGTCTTCCATACTCTTTCCATTTTCATCTAGTCTCTCACATCTTGGTCAAGACCTAGTTCATGGTTGAAACCCATTCCCCAAAATCGTTTGTGTTCAGAATTGAAAAACTTTTACAATCCAACAAACAAGAACAGTCAGTTTCAGACTTATTGAGCTTCCTAGGTTATCTCTCTGGGTTTTCATCTAGCATTCAACCTATCTTTGGGTCTCATAAAGTCCATCATTTCTTTACACCTTACATTACATTCACATTTTTCTAAAATTGATTCAAAAGGTCACTTGCTTGTCCTCATCTTACTTTGTCAACACACTACATACAACAACATTTTGCTAAGTGGTCCCTCATCAAGGTCTATCACCTTTGGGTCTCATTTGGTCTTACTTAGAGTCAAGGTCAACTTACCTCATCAAGAGAAACTATCATCTCTTTGGAAGTCACACCTACTCTACTACATACATACTTGGTCTTACACTTTAGACATTGCAAGTACACCTCAGATTAATTTACATTCCATCCAACTCTTAGTCTTCCATACTCTTTCCATTTTCATCTATACTCTCACATCTTGGTCAAGACCTAGTTCATGGATGAAAATCGTTCCCAAAAATCTAGGAGAGAAACTAAAGAGGCTCAAGAGTCTGCAAACATGAGTTCCTATGAGTTTGACAATGATATCTTTTTCAATTTTGATCATACTACATTACCTGACATGGATGCCTATAGAAACATTCCAAATGTTGAGAACATGGACACTACAAACAACAATGATACACACAATGACAATATGGACAACATTTCCATACATTCAGTAGAAGTGGAAGACTCTATTATAGATCCCCGTTTCAATCGATTGGTTGAGGAAATAATGAGGAGAGACGGACAATATTTCTTACAAGTGATGGCACAAAGTGGAGCCAAGATTCCTCATGATTTTGACATGTCTCAAATAATGGAAAATCAACCTTTGGAACAACCTCACCTCAACATGGATCAAAGGAGGCCTAATAGTGGAGGCAATAGAGGACCACATCTTATGCCTGAATCACCACCATCTTTGTTTCAAAAACTAGAGGTCCCATACACACATGGTCAAGCATATGATACTCACCTTTGTAGACCATTATGGAAGTCTTATGCAGAAAAATATACTCAATCACACGCCAATGCTAAGGACCAACCACCAAAGCAATTGGATATCCAAAGGCATGTTTAAAATTTGGACACAAGGAAACCCCGTGTCAAATTTGGGGGCAACACACTAGAACAAACTCATGACATTCCTATAGAGTATGGTATACATGGACAAAATAGATATTCCATTCCTCATCATGATTCTATACCAAGTGGTCCTTATACACAGCATCACTATAGACCTCCTCCGTATGAACATGTGTATGATCAATATCATCCATATATGCAACATTCTCCTCCTCCACCCGGTGGTTCAGGCATGGGGTATGGTCCAAGAAGTCGGTCTCCACCTAAGAACAATTTGGAGAAGCAAATCAAGGACTTACAAAAGAAAATGGAGGACATAAATACACCAAAGCCAACATACACAATGAGAGACATATGTCCTTATCCATTTGACAAGAGCATTCCAATGCCTGCATTTCCTACACACTTTGTGACACCTAAATTTGATAAGTACAAAGGAAAAGGGGATCCTAAGGCACACATAAGACATTTTTTCACAACTTGCATTGAGGTAGCAATAAAAGAGACATATTTGATGAGATTATTCCCACAAATCTTAGGTGATCAAGCTATGGAATGGTTCTCCCAACTTCCACCTGGAATTAAGTCATGGGGTGACTTATCTAAGGCATTTATCCAACATTTCTCATATAACATAAAGACAGACATATCCGTCACTACCTTGTGCAACACCAAGCAAAAGGATGGAGAATCTTTTTCATCATTTTTACAAAGATGGAGGAATCTAGCCAGCAGATGCTCTTGTGAAATTCCACAAAAAAAAAAAGGTAGAGATGTTCACCAAAAATGTTAACAAAGACATTGGTTATGACCTAAGAAAAGCTTGTTTGTCCACCTTCAAAGACATCATTAAAAAAGGCTTAGCAACAAAGAAGGTCTTAATTGAACAAGGAGTCATTAAGATATTCAAGGAAAACAAAGATGCCTTTAAAGTAAAAGATAAGCCAAGATTTTGGAATAAAAACAAGAACACATTCAATGATGGTGTTGTTGATGCCAATACAGTACGACCCAAAATCATTTTTTCCAGATCAAGCTCTACAAACAATCAGGTGAATACTCAAACAACTTCCAAATCATGAAGGAAGTACACTCCATTGGGAGAACCACTTGAGTCAGTTTTCAAGAAGCTAGTGGCAAACAACATAATCACAATTCCAGATTTGCCTCCATATGAGCCAAAGGTTAAATCAAATTGGTGGAATGACGATGAGTATTGTGAATTTCATAAGAGGAAAGGACATAAAACAGGAAATTGTCATCGAGTAAGAACATCATATAAGATCTTATTGATAGAGGTGACATTGAGATTGAAGGGCATTCATCCAATCAAGAACATGAGATGCTTAAGGAACCATTCCCAAAAAATGACAAGGGAAAAGCTAAAGCCATAGATGACCAAACCAACTATACCAGAGCATCTTATAACTATGATTCAACTATCAATCACATTTCAATGGACAATTATGTCTCTACCATTATCATCAAGGACAAAACGCCAGAGAATTATACCCATAGACCGAAGATTATCCTAAAAGGCATTGGATCTTCTTCCGAACCTACCTCTGAATGTAATGTTACAACTTGTCATGGTAAATTCACTTTGCAAGGTGCTCTAGCTAAAAACACCACTTCCTCATCAACTAAGCCCGAGTATGACCTTGTAGAATAGTTGGGGAAGACACCCGTGCTTATCTCAATCCTTGAGCTCTTACGCATATCCCCCACACATAAAGCCATTCTTGACAAAATCTTGAGAGACACTTCCATCCCTACTAATTTGAACGTGGACCAGTTTCAAGCCATGGTGGGATATCTTTCCATTCCACACTCCCTTACATTCACAGAAGCTGATGACGCCTCCGTAAGTCAGCCACATAATGCACCATTATACATTGAAGACTTCATACACAAAAATTGAATAAAATGAGTCCTGATAGATGGAGGAGCAGGTCTAAACATTTGCACATTGAGCACTATTAAACAATTGGGATATTCAAATAAAGCTATGAATTCTACAAACAAAATTACCATCAAGGCATATGATGATGAAGAGCGTTCATCCAAAGGCACAGTCACCTTGCCTCTCAAAGTTGGGCCAGTTTCAAAGGATGTGGTTTGTCAAGTCTTAGACCCGGATCTCACATACAATATATTATTGGGATGTCCTTGGATTCATGAAATGAGGGCTGTCCCATCTACATATCACCAATGCATTAAGTTTCCTCAGAATGGAGTTGAAATAATAGTTAATGGTGATCCTAATCCATTCATATACTGCAATATCTTGAGACCAAAAACTGAGACGATCATTCCAAGTAATAGGGAATTTGTCCCTTCTTCTACATCCATTGATCCTGAATCATTAAAACCTTCGATGTTAAAACAAGGTGAGCTTAAAGGGAAATATCAGGACAAGGGCATGGGTGAATACACTTTGAATCAAACCATGTGTTTACAACAAGTTATGAGTTCACCAAAAGATTATGGAAGACCACATCCTAATAAACTGGTATCTATCATTATACTCAAATGGGACCCTACTATCTTTCAAAGATGGGGTGAACTAGAAGAAGAAGACTTATACAAAATTATTTACAAAGAACTTGAAAATGATACACAAGATCACATCAGCCTACCATGTGAAAAATATGGCAAAGGGTTCAAGGTCCTACAAAAATTTGGGTATGATGGAAAAAGTCCTCTTGGATTAAGAAAGGAAGGCATCATTGAACCTTTACAACCTGAATTGACATTCAAAAATGAATGCTTGAAAGGACTTGGTTTCATGACTTCCAAGGTAAACACTCAAAAGATAGGAGAAGCATTACAAATCAAAGCAACCACAATTCAACAAGAGAATCTCTATTCCATAGACTCCAATGAATGGGAATGGGATTCAGACAAATCCTCCAGTGACTATGAACTCACCAAGACATTTAGAGAACTAGGTGAACCCATAGAAGAAGAGGAATTTTATAGAAAATTCAAAGTTGGTCAAGAAACAATTCCTGAGGATCCCACACAGTCCTTGCCTCTAGGTTCTAGGTTGAAATCACATAGGATGAGGACACCTGTCCCAGAATGCGCTACTAGTAATGACAATCTGGAATCAATCACGATCGAGATAGATGAGGAGAGTGCCAATGATGACCTTGATAACTACCTTGACATACCTGAGTATAACTGCATCTTCACCCTTAGCCCTGCTAAATTTGAAGACATCCAAGGCCTTCCCCTTGTTCACCACCAACTTATTGATTGGGACCATGAAGGACCTGCACAGTTCAACACATTCCAAAATGATGAAGCCTTTATTGACTATCTAGGCATACGAGATGATCTTCCCCCTGGGGACCATAACGTAGGATACACTATAGAAATCAATAGCATGGCATATTTTGGTGAGGGTGTTGGGCTTTCCAGTCGCAAAAACATAAAAATAAAAAACAAATCAAGGGTCTTATGGTGAAAACTACATTGTGGCGCTGTCTGACCCCAAAAAAGTAAAAAGAAAGGACGTATCTGAGGGCAAAAACCTCTCTAAGGCACTCGAGGATGGAAGGCTTGACATTCTCCCAGCATCATATGAAGAAAAATCATCTATGTTGGTAGAGGAGACCATCAAAACAAACATTGGTATAGAAGAAAGTCCACATAACATATTCCTGGCTGAATCCCTGATAGAGACATAAAGATCAAAGTTCATAAGTTTCTTCACGGAGCGACAAATTAATTTTGCATGGGCATATGCTGATATGCTTGGATTGGATCCAGATTTGGTAATGCATCATTTGACAATTAAACCGGGGGCAAAACCAATGAAACATAAATTAAGAAAGATGCATCCACAAGTGGCATTATTAGTCAAAGCAGAGCTTGAAAAATTATTGGATGTCAGATTCATACACCCAATTGTTTATCCTGAATGGATCTCCAACTTAGTGCCTATCAGTAAACCAGATCGTAGCATCAAAATATGTATAGATTTCAGAGACATCAACAAAGCTTGTCCTAAGGATGACTTTCCATTACCAAATATTGACTTGATTGTAGATCACACAACAGGTCATGCGATGTTATCTTTGATGGATGGATTCTCTGGTTAAAATCAAATAAAAATCGCATCCGAGGATCAACACAAAACAACCTTCACTTGTCCTTGGGGAACTTTCTATTGGAATGTCATGCCCTTTGGGATAAAAAATGCAGGCGCCACATATCAAAGAGCCATGACTACTATTTTTTATGATCTCATGCACGTTACTATGGAAGATTATGTTGACGACCTCTTGGAAAAATCAATAGACAAAGATACACATTTGGAAATACTTTTAGTCATTTTTGATCAATTGGAAAAATATAAAGTAAGATTAAACCCCAAGAAATGTGTCTTTGGAGTAACCTCCGGGAAGCTCCTGGGATTCATTGTCTCAAAAAGAGGAATCAAAGCCGATCTAGCAAAAGTCAAGGCCATCCTAGAGATGAAACCACCAAGAAATATTAGTCAACTTCGATCTTTGCAAGGGAGACTCCAGTCCAAACGAAGATTCATAGCACAACTTGCAGATAAATGTAATCCTTTTCAACACTTGCTACATAAAAACATCAAATTCAAATGGGATGATAAATGTCAATAGGCTTTTTAGATACTCAAAGATTATCTTTTGAATCTACCAGTTTTGATGCCACCAGTTCCAGATCAACCTCTATTACTATACATATCAGCTACTTCAACAACACTCGGGGCACTCTTAGCACAAGAAGTTGTTGAGGGCAAAGAAAAGGGAGTCTACTACATCAGTCACACATTGGTGGGATATGAGATAAACTACACACTAATTGAGCATGCATGTCTCGCTGTGGTCTTTGTTTCGCAAAAATTATGACATTACATGATAACTCATAAAACTAAGTTGGTTGCAAGGATCGATCCATTGAAATACCTTCTCAATAAAGCAATTCTTACTGGGCGACTAGCCAAATGGGTGATGCTCTTGAGTGAGTTTGACATTGAGTATGTGGATAGAAAAGCAATAAAAGGATAAGCTATCGCAAATCAGTTAGCAGATGCTCCCATGATAGATGATGTTCCTCTAACTTCAGAATTCCCAGATGAATCCATCTTGACAATATCACACACAAAGCCTTGGTAGCTATACTTTGATGACTCATAAACACAACATGGTGTAGGAGCTGGCATCCTCTTCATAACTCCTCAAGGGGATTCTATACCAAAATCATATCGATTATCATTTCCCTGCACTAATAACATAGCAGAATACGAGGCATTAACAACTGGATTACGGATTGCAGTTTAGTGGAAGATCTAGGAACTTCATGTTTTTGGGGACTCTCAACTTGTAATTCGTCAAGCAACTGATGACTACCAAACAAAGGATGAGAAATTAATGCCTTACAAAAGAATGGTGGACGACCTAAAACAATATTTCACAAAGTTAGACTTTGAACAGATACCAAGAGAGCAAAATCAATTCGTAGATGCTATGGCTACAATTGCTTCACTAATCAATCTACCACAGAATGAGACCCGTTATGAGTTTTTGGTGGATAACCTTTTGGTTCCCTCATATGAGATCACTCCTACTGAGATGATATGTGTCGTCGGTCCTAAGACCTAGTTATATGGCTCCATTTTCACATACCTTCATGACAATACCCTTCCTCCTAACCTATCCAATAACCAACGTCGCACTTTCATTAGCCAATCTTCTCGATACGTCATTTTAGCCAATATCCTATACCATTGAGGTCTAGATGACACTCTTCTTAGATGTCTAGAAGGGGATGAAGCTCAGATTGCGTTATGTGAAGTTCATGAAGGGATATGTGGTCCACATTCTAGTGGTCCTACCTTAGCCAAGAAACTCATCAGGACTGGATATTACTGGCCCAATATGGAAAAAGACTCATATCAGTTTGTCAAGAAATGTAAGAAGTGTCAACTTCATGCAGACCTCATTCATGCACTAGTACAAGAACTTCAACCAATTGTGACTCCTTGGCCCTTTTGTTAGTGGGGACTTGATCTCATAGGCAAGATTCACCCTCCTTCCTCAAATGGTCATAAATTCATCATCACTGCCACAAAGTATTTCACAAAATGGATCAAAGCGGTTCCTCTTACACAAGTCATTGGAAAACAAATTGCTACACTCATTCTTAACTATATCATTTGTCGATACGGTATTCCTGTTTCCATCATCACCGACAATGGGCGTCCCTTCAAAAATTAGGATGTTCATGAACTATGTGATTGCTTCCATATTACCCATCATTTTTCACACCTTATTACCCCCAAGGTAATGGTCAAGTTGAGGCATCTAATAAAACAATCCTTAAAATCCTGAAAAAGACACTCGACGACGCTGGCTGCAATTGGCATATCCAACTTAATCCCGCACTTTGGGCTTACCGCACAAGCGTCCGCACACCTACAGGAGCTACACCCTATTCACTTGTCTATGTCACTAAAGCTATCTTGCCTATTGAGGTTGAGTTACCCTCTTTATGAGTCTCCTTGCAAAACATTATCAGTCACAAAGACTACAGGGTCTCTGGCTTACAAGAACTTGAACTATTGGATGAACGAAGACAAACTGCTTTTAATCATCTCAAGGCTTATCAACAACGAATGAGTCGCAGCTACAATCATAAAGTCAAGCCTCACACATTTGAGGTAGGTGACTTGGTTCTCAGAGAAAATCCTAAAAATCAGCAAGACAGAGAGAAGAAGGGCAAGTTTGAACCAAACTAGCTTGGTCCTTACATCATGATAGCAGCATATGGATCTGGTGCATATCACCTCTCAACCACAGAGGGTGAACCTTTGGAGGATCCTATCAACAACATGCATCTTCATAGGTTTTACACATAGATATTTAGAGTATCCTAATTCAAAAATACAAAAAAATCAAAAAACACAAAAAGATAAAAAAATCATAAAAATAAAAAATCGTTACTTGGTGAAAACCTGGCAATCAGGTGCCTTGTAACACAAAAAATTTGAAAAAATAGAAAAAAATTTCATCCAATGGTGAAAACCACTTTGGTGGCGCCCTGGGCAAGTACCATGGTGAATATTGGGTCACCAGCGCCATACGTAGAGACATTGCTCCTCCCTCCTTCAGGATTCCAATTTCATCCTTCACTTTACACACACTCACAACCTATCCATTCATAACAAACTTACCCATTCCCATCATGGCTTTTTATTGACTACCCAAGATTGGTTAGCCATTCCTAATAATCCAACCTTTCCATCCATAATAAATCAGCTCCTATCTTTGGCTAAGACAAATCCTACATCTAGTGATGGGTGTGGAACTAAGAACATCACACGTTTTGAGGAGTACAAGTTTCTTCTAGTTTTCTTTAGTCTATCCGTGCACAATCTACAATAAAGAAACATTTGCATCGCCATATCCGCAATAAAGTTTCACTTTCTTCGTAATAAAGTATCAGTTTCATGGATTTAGATAGTTTCAGATGAGGTACAACAACAACAATGGGCTTCAACAAGTCAAATCTTTCAATAGACTCAGACAACATTATGGTTCAGTGCTATCTATCCTTTTGTGAAAGTAAACATTGTGACCACAATCAAATAAGACTTATACAAGTGACAAGAGACACTAAACTTGAGGACTACAGTGGAGGTTGGTGTTGAGTCTTGGTTTTCTTTTGATTTTATCTTTCTGGTGACATGTCTTTTAGCTTTTCCAAGATGTCTCTGACTAGAGATTCTATTTCCAAGATGTCTTTGACTAGAAAGGCGAGGATGGGATATCATCACCTATTTTTCTTTGATGTATGTGGATTGTCTCTTAGTAATGCTATGACTTGTCCAAGGATATGAGGACACTGTGAGTCTAGTATGAACTGGGGCATTCCTTGTTTGCAACTGTCTTATCTCCATGCAAACAGGTACAATGACTTTCTGGGTCAAACATATGCCTCGATTATCATAACCTACTTGCCATAATAAACCTCAATGATGATAATTTACAAGAAGCTCTTTTCATTTTCATATCTTCTATCTTCCATCCCCCTTTCTTGATTGACCTCCATCACCCTTCTTGAGTCCACATAGCTTGTTATCACATGACTGAGTATAATGACACACCAAAAATATTTACATTTCATGTAGTTGCACCTGCATTACCACATATTAAGCATTTCATACATACATATAGGTATCACGATTGCATTATATCCCACACACAACACATATTAGCACATTTTACATTTGCATTATTATATTCATTTGCATTTCATACATTCACATTTGCATTGACATAACATATTAAAAACATAAAAGAACAAAAATATTTCATGTCATCATGTACATATTTGCATCCATATCATAACCATCATATAGAAACATACATCATGAAACATCTCATCATATAGAAACATACATCATGAAACATCTCATCACATAGGTACACATGTATATAGCTGCTGCAAAGATGAATCATCTCATATATATATGATCATAAGTGTCATGATACAATGATGTCAAAATCATATGGCTACAATCACCTGAAGATGTCTACATCATCATACAAAATGGTACAAAAACTGATACATAGGGAGCCCTCTAGGCTATGATGAACTCCCTCCCTCAGAGCCGCCTGGCCTCGACAGAGTTTGTGCCCTAGAAGGACCTACCCTAGGATCATCTCTCCTATCCCCTCTATCTGGTGGTGGTGGAGGACCCATAACCCCACTGCTGGACGCCTATCTCCTATCCCTCCCTCTAGTGGTCATCATTGTCCGCGATGGTCTACAGAAGCTCCTAGCCCACTGCTTTGGTGGCACAACTCCATAGTATAGGTCTCTCTAGTAGCCTATCTCCTCCCCAGCTCGCAGAACATAAGCATATCCAGCTCCTGTGTCCTCTACTGCTTGCCTCCCTGCCCTTAGTGCTGTCTCAGCCTCGGTATAATGCTGGATAGCTTGATCTCTCTCCCGCTCTATGTCCCTTAGCTGTCTCCTGAGTCTGGCTGTCTCCCTCTCTAGATCCTGGATCTCATCTGCCTATCCTTGGTAGATCTCCCTCAACTCCAATAGCTCATCCTCCTCCTCTCCCCCTATACCAGTGGCTGCTCCTGCCCCTCTACCTGCTCATGCCCCTGTACCTATGGCTGACTTGGCCCCTGTCCTCATCCCTGTACCTATCTTGGACCCTGTGTTGTTGGCACCTATAAAGGCAATCCACCTCTGCCTCTCACCACGTGAGCCTGTCTCTCCTCTCCACCCTCTCTCTATGGAGCCACTCTCCTCTCTCCTATCACACCTCACCTCCTTCGCCGGCCTCTACCCCCACCATCTCCATCATCATCCTCATCACCCCCGCCATCTCTATCTATCTGCTCCCCTGGATCTGTTAGTCGAGGAAATGGATGCTCATCCCAATATGCAGCATACTCTGCATCCATCCCTACATCCTTTATCTTTGGCCACATATCCCAAGGCAAGGGAATCATCTCTACCAGTTGCATCACTACCTGATCATATGACAATAATGGCCCGAAGTGTGCCTAATCCCTCACTGTCCGACCATACATCCCGAAACCCCATGGAATCCGTTGAATCCTACCGAACTACCTGCAAACCTTGTCAACCAACTGCCTCTCCAGTACATAGGGTTTCCACCCAATCAGACACCTGCTCTTGAAGGTGTATGGCAGCTCCACTGCATCATCCTCCCACTCCTCGCACTCTCGGTATGGCCTCCATACCACAGTGTCAATCTCATCGATGACCCTATGTCAGTTCTCCAGTCTCTCGATCCACGACTGCGAGGTAATCATGTCATATAAGTGAACAAAACTATGCCCATGGCCCCTACCTCTGAAATGTATCAGTCGGGTCACCGGTAGATGCTCATAAGCCCATACCTATAATAATGTCACTCTACAGCCCAATTCTACGAATCCATGGTATACAAACTGATGAAGCTTATAGTATAAATGTGCCAGCGCGCACGGTCCCCAGGCATATCTGGTATGTTGTGTCACTAGTGTCTCCAAGGTGCTCCCCTAGCCCACAGCCAACCCTCATGTCGCCCTATCCAGATAGAGGAACCCACTGATCACTCCTACTAGTACTACTGGTAGTGCTAATCCTATCCATGCCATCGTGTCCCATGCCACGTGTCTTGCCCTCATCTCTAGTCTGGGATCCTGAAACACTCATCTCAGGGCATCCCTATCTCTGTCTCGATCATAGGGAATTAACTCCCCATCAATCGGTATCCTTAGTATCCTATATACATCCTCCAAGGTGACTGTCATCTCACCCATTGGCAAATGGAAAGTGCAAGTCTTTGAGTGCCATCTCTCAGCTAACATAGTCAACAACCCCATGTTCTCCCAAAACTCGGGCACATACAAAATGAATTGCAAACCCATAACCTCAATCGCTGCTCTGTCCTCAAAAGTCAGCTCTGGTCGTAAACTCTGAGTCGATGGGAATCTCTCCCATGACTCTAACATAGGTAGGTACTCCTGCAATCAAGTAAATCAACTATGGCAGTCAAAGTGGCATTCCCTGTTCATCACAAAATGTTGCTCTTTATCCTAGTGCTTATGATACTCTATCCTAGTGACATTCACTGTTCATCACAAAGTGTTGTTGTTTATCCTAGTGGTACTCCCTGTTCATCACAAAGTACTACGTGTATTTGCACTCCTTGTTCATCACAAAGTGCTGCTCATATTAGCACTCCTTGTTCATCACAAAGTGCTGCTCTATCTAGTACTCCCTATTCATCACAAAGTACTATGTCTTGGTACTCATTGTTCATCACAAAGTGCCTTGATCTATCATATCCTAGGGCCTCTTCTTGAGTGTATCCTCTTGAGTAGTTTCCTAATTGGCAACATATGTTCTATCATAGAATTGTCAATCCTAGCCCTATCTACTTTTCTAAGTCTTCCCTAGAGGACCTGCTTGAGTGTATCCTCTCAGCATCTTATCCAATCGACTGCGTATGTTCATCACATAATTGTCTATTTGGCCTTGAAGACACAAACGCGCCTTCATGACATAAACACGCTTACATATTGCATAAACGAGCCTGCTCTGCATAGACGCACCTGAAATACATGGGCATGCCTATACTCTGCACAACCATGCTTGTTCTACACAGACGTGCCCACATAGCACAAATGCGCTTGCACAATGCAGACGCGCTCGCATTTGACATAGACATCTTTTCCTGCACAGACGCGCCTGACACAAACACAGATGCACCTAGCTAACCTAGACGCGCCTGGCACCAGCATAAACGCACCTCAACATTTTTTTTGACCTTGTTTGACATACCTAAACACACATTTATTGCTCTACCTAGCATGCATTAATGACAACATTTATTGCGACAAAGTACAAGGAGGTTTTGTGGTACCTACCGGCTCTCCTGCATCTGCTGGCCTCTGAAATCGGTGAACGCGATCAAATCTGTGAACCAATGCCATCACTACTAACTGTTGTTGCTCTATTCTCTCTCTGCACTCTGATCTCTCGGATGTGTGGATGACAATGAGGATGTATTCCCCTCATGGTCTATTTTATAGACTTCCCTAGCCCTAGCCCTAGCTCTCGTTTCCCGAGTCAGTCTTCTTTATCCCATGACTCTGTCACTTTATCCTATCCGGTCAGTCCATTCTAGCCTTTCTTTCTTATCGAGAGATTGTTTGCGATCTTTCTAGACATTTTCATCCAATCTCTCGAGGGGGCATATCATTCCCATCTTGGGGCAACTTTGTATCAGTTCATATTATCTTCTTTGAAACAACACGACAAGTTGCATTGTCTCAAAGAGGGGCAAAATGTAGACACCTAAAATTGTCATGTCTAATTAAATAAATATTTTTATTTATTTAATTATTTAAGCCTAACTCTTCTATTAATTGAATAAATCTTTATTTATTTAATTAATTCATTTATCCTTTTCTAGCCTTATTTCTCATTTGAATAAATACCTTTATTAATTTAAATTACCCTTTTCCTAAATTAAATAAATACTTTTATTTATTTAGTTATCCCACTTCTTCTATTAATTAAATAAATAATTATTTATTTAATTAATTCATTAGCCTTTTCTACCCATGACACATGTCATTCATCTTTTAATTCATACACTACCTACCCTCTCATTATTTTCATATTTTCTCTACCTACCCTCTAATCATAGCCGACCATTTATCTTTTACACCTCTTAATCTTATCCCTCCATTTCTTATGGTGTATTCTATATAAGGAGATTCTTCCTTCATTATCAACCCCCCGATGATTATTCGACTACTCTATGCTTTCAAACTTTCATATGCGATCAAGCCTACTTGCAACCATATTTCTGTTCTTTGTTGAGCTCTTGTGCATATAAAATCTGAGAGCAAATATATCAAGAAAGATTAATGGAGATAGGAAGAATGGAGATCCAAACCCTATTGGACATGTGATGGTATAATCTTTGTGATTTCTTTTGATTTGCATTGTCTTAGGTAATCTTCATATGTTATGGTGGATCTTTGTTGTTGTTAGGCTAGGGTTTTGTGGTTGAATTCATTTAGTCTTTCAACATTGTTGTTATCCATTTTCACCATATACAATCATAATCACAAATGCGATAGGCTCCCAAAGATAAGGTTTTAAGGATCCCAACTTGTTGGCTAGGTTGGTGGTGGGAAGAGGCATGGAGATAAAGGTCAGTGTGGGTGGCTTTGCAAAACACACTGCGACCTAGGAAGCCATCAAGTTTTTTAATAATTAAAACTTCCAGGAAAGGTAAAACAAGGTGGATCTCAAGCATAACTCCACCACAGGGGCAATCTCTGCACTAACCTTACATTTGAGGATGTCGAGAGAATCAGGAATGGGGACCTTGGTAAAGAGGGAGACAACGTCAAAGCTAACCAAGATGTCATTCCTATCTAATCTGGAGGCCTTAATGAATTGGAAAAAATGACTAGAATCTTTGATGAAAGAGTGAGTTTCCAACAAGAGAGGAAAGCAATTTAGTGAAGAAAGAGGCTAACTTGTAAGTTGGAGACCCAATTGTATCAACAAAGGGTCTCAAGAGAATGTTGGCCTTGTGGATTTGCGGAACCCCATAAATACGTGGGGTCAATCCTTGAAAGGTAAAAGGTGCTTCTTGGTAGCCTCATTGAAGGAGGAGCTAGAGATGGCCGATTTGACTCTCTTCAAGATTTTAGAGCAAGGGTTATGGGACACCCTCCTATAGCTACTAGTATATGAGAGGAGGGTAGACATCATTGCAATGTAGTCATGGGAAGATTATGAACCACATCCTCAATGTTGATGAGGAAGTCAATATGCGGAATGGAACGAGGAGATAAGGCAAAGTTTAGACCTTGCTTGAGAAAATTAAAAACTAGGGGGTCCAAGGTGGCATGAGATAAGTTAACCACCAACTTGGATGACCAATTATCAATGGAGCAGGATAGAGGAGGAGGGGAGTAGGTGGGTCGACAAGGGGAGGAAGTAGAACATGAGAGAGATGGGGTAAGAGGAACAATAGATGGGAGAGGGGTTGGCCGCTAGGTAGACTGAGCCACGTGGAAGGGTGGAGATGCATGTTGAGAAGATCCATTGACCATGACGTGATTGTTAGAAGATGAATGCTGGGCTCGAGGCTCACATTGCTTGAGTAATTCGCAATCAGACACTTCAATGCTAGAAGACTGAAAATAGTTAATGCCAACATCACAGTTCAATGATAGCATAGAGCTCAAACAATTTGTACCTAAGAGCCATTGAGACAAGACCAATTCTTGCACGCCAAGTGAGAGAACTCACAAGTAAGATCAGGAGAGGAGCGGATAGTGGGGCGAGGAGGAGGCGTGATGAAGATGAAGAGGAAGAGAGGAGGCAAGGGGTACGAGGATGGGAAGACAAATGGGATGCGTCTATTCTGGCTCTAAAAGTGACCTGTCGTACCAATGACATGCATCGACATACATGTTCGACACATGCATAGCCCATGCATACCATGCCCATTTGGCGCAGGCACCGAACCCACCGAAAATGACGTGGAGTTGTCCTGGAGTTGACTGTTTCAAACATTGGGGCCCACACGAAACTACGTGGACATGCCAGAAAATGGTGGATCATGGGCCGCGGCTTGTGCTGATGTGTTGTGCCTAACACGCACATCAAAAGCCATAAAAAACAAACATCCAACAACAAGTGTTGATGGCTACGTTCGGAAGCCAAAATGGAAGGAAAAAGAGGTTGTGGGCTTCCAAACTATGGCGAATGTCTCATACATGCTACTGACAGGTGGGTCCTTACTCAGTCAATGCGTCAATCGCAGCCGTTCAGTGAAAACCGACGCCATAGCTCCAAAATAGACCTTTCGTACAGCGTGTTAGTCCGTAACAGGTTAGTTAATCGCAACCGTTAACTACAAAATCGACGGTGTAAAACGCGAGACAAAGACGCGTGTTAGTCAATCCGTACTATCTTTTTTGGAGCCAGAATAGATGCATCCTGCCATTTTTTGCAGCTCCGCAACCTCATGTGGAAAAACATGCGTGTTAGGGCTCCGCATGTTAGGTGGACCGTACAATCGGACCTCCTGCCATTTTCTGCATGTTGTGGAAAAAAGGGGACAAGCATAAAGGAGCATAAAGGGATAGGCTAATGCATGATTAGATAAAGTCCAAAGCCCTCATTTGTTCAAGTGTTATGCTATTTTTAAAGGCATTTTTGAAGGCAAAGAAGGGTTTGAAGGAGGCAGCGAGAACTTAGTTTTCAAGGGCAGCCTGCGTTCATTTCTGAAGGTTAACAGGTATGTTGAGTTACAGTTGGAAAATTTGCATGTTTTATTGTTGTAGACACTTAAAAATAATTATTTTAATTATTTTTAATTCCTTGCATAATTAATTAATTAATTATGTTAATACAAATTCCTCTCAATGTTAATTAAATATAATTAATATTGTCACTATAGCATATGATTGATAAATCAATCCCTTTCTTTATTCTTCTAAAAAAATCAAATCCTCAAAAATCTTCCTCTTAGCTAATTAATTTCAATTAATTAGTTAACCTACATGATTCCTACAAATCATCTTCTTAATTCATTCTTCTAGAAACTCCCTAAACTCACTTAACATTATTCTTCTAATTTTTTATTCCCTCCACTCATTCTCTCTCCTAGTCAAATTCTTCTACAAATATTAATCCCACCTAACGTTTCCTCTAATCCCCCTCCTAATGAGTCGTTAATGGTTAATCCACATGATTAGCCACAAAGTCAACTCTGTCCTTTTCATCCAGCCACTAGCTTTAAATGCTCTTTTCCTAGGTGAATGTAAGATTTTCAAAATCACACATTCCTTTAGGCATCCCCTCTCCCAAGGAATTTTTAATTCCTTTTTATTCCTCCAATCCCCATGATATCCTTTTTTGGAGAATTTTTAATTCCTCCAATACATCTTGTAGAGTGTGGAGATATGAAATGCCTTTAAGGCATATTTCTTGGTCTCCACACCCTCTCTTTGACCTTGTGTGAGCTCACAAGTAAATCTTAGCCCTTTATCTCGAATTCATCCTAGCCATCCGTTTTCCTCTCCTCTTCCTATAAAATAGGGCTCCATTCCTTCATTCTAAAACATCTTGAAATCTAGTAAGTTTATGCTGCTCTTTTGAGCCTAGGAAATCATCTTGGAAACTTGATCATCTCATCCTTATCATTTTTCAAATCCATTCCATTTGTGCACAATATTGGAGAGCCATCCACATCCAGCAATCAAAGGAGCACATGAAGTGGAGCATTATCAAGGGGCGCCTTCACTTCATCAAGCTCAATCTGAAGGAGAAGGTAAAATAGCAAGGTGAAATGGTCTTTTAATGATATTTTAGCATTCTGCATGTTTATTTCATTATGTTTTGATCATTTGACCTTCTAATATGTTTTCCCCTCTTCAATTGTTTTTTTGAGTAGCTGTTCTTTCAGATTTGTATACGTTGTGCAAAAATTATATTGTCTTGTTTTTTCTTTGGTTATTCTTGTTTTTCTATAGCTTGAAATTATTTAGGTTAGGGTTAGATATAGGGATCGACGAGTGTTTACTGGCTCCAAAAATCCATTGTAAAATGCGTGTTAGTATGTCTGTACTACCATTTTGCTGGGTTTTTGGTGTGTGTTAGTATCTCTGTACTGCCATTTTGGTCTATCATTTCTGTAGCGCTTTTCAGTTATCAGCAAGACAATATTATGTTTTTACCAGTTCTCCGATGTAACCGTCGTTGCCTTATTAATTTAATCAGTGAGAGTAATGCTGATAGGTCCGACCTTGGATTTCCATGCGTTGTTATTGGTTTTGCCGCTTCTCCGATGGATTTCCATGCGTTGTTAGTCGCGCAATAGCCGCGACCTTGCCGACTCCACCATACGCACTGAGTAACACGCGATTAGGCGTGTTACTCCTTGGGCAATTAACAATTAACAGTAATATTGAAATTATCTTCAAATGATTCAAATGAATATGTAGAAATACCCATATAAATTTGTAGTTAATTGTACACGGGGATTTTTGTCTGCTTTTTTTAATATGATTTACTATTTATTGCATAAAATAGTCTAATATAACAAAAAAAATGTCTGTTTTGGAGCTGTGGCCAAATGCATAACCTATCGCTAACACACTATTTTTGGTCCTTGTTTCCCTCCCGATAGCCAAAACATAGACCGATATGTCCCATCGGGTATCGGCATAGTCCAATTTATGTCCCTCCAATGCCCTGATGAGTCCGCATTGTGACCAAGTCCCCTGCGTTATCAACATAAATCACCCCGAAGAACTCCTAGCAACTCTCCATCTACCTTAATAGTCCTATCGGGACTTGACATAGCAAAAAATTGCTTCTTCCTATGTCCCGATGAGTCCTAATGCATATTTACTTTATTGGTATAATTTACACCGATATCCCTGCAGGTGCTTTTATCTTCATCGGGGGTCGGAATAGCCTTTTTCTATTCCTCCCGAAGTCCCGATATGTCTCCGATGCACTTTTATGCTTAATGCTTCAGAGTTTGTTTTATCAGTATAGGTAATACCGATGGTTCTGCCTTCCCCATTCTCCATGTCATCGGGGATCGATATAACTATTTTTGCACTATCCCGATATGGTCTTTTTCTCCGATATGGCCATTTTTAAAGAAAAAGTAGGACTAGTTTGATATGTCGGGCCCACCATCCTTTCGATGCTTCGCGGAAGATAAACTCCACGCTATTTCACCCAATGAAATAACACAGACCGTCGGATCCTTTTCAAGATGCACCTTCTTTACTTTCCATGTCATCCTCGTGCTGGGCCCACTTCCCTTTCGCTGCTTCACGACAGGTTAGTCAATCACAACCACTAACTGTAGAATCGACGGTGTAAAACATGCGACTAACACACGTGTTACTCATTACTAACCAGGTATCGGTATAGCAGACCAAGACCGCTCTTGATAGCCGAAACATAGACTGATATGTCCCATCGAGTATTGGCATAGTTCAATTTATGTCCCTCCAATACCCCGATGAGTCCGCATTGTGAGCAAGTCCCCCGTGTTATCAGCATAAATCACCCCGAAGAGCTCCTAGCAACTCTCCATCGACCTACATAGTCTAATCGGGACTCAGCATAGCACAAAATTGCTTCTTCCGATGTCCCGATGAGTCATAATGCATGTTTACTTTATTGGTATAGTTTACATCGATATCCTCGCAGGTGCTTTTATCTTCATCAGGGGTTGGAATAGCCTTTTCCTATTCCTCCCGAAGTCCCGATCAGTCTCCGATGCACTTTTTGGTTAATGGTTCTGAGTTTGTTTTATCAAGATAGGTAATACTGATGGTTCCGCCTTCCCCATTCTCCATGTCATACAGTGTCTTAGTGACAGGTTAGTCAATCTCAACCGCGCATTACCAACAGGTTAGACAATCACAGAATGTTGGTCACAATATGGACAGTGTAAAATGGACTACCAACACGCCTTAATAGTCCTATCGGGACTCGACATAGCATAACATTGCTTCTTCTGATCTCCCAATGAGTCCTAATGCATGTTTACTTTATCGGTATAGTTTACACCAATATCCCTACAGGAGCTTTTATCTTCATTAGGGATCAGAATAACATTTTTCTATTCCTCCCGAAGTCCCGATCAGTCTTTGATGCACTTTTATGCTTAATGCTTTTGAGACCCCATTCTCCATGTCATACAGTGTCTTAGCGATAGGTTAGTCAATCTCAACCACATGTTACTGACAGGTTAGACAATCGCATAATGTTGGTCGCATTATGGATGGTGTAAAATGCACTACTAACACACCTTAATAGTCCTATTGGGACTCGACATAGCATAAAAGTGCTTCTTCCGATCTCCCGATGAGTCCAAATGCATGTTTATTTTATCGGTATAATTTACATTGATATCCTCGCAGGAGCTTTTATCTTCATCGGGGGTCGAAATAGCATTTTTCTATTCCTCCCGAAGTCCCGATCAGTCTCCGATGCACTTTTATGCTTAATGCTTCCAAGTTTGTTTTATCGGTATAGGTAATACCGATGGTTCTGCCTTCCCCATTCTCCATGTCATATAGTGTCTTAGCGACAGGTTAGTCAATCTCAACTGCGCGTTACTGACAGGTTAGACAATCGCAGAATGTTGGTCGCATTATGGATGGTGTAAAACGCACTACTAACATGCCTTAATAGTCCTATTGGGACTCAACATAGCATAAAAGTGCTTCTTTTGATCTCTCGATGAGTCCTAATGCATGTTTACTTTATCTGTATAGTTTACACCGATATCCCCGCAGGAGCTTTTATCTTCATCGGGGTTTGGAATTGCATTTTTCCATTCCTCTCGAAGTCCCGATCAGTCTTCGATGCACTTTTATGCTTAATGCTTCCGAGTTTGTTTTATCGGTATAGGTAATACTGATGGTTCCGCCTTCCCCATTCTCCATGTCATTGGGGATCGATATAACTATTTTTGCACTATCCCGATATGGTAAATTTCAAAAACCCTAAACCTTTAGACAGATAGTATGGATTGACTGACACGCATGTTAGTCTGACGTTTTACATTGTCGATTTTGTAGTTAACAGTTGCGATTGTCTAACCTCTAACTAACATGCTGTACAACAGTTCTGTTTTGGAGCTAGAATAGCCATCCCTTCCAGAGGCAATATGGCTGAAGCTATTCTGGCTCCAAAACAGGCCTTTTGGACAACGTGTTAGTGACAGGTTAGTCAATTGCAAACAGTTTGTTACAAAATCAATGGTGTAACACGTGCGACTAACATGACTGTTAGTCAATCCGTAGTGTTAGTCAATCGCTGTCCGTTAATCGAAGAAACTTTTGATTAGCTATGTAAATCATATGGAAATGTGTAAGTCTAAAAAAACATCCACAGACTATTGTGCAGAAATTTAGATTGTAGAATAACATGGAACATGTGGTGGATGAACTTAGTTATTAGAAAGCACTAAAAAGTTAAGGCATAGGTTGATAAAAATTGAAATAATTTATAGACGTTGTTGTTAGTCTGACATATTTGCATGTCCATTTTGGAATAATAGGTATCTTGATTTTGAACATGGAGGCAAACTTTTTTTTAGAAACAACCAAAACACAGGTCACATTTTGGGGACGAATAAGCGATGAGAGGTTGATGAACCTGTTTATTTATGAAGACACCTCATTCTTGTCCGCGGTGAAGTTGATCCTTGGGCCTGAGTATGTAGAAGGTGGATGGAAGTACAGAATGAATGCGGACATAGTGTCTCTATTTATGGCATGGTGTCTCAAGCTCCGACCTGTTCTGAAAGTCAGAGAAATCATGAACAGGTGTGTGAAGAGGAATGGCTAGGCGGAATGGAAGTCTTATTAGGATTGGCACGAGACATGGACAACTTTGAAAGTGTGGGTAGAGCGTGGATTCACATGAGTGAATGCATTCCTCCCTTGCGACCGTTCTTGCTCTGGAGTGCGACATTCGATAAAGAGGCCAGAAGAAGTGTAGCATAGGCTGGGATGTATGGTATTGTGCAATACCTTGAGATGGTTGATGTCTGGGAAGTGTGTGTGGAGATGGCAAAATGGGGACCTTGGTCGGAATATAGAGCACTTGTGCAATGAAGAGTTCCTGCACACACAAAATGACGGGGTCAACCTTATGGAAGAACAACTAAGAAGGGTCGTGTGCTGTAGTTTGGTGAAGGCTCCAGTAGGGAGATAGAAATTAACCAAGTTAGGAACATGGAAGTGCTCGATGTGGAAGAGGGCATGGTCACTGTTCATGTGGTGTAGCGAGATGGCACATACAACCCTTTTTGAAGCAAGGACTATGTTTTTTTTTTTAAACATTTTTGAATGTGTTATTGTATGGACCGTTATGTATACCGTCCACCGACTTCGATGGTCTAGTCGGCTAGCCGTCGAGGTTTATCTTGCAGAATGTAAACATTTTTAGAATTACTATAAAATATAGCTTTATCGGACAAATAAAAAATTTGTTGACACCAACTGGTACTCTTATCTTCTCTGTTTTGAAACTGTTGTTAACATTTTATTATATATGGTGGAAAAACAAATGTTTTTTATTGTATGTGCATGAAATTGTTGTATAACATCAAAGTCAAGCATTTCAATATATATGACTACAAATACAATTAAATTCTTGTAGGACAATTGAGTTTCTATTCTAGTCATTTTGGTCATTCTTAGAGCATTTTATATGCCATTTTGGTCATAACCAATACTTCATCGGTTGCCCAACCACCGATTTGCTAAAAAAATGCAAAGTTTCTCAAAAAGTTGCAAAAAGTTGTCAAGCAACAATGACAACTTTTGGTCAAATGTGCATTTTTGCCTTTTATGCATTTTTACTTATACTGAACCTCCTAGCATGACTTCCTAACATTAAACTAATATTCCTAAATTCCTAATGAGGCTTTAGAAGTCATTTTTGATCATAATGCAAATTTATGCTTTTTTGGGCTTACAAGGGCTCATAGGCCAGATCTGACAAAAGTAACAACCTAGGGGACAATCATCCTTGAAATGACTATCAAACACACATGTGGAGCTCTGAGTATTCCATTATTCAAACACCTAATCCAAAATATGGATCATCAGCTCAAAATGTGGAAAATGCATATAAAATGGTAAATAGTTTCCTAACCATGAAGTAGTGCGATTGGCCTTGGGCAACGAATAGGGATGGTCGAAGACCAATTCCCTCTTCACTTTAGAATCCACTAAACCCAAGTTTTAGAATAATACTTATCTGTCAAGGAGCTAATGCATATTAAATCAGGATCTCAAAGAATTAACAATAGAGCAGTGCCTCTATCTCAGAATATAATGATACCTTGTGGACAGATAACATTATCAACTCAAGAGACAATATGAATAATCACTATAATGGTTCAGTATGTCTCACATAAACAATAAGAACCCAATCTCACATTTAATGTAACAGAATGTGATTCACATTACAACATATTCTTAAACAGATTTATGAAGAGGACAAAGCATGTATCATCAACAAAGAAAGTAATCAGTACATTTGAAGTAGAAATAGTGAATCTTGTATATTAATGTCTGAGAAATGACAGTACACAGAAGCTACCCACTTGGAGATACTTCATTTCAATTTGCTTACACAAAATGACACTTCTGCTTCCTATAAAATTTCATAATACATATGACTTTCAGTCCTTACAACAATGATGTTCCAAAATCCACCCCAAAAAAACTCCCTTTGCTACGTAAGATGACTCAATACAAATACAAATGCTGAAAGACAGGAATGAAAGGACACACCCTTTCACTATCTTAACAACTAAGTGAACAGAAATTAAAACGCCTAACCAAGATATCAATTACATTACATAAAGTCAAACACCACACTAGGACTTTTGATCTAGCCACCGTCCACATTTTTTAATATGCCCCAAGTAGGTCGGATCCTTATAAGTTGTAGTGATGAAGATGGCATCCTTGGCTGCATTCTTAATCGCATAAATTTTTTCCAATTGATCGACCGTGTCATTCATGTCAAGGACATCTGCTCTAGCGATGGCTTGGGTTACATTAAGCATAGACTTGCACTCAACGATCCATACGGTTTTTTCTTTGATCACACCTGCATCATCTACCAGACTAGGAACCCCATGCTCAACAATCTACTGGCATTCATCAAATTCAAAATTCAATGCCTCTGTAACTCCGTCATGTGTAACAAGCAGACCCTACAACTTCTTTTTTTCTTTCTCTTTCATCATTGCATCTTGTAACATCATGTCGAGTCTATCTCGAATTCTAGTGTGTGAAATCATATTGTCCATGTTCCTCTGATATTCACCCCAGAATTCATTCAATGCTTTCTCCATATTGTCATACCTCATACTTAGCAACACGCAAGCAGTATTGGCCCTAACGCTCTTCATCTGTTTTTTCAACTTGTTATGTTCATAAGATAGCTTTTCAAATTTTTTCTTCCATTCGCCTCCTGAATCTGTAATTTGGGGAAGAGGGTGCCCACTCCTCTTAAGGGTCTCTTCATACAAAGCCTTATACTTATTCTTCTCTGCTATCTCATGTTTCATTTGGGCCTTATTAAACTTTGAAATATTGATACCCATGTCAGCTATCACTATAGGATCTACTTCTCCAACCTTCAAGGTCATCATGTGACCAAAAGCTTTATCTACATCAATGATTTTAGGCCTCTTATTAGGAGGATATAAGGCCCACAATAACATTTCTTCCTCCTTTGGATCATATCTTGATCCAATAAAAATATCTTGCGCTCCTTGGATGTTTAACTTCATATCCTTATTATCTGAATGTAACAAAAAATCAAATATAAATGAAGCACTCAGGTCCCATCCTGGAAACACAATTATTCCTGCATCTACTAGCAATTGCTTGCCCCTTTGCGGGGTCATAGTCTCAACTTCTCTGTCAATGTCTTCCTTCAACCTCATCATCATTTCTACTTCATTATCAGGGGTCACATTTGGCATTGCTTTCCTCAATTTCTTACCCTTGAAGTGGTACATGAATGATTTGAATTCCTTAGACTTTATGAAGTGATCATCAGATACAAAAGAAACATGTTCTGCCATTCTTTCATCTATCTCTGCATTTAGAGCAACAATAAGCCTATCTTCTGCCTCCGAATCCTTCTCCTTCTTAGGGGCATAGAGCTTGGAGACTACTTAATTTTCCCTTGAATCACTTTGGGCTGGTTCTCCCTCCATGTTTTCTAGTCTCTACCTTCTTTCCTCTAGCTTCTTCTCCAAGGTCTCCATAACTCCTGCAAGCTCTTCCACCTCCTTATTCCTGCACATGTCTTCAAATTCATCCTCCTCATGGAGGTAGTCTCCCAAATCCTGTCTTTTCCTGCTTGAATGGATGTAACCCTCAAGATCATAGTGTGCTCTAGATATGTGCCAAAATAAATTGTATTCAGCCACCAGCTTTCTATCAGTGGCCTCATATGCCCTAGTTGATACAATTTTAAAATCCTAAAAGTGAAGTGTGCCAGGGAGGAAAGCTTGCTTGTGTGCTTCTCCAAAATGTTTGGCATTAGACACACTTAACTGCCTTACAATTTCCAAGAAGGCAATCTTGTCTGGTGCAAGCTTAGGGAGAACATATGGATAACCCTCAAATCCATAGCATCAAACAAAAGTGAAGTTTTGGCACGAGTACCAATCGCCCTAGTTGTAATTGACCTTTGGATTTTGGTGCTCGTGAGGCCTAAGAAACTTCTTAACCTCCTCCGAAAATGATCCTTGCCGAGGCTCACCAAAGAGCAAGAAAAGTGGTTTGACAAAGAACTCCTCAAATTTGAGGTGATGAGAACTATCAAACTTGTAATCCCAAAGGGAAACCCATAATTGCACTGGTTGCTCCTTTCCATCTTTCCCAATTGTATTCACATTCAATTCTTCTAGCCATAACCCTCTAAGTCTCCCATAAAATAAAATGATGTGCACTAACAGTGAGTAGTGCTTGAAATATTTGTCTAGATTATCTTTCAGGTTTAAGAAACCTTCATGCAATCTATCTACCAGGTAAGAAGCGAAGTCAAATGCCCTAGGCTCATGCCTCTGCACTTCTGCTGCTAGAACAAGTGGTCCAATGTTTGCCACATCAAGAGCTTCAACTCCTCCCACCTGACCACAAGCCATATATGTATATTGCAGATACTTCTTAAAAATAGTCATGTCATATGGAGGACCTTCTTCATCTATTAGCCTCCCCTTCTCTTCTTTATGGAAAGCGAGGTTCTAGCCCTGGTATGTAGTGTCCATCTTCCTATACTCTTCTTCCAAATCTACAAAAGACAAAGGCAATTCCACCTCCAAATCTACTGCAAAAACTTCCTCAATCGTAGCCTTCGCAAAATGCACTAGAGCAGTCCCATTAGGAAACATAATGCATCACTTGTTTGCATTATAATTTCTTACTAAAAGTTTCAACAAATCAATGTTCACAAACACATTGGGTACTACAAGTTTACCAAGACCCATTTTCCATGGGTTCAAAATTGGCATGGGGTTATCCCTGCGGAAGTAATGGAAAAGGAACAAATTACACCCTTGCACTGTGGTGAATATATCCCCAATCCCTCTATATCTGTCTTCTAACTGCTTGCGGATAGGCAAATTTGTCTTAGCTCTGTGTGACCTAGCTCCTGGAGATCCCATTTGGTCTATCATGTCCTGATTCAGCTTTCTACCTAATTTCTTTGTTGTGGTACTCAATACTTCAGCAACTTTTCACTTCCCTTTTGAGCTTGACCCCTCCATTTCTGCAAATTATTTCACTCTATAGTTAGTAACTCAGAAATTTTCTCAGTAAGCACTTAATATCTTTCTGCAATTACTTCATGAGAAATGCTGGTCCCTCTGCAATACCGGCTATTTGGGACAAATTTGCTTGCAATCTTTGTAATTGATTATTGCAATATTTGACAGATTTGCTTCGTGCGGAAATGAATGTACTCAATTTCTGCATTTAATGGAAACTATGTTGTCATGGTTAGTTCTTCTCATGACAAAAACCAACGGCTAATCGGTGACACTCCTCCCGATGATTCAAATGTTTGCCGCCAGTTGTCCGTTATTACTTACCACTTTTTACTTTCTGATCGGAACAAACTACCCCGACCCACTTATCGGGTCTTGGAATACCTATTTTTTCTTTATCCCGATGGTTCATTTCATCGCGATGGGCATCACTTCGGTCTCCTCCTTGCCTTTTGTTTTAACACTCCATCGGCATAGCTCTTTTCGATGCATTCGCCTTTGGTTTCTTTTTACTTGAGTCATTTGGTGTGGGCATAGTTTATTTCTTGTCCCTCTAATACTCCGATGATCTCAATATACGAATGAACGATATCTTCTAGTTGATCCAATGGCCCACATTGTTTTGTAAAGGAAAGATGGTTGGAGTTTATCTTTCGTGAACCAGCGAAAGGGAAGTGGGCCCAGTGTGAGGATGACATGGAAAGTAAAGAAAGTGCATCTTGAAAAGGATCCGATGGTCTGCGTTATTTCATTGGGTGAAATAGCATGGAGTTTATCTTTCGTGAAGCAATGAAAGGATGGTGGGCCCCACATATCAGACTAGTCCTGCTTTTTTTTAAAAACGGCCATATCAGAGAAAAAGACCATATCGGGATAGTGCAAAAATAGTTTTATTGATCCCTGATGACATGGAGAATGGGGAAGGCAGAACCATTGATATTACCTATCCTGATAAAACAAACTTGGAAGCATTAACCATAAAAGTGCATCAGAGACTGATCGGGACTTCGGGAGGAATAGAAAAAGGCTATTCCGACCCCCGATGAAGATAAAAGCACCTACGGGGATATCAGTGTAAACTATACCGATAAAGTAAACATGCATTACGACTCATCAGGACATCGGAAGAAGCAATTTTGTGCTATGCCGAGTCCCGATTGGACTATGTATGCCGATGGAGAGTTGCTAAGAGTTCTTTGGGGTGATTTATGCCGATAATGAGGGGGACTTACTCACAATGTGGACTTATTGGGGCATTGGAGGGACATAAATTGAACTATGTCGATACTCGATGGGACATATCGGTCTATGTTTCAGCTATCAAGAGCAGTCTCAGTCTGCTATACCGGTACTCGGTCAGTAATGAGTAACACGCGTGTTAATTGTACATTTTACACCGTCAATTCTGCAGTTAGTGGTTGCGATTGACTAACCTGTCGCAAAGCAACGAAAGGGAAGTGGGCCCAGCACAAGGATGATGTGGAAAGTAAAGAAGGTGCATCTTGAAAAGGATCCGATGGTCTGCATTATTTCATTGGGCGAAATAGTGTGGAGTTTATCTTTCGTGAAGTAGTGAAAGGATGGTGGGCCTGACATATCATACTAGTCCTGCTTTTTTTAAAAAAATGACCATATCGAAGAAAAAGACCATATCAGGATAGTGCAAAAATAGTTATATCGATCCCCGATGACATGGAGAATGGGAAAGGCGGAACCATTGGTATTACCTATACCGATAAAACAAACTCCGAAGCATTAAGCATAAAAGTGCATCAGAGACATATCGGGACTTCGAGAGGAATAGAAAAAGGCTATTTCGACCCCCGATGAAGATAAAAGCACTTGCAGGGATATCGGTGTAAACTATAACGATAAAGTAAACATGCATTTTGACTCATTGGGACATTAGAAGAAGCAATTTTGTGCTATGCCAAGTCCCGATTGGACTATGTAGGCCAATGGAGAGTTGCTAGGAGTTCTTTGGGGTGATTTATGTCGATAACGCGGGGGACTTGCTCACAATGCGAACTCATCGAGGCATTGGAGGGACATAAATTGAACTATGCCGATACTCGATGGGACATATCGGTCTATGTTTCGGCTATCAGGAGTGGTCTCGGTCTGCTATACCGATACCCGGTCAGTAATGAGTAACAACATCCATAATGCAACCAACATTCTGCGATTGTCTAACCTATCGCTAACATGCGGTTGAGATTGGCTAACCTGTCGCTAAGACATTGTATGACATGGAGAATGGGGAAGGCGGAACCATCAGTATTACCTATATCGATAAAACAAACTCTGAAGCATTAGGCATAAAAGTGCATCGGAGACTGATCGGGACTTCGGGAGGAATAGAAAAATGCTATTCCGACCCCCGATGAAGATAAAAGCACCTGCGAGGATATCGGTGTAAACTATACCGATAAAGTAAACATGCATTACGACTCATTGGGACATCGGAAGAAGCAATTTTATGCCATGTCGAGTCCCGATAGGACTATGTAGGCGCGTTAGTAGTCCGTTTTACACCATCCATATTGGGACCAACATTCTGCGATTGTCTAACCTGTTGGTAACGCGCGATTGTGATTGACTAACCTGTTGCTAAGACATGGTACGAAATACCCATTGGATGGTGTAAAACGGACTACTAACATGCGTGTTAGTCATGGGGAGATCGGGAGGATTAGACAAATGCAACTCTGACCCACAATTAAGATAAAACCGCCTACGGGGATATCGGTGAAAGTTATACCGATATAGTAATCCTTTAGGGCTACAACTATTCTGGCTCCAAAACAAACCTTTCGTGCAGTGTGGTAGCGACAGGTTAGTCAATTGCAGTCATTTATTGCAAATGATTTTGCAATAATAGTTTGAAGCTAACAGAGAGATTGAAGCAATATTAAAGTACAGGAAAGGAAAAACTAACAACTATAGATCAATACTTCATGTGACAGAAAATTTGTATTTGAATAAATCAATACTTAACAAACATTGTGTTAAAAAATTGGTAGCAGTGTGTAAGAAGCATTGGTTCTTTACAAATTGTAATGTCCACCAGCCATCCCTCATCAGTACATGTAGATGAAAATGACATCTTTAAACATAAAAATATTGGCTACAAAATGACCATCGAAGGCACTCCATGCACCTACAATGGTGACACTTTCTCCTATTTACCATGACAAGATGTTTTATAACTTATCCGGTAACTACCTAAAATAGTGCTACTGCTAATTTTACAAAATTAATCCTATTGTCTGCAATAGGGTCATAGAAGTGTAGCGAGTGACATATGCAAAACAGGAAATTGTAGATAAATAGCAAAACTAACTCCCAATGTATTGGAGTATGACACCCATGTTCTCTCCAATCTCCATTAATTTGACAGTGGCTGGTGCCGAGAGCCAATTATCATCGGAGTTCAGTAGTTTGCGGAAGGGATCTAGATTTCCATTCCTCACGCCCACCCTATACACCTCCCATGCCTCCTGGATGAAGTTCTTCCTCCTTTCCCGTGTTGCCCTTTTTTGGGAAATTTCCTCATCTTCAGTGTCTGACTCCTTCAATTCAGAGGAGATGCAGTTGGTGTGGTTAAAATAGATGCGGAGGGTGCCTACCCAACAATCAGAATCCAACTCTAGAATGGCATTTCCCAGGGCCTGCCCATCAGATGGGCAGACAAAGCCGTCGATCCTCTGTATGGTCGCTTCCTTTGAATCGAATATGTCAACCATAGGGCAAATGATAGCCTCATAAACAAACCCATCACACCAATGTCGATTAGCACCCAATATACCATTATCCACCCACCATACAACATTCCTGAGCACATCGCTTGCTTGAAATAGCCGGCTGCATTGGGCCTGGATCGATTCCTCTCTACATAGGCAACTGACGCCAAAATGATGCACCATCAGTTCAGATCGAGACTTCCAAGATTAAGATTGCAATCTGAACCATTCCTTATATAAAGTTTAAAACTTTCTAGAGAAGTCTACATACCGACCAGAAGAGGCCCGAATTCCAATCAAGCTTCGTCCAAACAACATTTCTTTACTATTATGAGAACTAGCCGTCAAGTTCCCTACTCCTACATACTTTATCTGAGGCCTGATGCGAATCTGCCAAAGCGCATGAAAAAACACAGAGGTCTCCGGTTTGTCCTTCCACTAAGGTATGGCTGGCTTATGTCTAGCTAAAACGAAGCTCTAGATGAAACCACATTGGCAAGCCAAAGGAGGATTATCGACAGCACTTATACTGATGAAATAGAGCGCAGACTCATTGGAGCACATTAAAAAATAATCAACTCGGTGCGCACTTTTTGAAAGATCGTTCCATCGAGAAATATTGTTCTGATGAGGAAGTAGGCGGTTGCTTTCCATCGCCTTGCATCGGCTTATCGACAAAGCATATAAATTGCTATATCCATGACCTATGAAAGCATCAGTATAACTTGTAATGAAATGGCCAAGCTTATAACATAGTACCGAGAGATTGGAAGTAATTAGAAAGTTTTATCCCGATACCCGATGACTAAAGGAAACTGAAGGCGACACCATCGGAAAGAAGATTCATATCGGAGTAGGGCGAAAATTGCTATACCGATCCCTGATGATATGGAGAATCAGAATTTCAAGCCATCAGTATTACCTATATCGATAAAAGAACTCGGAAGCATATAACACAAAAAGTGCATCAGGAATTCATCGAGATTTTGGGAGGAATAAAAAGGGTTATTCCGACCCCCGATGAAGATAGAAGCATTGGCTGGAGTATCGGTGTGAGTTATACCGATAAAGAGTGCATTAAATGAGGATTCATCGGGACGTCCGAAGAAGAACTTTTATGTTATGCTGAGACCCAATAGGACCACGCTAAGTGTGGGACGTGTTATTCTGGCTCCAAAATGACAGTACATATTGACTAACATGCGTGTTAGTCATGCATTTTACACCATCGATTTTGCAATTAACAGTTGCAATTGACTAACCCGTCGCTAACACGGACGCGTCTATTCTGGCTCCAAAATGGTAGTATGAATTGACTAACACGTGTGTTAGTAACGCGCTTTACACTGTCGATTTTGCAAGAAACGACTGCGATTGACTAACTTGTCGCTAACACATTGTACGATAGGTAGAGCCAAGATAGCTTCAGCCCAACCCTATTCCTCCCTGTAAGAAAATTTAATAACTCTGTTTGTTGCTAAAGAGGACACGAAGAAAATAGAATTCCAGACTAACATATAAGAAGGTTTCAACAAAACCTTCTACACTTCAAACTTATCGAAAGTTGAGGTGGGTATACCTTTTGTGAATACTTTCACACTTTTAAATTGAGATCCACACTAAACCAATGGTAAAAACCTATGGAATTCATCACCTCGATGAAACTGTAACATTAAAGAAAACTTATGCTCATTTTCAGTATTTGATCCCAAGAAAGAATGAATGCACACCAGAAGAGAAAGAAGATTTAGGGCTGAAACTTTGATGTGTATATTTATATTCATTTTGAGAATTTTAGACTCAATGTAATTCTAGAGAGAACCAGAAACACCGTAGATATATTTCAGCAGAGTTTCTTTACAAATTCTTGTCATGATTTTTCTTAAGTCCTGGTATCCATTTATAACAATATGGCTGCAAACAAGCTTCGGACTTTCGTAGGAAAAGTTTGTTAGAACCATGATTCTAGTTGGAAAAGGAAAGAAAAATATAATCATTTTATATCCTAACGGCCTTTTAAGTTTGTTGTTCCACTACAGCACCTTCCAAGTGTTGTGGGACTTTCTCTTCTTGTACTGCATATTTCTTTTTCCACTCTTCGAACATGCCATCACCTGGCCAGGAGAAGCTAACGATCTTCTTTTTCATCTTATTTAGCCTTTTCCATGTGATTCTCAATTTCCCAACCTCTATCTGTAGAAAACCATAATGTGACTTTGCTTTCTCAATCTCCTCAACTGTCTTAATAAATAAAGCCGTGTCATCTATATTAATAACCTCGTTTGCCCTCTCCGACAAGTTACACCCCAACTCATCAAGCCATGCCTTTTCCACTTTCAGCTGATTTGGACCAACAAAACCCCTGGGAAACAACTCATACTTATGATCAGAATATTCTTTTTTATATATGTGGCCTTTTCTCTTCACACCTGCCCTTTCTTCTGCTAATCCAGTCATCCCTTTTATTAACTCACAAGTGGATTTGATATTGGCATCACCATCTGCCTCTACATGAGATGAACATATAAGTTCCAACTCCACTCCCCTAGGCATCCACTTATTCAGAATTGGCTCTAAAGTGGCCTTATCTTCTTTCAAATCAGTCAAAATATTCAAAATTCTTTTCATGTTAATGTATACAATAGAGGCTCTAACTGAGTCACCAATTTTCAAAATTGTACCTCTCACCTTTTCTTCATAGTTGCTTCTAAGTAAGGCGTGACCCCGTTTAAACTTTTCCATCTCATCTTCTAAAGTTTTAGTAGCCTCAAAACTAGAGGTCATAGGAGAAGGGGGAAATTCAATGATAGGACTGGTGGGTGGGGGTCTTGCTGGAGAAGATGCAATCATTAAAGTAGATGACTCACCTTTCTGGTACTGCTCTGCCAATTGACTTTGTAAACTAGCAATGATGCTATCTCGGTTGGCTATCTCTCCTTTGGCCTTATTATAAGCCTTTAAAATTGTTTCTAGTTTTACCTGGAGATCAGCTCTCTCCTTAGCTTCTTTCTCAACCACTGCCACACTGAACTTTGCAGTTTCTAGAACTGTGCTGGCAGCTTCCACCACTCCAATGTCCTGAACTCTCTTCACTATCATACCTCCTAGGTAGTTGGATTCTGAGGTGTCCTTCCTCCTCCTTCTCTCATCCCTCTTTAGGGACCACATAACCAAAGCAACATTATCCTTAGTGAATGTCACTCCTTCTAGGGGCTTGGTTTCTTTCCTTACTGCTTCAAGCACTAAGGCATCTGCTATGTCCCATTCAGGAAGGATTAAAACACCAGCCTTTGACACCATTTCTCTCCCCTTTTGAGGAGTAATGGCTTTGAATTCTGCCATCATTTCTTGCTTCACCTCTTCCTCCACTGTATTTGCATCTTTCTGGGGTTGCTCATTCTTTCTCTTCTCACATTTTGCCTTATATTTCTCAATGTTTTGTTTCCAAACAAATTTCATAAAGGACCCTGTTGTAACAAAATTATTATCAGCCAGGAACTTGTCACTGGCTTGTTTGATAGTAGGGTCAAGCTCCTTTCCTTTGAACTCATCTGTAGTCAAATTCAAATCAGTAGTCGGTGGCTCTTCGAGCATTCCCTCTTGTGTTTCCTCATAAGTGTAGGCAATCTCACCAAGACTTCCTAACTACAACAATTGGTCTCCGGCTACTAGTTCATCTCCCACATGGATAGGGGATTGGGAGGGAGAGTACAAAGGTTCACCTGTTTGCACCTCTTTGCCTTCCCTTTGCCTTTTAGGGGAGTTTTGGATGTCAGTGACATCTCCTATTGCTCTCTTTCCTTTTGAAATAGAGGGCTCACCAGTTATCGGCACTAGCACAGTATACCTTCACTTCTTATGCATCACATAATCACCCGGTGGGATGGCCTTGGCAAAGGTAGGCTTGGCTAAAACCAACTTAGCCCTTTGAGGATCGTTCCTCATTATAACCTCCCTCTTCTCCTTCAATGTCTACATTAGGTGTTCAAAATGAAGAATTAAGAATTTAATTTTCTCCTGAAAGGGAGTAAAACTAGACAGAGGATCATAACCACCATCAAATTGGTGAATAAAATCAAGAGCCTTCTTGTATGCTACCCATTTTTCTCTCCTCAATTCTTGCTCATCTAGATTGAATTCATTTCTGATCAGATCCTCAGAAAAATGGAACTGATGTGGTCTACCTTTACGTACTGCTCTCTTTCTGAACATACCATTGAAGAAATCTTCAGGGTCAACAAATCTTGATACTGTAGTAGGCAACCTATATGGTTGAAAGAAATCATCAAAGTGTTTCCAGCCACCCTTGGTAATTACAAATTGATGAGCAATGGTGATGGTAGGGAAAATGGTCCCTTTTCCCCTATTTGTTAACTCTGCCTCTTGGAGACCCCCGATTTGCCTTAGGATCTCTGCAATTCCTATCTTCAATGGGACTTGATAAGGAAGCAAATATGGAGTTCCTCTGAATCAATAAACTCTAAACACCATAGAGACAGGGTATAAATATACATCACCCCAGTTGTGCACAATCTTGATACCTTTAGCAAATTCTTTAGGCCTAAGGAACTCTATGAGGGCCTTAGGGATCCTAGGATTTTTTTGGCACAAGAGAATCTGAAGCCTAGATGCAAAGCATCTGTCAAACTTCAAGTAACTGGCGTCCTCTCTATCGCAAGACAAAATTGTGCTCCATAATTGCACAGGCTTCTCTTCACCATCCTTTTCCTTAACCAGATCCATTCCATTAGCGAAGTAATCAGCACCTTTAAACAAAAACATATGCATGAGAAGAGAATACCACCCAAAAGGCCTGTCTGCCTTACCATTTTTAATCCCTATCAACCCTACATGGATTGCATCAGTGAGATAAGATGCATAATCAAAAGTTACTGCCAGAGGGGGGTTTAAGATCTGTGCTATCATTAGCTTATAGTGAGTTCGCATACTGGTTTGGGCATCTTCCCCAAAAATCTGAAAAAGGGACCAATACATGCCTTTAGCCCTTAGAGTAAACAAATTCACAGAGAAGGGTTCCATGGTACTAGGGCCTACAACAGTTAACCCTCCTATTTTGGCAAAAAAATCTTTCAAAGGACTGCTCCTGAGATGATCTCTCTGGACATTGTAGACCTGTGCAAGTGTATCAAAATTGATTGGCTCTAAGTAGTTTGATACCTCACTGAGCTTAAACACCTTCATAAACTCATCATCATTAATCTCAATTAAGGCTCTCCCATTCACATTTCTCACACATTTAGCAACAAGGTCATAATTATTTGCAACCTAGGTTAATAAATCTACATCCATAAAAACCCTAGGGACTATGAGCTTTCCATTGGAGCAGAGGAATGTCTTTGGCCAAAACCCACCTTGAAAAGTCCCAACCCTGATAGCCCTGTCTATGAATCCCTCAACTAGTTCCCTTTGTCATACAAACCATCTCCAATTCTCAAACGGGGGGCCTTGGGCACTAATTCTTTGATCTTAACAACGATATTTGTAGACATGGTTAATTGTTCCAAGAAATCATCACATATAGCTCTATCCTGATAATTCACTTTCCCTGTGAAATCTCTTCGTGGTGCCATCTTGAATTATAGGTATTTCAATTTAAAACTCAAACAGACCTCTCAGAATCTAAACACCCGATGAAACCAATTCGAACTGTAACTTTCAAAATGAGTGCAGAACTTACTTGTTGCCTGAAGAAATTTGCTCTGTGCAATGCTTCCTCTGCAAAATTACTTGAATTGATACTAAAAATTCATTGATGTGAGGCTTAATAGGGCAACAGAGCATTGAATTGCAACATTAATCTATAGGCTTCACCAATGAATTCACAATTGAATTTAAGAAAAGCTCCAACAGACCACAAAGGAAATCTCATTGTCCTGGCTTTTTGCTATTTTGCGATGATTAAAAACCCCGCATTCACTCAATCTGTACTCTCCATGGTGAGCGCTAACCCTTTTCACTAACCATATGAAGTCCTCACCGCAAAGGGTTTTTGCTGTTTCATGAAGTTTAAAAACCTTGCATCTCCGGGTTGCGAAACAACGCTCATCATTGGATCTATTTCGAGATGTAAAACCTTTAAAAACCGGCACTAGTCCAATCTGTCGGGCCCACCATCCTTTCACTGCTTCGTGAAAGATAAAATCCACGCTATTTTGCCCATTGAACTAACGTAGACCGTCGAATCCTTTTCAAGATGCACCTTCTTTACTTTCCATGTCATCCTCACACTGGACCCACTTCCCTTTCACTGCTTCGCGAAAGATAAACTCCGACCATCTTTCCTTTATGAAACAACACGGGCCATTGGATCAACCAGAAGATATCATCCGTTAACCTTCATTCTTTAACCCACCGGGCCCACCAGTCTTTTTTCAAAACATAAAAAGGGTAAATTTCAAAAAACCCTAAACCTTCATAATAGAAGCAGCCCAGACAGATATGGATTGACTAACACGCATGTTAGTAGCACATTTTTCACTATGGATTTTGTAGTTAACGGTTGCGATTGACTAACATCTCACTAACACGCTATGCGACAGGTTTGTTTTGGAGGGTCGTGGTTATTCTGGCTCCAAAACAGACCTTTCATATAGCGTGTTAGTGACAGGTTAGTCAATCACGACTGTTAAATACAAAATCGATGGTGAAAAACGCACAACTAACACGCGTGTTGGTCCCTCCGTATTGCCTTTTAGGAGCTTTTGGAGCTAGAATAGGGACTAGCCTCATCCGACCCCTCCCGATAGCCGAAGCATAGTCCGATATGTCCCATCGTGTATTGACATAGTTCAATTTATGTCCCTCCAATGCCCTAATGATCTCAATATACCAGTCTGCATTGTGACCAAGTCGCCCGCGTTATCGGCATAAATCACTCCGAAGAATTCCTAGCAACTCTACATCCGCCTTAATAGTCCTATCGGGACTCGGCATAGCATAAAATTTATTCTTCTGATGTCCTGATGAGTCTTAATGCATGTTTACTTTATTGGTATAATTACACTGATATCCCCGCAGGTGCTTTTATCTTCATAGGGGGTCGAAATAGCATTTTCCTATTCCTCCCGAAGTCCCAATGAGTCTCTGATGCACTTTTATGCTTTATGCTTCAGAGTTTGATTAATCGGTTTAGGTAATACTAATGGTTCCGCCTTCTGATTCTCCATGTCATCGGGAATCGATCTAACTATTTTTTGCACTATCCCAATATGGTCTTTTTCTCTGATGGGCCTGCCTTCGGTTCCCTTCAGTCATTAGGTATCGGGATAGACTTTTCTCATTACTTCCAATCTGCCAATGCTATAACTCCATGATCCGCATTGTCTTATCCTTACAAGTTACAACGATAGGTTCATAAGTGCCTCTTCCCAATGAATCCGCCCTCTGATTTATCGGTATATGTTATGCCGATATTCTATAGTTTGCTTGCCAGTGCTGTTTCATTGAGAGTACTTATGCCGATAATTAAAATTTTACATTTTTGAACAAATGAACCATCCACCTTCAACCAATAGAGGTTGTGCCTGCCAATAGAGATCGCAGATTTTCTTCACATTGTTTCATCGGTCAGATTTAAACCGATGAGTATGAAGAAAGGTCAAGTGAATTGGAGGCATATTTCAAATGGCCTCGACTACTATAGCTCCAAATCAGACCTGTCGAACACTCAACATATCACTCAACATTCCCTTCAATATGTCGAAGTGATTCTTTTTCATGAAGATTTTGCAAGATATCACCTGTACATACAATCCACCACTAAATACTCTTATGATGAAACTAAAAGTGTCCACATATAGCACAAAACTATTTTGTAAATAAATGTGCTAACAGGATGGGCAGGATGAAGGTCTAACAGTAAAGTAGATTTGGTCATTTGTGCGAAGTGACCAATATCATGGCAAACACATTTGACATCAACCAATATCTCAAAATAGTATCACACTGAAGATATAATCACTTTGGCTGTTTTCTGTTTAAGATATCTCTTTCTTTCTCTGATATGTGCAAGACGAGAATGGGAAAACACTGGAAATGGAAGGACATTATGGTATTGGAAGTTCAAGATGGTGGTGAAGGTTTGCATCATTTCTGTTCAAGGGATATTCAGTGGATGCCAATTTGTGTCGAAAATGATTCAACGACAGACCTGTGTGTAGCAATTCCACTGGATAGATTGGATGCATTCATGAGAGGGGAATCGTTGCATGAAGGTGTTGAAACCCAATTCCTCCAAAAGCGGCACAGTGAGCACGATAGTGCTCTGCACAACACATGCACAACAAAGATGTACAACAAGTTTGTAGACACATTCTTTCATATTCTTTGTCTATGTTTAATGACATAACGACTGTTGTTGATAATAGGAGAGTTGTTTTTTGAAGGTATTGGTGTTCATATGGACCACAAGACAACAGGAAGAAGTCATCGAATAAGAATCCCGTGCGAACATATCAGAAAAAAAGAGGTTGTACATGCCACTTCATTGTTAAGGTGTTATATGGTAGGCCAGATGTGGCCATCTTGATATTCAAGCAACCGTTGCATGTAGACAACAATGGTGAAGCTTGTCATGGCATCGATGATACCAGCAATGAGCTATGCTCTCAATTTGCACCAAACCTTTCCGATGAATGCAAAGCATATATAGAGAGGCTATTGCTGATGGATGTGAGCGTTGATGCTATTATGGACCGACATCTTGATGATCCCATTTTTCATGACATGTTGAAGAAGAGAGATTCATTCGTGACGCACAAGGATGTTATCAACGCGGCGACGAGGGTCCGTTCTATTCGGTCACGAAAGCATGTGCATGATGCCACTAGCATCTTAGAATGGAAAAAACAGGATGAGGCAAATTTCTTTTTTTCCCAGCAGCCACAAGGTGCCGACAGACCTTTCATTATGGGAATACAAATGGCTTGGATGCTTGACATGATGGTACGATTCTTGCATGACTCAATCATCTCAATGGATTTGACATTCGCAACAAACAATACGGGGTATGTCTCTTCGAACTTAACCTGTTTTTATGCAGCCCATTTGATCCCTAGATGATCATGATCTTCTTGTTTGTTGTTTAAAATAGTATCAATTGTATTCGTGTCTCATCTTTGACGAGCAATAATTAGGGGTGCCTATTGCATGGGCTATGACATCAAGGAACAAGATCGAGGATATCTAGGTGTGGTTGATGGAGTTGCGGAGACGAGGAAAGGAAAAGAGGCCTGATTGGAGGACCAATGCATTTATCACGGATGATGCGAGTGTAGAGATTCAAGCCATACAGTAAGTGCAAGAGGAATATTTTGGCTACATGAAATCAAACAGTATGGTGCACTGCTTTACATTTTATTTTAAATGACCACGCTCCCGCCTCAACCCAATTAAACATTTTGTTCATAATAGGACTGTTTTTGAATGCTGTGTCATACTTTGTATTTGGCACGTGCGTCGAGCATGGTTGAAGAATGTATACAAGTATGCAACGAAGGAAAGAGCAATGGACATTTTTCACCATCTAGGGGCGATAATGATGGCAATGCATGAAAGTGAAGAGAGCACGGTGGAGGAGCTGCACACTTTCTTTGCCAAATTTAGTGATCAACCACATTTTCTAGAGTACTTCTACAGCACATGGTGTTAAGGAGAAGGCCGTATCAGTGAGTTCGACATTACTTTCGAGTGGTGGCTTTATGACTTGTTACCCGTTCTGGTTGTTGTTTGGTAGTTGACATCCTACTCCTATTTTTAATTTCTTTATTTCAATTTGTTTTTTTGGCCAGCTATGTGGGCGAAAAACTTCAGGAATTTTTCTCATGCTAACTAGGACACAAATAATGCCATCAAATCATACCATAGTAAATTGAAGTCACTACACCTAAGAGATGATAAAAAGATGTGCTCAAGGAGGATGGACAATCTGTATTTTATACTTGTGTATAAAGTGGAGCCATTCTACCAGCATAAGTGAGAATTGCAGCATTTTGGATTTATCAAAAACTACAGGTTGACACATTTGCAAACTAGTATGGAGAGGGCAAAGGCAATTCCTGATGCCAATTGTGTTCCAAATGACACTACTCCTGGATGGTACTGGGTGAAAAGTCAATCCTCGTGCAACTGGTATGTGGTTAGGAAATTTGGGGATCACTTCTACATCTGTGAATGTCCATGGAGTTTGCAAGGAAACATGTGCAAGCATGCGTTGAAGGTTGTTGCAATGATGAATAATTCATTCCACGATTCACGTGTTCCGGGTAAGTGGATGTTCGTGAATGTTGATTTTTGCTAACTTAAAAGATGTGTACTTCACCCTAAGATCTTGTTTCATATAGATCCTATTTGTATGTCGACTCCAACATCTGCTAATACTAATGAAAACCCAACACCTGAACTTGTCATCGACACCATTTATAATGCACATACAAATTTAGAGGATGTGGACACGGTAATGTGGAACAAAGCAAACAGAAAGTTAAACATATTGTTGCAAACAATGCCGGATTCAGGTGATAAACTAATGGCATTTGTAGGCTGTCTGGATAAGTTCATGGCTGATCTTCAGAATGTCGGTGCCATGTCATTTGATTTTAGACCGTCTACCGATCCAGCCAATACAACCACCGAACGTATGCGGCCTTGGTTCAGTGCAAGTTGGCTTTGTCATTGCAATTAGTGGCAACATAGGCATAGTAGTAGGAGTGAGATCTGTCATGATGTTCAGCAACCTCTCACCTTTGAGTTTCCCTTTGAGACTTCTAGGAGGAGAAGGGGAAAGAGGTAATTGGACCAAGAACGAGAACCACATGTCCTTGCCACTGCATCGATTGTCTCTGATACAGGTTGGTACTCTAGTGTCACCTATAAGTGGTTTCTAAACATGTGAATGTTGCACGCATTTATTTAGTCGTTGTGTCTTGTAGTCGGTGAAAGTGATACACACTTATTTGTGACAGTGTTCGACACCCCCTCAACACCTAGCCATAGGACTCCTCGTCGGCGATTGGATTTTGATGGTCTTTTACATGGAGAGGGATCACACAGTGATCATTGCTGATACTAATTTTGGTATTATTTGTTCAGATCAAGCTTTCTATTTGTAACTATGTCATATATGTGCTTGATGTCCCTTGATGTTTAGCCATTCTTCATTCAAACTGTTGCGTAATATGGAACAACTTTGTTTATTGTAGTTGTGTTGTTATGTTTACTATAATTGTCCCTAACCATCTTTAATAATGTATCTTTGTATGCAGGTCCATTGTTTTTTCGCCATGTTTTATCACTAAATGGCGTTCACATACACGTCGGGCGACAGACACAGGTTTTATGCAACTTAATTTTCAGTATTACGCTTTTATGTCTTCAATTTATTGAATGCTCTAGTTAAATAATTAATACTCTTATGGTGTGATTATGTTTTGCATTTTTTGAGTGCTTGATACTCTTATGTCTTACATTTCTTGAATGCTATAGTTATATTACTAACACTCTTATCGTATGTATTTGCAGACTGCTAGAGATATTGGCAGAGAACGACAAGGAGTCTGCCTTATTTTAGCGCCTCCCGGATATCATTGTTTCAGATATTATCTGAGCAATAACTCCCAGACGGGCCGCTGAGTGGACCATTCGAATGGGAAGATATTATACTGACGACAATATGTACACGGTCCACATAGAAGACGTGATCTCCTTCGCCAGATTGTCAACTCCGTTGACGGTCGCTTTGTATAGGCAACTATGGCCAGTGTATTTTACCCTTGTGTACTGGTCAGTCACTCTCCCTCGGATTCACATAATCTATGCTGACAGACCCCATTAGAGACATGGATGGTCCTTGGTGCCTTACTTTGATGACACTATTGAGGATGTCACGATATTCTTTCCATGGAACCTACTTATTATGGACTACACCCCCATTTTCACGGGTTATGGTAGTCCACGGTCAATAGGGAGGTTTGTGAGGATACAGAGTAGATTCCCATCGCAGAGGAGGTCCTCTAATTAAAATTGTATAATTGGTCCTGTATGACTATGCTATTATTTATAAAATAGTTAATTTCTATGGTTACATAGCCGATCTTTGAACGTCGTTTGTCTTGAATGTTTACCATATATATGTTTGTCTCAGTTATGTTTACAATTTATATGTTTGTCTCGGTTATGTTTACAATCTATATGTTTGTCTCTATGCACTCTGTCTACAAAGCAATACACTTTATATGTTAATTTAAATCTAATAAAAATAATCCTTTCTCTAAACAGCACGTGTCTATTCTAGCTCCAAAAAAGTTAGTTGCGTGTTTTACACTGTCGATTTTGCAATAACGGTCGCGAAGGCCGATTACTAACCTCTCACTAACACACAAAACTAACTGGTGCGATTGACTAACCTATAAAAAAAAGCGAAACTAATGACTGCAATTGACTAACCTATCACACAAACGTGATATTAATGGCTGTGGTTGACTAACCTACCAAAAAATGCAAAACTAACAGCTACGGTTGACTAATGGTTGTGATTCGACTAGTGGCTGGCGGACTTTTCCTTTTGCCACACGAAACGGCAAGCTAGACTAACATGCCATCGAAACTAACTGCTGCGATTGACTAACCTGTAATAAACACGCGAAACTAACTACTGTGATTGACTAACCTATCACAAACACGCAAAATTTACTGCTGCGATTGACTAACCTATCACAAACACGTGAAATTTACTGCTGCGATTGACTAACCTGTCAGTAACACGCGAAACTTACGGCTGCGAATGACTAACCGTGCACAAACAAGTGACATTTACAGTTTTGATTGACTAACCTTTAGCTAACACACGAAACTAACGGTTGCGAGTCCAATACTGGCTAGCTCGAAAACGTAGTATGGATTGACGAACACATGTGTTAGTCACGCGTTCTACACTATCGATATTGCAATTAACGGCTATGACTAAGTAACTTTTTGCTAACGGCTCAAGCTATTTTGCCTCCAAAATAGACCTTTCGTAGAACGTGTTAGCGACAGGTTAGTCAATCACAGCCATTTATTGCAAAATCGACAGTGTAAAACGCATGACTAACACGTGACAAGTTAGTCAATCACAGTCGTTAACTGCAAAAATGAGGTGTAAAATATGTGACTAACACGCGTGTTTTTGGACGCAAAATAGACGCGTCCCTTCTACAATGGGCTATCTATCCTAAAGCCAAGATACACACCCACATTGGTTGACAAAGAATAAGCTTTTGGACATTTGATGATACGACAAGTTGGAAAGACTGACCGTAGAATCACTAGCAAACTAAACTTAGATGTGGCTAAATTGAATGAAGATCAAATAGAGTTTTTGTTGAGGGAGGACTCTACATATAAGAGGCTATATGAAAAAAAGTGATGAAGACAAGCAAAGACTGCAAGAAATATTAATAGTTACAGACCTTTCATGTTGTAAAGCTTTAATAGTTAATACTCATTGATCTATATTTAAAGTGATGAAGACAAGCAAAGACTGCAAGCAAGATTAATAGTTATAGACCTTTCGTGTCGTAAATCTTTAATAGTTAATACTCATTGATTTATATTTAATATTTACAAAGAATAATAGTCATTGAGAAGTCTATCTTATGTACTTGTGATTCAGTTTATCCATCATTTATAAATAAGCATTTTTTCAGTCTATAAAAAAAATTTGCCATCATACAATTACTGGTTCTTTTAAATCTGCTATAAAAAAGCTTTTAACCTAAAGTTACATTTTAGGTATAGATTCACCCGCCTTGGTTTACGAACACGAATTGGGAAGTCATATTAACTTATTAAGAGAAGTCCATTCATCATAGAAGCCACATAGAACCATTCAAAAAGCATGAAAAAGTGTACAACAAACCAATCATAAACCATTGATGTTTAAGTGAAGTCAATCAAATTTATTTATTTATTTATTTTTTTGACAAGGTGCCAAGGCCACTTAACATATTTTTACAACTATTTCAAGGGACTGGTTCAAGAAGGGCTTCCCGAAGAAAAGAACCAGAAAGAAAAACTTCGGTCAATCAAGTTTATTGAAAATAACCATTCATGAAGCATACAAAGTGTCTTCCTAAATGAAAGAATATGTCTGATGACAAAAAGTCTGCACCATTGCTGACGTTTTATTGAAGAGGAAAACTTTTGTAACATTGCAAGCTTGTTATAGAGGCAGAGGTTGAGTATTTAAATGACTTTTGTTTCCCCCAGTGGTCGGAGTAAGGGGAGGCACATCATTCCCATCATCTTCATCAGTTACAGAGGCAAACACCTCCGCGTACCTCTATTTCCAGTACTGAGCGTGTTTCTCCCAAACATCTAGCATCCCCTGCATCTAGTCACTTATGAATTTTCTATTTTTAGCACACGCCTCACGAACTACCTCCTGTCTCTCATTCGCCATCTACAAACCACGCATTCCAGCTCAAGGTCGGTATTCTTATCGTCCAAGTCCATGACCTTGTTATTGAGTTCCATGCATTTCTTATTGAGTTCAATGCATTTCTTATTGAGTTTGGTGCATCTCCTTTTCACTTCAGTGAGTCTCCATTCAAGATCAGAAACAATCCCCTTCAGCCTTTCATTTTCAGCATGGGCAATTTCGACCTTCTGCATTAGCAGTTCTACTTGCATGGTGTCAAAATTCATTGTGTCCATCCCATTGTTCCAATTTGCAAAGGGTGGTGGTGGTTGTCTTGCAGACTTCCCTAAACTGCCATCGGAGGTGAGAATATCGGCCATCCCATTCGCCTTTGAATTCGTAGCAGGCGTTCCATTCTACGGAACAGATGTTTCCACACCCTTTCTTTTTCCTGTCCGTGGTCTTCCCATTGCCATCCCTACAAACAATGCCAAAAAGAAGTATTTGTAGACAGGTGGGAAAGACAACATAAAAAATGTAGGAAACAATAGTTTATGCCAACAAGAAAGGAACTGCTATCTGTTGTCTTTTTTGGAATGAATACCATTATGCACGATACAAAAAGTTAACATTTTTGGTAAAGTTGACATGTTCACTAAACTGGGCACTTGGGTGCCAGGTTACCTGCCAATTGGGAATCCAAGTTTTGGGAAGATAACTCCATCAGTCAACACTCCTTTTCCTGCATCCAACTTATTACACATATGCCATGAAACTATAACGGAAGTCTGGTGTATTTTAATATTTTTTTTTTTGGTTATTTTTTTGTCGTTAATTCATTTCAGATTCAGTGTTAAAAAACAAACAATAACATTGGTATATTCAACTGTCGTAAGCTATAGTGGAAAGAGCACATGGTTCACAATTTCAATCAAACATTCCACTTCATCTGTATACGTAAAAGAGTTGCAAGGACCCAATTGGTACGCAATAACAAAACCTATGCATATGCAACATATAAGAGACCTTGAACAAAACTTGAACAGTAAACGACTATCATCGACTTTATTGTACCATCCACTATCATTATTAAAAATGTTGCACATCAAAGAAAGGTTTGTGAAGTTATTAAAGGGTAGTTGATGGTGCAGGATCACCATGAAAGAGTCCAAGAAATCAAGCCTTTATAGTTATTTTGCTTAAAATAATAGGAAAGGTACTTAAAATGGCAGGAAAGGTTGAATAATAATGACAATTCATCTAAGACAAACAATAATTCAGAGGGTTTAAAATATGCTAAGGTAAAATCCATGTCAATATAAAATCTCCAAATCCCATCTGAATAAAGTCTATGAAGACTGAAATTCCACCACAGTATCTCACTCTAAATATTTGGAAAGAGGAACAACAACTATGATCAAAGAATATTATCGCCTCCACTGTCTGGATTACGCAATGGAGTTGACGACACCATAAAATGCTTTACACTTCTTCTTATTATTATGCAACTCGAGAGGGGTGATGCCAAGTGATTGCAGCCTGTGACTTAGTCGTTTGATCACAGGGCCACGTTTAACATCCTCTTTTTGTGGCTGGACAGTTCCGCCAACTTTATCCTGCCGCATACAAACAACATCATACGAGTGCTGCCTATTTCATTCCATTGAAATAAGGTAAAGGATGGAATGAGAAGACAAAGGAAGGGATCTTTTCATCTTCAAAACTTACCAAGAGTGGCGAACAGACCAAGTCTTCAATGGGCCACACCGCCCATGAGTTTAGGGAATCCGACAAGACATCAGTGAAAGGACCTGGGAAAGGCAGCTGGGCATTTGCATCAAAGACTTTGACGATGCAAAATTTAGCACAATGTCATGGGAGTGGAATAGTATGACACATTACACCCTTCCCCAGGCCATCAACAACACCTTCCCCAACCACTGCCCCATCCAGGAGTAGGTGGACTTCAACTCCAATAGCAATAGCATGAGCATCTTCATTGGTGCACTCTTCTTTGTCTTCCATGGTTGCCTACATCAGTAACGAGTGGACACGGTCACTTAAATAAAATTCTTTATACATCTCGATCAAACATAGTCAAATGAATTCATGCCAATGCAGTACAAAAGTACCGGAGTAGCTGTCTCTCCTGGCCCGTTGCCCTCATCGCGGTCATGGTCTGCATTTGTACATCCATTATCATTTCCCCCAGACTCTTTCTCAATGCTTGTTTCTATCGGATTACACTATAAAACATGACACATTGTACAGGAGTGTAAGTACACATTAAACCCATACACCTACAAATAGTACTGGACCAAGGCTGATGAATTTTACATGACTAAGGAAAAAACAGGAACACAGATAATAGACACAAACCACAACATCATAAAAAATGCTCCAGTATAATACTGCCCCTCACCGCCTGTTATCCAAAAGAAGAGCACAATACCTAGTCATCTATGCTCTTATCCTCCAATGTCTGGCCCAATTGAGTGGACTCCTCTGCAATCTTCTCGCCACTGCATGCACTCAAATTTCTCCCTCAAAATAGACTTCTAAAGTTTCTCGTCTAATACCATGGCCAACTGCATAAAAAAAGAGTTACTGTATAGTATAACACACCATGTCATGATATAGCACTACATGTCATGCACAATGGCACTGCATTACCTGTTCATCTTTGCAGCTATCCTCCAACCTCTGCCCCAATTGAGGAGAGTGCTCTGCAATCGTCTAGCCACTACATGCACTCAGTTTTTCAATCGTCGTCTCCTTCACCTTCTTCCTCCCAACAGACGTCCGAGATTTTGGACTTGGTTTTTTGGGAACACTACAAGTACACATGGTGTCATTAGGCAACTACATTGACTGTTCTTTGCTCGTATCGTCCATTGTCTAGCCCAAGTCATGAGATTGCTCCACAATCTTCTCGACACTGCATGCACCCAATTTTTCATTCGACATCTCCTTCAGCTTCTTTGATGAAATGGACTTATACATAACAGATGCCCAAGGTTTTCGACTTAATTTTTTTTGCACACTACATTCTGTGTCATCCAATACCACGGGATAGTCCATGCTCCCTCCACAGACCCCATCAACCTACAATGACATGGATGAAATAGTCAACATACTACACAGTGCAGTGCAAAGCATACCATGCAATGAAAACACACATATGGACAAGCCAATAGACAGTCACCTTAGATGACAAACGTGTCGCATCATCTAAAGTCAGACTTGTTTTTTCTGCGACATTCTTCTTTTCTTGCTTCCTCGATGAATCACATGCAAGCTCATTGGCTGGCACGTTTGTTTCAGGATGTGAAGTCTGCCTTCTTTTTTCTACAACATTCTTCTTTTTTTGCTTCCCCGACAAAACAGGTGCACCCTCTTTTGTTTGATGACCTGAAGGCCACCTGTATTTTTTTGCAGCATTCCTCTTTTTTTGCTTCCCCAACGAAACAGATGCAGCCTCATTCACTGGCACGTTTGTTTCACGATTAGCCTTCGATAACAGAACCTCCTTGCCATGGCCTGCACTATCACTTAAAATCTGGGCACCAGGATAGGATACCTCAATAAGTCATTCTTCACAAGTTTAAAGGAATTTAGTAAACTGCAAAAAAATACGATCACTAAAAAATTACCTCTGTTGCAATATTCTTTCTTTGCAGTAACTCTAAAACCTTCTTCCTTCTCGCCTCCCTAACCGGACTGCTGTCGTACACTCACATTACTTCCTTTATCTCTTCCTTCCCTTCGGTAGGAAGCTCATCACGTGTTTTCTTGCCATATTTCATATAGACCCGGTCAGTGACACATTTTTTTTGCATATTGCATCGTACGCCCATTTGGTATTCACTATTAGACTCCCTCTTTTTCAACTCCAACAACGATTTCTTCCTATGATCCGCACTACGCTTTCCACTTCCACACTGTTGACGACTGCGTCGTGCAATCCCCAAAAATGGTAGTTGATGTTCTCTGGCTCTATGCATATTAAGCGTCCCTAGATCCCAAAACCGACGACCTCCATTTTCAGAACAATAACAGAAGAGACAAAAGTAGTGCAACCTGCCATTAATATGTTCTCTTTTATGATCGACCTGTTGCTGCACACAGCCAATAGAGACAGAGTCACATTCAATTTTGCACTAATCAAGTATTATAAAGATAATCCAACATATAATGGCTAATAGTGGACCTCCTTGTTCCTGTTCATGACTGCTGATAGAATCACGTTGCCGTTCAACCTCCTACTCTATGCTCACCTCCTGCTCGCTACAAACGTCCCCTTTTTCACTCTCACCACCTTGAGCATTAGTATAATCGGCCTCATCTACACTTCCACTGGCCTCATCTTCCTCACCAGCACAACCACTATCATAATGCCCATGTATATATCTACATTTCCACTTATAAATCCCAACTTCCACCAACCATGCCATGCAATGATGGAAAAAATATATAATGCAATGAGAAATAATTACCAGTGTGGTTGTGCAGTCGTTGAGAAGCTGACTTGACAATGGGTTCAAAATTGGAGACCCGACTGGTGACTCATTCAAATTTGAATCCCCAACTAGTCCCTGACCTGAAGGCCCATCCCCTGACTCTTTCAGATTTGGATCCCCAACTAGTCCCGCATCTAAAAGCCCAACTCCTGAGTCTTTCAAATTTGAATCCTCAACTACTCATGGATGTGAAAGTCCAACTCCTGAATCTTTCAGATTTGAATCCCCAACTTGTCATGCATCTAAAACCCCAACTCCTAAGTCTTTCAGATTTGAATCCTCAACTACTTGTGGATGTGAAAGTCCAACTCCTGAATCTTTCAGATTTGAATCCCCAACTTGTCATGCATCTGAAAGCTCAACTCCTGACCCTTTCAGATTTGAATCCTCAACTAGTCCTGGATACGAAAGCCCGGCTCCTGAAACTTTAAGATTTGAATCTTCAACTGGTCACGCATCTGAAAGCCCAACTCTCGACTCTTTCAGATTCTAATCCTCAACTACTACCAGATGTGAAAGCCCAACTCCTGAATCTTTCAGATATGAATGTCGAACTCTTCCCGCATATGAGAGCCCACCTCTCTCTTGGGTATACAAATTAGTTCTCCAGTCACAAGCATTAAACAGTTACAACATCAAGCAATACTACATGTTACATAATCCATTAAAACTACTTAGCTTACAGGCAGGCCAATGTCACGTGTCACTGGGAAGCAAACGCAGCCAACTCCCAGGAGATCATCTACCTTTAGCTCCAGCAACCCATAATCAAGATCAACATTTTCCCTCAACCTTTTTTGCAATGCAATCGACATGATTGAACTGAAACATAAAAAAAATGCAATTCATATTCGTTACACTATCAATAACACCACACATTCACTACAAATGACACAACCAACACACGACCAGTTATGCCCACATTCTAATACAAAGTTAGCATGTTGCTATGTTATGTACAACCCAACTAATAGTTTAGCCATAAACTATCCATGACATTCCGCTCTAGAACATATTTGGTTGCAATTGCAACGAAATAATGACTACGATCCATCACCAACACTGTTAAAAAGGCTTCTTGTGTTCTCCCCATCCAAAATACAACACAAAAACTAGACTTTCTTAAGGATTGATAAAGAAGGATGCAAAACATGCTTAACGGATCGACTGTGTCTCTTCTGGCTCCAAAATAGACCTTTCCTACAACATGTTACCGACAGGTTAGTCAATCGCAGCCGCTAATTGCAAAATAGATGCTGTAAAATGAGTGTGCAGTAATTAAGATGGTTAATCTATGTTAGAGAATAAACAGCGATTCATTACCATTAACAAAGTCTTTCATGATAATTAATGGATACAGAGACCTCCAATTCATTTTTTGAAAGACACAAGTCTTTTGAAACGAGTGTCTATTCTAAAGCTTCCATCTCTTTGTTGACATGGGAATAGTACTATTTATTAAAAACGTACTCTTAAGTTACGAAAAGAAAAAAGAAAAAAACACTCTGAAGGATAGACACGTGAGGAGTTCGTCATGCCAACCCGAGACACCTCAAACAAAAGCCCAAATCACATTTCAGATTAGAGTTGGATCATCAAACACATGTACTTCTCAAACATCAATAATCTAGAAATACAAATACACTACGATGAACATTAACACTCTCATGCAAATCAACAAAATATATACAAATTTATAACACATAGTTCGCAAGAATCAGGATTTGTGGTTCATATATTCAACATTGGTTTCATGACTCGAAGATCCATAAATAACAATCGTACTGCGTTTAGGTTCAAAAATTATATCTTATTGTCTAATATGGTGCATCTATAGCATATAATAAAATGCATCAGCCAATTGCATTGTTCATTTTCATTATTATCAAATTCAGTAAAAGTAAGGACATTAATATTACATGATCAAGAACTGAGATTTATACATACATTTGTACCGAATAAAAAAAATTATATACAACAAACTATATATATATATATATATATATATATATATATATATATATATATATATATATATATATATATATATATATATATATATATATATATATATATATATATATATATATATATATATATATATATATATATATATATATATATAACAAGTGCCTTTCAAAAAGTTGTACAAACCCAAAGATTATTAATAAGGGGACATTATAGTGCAAGTAGTATTAAACGAGGGAGACAGAGCAACAACCTGGGAACGTCGTTTGTCAGGGGACTACTCAATAGTCCTTGAAAATCAACAACCTACATGGATAACTAATGTTACTGGTAGTCTACATTGGGAAGTACATGCATTTCAAAAGACATAAAAGGAACCTACATGTTCATATATGAAATTGCAGTTTAACATCCAATATAAACTACCACTAACTAATTTATATCACCTAAATTATATATGTCAACTTGCCATAGTACTAGAGCTGTACAAGAGTTGTCTATATCAACCACCTATTTTCGTACTATTGTTGTGCACTCAAGGATAGACACCTCTATTCTGACTCGAAATCAATGCTATGGTCTGACTAACACACAACTTAGACTCGAAATCAACGCTATGGTCTAACTAACACACAACTTAGACTCGAAATCAACGTTACAATACCTCCTCCCTGCACATGAAAAATAACCAGCATGTTAACAGGCGATAACAATACGACTAACACTATATTTTACATTCAATGGATGCAATTGGATAACATGTCACTGACATGCAGTACCATTTGTTTATTCTCAAGCCTTGTTATTGACTAACTCCATCTCCTATGGTAAATTGCATTGCGTGTTATCCTTTGGCTTTACCGCTGTTGGCTGCATCAAATCACAACTCATACATGAACATTGGTCCAAGAGGTTGTGTCTCTTCTGGTTCTAAAATAGAAAAATCATATAGACTAACAGCATTGTGTTACACAGAAGCAACCATCAAATGCAAAACCTATGATTAAAAACCTTCCACAAACATGGGGTGTTAGTCCCCCCATTTTTTTTTTTGCAGCCACAATAGAGGCATCCCACTACGAGAGTAACTTGAGTTTCGTGCTAGTGTTTTCTCTAGCAAAAGTACCAAGTTTTTGCAGCCCGCGACCTCTTCTTCCTGCCAGGATGCCCTCCAAATGCGATTTCTTCATTCACAAGCTTTTTATGTGCATGTTATGCACAATAAACCGGCAGTAACAATGAAGCATGCCGCAGCCATCCTCTGGCATTTCCACATAATTTTGCGTGGGCACCGAGGACTGAAACAGAGAACTCGACAACAACTCCACATCACATACCATGGGGCGGAGCACCACGAGAAGTTGGCATGGTTGCATGTCTTGGAAATATATGTCAATGCATGTTGTTGGTATGATGCGTCCACTGTCGAGCCACAATACAGATAGCCTCCCACATATATATGCATATATGTTTATTCTGCACTTTTCGAGTGTGATTAGATGCTTCCAACTTGTGTTAGACATGTCTATTCTAGCTTCAAAATGAGATTGTAACAATGACATGAATCGACATACATGTTCTGGCTCCAAAAAGGACATATCGTACCAATGACATGCATCAACATACATGTTCGAGAATAAATATATATATGCAAATACAAGTGGTAGGCACCTAATAGCTACATGAAAGACAAAGTGAGGTAAAATGTTTTGTTTCAAATTGAGCTTCTTTTACTTGGTCTTGACCTCGTTTACATGTTATGGTTTGCCTTTTGATGCAAACAGACTCCTCAAAATTAGGTTGTTGACTAGTTGATGCAACCATTCCTTGACTGTGTGTGACCTGCTCTTGTTTAGGAGTTGATCTGTTGTTTGTTTGATGATAGCAAACATGGCACCTTTTTTATTTGCCTAACGTGGAAAAAGTAAGCCTAATGCGCGAACAAAAACATTATTGTTGAAGGGCTCCTTGTTGAAGCAACCTTCGTCTATTCTGGCTAATTGTTGAAGGGGGATTTATGGGACTATAGGTTTTCTTTTTTTTATCTAATGAGCACCTGAGAATAATGGAAATAGAGCATAATATTTCCATAGTTTCTTTTATCTATGTTTTATTTTGTTGTTTTCCTCTGTACTGTAGAGGACATGTTTGTGTGTGTGTGTGTGTGTATTGCTTCATATTGAAATATATATATATATATATATATATATATATATATATATATATATATATATATATATATATATATATATATATATATATATATATATATATATATATATATATATATATATATATATATATATACTAGCACACACCAAACTACAAATAAACAATGCAAACCTTGACGGTTTTCAACAAAATCCCAAAAATCAGCCATCAACAATCAAATAGGAAACCTTGGTATCCTGACACGACCATGCTGCAAAATGATGCCTAATTTACACAGACAAAACACAAAATGACACAGGAAATAAAAAAAAAATTATTGAATGTCTTAGGGTTTCAAATTACCGCAGCCGCCTAAGCCTCCACCCAAATCGTTGTCCTCTTCACACCTCCTAAGGGCACACTCACAACCACCTCTGCGATACAAAAATGATATAAAAATTTACAATTTCAAACACTGGGTTGACGAAGGAATCATAAAACTATCTTTATCTGTTAAGGTTTGAATTTACCGATGCCGCCATAACCCTACACAACAATCTTCAATCGTACCACCCCCTGTACGCTTCGATACCTCCTCCCTGCACATGAAAAAAAACCCGCGTGTTAACAGGCCATAATAATACAACTAACAATATACCCAGACAACTTGGGTTATGCATGCGGTCAGCTTTTCTCCTCCCCTTCGGAGCCACGCATATTTTAAGAATGCATATGTATAACTACAATTGAAGCGCAGCTCCTTTGCTCAGTGATTCAACCGGGCACATGAATTTATAGCCTGAATTTCCAGAGTTGAATATTTTGTTTCGCCTCCACCACTACGTTCTGTATGTAGCTACTGGATGAAATATATTTTCAATTTTCGCGAAATCGAGTTTTCATTCAAAATTTAAAACAAAATGAATTGAAAACTATGCCCATAACACGTGACCGCCGCCCGATGTTAGTCATGTTAGTCGACTCGTTGACGCAATAAAGCGGGTTAGCCAAAAAAATGGCCATGTGGCAAAATCGAAATTGGCAGTCACCGAAAATGTAAAACGCTTGGCCGACGGTCTGTTAACCGCCTCGCCCGATGTAACCGTCACATCGCAGTGACAACGACCGAGAAAGTGTTAACTGCGAGCAAGCTTTTCCGTCAAACGCAAAACGACAACATCATCCACGTCATCACAACCGTGAGGAATTCCATGTCATATGTGGGTCCCAGGAACGTCTCTCTCATGGACCTACCATACTTGAATGGTATGCCTTCGACATCATATGGAGGCATGTCGTTTTGGAGCCAGAATAGCTACAACCAGACAGATGAGTCGAGGAGCGAGGGTAGGTCCTCAGCCCGAACTGGAGACCTCCACATATTTATTCTTATATTTATTTTATTTATTTGCTCTTTAGTTTTGTTGCTTTATTTTTTTAATTTATCTTTCTTGTTCTTTCTTATTAGTACTTGCCATTAGGCAATACTATTGTAATGAAAATTCATTTGTTGTGCTTATATCGTTATTAAAAAAATTTATTTAGACCAATGAAAAGTAATTATTTTTCTTTCTTTAAATTTTTTTAATTTATTTTATAGTATAGATGCACATTTGTTAACATTATAATTTACAAAAATTATTTTTGTTGCAAACGATTGGCTAATATCATTTTGCCTCTTATAGGTGGGTTTCTCGGAACAACCCATAATCTCAGGTTTTTCCGAATCACCACACATTTTTAAATTATTTACCTTCTTTAATTTGAATTTCTAAAAAACTTAAATTAAAGAAGGTAAATAAGTGCTTAAATTTTAACTTCACTATTTTTTGTAATAGGTAGTTCTTTTAAGTTAACTTATGAACAGGATTAAAATATATATATTTTTTAAAAATATGTCTTATATTTAAAATGTTCTTTAATTTATAATCAAAATAAACTAAATTTCAATAATATTTTTTGGCAAAAAAAGATAAATATCCATATTAATTTAATCTTTTATTTAATTTAAACATAATAATTTATTAAATTTAATATGAAAGTAAACAAATAGAAGAAGGATAAATATTATGGACCTTTCTAACAATTTATTTTTTTAAAAATTAATATTTTAAAACAAATTTAATAGTATTAATATTTTTTATCTATAGCTTTTCATTATTTAATTACATAAAAATAAATAATTATTTTAATTTGTAATTCTTATTTAATTTAAACATAATAATTTATCAAATTTAATATGATATTAAACAATCTTTCTAAACAACCCACAACATTGCCTATTAAAACATTTAATTTCTCCTTCATCCCAACCTATCTATACTTCCTTTTGATTAATATCGTCATACTAGTATTATAACCTCTTATATTTATATGTCTACTATCTATGATAATAAAATCCAAAATGGATTAGTAGCAATATAGATTTTTAAAACTCCCTCAATTATCTTTTCCTAATGTCTAACTTCCTTCCCTATTCATATCTTGTTTATCCTTTTCTCGTCCACTTTTCATTTACATTATAATTAGCTTGTCTTATTTTTTCAATGATAAGTAAGTAGTTATTTTTCATACCCATGTTATATTGATCACATGAATGTTCTCAATCTTTTCATTATATCTAACATTCAATTTTCTAAGGATTAACCCCGTACACTGTAGAAACCAAGGGTTAGATGTAACATAATCTTTAACTTCCTCTTTTCTCTTGACCAAGCTCATAAGAGTATTTTTACTGTAGACCTAAACAACAAATAAAATAGGGTATTTTGTGCTTCGTTCAAGGCTTTTCACCCATTGAACCAATGATCCTATAATCAAGGTTCCCTTACTTAATAATTTATCTAAGAGGACGAGGATCAAATGCTTTAGTTTGATTGTCCCTCCTACCATTACTTGGTATCATATCTCTGCAACAGACTTATGAGGAATTAGTTTCAGTTAGATTCCTGCAGGAATTAAACTATTAATAGCCAAATATTACACACACACACACACACACACACACACATATATATATATATATAAACAAATATACTTTGTTGTTGCATTTGCTGAAATGTTAATTAGTATACGACATTTGGACACCAAAGATCATAAAGTCTTCATCTATACACTATAGTGTACAACCTCCACATAGCACAATTCAAATATAGTTGTTAATGTGCTATTCACCAAATATTTTATAATTATAGCTACATTAATGTTGCACTAAGAGAAGCCCTCATGTCACACAACAATGATTTAAGTGGCCCAAACTTTGCATGTACTATGATAGAGTTTATAATAGACATAAAAAATACAACTCATGCATCTAATAGTAAAACTATTAGATGCTTGCACCATATAAACACTATAAGACTTCTACGATTTGTAAAATAATCACTAATATATACCTACTCCCTAACAAAATGACATTGAACAACCAAATATTTGATCTTTGCATAGCAAGAAGGTTATCTACCAAAAAAATTGTAATTTATCATAGTCCAACACTATATTAGTTATATAATTAATAAAAAAATTCAATAACTATAACAAAAATTACTATTTCAACTACAAATCAAGAGGCAAGTACTCGCCACTATGTGACACTGGTTATTATTTGTGTGGGGTGTGTTTGTATTTATTTATATATATATTGAATATTTATGTACTTATTTATTTTTGTTTTTATTCTTTAGCTCTTTAGATTTTTCTTTGCTTTTCCATTCTATATATATATTTGTTTTTCTTTTATTCTTTAGTTATTTTTTTATATTCATTTTCTTACTTTCCTTTCTTGTTCTTTCATTTTTATTGTAGCTTTTTAGTTATATTTAAGGGTTGGGTTCTATATTATTTTTTTACCTTAGTTTTCCTTGATCCTTATGTTCTCACCTCTATTATTTCTTTATATTTTTTGTCTTGGTGTGCAATTCATTATTTTACAAATCCTTGAGCTTTCTTACATCATGATGATGAATCAAGAAATATAATAAAAATCTTATAGCTTTTATAAAAAAATTGACAATTATAATAAAAATTTGATTGAGTATATTTAATCCACCATGCATAAAAGTGAATTTGGAATGTTAGGTGAACAACTGGTTGTTCACCATGAGATGCACGTTTCTTTCTGTACTATAGTTTTCACATCTCAAGCGATACACTACTAACTAGAAATATTCAAATTAATATGTAGGCGAGTCGGCGGACTACTCTAACATTCACACTGCCAATAATTACTTATGATCAAGCTTTTGTCTTGTTCCATCTGTTTCATCGTTACCTCCCAGATTTCTTACCGACACTGTAAGTGTAGTATGAGCCATTCCTTATATATATACGGGGTAACATTATCTTACTCCTCCATCGCATGCCCACAGTCATGGCTTCTGATGGCCACAAACACCTGCAACTGGAGATGGGCTACCAAGTAGAATTGAAGTCAAGAGATGATAACCATGAGAAAAACAAAGAGAATGGAGCAGCTGTCTTTGGAGGTTTGACTCACCAGACTGATGCCACAAAAATGGCAGTGTCAGTCCAGAAAAAGGAGGAGGATGAAGCGATCAAACAGCCAGGAGGATGGAAAACCATGCCTTATATCATAGGTAAATGATCCATCTTTTGGAGGGATTTTATGTTAAATCTTTGCTCTCTAAACCCATTTTGTTCTTTGGAATCCCAAAGGGTCTTTCTTGTCATAAGGGACCAGATTATTCATCTGAACAATCTGGTGAGCATATTTCACTTATCTTGTGGGATCATTCCAAGTCCTAGGTTATTGTCGCATTAGACTGGGCTTATGAATCCTCTCATTCTCCAATTAGCTACAAATAGCATATAGTTTCTGTTACTACTTTTCCCGTCTCCACAAGTATTACATACCTCAAAAAAGCTTCTGCTTGATGCAAAAATTCCAGTTTTTTCGTATCACCTTAAGGCTTTCCAAAGCTGAGTGACTCTTTTGAGTATACTTATAAATCTCTCAACCTCCTCCTGGTTATTTGTCTGTTATGCGTTTTTTTTTTGGTATACATAGCTTAGCTTTTTTATAGATTCAAGATCTAAATTTTTAATATGTGGATCAGTTAGAAATTGAATTTAGAACTGTCTACTTGTTGCTGGCAGTGTTCTCGTTGAGCTATCAACCCACTTAGTGACTACTACATCTATCGTTGAGATGCAACTCAATAGAGAGAATTTGTTAGAAATTGAATATAGGGCTATCCATTTGCTGGTGGCAGTGTTCTCGTCGAACTATCAACCCACTTAGTGACTAGTACATCTTATAGTTTAGATGGGATTCAACAGAGATTATCAGTTAGATTTGAATATAGACTTAATTATTGACCAGTACTTCTATACTTCAGATACGATTCAACAGAGATAATCAATTAGAAATTCAATTTAGAACTACCCATTTGTTGTTGGCGACTTTTGACCAATACATCTATAGTTCAGATCCGACTTAGCATAGATGAAAATGAGCCATACCTGAACTGATCACCAGTTTGACAGTTAGTTAATTTTTCAATTATTTTTCCTTTTAAAGAAAAATATCCACAGTATTTGGATTTTCTTATAGATAATTTGCAGATCATCGTTCTATTTTGCTGCTTTTCTAAAAGCCGTCAACTTTGTAGACTCAGAAGTTTTCATTTTTTCTGTGCAGGAAATGAGGTGTGTGAGAAATTGGCAACGATAGGTCTTCTGTCAAATATTGTGGTATATTTAACCTCAAAATTCAACATGCCAAACGTTCAGGCTTCTTTTGTTATCAATGTATGGTCAGGGACAACCAACATGACCCCATTGCTAGGCGCCTTCCTCTCTGATTCTTACATTGGTCGTTACTGGACCATTGCCTTGGGCTGCATAGCATCTCTAATCGTAAGTCACCGTTATTTATTATAGTTGTTGTTATTTATTATAGTTGTTTTTTGAATTAGATTGTGTTAAAGAATTTTTTGCAATCAACGTTTTAGATCTATAATCAGAATTTCAAAGAGTAAAATTCCGATGATAGATTACGAAAATGTGATCCGAAATGTTATGTAAAAACTTCTTTAATACAATCTAATTCAGAAACAATTACAAAAATTTATTATGAATTTTACAAATTTGATGTTATTAGTCACTGTTAGACTGACTACATTTTCTGTAATACTGTTCAAAAGTTTTTTGAGTCCCAAGCTGCCTTACAATCTTTATGTTGTGTGTTACAGGGAATGATTCTTCTTACCCTGACAGCCATATTTCCTAGCTTGAGACCACCTCCATGTAATACTGAGAAAGGGCCCTGTGTGGGTGCATCGTTAGGTCAAAACGTCTTACTTTACTCCTCCTTTGCAATGATGACCATCGGTGCAGGTGGGATCAGGCCATGTTCTATAGCCTTCGGAGCAGATCAATTCGACTACACAAGTGAAAAGGGAAAGAGAAGCATTCAGAGCTTTTTCAACTGGTACTATTTTACCTTCACCATAGCGGTGATGATATCTCTGACAATCATTGTGTATATTCAGGATAGTGTAAGCTGGAGTTGGGGATTGGGTATTCCCGCTGCTCTAATGTTCTGCTCTGTGAGCTGCTTCTTCATTGGTAAAAGGCTTTATATTCTTGTCAGTCCCGAAGGAAGCTCTATCACAAGTTTTGCACAGGTAATAGTTTGTGCAATAAGGAAACGCCATCTACGCTTACCTTCGGAGCAGGCTGGAGCAGAGGATTTCTACGACCCTCCGATGAAAGGAAGCCTCAAATCAAGGATGGTTCTAACCCACCAGTTCATGTAAGAATCTCTTTACTCGATCCTTTTTGTCTTCTTCATTGAGGTATTATTTTCAAATGTATGTATAAAAAAGTACTGTATATCGAACATAAACAACAAAGTATGTTACTGTAGACCATTAACATGTCTGGGTCACTCACGTGGAATAGCGGACTGTTTTTATTTAATTCACTGTTCGTAACCATTGTCAGGATATGTAGTATATTAAATGCTTCATTGTACCATTATCTGATCATGAAAGATTTTATTTTGTTCTAGGGGAAAAGATCTAGTGGTTGTGCAATAAGAATGTCCTTTTTACTGGAACTCTTAAAGGGAGAGAGTAGAGCAGTAAGTTGTTCGAATTACTGTGTTAAATTTGATGGTCATATAATCATATTTAAAATGAAGAAGATTTTATAATAAACAAAATAAATATTTTTGAATTTATTGTAAAAAAAATAAGTAATTAAATTGAAAAATGAAAGATCTTATATTAATTGTTAAAATTATAATAAAATAAAATTCTTGAATAGATAATCATCTCAAAAAATTGATATGGCAAACAAGATTTAAATTTGTTTAGAACAAGCTATGGGTATCAAAAATTCAAAATAGTGAATTCCACTTCCTTAAACCTTAGTCTTAACCTCTTGCATGTAGAATTTTAGTTGGTATGTTACACTTAGTCTCCATCCATTAAGAGTTATAATAGATTTAAAGATAAAGATGTATATATGTGTCTCAATTAGAAATATTTTTGTTATAATGAGGATAATAAATTTTTAATAAAATAATTATAGTTATTATAATTAATGATTTTAATTTTTAAAAATAATTATCAACTAAAAAAATGTTAATCATGTAAAATAAATATAAATATCTTAAATACATTCATTTGAAAAGAACCTAGAAATAATTTTGAATGATTTAGTCTATAAATTTTAATTTGTATTTAAGAATTTTTTTTTAAACTTTATTTTTATTTGTGAAGCTATTTTCCTTTTTCATATATTATTTTTTTAACTTTAAAATCATTATTCATGATTTGATACTCCTTTCGTTATGTTTTTACTTTAAAAGTACATAAATATATTTTCCAATTTTTTTTTCTTAACATTACAATTATTTTATTTGCTAGATGTATATATAAAAGTATATATTTTAGCTTTTGATTCAATATTTTCTTTTATTTACATTATTTTATTTACTTTATTTTTATTTAAAAAAATATTCTAATTTTATTGAAAAATGATTATTTTATTTTAGTTAATTTATTTAAGAATTTGTAATTATAATTTTTTCAAAATATATTATTGATTGTGTTTTACAATGTGTTTACATTTTAAAAAAAAATCTCTTTAATTATATAATTAAAAAAATTATTTTAATTATAGTTATATAATTTGATTCAATTTTATTAAATTAAATATATTTTTAATAATAATAAAACATTATTTAATTCTATTATATAACTGAAAGTTTTCTATATATATTATTTCATTTTAATTCTTTCATTTTGATGATGGATCATGATGAAATGTTGATTATGAAATGATATCACATATAATTGAAACCAAAAGAAGAAAAAAATTATCTCCACCAAAAAGTTCATGTTTCCTCTCTAAATAACTTTTATGTCGGAGACATTAGATTTCCACAATCCATGATGATAGTAGTTGTATTTTTAGATTCAACTTTGTGAATTTTATTAACATCAACATTTCCAATCACGATCCATAATTTCCATATCTTCTATCTTCATAATTTTTTTTTTATTTAAATTAAATTTTGCATACTATAATCTATCTAAAAGTCAATACAACAGTACTACATCAATGCGAAATATCAAATATTCCAAGTATCTATATAATAACGACGATTTAAAAATAGGACCATTACAAAACATCATTAATATGCGAGCCCCACCTCGATAAGGGCACTTTAAAATAAAAAACTAATATCCGATATCATATCCACGTGGCGACGAATCTCTAGTCCAAGAAATAATCAAAATTAAGCTTACTGATTTCACCCAAACTGCTGATTAATGATTGTATTTGATTTAAAATATTCAGGTTTCTGAACAAAGCTGCGTTAAAAACCGAAAAAGACTTGAAATCAGACGGATCAGTGGTAGATCCATGGAGACTGTGCAGCCTTCAGCAAGTGGAAGAGCTAAAGTCGGTGATAAGAATAGCACCCATATGGCTAGCCGGCATAAACAACTTCGTCTGCACGTCTCAGCTCAACACATTCACTGTATTACAGGCCCTAACAATGGACAGACACCTATGCAAAAATTTCCGAATACCAGCCGGTTCATTCGGAATCTTCACCATGCTGGCGCTCACTTTTTTCTTACCATTCTACGACAGAGTTATAGTGCCATTCACGAGGCGAATGAGCAAAGGAGGAAACGGGATAAGCCCTCTGCAGAGAGTCGGGGTGGGATTCTTCATGTGCATTATATTCATGGCTTTGGCGGCGGTGATCGAGACAAAGCGGCGGAACATGGGATTGAGCCACGGTTTTATGGATAAGCCCAAGGCTGAAATACCCATGTCGGCCTTCTATTTGGTTCCTCAGTATTCCGTGGCCGGATTGGCAGAGGCGTTCAGTGCAATCGGGCTTATCGAGTTTTTGTACAGTCAGTTCCCGGAAAACATGAGAAGTGTGGCGGGTGCGCTTTTTTTCCTGAACATGGGGATCGGAAATTATGTGAGCAGCTTTCTAGTTGGCATTATACATAATAGCACTGGTGGGCGGCATGGAGAGAGCTGGCTTGGTCAGAACCTGAATAAGTCCAGATTGGATTACTTTTATTGGTTGCTTTCAGGTCTTGCAGCTCTGAATTTGCTTTACTTCCTGCTCTGTGCTCAATGGTACAGATACAAAATTGTGGTCCCTAATCAAATCGAAGCAACCTCTGAAAATTCAATTGCGAACACCAAAAAATTTACTCAAGTGTGATATGGAACGAGTTTGATAATTATCGGGATTCTAGAGACACGGTAAATAAAGCCTGGTACCTCCACGTAAAAACTGTTACTTGTTGTAGATTATATATATTTGTTTATAGGTATTGCTATAAAAATATATTTGTGAGCATGTTTTTAGATCCAGTTGTTATTTATTTGAAGTGTACCTGCCATTCTAAATATATACTTACATTTTGTATTGATTGAAGTCCACTACATTATATGAATTTTTTTTAATTGATCAAAGCAAAATATTACATATATAGCCGTCACTGCAGAGAAAAGAAGAAGTAAGATTACAATGTTAAATCAAAGATAATAGATAGAACCACCAGCTTCATTTCATGTATTTCTCTTTTTCAAGAGATGTTTTATTTTATCATTTCTGTTTTTCTTAAATGTTGAAACAGAATGGAGTAGAGCTATCTTTCTAAAACGTACAAGATACATCACTTAATATATCCATTGATAGTTTGTTTTTTATTAAAACATAATCTAAACATAAAATACATTGAATACATGTTAATTTTCTTTTCTTCTTCAAGAAAAAAATATGTACGTTGAATACAATTTTTTATAAGAGATTTGTATTCATTTTGGGTGTTATCTTTGAAGTCATACTCTTAATGCAAGAGAATTGTTCAAATATTGCTTTATAGCCAGCAGTGCTCGGATCTCAAGTTCCTTCAGATTGCTCTTTCTGCTAAAATCCCTAGAGACAGCAAAGATGACATTCTGATATGGGGGAAAACTCTGGACGAGAAATACTCTCTTTCCTCTGCTGTGGCTATTCATAATGTCCCGGTGGAAGCTACTCCCATCTAGGCTAAAGTTTGGAATAAGAACTTAGTTCCCAAAGTCAACATCTTCTTTTGGATTTTCATTCAAAATAAGATATTAACCCTAGATAATCTTCATAAAAGAGGCATTATTTTTCCTAACATGTGTTCTCTTTGTTGCAGGGAAGAAGAGACAGCTTGCCGTATTCTCAATCAATGGTCTTTTAGCTAGGACATCTGAAAAATCATCCTGTCCAGGTGGAACCTGAGCTGGGTCTTCCCGAACTCTCTTGGTGACACTTGGCTTCAATGGCATTGTCCTAACTCAAATCCTAAAATTGTGAAGACCTGGAGACTTACTCTGCCGATTGTTATCTGGAATATATGGAAAGAGCGCAACAACAGGATTTTCAGAGATAAAAGGGCTAGTCCTGAAGTGGTTGCAAACAAAATCTTTAGGAGTATTTTTGAATGCCTCTATGGTACTGATCAGGGACTTGCTGCTAAAGATGATTTCAAAGACAGATGGAATCTTTCTACTACCACTACAAGCAAAGAGAAAGGCAGAGAAGGTTTTGTCTGGTGTTTCCCCCCGTAGGGGTGGATTAAGGCTAACTTCGATAGGGCTTCTAAAGGAAATTTGGGTAAAGCTGGATATGGGGGCATTATCAGGAATTTTGCTGGAAGTTGCCTTAAGGCGGTGGCTTGTCCTCTTGGGAATCAAACTAGCCATTTTGCTGAAGCCTCTGTTGCCTTGCATACTTTAATTATAGCAAAAAATCTCAATTATGATAAAATATGGCTTGAGGGGGATTCAATTAATATTATTAAGTGCTTAAAGGGGGAATTAGAGCCTTCTTGGTCTATTGAGAATATCATCATGAAAGTTAGAAAGATCATCGCCAGTTTCAAAGAAATTATTATACAACATGCCTTCAGAGAGCAAAATAGTGTTGCTGATTGTTTAGTAAATACTGGAGTTAACTCTAATGCTCAAATGATTTGGCACGAGGATGATCTCAATTTAAATATTAAAGAGATACTCAGAAAGGACCGTTATACGGGGAGAGAAGGACAATTAAATCATGACAAGTAAAAAGCATCATTTACGCCTTGTTGGAAAGGCCATCATTACCTGGCACTGTGGCAGATCTCCTACTATCTCTAATAAATTTCCGCACACTTTGTGGGTTACTTAGAGCGAAAATTTGAGTTGCATCGGGAAAGAAGGTCTCAATTTGCAGAGAAACAGAGTCGATAGCTTGCATTCGAAAATGGGAGGAGATCTAAGATGCAAAGAACCTAACAACACGTCGACTTGGAAAGCAATGCCTAAAGTCTAGGCAAAGCTGGAGAAGGGCTCTCTCCCCAGCTTCATGGAAAAGCTTGAGGACTATGACAAAGGTAGGGTTAACTTAGCCGTTTCCAAGATTTCTGAAAATTGGTCTGATGGCTCTTTTAAACTTTACGAAGTTAAATTTAAGTTGGACGCTTGGCTTATTTCAACTATGACTAGAATGCCCCACACTGGGCTTAACTTCTTTCAAGACCTCAAGGTCTCCAACAATGCGGTTACCTTGTTCCTGTGGAAAGAGAAAGAGTGGGCCAAAATTGGCAAGGCTACCGGGGGCTACTACGATGCTACAAACATCAAGAAGTTGTGGGGCTGGGTCCTGAACGCAATCATGGAGTATATTATGGTTGAAGGCCATTTCTCTAGGGCCCACACCTACCACTTCGTGCTCTTAAACCATTTCAAACATGACGAAAAAGTGTCTCTGCCCTACTACCTTTTTCAATCCCTCTCCAGGTCCTTGAACAAGCACAGGACTAACCCTTCCAGCCCGATTCTCCACTACAGGCTCCTGCTGCTCATCTATGAGCATTGCAAAACCCTCACTCTGTAGGAAAATAAGCGGATTTCTGCTTCCCCGGGTAAAAGGAGGATGGAAGAGGGAGATACTAGCCAGGAGAAGGTGTCATCCAACAAGAAAAGGAAAAGTGCCCTCGGGTTGGAAACTAAGGACATTGTCAAGGAAAGCAGTGGTATGGAGACAAACGACTCTAATGGTGAAGATAGCTGGAAAGAAGAGGAGCTGGGCAACGAGGAAAAAGTGGAGATTTCAAGCCTGGTCAAGATAGCCCTATTCTTAGTGATCACCCTGATAAGGACAATAGCCATCTGATGGAGGAGACGACTCCCAAGGATAATGAGGAAACCAAAGTTAATTCTGAGAAGGAAAAAAACAAAGGCTCTAAGAAGAACCTGACTGAGGAAAGGGATAGCAAGGACAAGGAAAGTGCTGGTGAGGGGCTTATCCTAGATAATCTCAAGAAGCTCTCGGAGGCCAGAATGAATTTTGACAGATGGACTTACGAAACCTTGAAAAACCTGGAGAAGGAAGGGATAAATTTGGATAAAAAAAGGGAGGATGAAAATAGAGAGCATATTAATTGGAAGCAGGAAATAGAGAACAAGGTAAAATCACTGCAAGAGGGGAAAGAAGTGATGAAAAATCTGATTCGAATTATCCCAAGTATCCTCTCTGCAGTCACCAAAAACTTGGAAGACATTGCCAAGGTCTTTGACCATACTCCTAAACCGGTTGTGGATCTTGACCTGGAGGAGGAGACCATCCAGACTGGAAGCGGTGGTGATGCTACCCCGGCAAGCGGAACTACGAAGAGAACCAGGGCCAGTATCAAGAAAGTTGTGGCTGCTGCGGCCAAGGACCTTCCCAACTTCAAAGACAACATCAAAGAGCTGGAAGAAATTAGCAGCACCCTGGCTAAAGCCCTGGATAAAATCTGATTCCTGGTTGGCCTGCTGGCTTTTCGGGGCTTTTGTGGGTTTTCTTCGGTTTTCCACTAGTTTTTTCCTTTTAGTTCTATTCCTCTTTGTTTCTTGTGGCTTTGCTATTTAAGTCTTGCTTGTAAAGGGTTTCAGGGCCCCTTCAAAACCTGCTTTTTCATTAATAAAAAACTTATCTTATTGTCATCAAGTAAATGTATGTTGAGTTCTTATGTAAATCTATTTAGCTGTTTAGAGAAATAAATTATTAATCTTAAATTAATAATATAATTATAATAAATCAGGTTTAGAAATATATAAGAAATTGTACAATTGGAATAAATGTTGAGATTTTAATAACAACAATAAAAAAATGAAGAAATGAGAAGGAATAAGAATCTTATCTATCTTTTGAGTTGGTATTAATGTTGAAGTTTTTATAGACTTATGCATTATCATAAATTATTTATATCTAAAATCTATTCAAGAATTGAGATCAAGAAGTTAGGATAAATATTTATAAATTTTTCTCTAATGTTAACATAATTATGTCAAAATTAAGAGTTAAGATAGTCATAAGACAACTACTCATAACTTAATATAAATTGTAGGGTAAGGGGCATATCATTCCTCCCTCTTTACAAAAGTATTCGATTATCATCATGTGGAGTATTGAGTTCTTGTTGAAGACAAGTATTGGAGATATCCCCTTGAAGTGGATTATGAGGTTGTCCCCTCAAAATGACATATTATTATAAAGTATTTGCAACACATTTCATTATATTCTCACTTGTGCAAAGATTTTTTATAACAAAAGGTGTTGTACTAAAAAGAATATTAGAACATATTTTAGGCAAAGGGAAATACAAACACTAAAATTATTTTTCTAAACATTGATTATCAATTACCATCCTATTAATTAATCTTTATCATTATTTATCATCATATATTTAATTTTTGAATAAATTAATTAAAAATTCCTAATCATTGCCTCATAGGTAAAATCACGTTTCTAATTAGTAATTGTTTCTTATCATTATCTATCTAAAGAATTAATGTATCTCATTATTATCCTCTTATAAGTTTGAAATGGAAATTTTCCATAACTAGTTGAGTTATATGTTTCACCTCTCCAACTTACTCCACAACCAATTTAGTTAACGTTTTATCTTTGGTCTTATGCTCATCATCCATCTAATCTCTCAAAAAATATATAAACATCTCAATCCCTCACCGTTTTCAAGATATCAAGTCTTAATGCAAGATTTTTTGGTCAAATCTAATTGATGTTCAAGGGAAACTAGCCCTCCTTCTACATCTAAAAGAATCCTAAAAGTCATTAAGTACTTTGTTAGATTTAATGTTATATAAATTATAGATTCTTTGTGAAATTATAACAACATTCAAAAGTGGGTTAGTCATATCGAACAACTAAAACCAAAGAAGGGATTCTTTTTACTAGAAAATAGAAGAAAGGAAGAAGTTTTAGTCATACGAAATTTGAAAGAATTCAAAATATTATTTGATCCTACTCAACTAATAAGGAAGATTCATACTATCATGTTTAAAAAAGTCCAATTTATGAAAATAAAGAGTGATCTTGATAATGGAAGAAGGATAAATTATTATAATCAAGTATATCTTAACAATAAATATATATTTTTTTGAAAAACAACAACTACCATCCCATAGATGTGGAATGATATGAAACATATACATCCCTTAAATAATACCACCTAAAATCAACTAATACTTAACCATCCTAAATCAAAATATGGATGTTTGAAATATCTCCTTCACTAACTAGATTAGTTCTCTCCCAAGTTTGCCAAGTTTGCCAAGTTTGCCAAACTAAATCTACTAACTTTAGCATCCTTTACCCACGAACATATAACAACTCTTCATTGACACGAACATATAACAACTCGTCAAGTCAATGAACTAGCGTTACATGCTTCATCTCCATGATTATCTAATCCTCTTGGCCCGCAGGTTATATGTATTCAGATTTTACGACAAAAAACGTCTTCTCAAACTCCTTTCATTTCAGCTTTTAATGTTTACTGCCGGGACAGAATTCGCTCGGTATCGTGTCCTCCTTTGTTTCACATATGCAAAGGTTTGTACCTCTAATTACTCCTTATTCTGCAGATTTGTTTTTTTATTTTGCCTGCACTCTTTGTCTTCTCATAAAAAGGTTTATTTCAACACATCGTCCGGCTCTTTCCTCGTGCTTGTACTTCGGACCAGAATTTCTATGGAGGTGTTATCAGATTGGAAATTTTGGTCGACTTTCATAGACTTGAGTTCTGCACATGGTCCCAATATATTTAATTCTTTTCTATGTTGGATAACAACAGCTGCGGCTGAAATTTTTGAAGGAGAAGAAGACTTAAATATGGCGAAAGGGGAAGAAATGTCATTCAGTCGTTGAAATGCTACCTGCATAGCCCGTCGGGGGTCTTGAGAACAACACCACCCTGGGCTCTATTTTTTCGGAAATGGCTATCTAGCCAATAGAATGGTTCTGATAAGACATTATTGGTTATTTATTAACTAAATAAATTAAACATACAAGATATTTGTGTTATGATTTTTAGCACTGTGGAATTGTCGTATTCATAGTAGGGTTGGTATACTTAATAATCAATCAATTAATTGGGTTTTAGCATTATCTATTCTTTCAATTTGTAGGAGACATTTAATTGTGTTTCAAATATGATATGTATATATTCTATTCTTAAATGATGATGTGATAATGTGCGATGAATGTTCTTCATTTGAAGTTTTTATGAGATGGACTTACAGTTTCTTTTGTCTTTTGTCAAAATGAATAGAGGAGTTAGAACGTTTAAGTAGAAGGTAAATGTTTGAACATTTCTAATATATACATTTTCTTACCATTTTATTGATTATTTAAATAAAAGAATTACCAAATAATAACCATTTCATTCTCATGAAAGATCATAGACTGTGAATCGAGATGTTGATGATAAAAAATTTACACACAATCAAATCCAGAAACAATAAATGATGTCTCCTAAAAACTTCATATCATACTTATTAAAACAAATTAGGTGAATGCTTACACAAGGCATGCAATTAATGGTAATGGAGGTAGAACTTTGTTACTGAAAACACAACGTTTGAGTGTTGTTTTGTAAATCTACAGTCAAAACAGGTGTTGTGAAATGACTACGCTAGGTTGTTTGGTCATTTCACTCTATTGCATGAAGTCTTACAAAAGATTTTGCCTTTTTTTTGAGCTTTTTCTAAACCAACTTTAAAGAGTTAACATTTTGAATGTCCAGTTTGTGTCTAGATTTTTATATTTGCATGCTAGTCTAGTAGAGATATGGTTGACATTAATTTATTCTTTCGCATGCATGATTTTAGTTTGCATGTCCTAACTAATAGATTCTAAAAATTGTCATAGAAAAATATAATAAATTATCAAATAATTTATAACATAAATTTTTTAATAAACAAAAAATAATAATGATGATTTTATAAGCTTTTTAATTTCTTTAAAAGAAATAATTTTTTAGTTTTTGGTTTTTAATCAATTTAAAAAATTGCTTATATATATATGATTAATTTTTTATATTACTATATATTAAAAATATAATACATGTCAATGGGCCCTTGGTCTATGGTGAAGTTGAATGGCTCCAAATGAGCCCACCAAGGATCAAATTTTGCTGAATGCAAAGACTGACAGCTTGCGAGCGTCATGCCCTCTCTCTCTATATATAATCGTTTCTTATAGACAACTTCTAAATATTCGATTTCTCAACAAAACTTTCTTCAAATTCCTTTACAAGATCTATCAAAACTGTCTACAACTTTGTTTGAGCTCCGTCGTAGAAAAATCAGGAAGCATGCAATTTGTTCTAGAGTCCTTCCTCTTCACGACAAACCCTAATAATGCAATCGTCTTGTAGTGTTTTATGCTCAAGAGTATCTTTAGTCAAGATATGCTGTTGCTTCAAAATCTTTTGTATGTTGCTTCACTGGTCTGTTGAAATTTATGTATGGTGGATATTATTCTGCACACTATCTTCTCATCATCAAGTGAATGAAAGTGTGCTTCGTCCTTATACACTTTTCCCCACGCCTCCAGTCAATTTGTAGTGTTTTACGATGGAAAAACAAGAAAAAACAGTGGTTTTGACGATTACAGAATAGTAGATTGGTCTAAATGCGTCACTGGCTTGTCACTACTTTAGCCATCTTTATCAGATTATATTGCGGTGGGCGAAGCAACGTACACATCTAAAGGTGGGTATCATAGAATTTTTTGACATTGAGAAAAATGGAAGACATAAATTGACTGCTGTTAGGTATTAGGAGTTCTTATTCAAGAAAGCGTCTCGCAGTGGTAAGTTCTTACATTTTGCAGTAAATAAATTAAGAAATATACTTCAAAACTATTCATAAAATATACATTACTCAAAAGAATTTTAAAGTAAAAAGTAATATTATGATATTCCTTTTTCAATTTGTATTTAACTCATCTTGTTATCTATTGTATGTTTTATGTTTGTTTATGAATGATATTATGTAGGGGATGTGTGCGATTAGCTGTTACAATTAATTTTACACATCTAAGGATTTTAAACAATACATTGGATTTTGACAGTTTTTTGGTTGTCTTTGTTTATAGCTATTGTTGGGTAGTAACTATGCACATTGAGGGATGTATTATGCATGCAAGGGTAAAAAAGTGGACATTTCAAAGTGTCTCCTGATGTCTACTTAAAGATGCCCCAATAACTACGCACAACAACTACCTCAAAAATGGCCAATACTTATGCATAAATATCTCAATAGCCATGTGCTATGGGTATGGAGTACAAGTGGGCAGCTATTGGTACATGCGAAATTTATTGATGAGCTTTTCGTTATCATTTTTTTAGTTTCATTAAAGTTAGTAATTGAGGGGATGGGTGACCAAGGAGTAAATGGTAATTGGAATTGGTGCTCTTCCCCATGAATTTTAGGAATGTGACTTTTCCTTCCCATCTTTTTTTAATATATATAACACTATTTTTTATATAATAATATAAATATTATTTATAAAATAAAAAACTAAAAAATAATATTATATTTTTTTTTTTTTCAAAAAAAGTGGATTATTCCACTAAACTTTTTTTATTAATATATTTTATTTTTTACACAGGATTCAAAGAGCATACCAGAGGAAAGAACCCTAGGAAGAAAACCTTCGGTCACAGCTCATAAAATAAACCTATAGTATCTAACGGATCAATTTATACACCCCGCCCAAAACCACATACAAAATGCAGGCACAACACATTTAATATCAGTGGAAAAACACTATTATATCAAATACCATGACCTCGAACTCTTTTCTAGACAACGAACATGAATACTTGAAATGAAAGGGGAAAGCGTGAATAATTATCATCATAAAATTTTACATCGACGTTACTTAAGAAAATCATATGACTATTGTTGTACACCTTCCCATACCCTAGAAGGAATTTCCTCAAAACCCACCTCTCGCTGATTAGCATTTCTATCAAAGGCTAAATTTGCCAAATAATCTGCAATCTTATTAACTTCTCTGTAACAATGGGATACCAAGAAAGATTCAAACAATTCTATTTTTTGTAAAATGGGATCAAGTATATACTACAAATTCCAACAATTCAATTTCTTTTTCATAACACATTGAATAATCACCATAGAATCACCTTCAATTATTAAGTCCTTAATTCCCAAAGAGATTGCCATATCCAATCCAAAAGACAAAGCATGAAATTCCGCATAATTGTTAGTTTTAAAACCAATAGCATGACACTTAGCTTGAATAAAATTTGCATTGTGATCATAAATTACCATGCCTACCCCAACCGGCCTAGGGTTACCACGAGAGGCCCCATCAAAATTCAGTTTAAAGTGCCCCTGTGGAGGAGGTTTTCATCTAGCAGAGCATCTCTTACCTATTGCATCATTCTTTTTTAAAATTGAACCATGAGAGGGTAAAACTGATAGAAGCTTCCAAACTCTAGTAACTCTACTATCCTAGTGTGAAAAAGAAGTAAGATTTTCCAAATTCTTATAAATAAATGACAAAGCAACCTCAGAGATTGAAGACTCAATTTTTAATAGAACCTCAGACACAGGAGACCTTGTTTTTTTAAATATCCTATTGTTTCTCTCTAGCCAAACATTCCAAATCACAATAGATGGAGATATGATCCAAAGGCATGCATAAAAAGATGAAGCAAACATAAAGGGCCAAGATCTAAAATGGGAAATGAGATCCTTACCAATAACTAAGGATATATTTAACTTCTCAAATAACCACTGCCAACATTCATAAGCATAATCACAATGTAGGAACAGGTGTGAAGAAGATTCCAAATTTTTGTTACAAAGGACACAAGGGAAAACAAAAGTAATACCAAGCCTGTCTAGGCTCATAACTGTAAGGACTCTATCCTGAACTGCCAACCAAGCAAAGGCTCCAGCTTTGGGAAGATAGGCCGAATGCCAAAACAACTTATAAGGCCAAGAAGATAAATCTTTAGCAACTATAAGAGAGTTGTAACCATCTTTAACAGTGTACTTACCAGAAATATTCTTTGTCCAAATAAGTTCATCCTCAGAATCAGAAAGAAATACAATTCTATCCCACAAAATATTTTCAAAATCTAATTTCATGCTTTGATCAACATCTAAGAAATCAATTGACTTCCATCTAGCTAGCTTAAGGGGTCCACTAATCACAATTTCAAAATAATCTGCTACAAAAACACCCCAAAGGGAGGAAAGAACAGTGATCAGAGGAGACCAATCCCTAATATTCACCAAAGGTGTGTGTCAATCCCATACTTCATCCCAGAATCTGACCTTTCTACCATTATGAACAATCCATGAGAGATGAGGCAAAATAACTGGTCTACATTTACAAAGGAAATTCCAATAGCAAAACCCAAAGGCAAATTTGAGACTTTAAAAATGTACTCTCTTGGTCCATTATTTAAATATTTGGCAAACATAATCTGTGCCCATAAGGAGCTAGGCTTGTCATATAATTTCCAAACTAACTTAGCACCTAAGGCTAAATTCTGACTCTCTAGACTCTGAATTCCTGTTTCCCCAAGTTCCTTAGGCAAACATACCTTATCCCATGCAACTAAAGGGAGTTTGTTCTTGCCATCTTTATTATTGTTCCAAAGAAAATCTCTAAGAGTATCCTGTAAACTAACAATGGCTACTTTTGGAGACTTCAAAACAGACATGAGATATATGGGAATAACATTCAAAATAGACTTGATGAGAACAATTTTACCCACCAAAGTTAACCATCTATGATTCCATGAGAGAATTCTCTTAGAAATGACTGAAATAATCTTATCCCAAAAACCAATCTTATCCTATTTAACAAAGAAAGGAATCCCAAGGTAAGTACATGGAAGATTTATAGTCTCAAATCCCCAAAAGGATTGCAACCTATGCTGAACTAGTTGTGATGTATTAAGGAAAAAAATCTTTGATTTATCACCATTCACTTTCTAACCAAAAAATGATGCATAATTTTTTATTATTCCTTTAATCACTTTTGCCTCAACTAACGAAGCATGTCCAAATAATAGAGTATCGTCTGCAAAGAGACAATGAGAAATACTTTGGGGAATATTTTGAATCCTTGTACCTTTCCAAAGCTCCCCCACTTTAGTAGCCCTAATAGCCCAACTAAAGGTTTCGGCTAGGAGAATAAACAAAAAGGGAGAAAGGAGATCTCCCTATCTCAAACCCCTAGAGGAAGTGAAAAAACCACAAGGAGAACCATTAATTAAAATCAAGAATCTTACAGAAGAAATACATGCACAAATCCATTTGACCTAGGCCTTGGAAAAACCTAACTTCTCAAGAACAACACATAAAGCCCCCCACTCTACTCTATCATAAGCCTTCATCATGTCTATTTTAAGTATCATGGTCGAGGTTCTTTGGGTGGAAATAGAATGCAGCACCTCATGTGCTACAATTTCACCCTCTACCGTCTCCCTTTCGAGAACAAAACCACCTTGCTCCAATGAAATGATCCTAGGTAGAATTTTTGCCAACCTAAGGGAAATTGCCTTCGTAAATATCTTATACAAAGTGTTACATAAAACAATGGGGTGGAAGTCAGCAAAAGTCTTAGTATCCTCTTTTTTAGGAATAATTGCAATCATTGTAGTATTAAGTTCTTTTAAAATGGACCTATTTCTCCTAGATTCCTCGAGAGCCAATAAAACATTATTTCCCACAAAATCCCAACATTTTTGAAAAAATAAAGGAGTAAAACCATCTAGTCCTGGGGCTTTATCCGGATTCATGGAAAAGACAACACTCTTAACTTCTTCTAAGGAAAAGGGAGACATCAACATCTTATTGTCTTCCAAAGATACTAAAGGAGGAATATTAGATATAATATCATTGCTGAGATTTCCATTTTCCGAAGATAATAATGACTTAAAAAACCTAACTGCCTCTGAAGCAATGTCCTCTGACTCTGTCAATAAATTCCCATTCTAACACTGAATACAAGATATCCTATTCTTACATCTTTTAATCTCAGTTGAAGAATGAATTTTTTTTGTGTTCCTATCACCATCTGAAAGCCATAACTCTCTAGATTTCTGTCTCCAATAGATTTCCTCTCTAGCTAACACCTCCTCAAGCTGTAATTTTAGTGATTTCAATTCATAAAAAACTTGTGGCACCATACCATGTTGAAGCACATGAGTATTAAAACATTCAATCGTATCTTGAATCCTTTGTTTCTCATGAAAAATGTTCTTAAAATGCGAGATATTCCATTCCCTAATATTCAATTTTAAATAACTTAACTTCTTAGCAATCTGAAACATATGGGACCCAGAACAAAAAGGAGCAGAATTCCACCATTTCATAAGCAGAGGTAAAAAGGAAGAATCCCTAAACCACATGGGCTCAAATTTAAATGGAGACTTAAAAGAAGCCCTATCCTCAATAACTGAAAGGGAAATTGGAAAATGATTAGAACCTGAGACCGGTAGAATAGAGGAAAAGAATTCAAAATCTGAATCAATCCAATTCTCAGATAACAAAAACCGATCTAATCTCTCAGCAATCTGAGAAAAATCCCTTCTCAAGTTTGTCCATGTGAAAACCCCATTCTGAGACTTACAATAAAAAAGGCTCATATCAAAAATGAAATCCCCAAAGTCATCCATAACCCTTTTATTAGGGAAAACACCTCCTTTTTTCTCATCTAAATTAGTGTTAGCATTAAAATTAGCCCCAAAGATAATAAAGGAACCATGTTTTAAGGGAGAAGAAATCCTCTTTAATTCACCCCATAACTTACTCTTCCCTTGAATTCTTGATGGAGCATAAATGTTAAAAAGCCAGAATTTAACCTTCGAAATCTTGCTTATAACTAAAGCCAACATCCAATTTGTAGCAGATGCCACTAACTGTACCTCAATATTATAATTATTCCAAAGCAATGTCAAACCTCATGAAGCACCACAAGCTGGAGAAGAAAGAAAATTCCACCTTCTCCAAGATGAAAAAACCAAATCAGTTGACTCCTTTGACAACTTTGTTTCTTGCAACATAAAAATATCACACTTAATTAAGTCCATTTGGGACTTAATTAAGCGTCTCTTGTTAGGGGCATTTAAGCCCCTAACATGCCAAGAAATAATTCTCATTGTCCTCGAGGGGAGGCCGAAGCTCTCCTCTTCCCAATAATCGGAGAATTTTTGCTTTCCCTAAAGCAACCTTGCAAATTACGTTTCACAGCCCCTGATCTTGTCATAGGTGGACTAGTCATGAATCTTGTACTCCTCTTTCTTTTTACACTTACAAGAGTTAGGCATGTTTTCTTAGGCCTACCAAGAGAGACCGAATGCCTCCCTTGCCCACCAGCAAGAGAAAGGGACAAAGTCTTTTGAATTCCAGCATCAATTTCCATTTGAGTCTTAAGATTATTTGGAGGCCTACCTCTCCTAGGAGAAACCACCGATGGTGAAAAAACTGGAGTTGTTTGGAAAATTGGTAAACTCTTGCATGACTTTGGAGAAGCCAAGATAAATGGATTATCTTCAAAACCCAACTCTATTGTAGCCACAACCGCAAAAGGATTAGCAGATGCAAAAATTGGAAGGGTCGAGTTTATACGCCCCAAATTATTCTCAATTGAACAAACAACTCTATCAGTAATACCGTCATCCATTTGATGTGAATGATTGTTAAAAATATCATGTACTTGCTGAACCAGATTCTCATCTGGCATTATAACAGGGACAACCTCTGACCGATTACTATTCCCTAAGGAAGATTCATTAGCCATACTAATTTCAACATTTAGAGGGGAATTATTAGACACCAAATTTCTTAATTTCCTGAACTAAAGAAGCATCATTAGGAAAACCTATGGTAGGTACCTGTTTAATAGTTTCCATATTAACCACTGCATTTTTATCTAAATTCACATTCTTTGAAGAATCCAAAACCTTCTTTTGAGTGCATGAAGACAAATTGTCGTCCTTACCCTTTATGTGATTATTTGGCATCTTAGGGCAATCTATCATGGGTGATCTACTCCTTTCATCAGGGGATTACCATCCACTATACCCCCATTATTAGAAAATGTCTTCAGTAAAGATGAAAGTGAGACCGAACCCGAAGTATGATCATTTGGTTTCCCAGAACTATGACACAATGGATTATTTTCAAGATTAATGTGACTTGTTTCTACCAATTTATGTGAAGAGACATTTCCACATCCTTCAATCGAAGGTCTCGCCGGCAAGCTATCTTTATTAAGGGATTTAGGGACAGAGTCAACAACTTGTTGGTTTTTCTTAAAATCCATAAGTAAAGGAGCATCCAAAAGTAAAGGAGACTTAAGAAGCTCCGTATCTAATTTCTCAATTGACTGGTGCCAAATACCATCATGAGACTTGATATTACAAGTACGGGGGCCAACATTGTTAGGGTTAATAAGAACACAAATTTTTACCAGAACCTCCCCCTCCACAAAGTCCATTTTAGATGTTAAAAAAGTTCCAATAGTATTTCCAATTTTCTCAAGAACATCTGGATCCATAAATTCAAAAGGAATTTTAGGTAAACCAAACTAGAAAGGAATAAGTTTCGAACTAGACCAAGAAGGAACAAAAAAAGGTTTCCAAGCCGCAATTGAAATTAAATGTTTTCCAAACCAATGATGCGAAGTTCTTAATACCTCATCTCTGAAAGAAGGAGAATCAAAGACAATAATAAAAGCATTCGCAGACAATAATTGAAAATAATGCATATCCCCCCATCTTTTCTGCAATTTATGATAAAGCTTTAACAAACTAATTTGATCACCCCAAATTTCCCCAGAAATAGCATTCATATGCAAACAATTCACTTTCTTATCGACATAAGAACCTAAAAGATCGATACAAGGGATAGGAGCCCAAATCTGCGATGAAGAAACCTTGGGCAGAATATGAACAGATGGAATCTTACTTACCTTTTCCGGACTAGCTTCCTTGAGGTTCACATTTACCTTATTTCCCACCTATTGTGAAGAAACAGAAACCCTAGCCGTAGTCTCCTTATTTGCCAAGCCAACAACCCTAGCAAACATGCGTTGATTGCCTAGATCCAAAGACCATTTCCTTGAAAAATCCCTTGAATTGCTTCTCAGAATTCCCATGATTCGCACCATTATTAAAATGCCCTTGAGTGAATCTCCTTCCATTGTTATTCTGCCTCCATGCTACACTGCGTTTGTTCCCAAAGAAGCCTTGAAAGTATTTTGAAGCTAGCTGAAAAACCTTGTTATTTCCACTCTGGTTTACTTGTATCACCATGTCATTCCATCTGCCTTTCGTGTAGACCCACTGCGGAACATGAGGCGGGTCTTCCCAGCCCACATCCGCCCATGAACCCAAATGTCCTCTATCAGCCATGTCCGATCACTGTATTATCCGATCACTGTATTATGCTGATTTGATGTTACCCCAACTGTAGCGATGACAATGCAAGAAAACTTCTACTAACAATGAACCTCAAGATGATTGGTAGGTGTCATCCTTTGCTGCTATCACAAACGAGTCTGAGTATGACAAAGTTATCTGCTACTAACAGTCTGAAAACCTCCTCCCAAATGCTGATCTCCAAACCAAATGACAACATTTTCACTAACCAGTTGTAGATCAATCATCGGATAGGCAAGGCTGTTTGCAAATGCTGTGGATCGGGTGCTTGCTAGGCGTATTTGGTTTTGCTTAGATCTGATCGACCTCTGCAACTTCCCTGTTGTCTATGGATCGGGTGCTTGCTAGGCGTATTTGGTTTTGCTTAGATCTAATCGACCTCTGTAACTTCTCCGTTGTCCGTGGATCGGGTGCTTGCTGAGCGTATTTGGTTTTGCTTAGATCTTATCAACCTCTGCAACTTCTCCGTTGTCCGTGGATTGGGTGCTTGCTGGGCATATTTGGTTTTGCTTAGATTTGATCGACCTTTGCAACTTCTCCGTTGATGGTGGATCCAGCAGTCCTAAATCCGGATCATTCAGATCGAAGGTTTTGCTTTTCTCAGTGGTCACCAACACTCAGAATTATTACATCCTAAAATTTAACATTGTTGCAATTGGGGTGTCAATCTGGACTGCGCCTGAAGTTGTTTACTGGAGGTTTTCACAGCTCTGGAATGTTTTCTCACAAGCCCTATAATCTTCGACCATGCATCCACAAAAAGTCGGCCCTTTGCCAACTTGAACCAATAATAACAAGGTGTTTTGATTGCGATTTTCTGAGACCAATATGCTGCTAATATCACTAATTTCTCTGTGCATTGCTGATGATTAAATCAACACTTATGCTGGGGGTTTCGTCCCAACATACACACCAGGGGTTTCGTCGATGATGTCCGATAATATGCTCTCAATTGTTGTTCGCTTGGTTTACAATCATTAACCTAAATCTCACAAATTTTGTTCTTAATGGTTGACGACATATCGATCTACTTTAATTCTATACATCAATAATATTATATTATTAATCTTATTTGATTATTACTTAAGTTGGATTTTTTTTTGAATGACTTTAGAAAGTCATATAATTACTGATTTAGACTAAACATAATTTTATTTAAGTTACTTATATTATCATTTTTTTATTTATTGTTAACCAAATGTTCAATCATAATGTTTATACTTATCTTGAATTTGAAATTTCAACCCTTTAATAATTTCTTCTAAATTACATCATTGTCCTCTGAAACATATACAATACTAGAGACAAATAATGAGATTGGCTGCAAATTGGAGTGAACCAAGTTGAAAATAAATCAATTCTAAATCAATTAATAAATTGTAAATAAAATGATTAGATACACAACCAAACTCATAATTAAGTTTGACTAATTTTTATAATTTTTTATTTAATCAATTATAATATGATTTAGTTAAACATCTCATGTTTTTATACATTTTTAAAATCAAATATTCAAACATATTTTCTAATTTTTTTATTCATTTAAAAACTAAAATTTTAAAACTTTACCGTGATATATTTTGTCTAAATTATATTCCTCTTCTCTCAATTATTAAAACTACTAAAGATAATTTAAAAATGATTGTCAATCGTGGATCAGTTATTTCAAAAAGAAAAAAGTTAAGTGAACTATCAATATCATAATTAAGTTTCAATAACTTTATTTCGTCATCATCTCCTTTCTAATAATATTTTAACAGGAGATTAACTACGGTCGACTTTCTTATATTTCCTTTTTGTTTACTTGGCCTTAATTTAGACTATTATGTAACCATAATTCTTTCTAAGAACACATAGTCAAGTTCTTTAAAGTATAATAAATCAGTTATGTATGGAAACTACTTATTATGTTGATTTCAATTTCTTTTGCAGTTTTGACTTGTCGTGGCAAAGTGAATGTCTATATCTGTTTATTTATTACAGTGTTTTGAGCTTAATAATAAAAATCAAAATGTTTGAAGCCATTGTGAACTAAACATCAAAACTAATTTTAATTTTTTGAGAAATTTAAACTTGTATTTGTGATTGTCCATTTGTTTTGTTTTGTGATACTATGAGAATGGTTTTAGGAAATGGTTTGCTTAGAAAGGAAAAACAATTTGTTGTAAAGATTTGAAACTTTAAATGGGAAAATTTGAGATACTTTTTGGTGTTAAATGGGAAAAATAAATAATTTATTTTTTAATATTTTTTAAATATTTGTTTTTTTATAGATTTGGAAGGTATGAAAGTGATTCACAAATTTCATATATTTAATATAATAAAGTGATGATTTTAAATTATAATTAGCTAGCATGTCAAAAGTGATAATTAGATGCTAAAACTATTCATTTATGACATCCACTTAAAGTGGCATTAAATGAAATGGTAAAGGTGTAGGCTATGCACTTTTTACCTTGCGTTTTCTCCAACTTTGAGGTTTGTGCAATTCTAAATGATTGAGCTATGTCAAATCTAATAGAAAGTAAAAAATAGTCATTAAAAAAGAAAATAGTTTTTTCTTAATCTACAAACTAAGTTAACTAGAACAAACATGTACTCCCTCTGGTTTTTATATGCAATAAACATTAGATCAGCCTATCATGCCCTTTAAGAAAAATCACCAACCAATAAATATTACATGTTAAGATCAAATAAAATTAGTAAAATATTTTCTTAAATTTGTCAAACATAATATGATTTTATTAAACATCAAAATATTCAATAATATTTTTAAATTTTTCATATTTATCTAGAAACTCAAATTTTAAAGCTTAATTCTAGTATATTTTTTCTAAATTGCATCATTATATTCTCTCAATTATTAATAATTACATAGAGAGGTGTACTCTATAGTGGCAACAGGGAATTGTTCCATCCGTTCACATAAAAAGTATTTGGCTATTGTTACAAATGCAAAAGTGGAAAATGTCAACCAACAACTACAAATGCAAAGTGGAAGATAGCAAATGACATTTACAAATGCAATAGCAAACACATAGTAGCAGAAGACTACTTTATATTTTCCTATTTGAAAGCATAGATGAATTATGATTTGAATCGATAATATTTTCCTCCTATTTGCATCTTTCTTGTCTTCATGTTTTAATACATCTATTAATTGTATACCCTTGTATCTTTGATGATTTCTAGCATAGTACCTATAGATGGATTATTGGGCCAGCCTTAAACCACACACACTAAGTAGCATGTTAAGTCTAGAGAATGTTTGTCAACTTTGAGTGTTTAACACTTTTAAGCAACCACACACCTTAAGCAACATATTAAGCCTAAAAAATATCAGTCAATTCTGAGTGTTTAACACTTTTAAATCTAGAAATATAAACTTAATGTATCCGATTTAAATCGTTCCGCATTGTTAAAGTTATCTGCACGTAAACCTCTTGATCTTCGCATATCATCTGTAGACTGTAGAGACTAAGTAGAGACATATCACCTATATTGTGATGGTAATGGTACTTCTCTATTTCATCTGTATTCATAGTTGCATGTAAGTCGATAAGGGATTTTACATATTAAACAAAGTCCATACTGTGCCATGATGCTAGAGTATCTTATTTTACTTTTGCATGCATGCATATAATACCTTATCTATCCTAGGGCTGTCTGGAGGTTTACTGCAAATGCATGTTTTCCCCGGAACGAAAGAACTTCGTCATGCATTTATATGTGTGCCGTAAATTTTGCCCACTTCCTTGCACGTTATGCTGTGCGATATTCTTCTTTTAAATAGGCCAAGTTAGTGTTGTTTTTTTCGTTGCAGGCATTAGGGTATGAAATTGATGCAGATGAATATCATAGGTATGGACTCTATAAAATCTAACATGTTGAGAGTCCAAAGTAATCTTGAATATATTTCTTTCCAAGAATAAAAGTATAGATTTCCTTTTGACTTCTTATGTTAGGGCTACCAATCAACTGTTTGAATTCTTCTGACTTCAAGTTTGAATAACTTTCCCCTGCTTCCACTACATTTGATGCTCTGTTAGTTTTTTCTCAATAAAAAATCTTGTACATGTACTTTTCCGATTGTATAGTTTTGTTCATGGGAGATTGCTATATGAAGTCATTAAGCCAGATCTGTTTCCGAGGAACATTTTGCTGAGTATGCCTCAAAGAAAATTGGTATGAATCTATAAGTTCCTCAAATCTTCTTAAAAAACTGGGAGAATGTTGTTTTCACTGAGATGCATAAATTGAATCTATAGGTTCCTCAAATCTTCTTAAAAGATAGGGAGAATGAGACCATGAAGAGTTGTTTCTCCTCTAGGATATTCTTAGCAACACCCACTTCTCACAATTTTTTTTAATGTGAATTGTTAAAAACTTTAAGAAAATGAAGCAAAATGCTAATGCATGAATGCAACTTCTTCTATAGATATTCACAAATTCAGACATATTTAATGCAACCAAGATCCTGAAGAATTAATCCCTTGAGGACTGTTTTGAAGATGTTATCTGCTTTGAGAGCCTTAACATGGATGTCCATACCCTCTTCCAAAGTTCTCATTTTGGCACAGGCTGCGAGCATGCTGGCAAATGTTGTTGAATCTAATTTTACACCTACCAATTGTAGGTGGCCAGATTACTTTTTGTTGCGTTTTGCTTCACTAAAAAACAATAATGTTGTTTTTGATATTAAAAGCAGCCAAAACAAGGGGGCTGTCCCAGGTACAGATAAGAAAACAGTGGCTAGTCAACTGTCAGCAGAGAAGCAGCAAAATCACAGCCTCCTAAACTTTTCTCTATCAAAAAATTTAAACATACTACTCATATTAACCGAGTAAATAAAAGTCTTAATTAAAATATGTCATGCAAGGCAAAAGATAGTTAAGTCCAAGCACAACCAGAAACTGTAACTATAAGCCGATAGACCATTAGAGCCATTCAAAAAAACCAGAATGCATTGTTTCTATGGTTTAACCTACGATTCTTAAGTCCAAATCATGTTGTTCTCTGTTAAATGAATGCATTGTTCCCGTGGTTTTACCTATGGTTGTTTTCGTATATGATATCATTGTAATATTAGTGTTAGATTCTTATTTCTTTCTTCACGTAAAGATATTTTGAATTGATTTTACATTTATTTGTTGGTTTTAAATTTTTGTTTATTTTGTTTTTCTTGTTCTTGAGGTTATTTTTGTGACAAATTTTTTCACATAATTATTATGTTCATATTGAATGGGTACTAGCTAGTGTTATCCAAACCTTTCATTCATTGAAACATAAAACAAGCCCAGAGAATTCACATGGTGCTAATTCGATTTCTTCTTTATGTATACACAACTCTCAAGCCACAAACAAGGCTGGAAACAATATTCCTACACGAGGGAAATTGCTTACATTATGTTTGCTAAAATGCTTCTAAATCTTTGCTAACTCATAGTAAATAGGAAAATGGGTGTGGCTTTCCCGTGGAGTTCACTTGTTGAGCACACCAATGAATATGTTCCCTTTGTTTGGAGATTTTGATTTGAACTAAATAAAACTAGGAGTACAGGTAATACAGGGTATATATATTTCTACCTGTATATATATTTGCTTCACACAAGCAATACAACCTATGGACATCCATCAAAGCATAATAGAAGCGAGAGTTTTGTTAGATATTGTAATTGGAATTTCTCTAATAAACATGATATAAATTACTATTGGCATAACCATTGGACGTTATTTACTATCAAATTTAATCATTATTTTTATTATAATATTTATATGATCAAATTCTCATTATTACACTGCATTTTGATGATATGCTATTTTTTGGAAATGGTAAAAGTATGATTTCTAATTTGAAGTCTTATTTTTCAATATAGTTTGAAATGAAAGATTTAGGGGTTTCCAATTACATTCTAGGAATGAAGATCAAAGGAGATTGAACCAGTAGAAATATTTGGTTAAGCCTGAGTATGTAAACTTGAAGTTGGAGAGATACAATATGAAATCTTATAGATAATTGGTTGTTTTTTTCAAGGGAAAAATTTGTCTACATAATTATCCAAAATCTCCTACTAAGATGGAGGACATGAAAAAGTACCTTGTACGATTGCTATTGGTAGTCCAGTGTATGTTATGGTCTATACTAGGATAGACACTCCCAAATTACTAGGAGTCTTGAGTCATCTTATGGCTAATATCGGATGAGCACCTTCAGATGTAGTTAAGAGAGTGTTATAGTATTTGCAAGTTACTTATGACTATACCCTATATTGTCATTAGTATCCTATAAGCATTAATATTTCATTTATTTTCATTTATATGTGGATTCAAATTGGTTAGGTGGCATTGATAGAAGCAGATCTACTAGTCGATATATGTCTATGATGTTTGGTGGTTGTATTAGTTGGATGCTTAAGTTGTAAGGTGTAGTCACTTTTTCCATGATACGAGTAAAGTATATGACAATTACTCATTCTTGTAAGGAAGCCATAAATTTCTAAAGCATTTATGCTTGAACGTTGAGATAGATATAGAGATGAAAACTATTTATTGTGATAGTTAGAGTGTCATATATTTGGCAAATAATCCTACCTTTTGTGATAGGATGCAACATATTCATGTTCAAATCCATTTTTTTGTGATATGGTCAAAGATGGAAAGGTGAAACTTGAAACTTTGAAAAATATTGTAGATCTGTTGAGAAGGAAAATCTATTGATTTCAATCCTAATTATGGATACATTAGTGACATATAGAATAGAGAGTTCATTTCTAAAGGGGTGGTTGATCATTCATCTCGATCATATATCTTTTATCATTTTTCTCTTAATGATGATAATGTTGCTTCGACCATGGGTTTGCTCCCCATTGGTCTCAATTTCAACTCTGACCCTCAAGTTCGCCCAATGCACATGGCTTGTAGATGACTGTGTACATCTCTAGAGGACTAGTCTTTCCTTAGCTCACCCCTTCCTAACCCCAACTTGACAGTAAGTCCAAGGTAAGGAAAATTGGGCGCTAGGCTAGGTTGTGGGGATACCTCTAAAGTAAAAAAGAAGATAATGTTCCTTTGGCTGATGTATACACCCTTTCATAAAGGGTGGATCATGTTTGTGAGGAGACATTTGGCTACTTTAATCTTGGTATTCTTGAGATTATTAATCCTCCTCCTCCTACTACTTCTTCAACTTTGAGTGCTTCTCTTTAGTAGGTTTATCATAGTGTTTCAGATCTTTCTTCATGGGATGAGTATTTAACAAGTGTTTTAGAATTATTTGTGGAGTCTCATAATGCTAATTTTGGAGGCACACTTGAGGGTCTTTCACTCGTCTTTGATGCATAGATTTAGAAAACCTATTGATTTATCTTCATTGTCTTTGGTGATTTATATTCACTAGTCTCCTCCTTCACTTGATTTGCCATGTTTCATGGTTAAGTTTGACCATGATTATGATGTGACTTATTCAAGCTTGGAGACTCCTACTCAATTTTTCAGAGATAGAATTGGATACTTCCTTCCTCCTTCCTTGAGGTAGACATGGAGTGTCTTATTCATTATCCTATGGACTACTTCTTCCTAAGGAGAGATGTGTTATTTCCAGGTATTGGATCATCTTTTGTTTTTATGAATACTTGATTAGTATTGGACACACTTCATCATGTGAGAATATCTTGTCTCTCTTTTTCCTTCATATGATTGTATATTCATGATGTATGTATTTCTCGGGGATATGTTTAAGTCCTCTATGTTGAAGTTATAACTATGGTCGGGTCCTTCCCTTGGCCGACATAGCAAACATGATTGTCTAATTGGTCTATCGACCTTAAACAATGATGAACCCATGTATACTCTAGAAAAGGTAGGTAATATACATTATGAAGCGGTTTTATTTTAAGTCCTTAACTAAGAATTGGTTAAGACACACACCTGTCACCCATGGTTAGACATGTCTCCTCATTGATATTGTTTGCCACCCCTTGATGAAGGATCGCGTTGCCCTCAAAGAAGTTGATTCTTCATGAAGAGTCACTGTGGAATTTATAAGAGGGATGCTACCTCTTTCATTTGGTGAATTCAAAAAATAAAACATACTCCAATCATGTATAAGATTTCCTATATGCGGCCTGTGTTTATCATTAGCAGATCGACTTCCATAGCAGATCAATTTCCATAGAAAATTGACTTTCACATATCTCAGATCAAATTAAATTATCATCAATGAAATCATTCCTTGGGAGAGTGAATACACTACTTGGCAGATCATATTCTTCCTTGGTTGATCGAACACATTCTTCATAGGTTGGATATATTAATGCAGTGTAGACTGCATACATAGTTGTACATTGTAAATTGATCTGAGCATATAGCTTCAAGGAGTGAAGCGATTCACATTGACCTTTGTACTTGATCATTTTAAGAGAATCTTGTTGTTCATATTTGATATATATATAGAGATAATTTCATGCTTGGGGGAGATGATAGCCTTATATCGTCTATGGTTGGGAGGGCAACAATGATTAGAATCATTGCTTGTGGTTAATCGAGCACACCCTATGATTACTGTCCATGGTCATCTTCTTGTGATCCTATTATTGTATTGAAATTCAACATGGTATCAAAGAAGGTTCTTGAAGAGCCATTTCCACAGTTAGTGCATCCCCTTTGTTCTAAGGAGGAGCTTGATCTTAAGAGTGGAATGATATGACAAGGGATAGAGTTCATCTTTAGATTGAGTAGAGAGATATTCTTGGATACAAGTTATAATTGAGGACAATGCCAAGAATAATGAGAAGGAAGTTGGGGCCACTTCTTTCCAGCGAGACTTTGATGACTTTCTTCATAGAAGTGACATTTCTTTGTTCAGCCTTGGAAACTTTGTAGATCTGCATCTATCAATGGCAACTAAAATATGAGATCAGGACCTTCATTGGATGATAGGACCAAACTGACCAAATAAGTCTTCTCCCTACTACCACATTTATCTGACAGTATATGGTGCATTTCTTATGCTAATGTTATTTGTCTATTGTATGCATTGGACTAATGGTTGCCTTCCTGTTCATGAGACTAGAACTGCCCATTTGTAAGGTTGAGTCCTGTAGCCCTTAGCTATGATTACATACAATTTAAGACATCTAATTTATTATTATCATTTTTTTGTTATGAGCTATTTTTAACAACAAATTATTACAAGTGTATGTGCAAGCATATGTGTGATTGCAGGGGACACTTGAAGACCTTAGTAGTTAAGGTTGGTCTGTCGTTATGCTACTTTCAAGGGTTGCAAGATTATCCAAAGCCAAATGGAGCTTGGATAATGAGATAAGTATTTATCTTGGTTATTATATCTTGAGTTTTTTTCTTGTCGTAGTCAACCTCTTATTTGTATTCCTATATGTACTATAAGAGTTATTTTCCATGTTATGCTCTTGTTCTTTTCCTTGGCCCTCAGAATGGGTTTTGTAGGAAAATAAGTACGATGCATTAGGAATCCTGTCGAGGCATTTGTGTAGGGATCGATCTTATGAGATTGATAATTCAAGAGGGAGGCCTATACAACTTGTTGGGTTTCTCCACCCAAGTGTTGATATCTGCTTATGACAACTATGACATCAAAAACTTGCTACCTTGCCTATCTTGAGAAAGATGGCTAAAGATATTTCTAAGAGCATGAGTGCACTTGCACAATTTGTGATAGGAGTGTCAAGAGTTCCTTGCTAAGATGTGATAGTAGGTCCAAGGTGGTCTTGAATCTAGCACATTCAGCCATGTGTGGATCATGCTAGATGATGTTATGAGCTGAGATATTCAGAAATATGGGAGTCTCTTGGAGCAATATGTCTTCCATAATTGGGAGCATGTGAGAAGGGTATGCTTCTATGACAAAGAGAGAAACTAGAGGATCTACTTCAGTTGACTTATGAGGATCTTGGTCATATTTGTTCAGAGGGAGTGGACCATGTCAAGATGGTTTCTTATAGTCATCAAATGGATACTTGGTGATCATGAGATTTACCAAGAATGATGTTGTATACATAAAGGTTGTTGATGGTGAGGCATTGATTTTGGTGCTTCATGTTGATGACTTAATTCTCTTTGGGGCAGAGAAGCTCATCATTCAGTATCAGAGGGAGTTAGCCTTTGAATTTGAGATGAAGGATCTTGGCCAAATGCACTACTTCCTTGGGTTAGAAGTTTGGCATAAATCTGATGGGATCATTATGAGTTAAGGGAAGTACACCATTGAGATTCTAAAGAGATTTGGTATGATGGATTGTAAATCCATCTCCACACCTTTGGAGACCAACTTGCATAATTTAAGAGAGGCTGCAGTTGATTCAAATTTTTTAGATTCAACACCATACAGACAAATGATTGGGTCCTTCATGTATCTAGTCAATACTAGACTAGATATTTGCTATGCAGTGAGTGCACTTAGCCAGTTCATGTGTGAACCAAAAAAAATACATCTAGTTGCAACAAATTTTTTCTAAGACACTTGCACGGTACAATTGGATATGGCTTGAGATATTCTTCTAATATAAACTTTAAGATGCATGGATATACTAATTTTGATTGGGCAGGATGTGGCACTGATCGAAAGAGAACCTCTGGTTGTTGTTTCAGTTTGGGTTCTGCTATGATTTCTTGGTGCAATAGGAAATAATCTTTAGCAGCATTGAGCTCCACATAAGCTGAGTATATTGCAACATGTGTGGGAGCATGAGAAGCGATGTGGCTTCAAAGCTTCTTGCAGGATTGTTTGGACAATCCTTAGAACCTACAATTATCCATTGTGATAATCAAAGTTGTGTAAATATTTCTATCAATCTTCTATTTCATGATAGAACGAAGCATGTGGTGATCAAGTATCACTATATTAGAGACATGGTGGAAAGCAATTCTATTTAGTTGAGATACATTAGTACTAATGAGAAAACAACAAACATTCTCAACAAGCCTCTCTCTAGAGTAAAGTTTGTGTACTTTCGAGGTAAGCTTGGTATGGTGGAGAGTGAAGCCCTAGCCGAGATGGAGTCTTATCTTCATTGATTTGTTTATATATATATATTAATGTATTCTTACTTCAAAAGATGTTTAAAGTCTAAATTCTTGTTAATGCATTTCTCCTTGAGAGAGACTTGAGGTGTAAGCCCTCATCTCCACCCTCTGATATGGTTCATGGTGGATGTCATGTGTGTGTTGCCATGACAAAACCACGTGAGAGAGTCTGTGGTGGTCTTCTTTTACTTGTGTGTTTACCCTCTGGATGAGCCATTGTGAATATCATTGTGAGGTGATGATCTCACAATGATGAACACTTGTGCATCTTACCATCATTGTGAGGTGACAATCTCACAATAATGGTTGATATCTGATGAGGTGATATCTATGGATGAGCCATAATGGTGGATATCACATGAGGTGATATCTATGGACGAGCCTTAATGGTGGATATTATGTGAGGAGATATCTATATATAAACCATAATGGTTGATATCACGTGAGGTGATATCTATGGATAAGCCATGATGGTTGACATCATGATGAGGTGATATCTAATCTTCACCATCCATGGGAGAAGCCATGATGCTTGTTATCACGGTGAGCTGATATCTATTCTTGACCATCCATGGGATAAGCCACGATGGTTGATATCACTGTGAGGTGATATCTATTCTTCACCATCCATAGGAGAATCCATGATGATTGATACCACGGTGAGGTGATATCTTTCCTTTCCACATATGGGAGTAGAAATTATGGTCAAACATCATGATGAGGTGATATGCTATCACAATGAGATGATAAGTTTCTTCAATACACATGAGTGTAGTCATTGTGTTAGTCATCACATTGAGGTGATGTGACTTACAAACATCTAGAAGTATTCCTCCCTAGATAAGAGGGAGTGTTGAAGTTATAGCTATGGTCGGATCCTTCCGTTGGCCAACATAGCAAAAATGATTGTCTAATTGGCCTATCGGCCTTAGACAATCATGAACTTATGTATACTCTAGAGAAAGTGGGTAATATATATTATGAAGTGGTTTTGTTATAAGTCCTTAACTAAGCATCAGTTAAGACACGCACCCATCACGCATGGTTAGACATGTCTCCTCATTGATATTGTCCACCACCCCTCGATGAAGGATCACATTACGCTTGAAGAAGGCGACTCTTCATGAACTATGGTGTGTATAAGACAGATGCTACCTCTTTCATTTGGTGAATTCAAAAAAAAGAAGTAAAGGTACTCCAATCGTGTGGTAAATTTCCTATAGGCAGTCTGTGTTTATCATTAGTAGATCGACTTCCATAGAAGATCGACTTTCATATATCTAAGATCGAATTAAATTATCATTAGGGAAATCATTCCTTGGGAGAGTGAATACACTACTTGGCATATCATATTCCCCCTTGGCTAATTGAATGCATTCTTCATAGGTTGGATATATTAATGCAGTGCAGACTGCATATACAACTATGCATTGTAAATTGATTTGAGCATATAGATTCAAGGAGTGAAGTGATTCACATTGGTCTTTGTACTTGATCATTGTAAAAGCATCTTGTTGTTCATATTTGATGTATATATAGAGAGAGAGTGACATAATTATGTGCTCGGGGTAGATGATAGCCTTATATCGTCTATGGTTGGGAGGGCAACAATGATCTGAATCATTGCCCATGGTTAAGCGAGCACACCTTATGATTATTGTGCATGGTCATCTTCTTGTGATCCTAGTATTGTAATGAAATTCAACATTCTATGCATCATTGCTTGTTTATTTATTTTGTCTTTTTTTGAGAAAAGTGTTTTTCCATTGGGTTTTTCATTTTCTTCCTTAAATTGAAAGATTGTATTTGCAATGTACATGGTTAATTAACATGGTTGAGTAGCATGGACCCATCATCATAATAATCTTGCATCTTTGCATAATAATTTACTCTCTAAGTTACACTTAAGGGGGGGTGTTGGTGTGAATAAGGTTTTGCAACTACTAAGGTCTTGTACGTAGTGTTTTCACTAGTTCCTATGGAGACTTATTCACATGAGTTAAGTTTACTTACGCCCTAGGTGGAATTATAGAACATTAGTTAGTTTTCACATGATCCTATCTTATCTCATGATAACTATTTTTAGTTGCCTAACTAATCACTTTAGTCATCTCATTGCATAGGATTATAAAACATGTCAACATATTGTCTAATCTTTCCTCTCACCTTGCCTTTATAAGAAAGTTCTCTTATGTATATTTTCATGTTAATTGTAATATCCAATCAATCATGCAATGTTGAAGCAAGCTATTCTTTCATTTCTCTCTTGTAATATATTTTGATGTTAAAGAAGAGTATTTTTAGAATTATTAGTTGATCCCGTTTGTCCCTTAGACTAGTGAGTGTGATCGTATCAATATTCATGTGAGATTGAGTAATCTAAATATAAGAGATTGTTATGGTCATTTAAATTCTATATTATGATCAATATCCTCATGTAGATAGTTCATTATATTATTGTTGTGATTAGTAGAAAACTAAGATATTTAAAAATAAAAAATAAATATTTTAATTTTTTGGCATCCCATTTTGGTTGTTACACTAATATGTAAATTTTTACTAAATTTAGAAGTTTGAAAGATCCTTTACATTCACTAGCTTTATTAGCTCTTTGATTAGTTATGTCATTTATAACTTCTATATCTAATTTACATCAAGTAGCTTTAGCAACCTATGCCAACTAGCATGTAAGAATTCACAATTTTAGTGAACTAATATATGAATTAACACTCATCAATAATATCATGGTTAATCTCAAGGATTAGTCAATCACCCAACTCATGTGTTTTCTTCAAGCTATATGAGAACTAGGCCTTTGAGTGTCGGTTGATGACTCCCCACTCCCCTCTATGATTAAGAAATTGAGAAAACCAACATACCAAACTTTGAAACTATTCCCTCTTGCCCTTTTGTGTTTATAAAAAATATATTATCCTAGAAGTCATGTATGTTTATGTTTTAGGTAATATATTGTACTTCTAATTTCCAATCTAACTTCTTTTCTCTGCCACAATGAAGATGGAACAATCCTAGCATTGAAACAATCAAATTCATAATTATATATCCATCTAATAATCCCTTTTATTCTACATTAAACCTAATGGATCTAATAAATGTTTTCTTATCATTTTCCCTATGAACACTACCGCCATAATCCACTAGTTATCTAATGAAAATTATTCTAATTGCACAAATCCCCATACATTTGATGTTTTTCTAACCTCATTCAAAGGACACATTATGTAGACCCCAAAATATAATGCACTTTACTAGCCTCTAGTGAAGTTCCACAATATCAAGTTCAACACATCACCGCATATTTGATTAATCAACTATTTACCACAACTTTAGCACCACACTCGTGACATTGGTAGAAATCATAAATGATTTCAATCACTTGTCATCATTTTCAACAACCTCGTGAATTTTATAGTAGCCTCACATCATCAACAACTGGACTACTATCATTTTCAATAGTAAGGACATTCTTTAATAGAAAAGATCAAATTCCCCTAAGATTGCCAACTTCTAAAACTAATATACACCTTGACAACAACTACAATTCTAAGACATGATTTTAGTGTTTGACTATCCAAAATACATTCCCCACTTGAACAGTTATGATCAATATAAAAGACCATTAATTTTAAAGTAAATACCCAATAATTTATTTATACATTTTAATATCTAATTAAAAAATAGAACTTAACCAACATGAATATTTGTCGCTAAATAGCAACAATGTAATCTATTATTATTTATCTAATCTAGATGTGCACAATCTTAAAACAACAATTTATTATTACCATTTTTCTAATTAGATATTTTTTTATGTTTTAGACATGTGACATTGAAGCTAGATGATTTTAATGAAAGTGTTGACAAGCCTCCTTTACCCAACAAATGATTCATTTTTTCATGCGTCCTTTGATATTTAGCCAATAGGCTATATATGTGGGCAGAATTCAGTGTCAAGTATTGATGTCATGCGAGGAAATTATTGAATGATGGTAAAGTTGTCTAATTCCTTGTAAATTGGTCGACAATGCTGAAGTTGTTTAATGCTATGTTATACTAAGATAAATAATAAATAATACATTTCTTCGGTTGTGTGCTATCTGCTTTGATTTGATGCGATGCCACGTGTTTTTATGTTTCCCTATGACAGTGAGTTTTACCAATCTTTTACGTCGGCTTCAAAGTAGCATATTGAAAGTAATGAGTATATTTCAATACGTCGGATTTTCCAATTCTACCCGTCGAATTGTCGATAGAAGCGTTGGACTAGTAGATGACAACGTGGGATCAATATTTGGTAATATGCGAAATTTAGTCGTTGATGGAGATTAATAGATTTGTTATATTTTTATATGTTTCTTTTTAGTGAGGATATTAATGTATTCATGGCATTCAATTTTTTATTAATTGTATAGAATAAAAATTTTGAGCTAGTTTTTAATTATTTTTTCAATTTAATAATTTATAAAATGTCATTTATCTTTCTTTATATTGGTTAATGTTGGGAATAGTCACTGCAAAAATCAAATTAATATATTTTTTAAAATTTTGACTTGAATTTAACATTGTGTTGTCTCCTTGAATGACATTTGTGATGTCATTCATATCTATCCAAATAAATATATATTTTAAGAAAAATCTTAGAGACTATATAATTTATAAAATACCCACCTATTTTATGTATTGTCTTTGGAACAATTATCATTTTTTTTTTTACAATTATTCATATTTAATGTTTTGATTATTTTTTAGTACTTCATTATTTGTCATGTATCTCTTATTTGCATAATATACAATACATTATTATTGTATAATAACAAATAGATACAAATGTTTTTCTATGTATAATGACTCTAATTAATAACCTTTTTGGGTAAAAACACAAAACTGTGTCACGTTTCAGGCTAACTTATCAGCACAAGTGAATTTAAGTAATTCCAACTAAAAATTAATTTTAGTCAAACATATGGTTTATATAAATTCATTATAGCTAAGTTATATATGGATCACAACTTTTCCAATTGGAAGTGTCTACTAAATGTGAATTTTATACCACTTTGGGTCTAATTGCCAAGAAAAAAATGAAAAATAAAAAAACTTGATGTTTCAACAATGCTCTTATAAATAACATTTTTTTTTGAAATGTAAAAATACCCTTTTATAGATCTGTAAGTGAATTTTCCAAAATATATATCTTTTAATATTATAGTTAGTTTTTTATATTTTATATTTTATTTTTATTGAAATTAGGTCATCAACAATACAATATAAGGTTGATTATCTTGTCAAGGAAAAATGCAACTTTTCAAATTTATTGAAAAATATATATTTTAAAAAAATAGTAAAAAATATACACAAAACAATTGATGAAAAAAAAGTAAAATTTACTAACTAAAGTGTGGTGGCTTTTGTAACTTCAATTTCAGCATTTTATCAGTAACTAAATTATAGTGTTTACTTTATTAAAAACTACATTCAAATAATTTTCTAAAATTTTGTTAAAATTACAAATAAAATAGACAAAAAAATATAAATTTTAGTAGTTTACATCATTTCAAAATTCAAAACATATATTTCAATTTCTATTAATTTACTTTAAAAATTTGAATCAGCATTGACCATTTCCTTTATAAAAGTGTGACACAACTTTGTAATTTTACCCTTTTACTAAATATACTTAATTTAATTTAATAATTATTTTTACGTTGAAGACATTTCATATATGGAATCAACGAGCCATTCATTGAAATACATGGTTGTATTTTTTAATAACGTGACTACTTGCACACAATTCTGAACCTACTAAGCCACACGACTAATATAGAGCATAAAAAACGAGCACTTAGCTAGATGACTAATGATGTACATGAATGCTCTATGCCTCCACTAATCTAACTACAATAATCAACTACTTTACCTAACAATAACCACAATAAGACTTATAGGAAGGAACTTGATGCAATGCATCTCTTATTTAAAATTATAATTTAAATTTTTTTTTTTTTTAATTTTTAATTTTTAATTTTTTTTTCTGAAATCAGGTAAATCTGAACTTGGAGGAGAAAGTTGAGAGTCATCCACTTAAGATATGAAGATACTCAAAGAACAAAGATTGTAGTACTCTGAATCTAGTTTCCAAACTACTAATTTTTTTCAAAATTGGATAAGATTAAGGGGGTCAAATCCTTCGCGCATGAAAAATAGACTCTGATTTTTTCTAAAAAACATAACATAGTGTCTGACGTGTGCATCAAAAAAGTCATAGTTAGATTTAGTATTTTGATAAATCCTTTGGAAGAAAGATAGTTAAGAGTGAGCACTAGAAGTTGTGTATTTTTTTGTATTTTTTGTTGAGTATTTTTTTTATGATTTTTTCAATCGAGCACATCCTGAAAATTAGGTACCTGTTTGTGCGCGAAACATAATTTGCACCAAAACAATCTAAAATGAATTTTTTTAAATTTTTTTTGTAAAGAATCAAGTGCACTACAATTATATATAAAGTTTTTTTAAATTTGGATAAGTGGATCAAAATTTATTAAAAAAATGGTACACGCATGTCTCTGAGAACTATGGAGACACTGGTAAAAGAAATTCAATAATAATATGCTATTGTTGTTCAAATTTTAAGAAAAATTATATGATTAGAAATCTCAGAAGATGGGTGAAAATATGGTGGCAATTTTAGAAATACCCACTTGATGAAGTGTAAACCCGACGATGACAAAGTCGAGAAACCAAGTTGATAAAACAAAACACATCAAAAAGGAGGGAAATGGAGGGAAATGAAACTTCCAACCCGTAGATTTGTCATCCAAGCCTATTGACAAGCCTAAACAGTCAAAAGCACATACGATATTTCTTTTGTATAAAGACTGCATACATGGTTTTAAAGATAAAACAACGCGTACGCGGTTTTTCCTATGATACTCTACCATAAAAATATTAAAGTATGTGTTTAAAAATATTCTTCTCCATCTCTCCCTCCATATTTATCACTTATATACACAATATCCTTATTTCTCCCTCCCCATCTCTATCTCTCTATCCCTCTATCCCTCTCTTTATTTCTTTTCTTTCTCACTATTGCCCTCTATCTTTATCTCCATATTTCTCCCTCTCCCTCTCCCCCTTCATCTATATATATATCATTATCTCTACCTCTCTCTTTTATTCACTCCGTCTCTCTTACTCTATATCTCTCTCTCCCCCTATCCTCTGATTTTGTATAGCCCCTTCCATCTATATTAGCCTCTCTCCCTAACCTTCTAATTGTTTATATCTTTCTCTATCTATATCACTCTCTCTCTGAGGTACCTATTATTGAGTTGCCTATATGTGTCTCCCCCCCTCACTCATATTCTCTCCATCTCTATATCACCATCTATCTGAATTTATCCCTCTCTCCTTCTCCCTCTATATCTTGATCTATCACTCCCTCCCTTCCCCCTCTTCTTCTCTCCATTCCTCTCTGTCCATCTTATCTCTATCTCTCTTTATTCCATTCATGTTCTCTTTCTCCCTCCTCTATTTATCTCTCTCCCACCCTCTCTCCCCTTTATCTCCCTACATTTCTCCCCCTTCTCTATCTTCCTTCTTTCCATCTTTATTTGTCCATCTATACTTCTCTTTGTTTCTCTATCTTTCTATTTGTCTCTCCCTTTCCCCCTCTATATATCTATTTATCAATTTATCTCACCCTCTATATATCTTTCTTCATATCTCCCTCTCCCTCTTCCTCTATATCTCTCTATCTCTTCTTTCCATATCTCTCTCTATTTTATCTCTCCCTCTTCCTAGACCTCCATATCTCTATCTATTTGCTTCTCTATATTTATTTCTCTATATTTATCCTTCCATTTATTCCTCTATCTCTATCTAATTATCTCCATGTCTCTCTATACCCCTATATTTATCCCTCTCTCTACCTCTCTCTATATCTATTCCTATCTCTATATGTATCTTTTTATCTCTCCCTCTCTCATTCTCGCCCTCTCTCTCACTCTATATATATTTATCTATTCTATCTTGTCTCCCTCTCCTTCCACTTCTCCACCTCAATCTCTATCTCTGTCTTTATCTCTATCCCTTTACCCCTCCCTCTCTATCAATCTCCCCCCTTTATCTCTTCTTATTTCAATATCTCTCTCTCTCTCTCTCTCTCTCTCTCTCTCTCTCTCTCTCTCTCTCTCTCTCTCTCTCTCTCTCTCTCTCTCTCTCTCTCTCTCTCTCTCTCTATTGCAAATTATATAACATGAGCCTATTAGTAGTGGAGCTTGATTGTCATCCTATTTTTAAGGTTTTGTTTTAGTATTATTTGGACATATATAAGTGGATGCATAGTTTATTTGAAGCTATTACTTCACAAAGATATTTTTTGCACATACAAAATTATTTTCTAAATAATGTGTCAATTGACCTCATGCACTACACAAATATATAAAAAATACACCAAGATTTATCCTTACAACTGAACTTCACAATTATTTTGCATACCCATTACACACCAAGGTGTGATTGGTGGTTATAAACTAAAATAAATGATTCAATCATCTTCGCCTGTCTTGCAAACAAACATTAAATTTTCTTCAGCAGAGATACCGCAACCTACATTTAATTTTGTACGCTCAAGCATTAAATCAAACATCAAATCTACTGAAATTTCTTTTGTTAAAGTTTAATTACCATTAATAAAATATCTATACACATATCTTTTAAGAACTCTTATTTATTTGACATGACTACAAAAAAGTGAGAATATTTATTTGACATGACTGCAAAAATGTGAATATTTATTTGAGAGCATATCAATCAATTAAATTGTATCATATCAATAAATCTTATTGCATAAGCTAATAAGACAGTTAAACGTAATGGAATTAATTTCCTTGGTATAGCTATAAATTGTCAACCAGATTGTGAGTTGGAAACCACTTCATCATGCAACTCTTGGGTTTTTGAGAATTGTAGGGAACAAATTAGAAATAAAATATGTGAATTATGAAAGACTTCCCAAAGCTCACTACAAGAGGAGTGTGGTGGAGGGATGATGCACAATGGGTTTTATACTAGGATTCAAATGCTAAGTCTATCAAGTAAATCATAGCCTCTAGAGCTCTAACTGTGGATCTTGGGATTATTAGGTTTGTTGTTCATCCAAATGGTGACCACTACATGACAGACCTAATTGCAATGCAACAATATAATGTAACATTAGGTTATAGGAGAGACATTCATCTCATTGAACAAGACGATAAATCATCTTCGGAAGATAAAATGATAGAGACTGTCTACAAAAACTTGGAGGTACAATTTATTTTTTCTAACTTTCTCTTTTGATAGTTATCATGTAAGAAAATTCACTGATGAATAATGTGTTTGTGCATTGAATAGGAAGAAGAAGGGTCAGAAGTTGAGCCACGGGTGCATTACCGTGACAAACAAGGAAATCTGCAACAATATTCTTATATTATGTGTATTATATATATATATAAGTCATTAGATGCATGGTTAGTAATTCAATAATCAATAATTAATAGTAAACCATTACAAAGCGACCTATTGCTTTCTAGTATATGCGAGTTTAGTCTTGCTCTCATATTTCATATGCAATACCAGTGATGAGACAACATCGAAATGAAGGATTTAATCTACATAAGCATGAATTTGAGCTACATGAATGGAATATTTAAGCTAGATATGCAAGATTAATCTAACATGATTTAAGCAATATTAAGCTAGATGATTTAATAAGGATGCAATAACTAATATGCAATATCTCAATGCACAAATCTCAATGAACCTAGAGAAAAAACAACATGATAACAATATATTCTCCAAGATCCTTGAATGAGAGATGAAGGCCTGAATTTATAGAAAATTCAGAAAGAAACCAACGGTTGAGATCAAATGATGATGAGCAGTTAAGATTTTCCAAGAGGAAGCACAATCTAGGTGAATTGACGGGATTCGCTGCTTTTCTTAGTTTTAAAGGAAATTGAACTAAAATTAAGATAAAATAAGAAAAAACTGATTTATTCTCTATTTCATTCAATTTTGATATTTAATTGTTTTAATTATTTTCTTTGAGATTATTTATCAATTTTTAATTTAATTTTCAAGATTATCTCTAGTTGATTTGTTTTCTCAAATTTTAATTTGATTTTGTCAATTAATTCCTTTTTTGATGATTTAATGGCAAATGGATTTATTTAATTAAATATGCTAGGATATTCAATAAAATAAATAAGGTAATTGTTTAAAAATTATTTACTTGGAATGATCAATTAATTAAATATTTATTTAATTAATTCAGAGTGATTAATTTGCCATGTGACATTGGTGATTTAAAAAATTAATTGTGTGCTCAATATTAATTTTAATTTCCTTTGGTTAGGACCTTGATTAAGTTGTCGAGATTAGGGGCTCATGGTTTAGATGACCATTTTTAGGGTATTACATTGCCCCCTCTTTGAATTAATGTTCGAGCAATGCATTGATTCAAAGAAAATTTGATGTCTAGGAGATACTAGTTCAAAACTTGATTGATCATGAACTAGATGAAGAGCAAGGTATTCAATTTGTTTTGAAGCAATGAAACTGAATAGACTGATTAAAGCAAAACTAATCCCAAACTTGATTGAACTAGGACCAATGAAGAGAAAAGATACCAAACTTGAACTTGATTGATCAAGAAGCGAATCTTACTGATCTAGAATTTGATTGAACTAGACACAGTGAGCGGAGAGAAAACCGATCTTGAACTTGATGGATCAAGACACGATGAGTGAAGATAACCTATCCATCTTGATTCGATGCGATGAAACTGAACACCTGCTTAGATTGAACATGTGATCAAAGATACTCTTTAAACCCTTGATTGAGTTTAAATGAATAATCAACTTGATGAAAAGTGATGAAACTGATTAACGTTAAGAGACTGATTTAGATGAAGACAATATCAGCTTGATTTGATTGACAAAACTGATATGCCCCTAGAGATTGATTTGACTCAGATGATCAAGAAATATCAACTTGATATGAAGTGATGAAGCTGAGATGCCCCTAGCAATAAATTCTTGTTAATTTTCTCTGGTTGAAAACATTTTTGCTTGACTTGTAACGAAGATTTTGAAAGAAATTCTTGACTTTGAGGATGATGATCATTGATGATGATGATGATGTCATGAGTATGCCCTCTCAGGAGCGAAATCGAAAGGTAGCGAGGGTTGCACAGTGATTTTAGGTAATTATTTGAGTGATGATAAGTTATTTGAGAACAAAGATTAATGTTGAAAATTAAAATTAGAGTTGGTTTGAGAATTAAAATTGAGATTCAGAGTTGAGCGAAAATTGAAGAAAAGAATGAGCATTTGATGAAAGCGCTAAGTGGTCTCAGTTGTGCAAAATTGACTAGGAAGATGATCTTTGATTTCGATTTCGATTCCGAAAATGGAATTAGGACCATTGATTTAGCTTAGGGTACAAGTTTGACATCTATCAGAGCAAGTTGAAAAATTATGGGTTTGGCTATATAAGGGTCCATGTGCCATTTTCAAGTCATTTTCACCTCTCCAAGTTTGAAATTTTAAAAGCCCCCTGTGAAGAAAAATGGCCATTCCGATCCAGGAGCACCATTTTGAGCACCAGAGATGTCACAATCGACCATGAAACTACGACCCGACAGTAAGTGATCGATCTTAAGCCTGTTTGATTTCTCAAATTTTGAATTTTGATTGATTTTTTTGTATTTTTAAGTCATTTAAAGTCGTGTCTCATGGTTTATCATGCAGGATAAGACCATTTATCATATGATAAACTATGGCTTTAGTGTTTTATCATATGGGCATATAAGGTTTGTAATATGATGTATAATGCTTTTTTCGTATTGTGATAGTTTGTTGTGCGATCTATAATCCTGTTTTGTATGAAATTGTACCCTTCTGTGAAAACTTGTATGAAAAATAGCAAGCATGTTTGAGGGACAAAATATCAAATTTTGATTTTGCATTTTTGTATATTTGGCTTCGCAATCATGTTTAGCATATTTGTAGCGCAATTTGGATCATGTGCTGATAGTGTTTATGTTTGATTTTGCAGATTTGGTTGCTAGATATCTTGTTTCGATGTGTTTATCTGTCTACGATGGGATTAGTTAGCGGTTTATCAGACGCAGATAGGGGAGACATTGAGTTATGCGGGTTTGGATACCTTCTTTAGATGTTGGATATCTATGTAAATCACTGGATGCTGACCGCATTAGCAAAGTGGTTTCATTCAGAGCATTATACTTTCCATTTACCTGTAGGAGAGATGACGATCACACTTGAGGATGTCTACCGGATTCTCAAGATTCAGTTCACTGGCGAAAACGTCGATTATGATTCTTCTCAGTGGCCAGGTATCTTATCTTTGAGATGGATATTCTACGATGAGACTGTCCTTGGGCGTGCCATCACATGGGATGTTCTGATGACTAGGTATAGTGAGTAGTTTCCGCTAGCATGTGTGTTAGTAGGTATCATTGGGTGTTTCATTATGTTGGACAGGGGACAACAGGTTTTTCTGTGTGGTTGGGCTAGGATGTTTGAGAGACTATTGACTTATCCTTAGAGATTAGGGTGGGGATCTTGTTTTTTAGCCCATATGTATCATGAGATGCACGAGGTTTCATATAGGGATGGGAAGAGCATGGCAACAAGCGTCTTAGTTTTGCAGATATGGGCATGGGAGCACATCTCAGTATGCAGGCCGATAGTAGATGATGCTAGAGAGCCACACTAGCCTCGTGTATATTGCTATGCAGGCTATATTACTCAACCCCATCTAGGAAAGACAAATTACTAGAGGAGACAATTGGATGATTTAATTGTGGTAGTATGGAGACTATATAGGGGTCTGGAGCTATGGGATGATTGGAGAGGGAAGAGGAAGGATATGTTTATGACTCATCCTCTTATTTGCAAATCGGTGTCCATCATTGAACGGTTTGTTGTTTATAGGGTTATGAGGTAGTATGGAAAACCACAGGGTATATCTTAGGAGTTTACAACTTATGCCCAATATGGAGATGAGGAGAGATGAGGATGGGCTTCGAGGTTATCCTACGTGCTGAGCATGTAGGAGCTAGTCAGTTTATAATGACAACGATGAGATTATTTGGAGGATGTTGTAGATGCGGGGGTATTGCCCTAGTATAGGGATTGGTTCCAGAGACATCCATTTCCTAGATTCACAGATCATGTAGAGCATGTGCCTCTCATAGAGGAGGTCGAGGATGAGGCACAAACACAAGCACAGGTACCAGGTTAGGTATAGGGAGGAGGATAGGTGCAAGGATGAGGATAGGTGTAGGGTTAGAGAGAAGATGCACTTAGGCGAGCAGGAGGTGATCCTCGGGCTAGTAGTAGCAAGATACCAGTCAGAGTGAGACAACGACAGAAAGGGGAGGGTGGATCTCTAGGGGCTTTTGGGGTTGAGGCTGGCGGTGCCAGGGCGACAAAGGGTAGGGGTGAGGAGGAGAGAGAAACTCCTAGGAAGATGAGGCAGCGGAGGGATGAGCAAGGAGGCAGAGAGGGAGGAAGAGAGCCTGTGAGAGAGCAGGGGGCAACGGATGTAGCACGGTCTCTGAGGGCTAGATTGGCAGGTTTGCAGTCACAGTTGACAGTGGCGCAGACGCAACTTGCAGAGCGGGACTGACAACTTGCTGAGGTCAGAGAAGAATGAGATAATCTCCAGCGAGAGGTTTTTCATCAGAGGAGCTGGGCAACCTATTATGTTGCCATGTATAGTGTAGCATTCCCAGTGGCACAACAGGTTGTTCCATATTCTCAGTATATGGCTTGATCAAAGGGAGCTAGGGCACCCAGACAAGATGTTGGTCAGCAGGCACCACCTCCTCCACCTAGTGATGAGGGAGAGGTAGAGAGCTAGTTTTGTTATATCTCCTAGATTTTTTTTATGTGCCCCATTTTTGTAGCCTATAAGATTCTTGCTCCGATGAGACATTGTATTTGACAGTTGATATCATTTGTAGTCTAAGATACCGAGATTGTGATGATATACAAGATCTTGATTTGATTTCATCGTACTTGTGTTGATTTATTATGAGATGTCTTTCTATATGCTTTATTCTATATGAATGCATATCTTTTTAGTATGTATGTAATGTAGATGAATATGGATTTTTATTTTTGTTTCTTTTTCATATGCAAATAAATGAAAATGAGTAACTAGTAATGCAAATGTTTATTTTCCTTCATGCAATAATATGATTGCAAATGAATGGATAATGAAATGTATGGATCTATATAAGATGCTCATGTATGTAGCTAACATCTCAATACACAAGTACTCGATCAGAGAAATGATGATGAAAAGGAGATCAGTTAGTTGAGAAATGATGACTGCTTCAAAATCTCATTCTGAAGATAAAGAGATCATTGTTATCATGCCGAAATCACTTGAAATGCATAAAATTTAGAATGAATGCAACCTAAACCTAGTCACTAGATTTGGAATGCTTAATTTTCATCATTGAGTGTTTTACAAACACAACAAGTAGAATCAAGTTCATTTCTTTGTCAGTGCAATATTAATTATCTTGTCCGCAATAACCCTTTTTTTCGTTCATATCCTTCGACAGATTACACATGCATCCAGATTGCAAATTAAAGAAATTCTCTCAAAACAAACAAATAAATGGCTCCAACCTCCCTGTAGCATACAAATAAGTGGAGTCGAGGTATGTGTGGTGACTTCACCTTGATGTGAAGGCACTTATCACAAACACCCAACTAATTAGATGTTTCTAGATCATCGGATTCATTCCTACAAGCATAAAACAAAGAAAAAGATTATGCCCCCAATCCTTGCTCCTCTTAGTCAAGATAGACTTCCTCGAGTTACTCAGAGGGAATAAGCGAAAGCCAATGTAAAAGACAACACACAAAGAAAATTTCATGCATATCTCAAATAGTTTAGTGGTTGTTTTCAGTAGTCTTGTTTTGCTTGTGTACTCAGTGATAAAACTCTTTAGTAGTTGGGAGATAGGTGACTGACTCAGAGTGGATGACCGGGTACCACTAACTAAAAGATGACTTGGTTGATACTTCTTAGGACATGTAAATTGCTTAGTCAATTACCCTAAGACTAGGACATTGATCGGTTTCAAGCCACGAGGGTTCCAAAAGAACTAGGATGTCACGAAAGTGACTAAAAGATATGTACAATCGAAAGAAAAAAAGTAGGAAAGTGGGAATAAAAATGGGAAATACCAATGTTGTGTTGATGGATGGAGCACTTCAGTACACGAGGCGCCTGTTTACCAGGTTTTCACCTACTTGGCAAAGATCTTTTCTCTTTTGTTTATTTTCAGGACATTTTATGATTTTTAGGATTTCTTTAGGACTTTTTAGCTGTAGAAGTTGCTAGAGCAGAGACTACTAAGTGAAGAATTTCTTCAAGTGGATGGTGTTGATCGATTGGCAGAGCTGTTCTCCTTCCGATGTTGAGAGTTGATAGGCACCAGAGCCAAAGACTCTAGTAACGATGTAGGGACCCAACTAGTTGGGTTCAAACTTCCCTTTGTTGTCTCGAAACTATTGATTTTTAGGATTTCCTCTCAGAACAAGATCACCAACTTGAAATTCTCATTTTCAAACTTTTTTATTGTAACCTCTAGACATTCTCTTTTGATATGCTCTCATATGATCAAACGCCACTTGCTGAAGCTCATTAGCAACTTGAGTTCTTGCAATCTAGATATTTTGTAGTCTTCATCAGTAACAAGACCTTGCAAAGAAACTTTTAAAGATGGTATTTGCACCTCAATCAGTAAGACTGCTTTGGGCCCATACACTAAAGAAAAAGGTGTAGCCCCAGTAGGTGTTATAATACTTGTTCTATAAGCCCATAGTGTATGATTGAGCTGTAGATGCCAATCCTTTCCATATTTATTTACTGTTCTGTGTAAGATAGTCAACAGATTCTTGTTAGATGCTTTGGCTTGTCCATTACCTTGAGGGTAGTATATGGATGACCAGTGCTATTTTATTTTGAATTTTTCATAGAGTTCATCTAGATCTTTATTCTTGAACTACCCTCCATTGTCAGTCACAATGGATGAAGGTATACCATACTTGCAAATGATATAGTTAAGGATGAATAGAGCTACTTGTTACTGGTTGCTTTGATGAGTGAAACTGCTTCTACCCACTTAGTGAAGTACTCAGTGACAATTATAATAAACTTGTGTCTGTTAGATGATGCAGGATATATTTGGCCAATGAGATCAAATGCCCATTGTTGAAAGGCCAATGTGTAATGAAGGGTATGATATCCCTTGTTGGAGCATGTATGAGGTTCCCATGTAGCTAACACTTCTCACAAGTTTTAGCAAATTTTATAGCATTTTTCTCCATGTCTAGCCACTAGTAGCCAACCCTTAGTAGTTTCTGTGCTAAAGTTAGACCATTTGAATGGGATCCATAAATATCTTCATGGACTTTAGATAATGCACGTTGGGACTCTTCAGTTTCTAGACACCTAAGAAAAGTACTATCCAAACCACTCCTAAATAGGTCGTTAGCGATGATGACATATCATGAAGCATTTCAGATTAGGTTCCTTTTCTCATTACGGGAAAGATTAGTAGGGATAACTTGGTCACGTAGGTAAGAGTAAATGTGGTTGTAGCAAGACGAGTCATATCCAATAATAGAACAAACCATCTAGAACTCAAGAGAATCATAGGTAGGATAATATAAGTCTTCCACCAGGAATTCAAAGCTAAAATTAGATTCCTTTAGGTGTGGTATAGATGCCAAGGTGACCATTGCATCCGTTGCTCTATTTGCTGATGTGGGGATCTGCTGAAATGATACAAAGGTAAAGTATTTCTTGAGATAATCCACCATCCTCTTATAAGGCATTAGCTTCTCATTTCTAGTCTAATATATATCATTGATTTGTTTGATGATTAGCTTGGAGTCTCCATAGATGTGTAATTCAACAACCTTCCATTCGATGGCCAACTTGATCCCATTTACCAAAGCTTCTTATTCTGCAATGTTGTTTGTGCAAGGGAAGATAATATTGTAAGCGTTTTGGATCAAATATTTTTGAGGAGTAACAAAAAGTATTCCGATACCAGAACCATGTTGAGTGAAAGACCCATCAAAGAACATCTTCCATGATCATTGAGTAAGGTGCATGATTGATTCATCTAGAAATTCTACGTGCAAAGGTTGATTGTCTTCAAGTGGAACATCAACAAGTTTATCTGCAATAACATGTCCTTTGATGGCTTTGCGTTCTACATATTCAATATAAAATTCCGTAAGAACCATGACCCATTTAGCCAATCTTCCTGTAAGTGTTGCTTTGATGAGAAGATATTTGAGCAGATCAATCTTAGCCACAAACTTAATAGAGTGTGCTAACATGTAGTGTCTTAGTTTCTGTGATGCAAAGACTAATGCCAAACAAGCTTTTTCTCTGATAGTATAGTTCATTTCATAGGACACCAAGGTCCTACTGATACAATATATAGATTTTTCCTTTTTATTTTCATCCTGTTATGCTAGAAGTGCCCCCAGTGATGTATCGAAAGCTGATATGTATAGAATCAATGGTTTACCTTGAATTGGTGGCATCAATATGGGTGGATTAGAAAGATATTCTTTGATTTGTTTTAGATGTTGTTCACAATCTTTATCCTAGTTGTATTGGACTCCTTTTCGTAATGCCTTGGTGAATGGTTGAGCTTTATCTACTAGCTGAGATATAAAGCTCCTTATTGATTGGAGATGTCCTTGTAAACTTCAAATTTGACTGATATTCTTGGGCAGAGGCATTTCCATTATGGCTTGGACCTTTTCAAGATCAACCTCAATTCTTTTCTTTGAAATTATGTAACCAAGCAATTTCCTTGATGTTACTCCGAATGCACACAATTTAGGATTTAGTTGTAGCTTGAATATTTCCATTCTATCTAGTATGAGACCTAGTTCTTGGATATGTGTGGATCTCTTCATGTTTTTTACTAGGGTGTCATCAACATAGTCTTCCATGTTTTTGTGCATCATATCGTGGAAGATAGTGGTTATTGCTCTTTGGTAAGTTGCTCCTGCATTCTTTAGTCCAAACAACATGACATTCCAGTAGAAGGTTCCCCATGCACATGTGAAGGCTGTCTTTTCTCGATCCTCAGGAGCTATCTTGATCTGATTATAACCAGAGAATCCATCCATTAATGAGTACATCTCATATCCAACAGTCATATCTGTATGCAGGAAAAGTGGGCTGATAAAACTTAATATGTGAAAATTTGGCTGAATACTAGTCCACACACACACACAGGACTTCTTGGTGCAAGCTATGGAGTAATAACGTATTACTCGGCTTCCCAAGGAGGGTCCCATGGTTCTCTATCTCACAATGTCCCTCAAACCAATGTTTTGCTCTCAGATCACTAAGCAAAATGGTTCAGGGATGGCAAATGCGAGAACGAGAGATGCTTTGATAGATTTTAGGATGAGATGTGTTAAGCTATGTATGATTTTAGAAATGCAATAAACTAAATGATAAGATGACAAGATTAGTATGAATACTATCCTAACATGATATATTTAATCTATGATTGAGCTAAAATGAGAATGAAATTATTCTAAACATGCATATTTAATCTACTTCCTGATTTAAAGAGAGGCTAAATGATGAGCATAAAAATGATATGAAAGCTTGAAAGAATTTGAGCATAAGTGTAATGCTTCAAATTTGGAAGATGATTGTTGAAAATGGAGGAGTGAGAGCTCTATTTATAGCATAAACAGGGCAATGGATGGTCAAGATTGAATGGTTTAATCAATGGTTGAGTTTGAAAGTTGGGGATCCATGTGCACAATTGGCACCAATGAAATGGTGACAAGTGTCAACATAGGGTTGGGTTGAAAAAAAGGGGTTGGCGGCATTGAATGCCTGAGAAGACCTCATGGTTATCTAGAGGCTAAGGGTTAAGTCTAAATTAAGATTACCCACTGGATTAAGAGTTAATCCAAGGATAAACTTTTGTGCAAATGTTTAAGAGATAATCATGGTCAAAGCATTAAAGGGTTGATGAGACCCTTGGGTTGGATGAAGGTTGAGTCAAAACAAATGTTTTAACCATGTAGGAGGGTTTGAGTTAACCATTAATGGTTATTGGAGACTTTGGAGATTAAGTGGTTGAAGGTTGAAAGCCTTCAATGGTTATCAAAGACTTTGAGGAATTTAGTGGTTGAAGACTTGAAGCCTTTAATGGTTATCAAAGACTTTGAGGGTTTGAGAAGTGACTTCCCTTTGCTTAGGGATGTGACAAATTTTAGAGGAGGGGTTAGGTTAATTAGAAGCGATTAGAAGATTCTAGAAGGGATTAGAAAGGGGTTTAGGATTTTGCAAGTGGATGGAGGGATAATAGGATTTAATTGAAATAAAGTATTTCATTCAATTTGATTGCAATTTGAAGAAATTAAATAAATTAGATTTATTCAATTTAGGATAACTATTTAATTAAATTTGAATTTAATTAAAAGTGGATAGGGGGGATTTAATTGAATAAAATGATTTATTCATTAAATGGGTATAGTGAATTTAATTGAGTAATTTACTTAATTAAATAGAAGAATGTGGATAATTTAATCAAATTGGATTTAATTAAATAGAGAAATGAACATAAAATATTCATTTAGGAATATGGTCATTTTTATACGTCTACATTTTGCCCCTCTTTGAAGTGACGTGTGTGCACATGTTCTTTCAAAGAAAATGATGCTTTATCATGATTTATGATCTAATGCAATTTTTGTGTCGTTCTTTTGATTTGCCAGTCGTGCCCCATATTTGATGTGATGTCCCAGATTCGATATTTGATGGTGATGCCAGATTCGATATTTGATGTGTGATGCCCCAGATTTGAAAATTTGTTGTGCTTTGCCTGTCGTGATGTGATGGATTTATCCAATATGAGTGTTGGTATAACTTGTTTTGATTTGCGAATTTCCAAGTTATGTATAGATATCAATCTGTTGTATTGATTAGAATATGATTTATTTGCGTGGTCTGTTTTCAAGTTCAATGTGTGTGAAAGCCTGAGTTGTGTTACAAGCTGATATGGGTTGGAAACTTGAGTTGTTTTACAAGCTGATATGGGTGGGAAACTTGAGTTGTTTTACAAGTTTATGTGATTGTGGAGACTTGAGTTGTATTACAAGTTTTGATATGGTTTGTGATAACTTGAGTTGTTTTACAAGTTGATATGAAATGAGAGGATTTTGAACTTGATGTAGATGAGCAAATTGTTTCATGTTGTTGATGTAAGTTTGATTTTGATAGCTTTGTTTTGATGTGGAAACTGATATTGGATTTGATGTTGATATTTGATATGATAATGCCCCCTCGGGAGATCATTTGTGCACACAAAGCATGAATGATCTCTCGAAAGAAGAAGAATGTTGTTTGAAAGATAGAAGAGTAGATAGTGATGGCATGCATGAGTTTGATAAGATTGATTAGATTGATTGGAATGAGAGCAAGTCTTGTTTCAGGTATGACACCTCCTGTATAAGACATGGATGATCGAGCATCTAGTTTCAGGAATGATAACGCCTGTATAAGACATGGATGATCAATCATCTGGTTTCAAGAATGATACTGCCTGTATAAGATATGGATGATTGAGCGTCTGGTTTCAGGAATGATACCACCTGTATAAGACATGGATGATCGAGTGTCTGGTTTCAGGAACGATATATCCTGTATAAGACCGATCAAAACATCTGGTTTCAGGAACGATATATCTTGTATAAGACCGATCAAAACATCTGGTTTCAGGAATGGTATATCCTGTATAAGAGCTGATCAAAACATCTGGTTTCAGGAATGATATATCCTGTATAAGACATGATCAAAACATCTGGTTTCAGGAACGATATATCCTATATAAGAGCTGATCAAAACATCTAGTTTCAGGAACGATATATCCTGTATAAGACATGATAGAAGATAGTTTGGAAGAATGATAGAAGATAGTTTGGGAGAATGATGAAGATAGTTTAGAAGAATGATAGAAGATAGTTTGGAAGAATGATGAAGATAGGTTAGAAGAATGATGAAGATAGTTTAGAAGAATGATAGAAGATAGGTTGGAAGAATGATAAAGATAGTTTAGAAGAATGATAGAGATATGAAAGTGAAGAAAGATTCCATGATGATGTGATAGATATGCATGTAAGGGATGCAATGATGAATGATGAATGATATTTTGAAAAGAAGATGTATGATATGACATGCAACTAATTGTAAAATGATATGCAACTAATTGTAAAATGATATGTAACTATTTGTTTTTGAGCATCCTCATTTTGCATTTGCCATCCGATATAGCCATATTTGTTTGCTTTCTTTGTAGGTATCATCATTGAGCATTGATTTGTTTAGGATATGTTGAAAATTTATACAAGCATAATGGTATAATTGAACCATAATGACCTGAGAAAAATTTACATTATTTTTGATTTTGCAAGATAGCACAAGCGTCAAGGTATAATTGAACCAGGACGACCTGAGTGCGTATTGCGTAAACAGACAAGAGTTAACCTTTGTCCCATACAAATCTGAAATGTCCTCAACAATATGCCACCTGATTTCTTCATAGGACAAATTTGCATGGTAAAAGACTTCACTCACAGATAGAAGACAAATAAAACATCACATTCCTTCCTTGCTTCTCTAGTCGTAAGACATCCTTGAGTCACTTAGGAGATATGATAAGCAAAAATTAACAACCATAAGTAATCATGCATGCTATTTGAAATGTATTCTTGTCAATTAAAACATCTTGCAAATAGATCTTTGTTCAGTTGAAATCAGTTCAAGTCTGTGATGTTTAGCCTTCTCGCATTGTCGTTTGGCATTTGTTAGTTGTTTTGATCCTTGTTGTCTTGCTACGTTTTTGGTTTGATGTTGAAAACCTTGAAGGCGAAATTCCCCTAACGAGGTCAGGATTTTGCCCCTTGCTGTTGATACTACTTTGATATAGATATGTACACTGATCACCTAGCCATGGTGGGATATTATTTGGATAATTGTTTCAGATAAACCAAGGACAGTGACTACACTAAGTATGTCCAAGATTGATAAACATTTGTGAATTTCTGGTGATGTCTCAGATGGGTGGATATGATATGTACAATATGATTTGTGAAACATGTATTTCCATCAATTGATAAAGATAAGGCTGACCAGAACAAAATCCAGCAGTCATACTAATTGATTTCATTGTTATGATTGGGTCGATGATTGATAAGAATGTCTGGTTTCAAAGAGTGAGTACCCCGTATAAGACCGATCTGTCTGGTTTCGAGTGTACCTATCCTTGTATAAGACATGTTTGATGTTGATGTTGATTTCAAGTAATGAATTGATTAACAAGACATGTGATAAGTTTGATTGCAGACTTTGAGAGTGTTCCTGTTGTTGATCTAATTTGATGGATGGTCCATGTGTTCATGCTTTGACTTTTTTTATTTTTTATTTTTATTTTTATTTTTTTGGATATTTTGATTTTTTTGAGTTTTTGGATATTTTGATTTTTTTGAGTTTTTGGATATTTTGTGTTTTTTTTTTTGGTTTTTGGATGTTTTGATTTTTTTGGATTTTTGGATATTTTGATTTTTTTGGATTTTTGGATTAGAAGAAAGATGTATTTGGTTGCCCCAATGTATATCAAGACAAGGAATGGATGAATGGATGACTGAACCATTGAGGTGGAAATAGATTTGTTGTCCATAGTTTTGATCAAGATCAAGGATGAAAAAGGGGATATGGATAGAGATAGGATATAGATAGTACTGGATGATGGAAGCAATGAATAGATAGGATAGACAGATATGAATTAGAGTGAAGCAAGATTGTAGAAAGACCTGGATGATAGAAGATATGAATAGATAGGATAAGGGATATGGATTAGAGGACATGGGAGATATGCTAGGAAGAATAGAATGGATGAACTTTGCCCCCAAGCATAGAGGTTTCCATTTGCAAAAAGGTGATATGTAAGATTGTCATAGTATTTAGCATCATCTGAATAAGTGTTCTCAAACTTTTCAAAGATAGAGACCCAACCCACACTTAGAACCTCTGGAAAATTCAACTAAACATTTCTAGCAACTAGGAAGCAGACTCAAAAGGGAATAAGATTCCCAAACTGGATCAAGGTACTTAGTCTTTGATTACCCATGTGTGTGCAAGTGGGTTCATTCTGGCTCATATGATCATTGTAATCTTCAGAATCCAGCATGGCTAGCTACATGAGTTACCTTAACTTCAAAAGCATCCTGGATAGAGCCTCGTTGCCAGCGAGCGTCCATAGCCCCGACGAGGTTATCACTGTAATCTCACAAATATTGCTCCATTGCCAGCCAGGCATCCATAGCCCCGATGGAGTTACTTGCATGTTCCCATAGCCAATCATTTTGAGATTGCATTTCATTGCATTTTTCTTTTCTTGATATTCATTTTCTTGCTCATGCTTTTGATATTTCTTTTTTTCTCTTTATTTTTCTTGCATTGGCTTGTAAGTGATGAAACTTACATGGGTCTGATAATTACAGTGGCGTTGAAGCAAGATTTTAGATTTTTCACTAGCCATGTCTTCAATTGAAGAGATCACAATGATTTTTAGAGCAATCGATTAAGAGTATGAGATATAGTAATCAAAAGATGTCGGTACCAAGATACAATAAGTGGTTCTTTTCTGGATTGAGTGTGTATCCCAACCAAAAGAAAATGTTAAAGAGGAACAACCTCGGATTCTGAAGTATTTCATGAATAGATATCTAGGAAAAGGACTGAACATGAGATTCGAGCATGGGCAAGTATGTGACAAAATGACACAAACACCTATCTCACAGATGAAGGATTTATGCAAAGGATTGAATGATAGGGATGGAAAGAGGTGTTGGATAATAGATAGAATGTTTGAAGATTTGTGCAAGGATAGATAGAAATGTTTTCCGGATGAGTGTTGGTACTTGAGAAGTGATGAAGAGATGGAGGAAAATTGAATTTTGGGACAGAAGGACCCAAAATAGATAAAGAAAATGATAGAAGAATAGTTTTGGAAAGATGTTTAGATAGAGGGTTGAAAGAATTTCAAAGATGTGCTCCTCGTTGATCTTTCTTATGGATCATTTGAGGTGATGGATTTGTGGATGGAGGGAAGTAAGGACCCAAGATGGATGAAAGGGATGAAGAGTTTGATTGTGGAATGAAAGGACCTAAGATAGATTTAGAAGAAGAAGAGTTTGACTTTGGATTGAAAGGACCTAAGATAGATTTGGAGGATGAAGACATTGAATTTGGAATGAAAGGACCTAAGATAGATTTGGAGGATGAAGAGATTGACTTTGGAATGAAAGGACCTAAGATAGATTTGGAGGATGAAGAGATTCCTTGATCTTGATCTTGACTTGGAGTAGGATCATTTGACTTTGTGCTTTTCTCTTGATTTTGAATTAGAATAGTGGAGGATATGGAAGGAATATCATGATTTTGCTTAAGAGATGGATGTTGAATGGGAATCTGCTCTTGAGATGAAAGGGGATCATCGGGGATGGAATACCAAAATTTTAGGGGATCATCATAAGATTCTTGATAGGTGGGATCTTGATAAAAAATGGGATTAGATTGGAGAGCCATGATATCTGGATCTTGATTTATGTTACGACTCATTTCCTTTGACTGAGTTTCTTTGTCAAATGAGCTGGATTTGTTTTGGATATAACGTTTGACGTGATGAAGGAATACCCGATGAGATTTGAAGAGTTGACGATTGATGTATAAGAACTTGTTTCTTTTGATGAATTTGGAAAAACTAGGTTGTTGTTTCTTCAACGTTATGTTACGATAGAGGTTCTTTCTTCTCAGAATAAGGGGATTAGTCATGCATGAGTGATCAATGGTTTCCTTTGATTTGTTTGGATTCAGTTGATTCTTGTTTTTGAAAATTTTCAAATCTTACTTTATCAGAGTGAAGGTTTAGATGTCCCTTCATGATAAAGCGTGTCAAATGATATGGATAAAAGTCTCTCGATCTAGACACTTGATTTGACAATTTGAAAATTTTAAACAAGTGGTGTTTGTGAGATAAAATCCGAAAGATGGTAAAGGATTTTGTTGATACTGATGATGAGGTTTCCGGATTATGATAGGAGAGACATCCTCCATCGCGCGATTCGTTTTAGGATTCTGACAACGTTCGTTTTGACACAAATTTAGCTCAAGAAATAGTTTTAACGGTTTGTTTTTGCTATTCTTGTTTGATGAAAATGATGCTGATGAAAAAAAGTTTCTGAAAATGTTTTTGAAAATTTTAAAATTCCTCCCTGTTTGCCCTCTGTTTTTCTGTTTTGATCATCCGCTAAGCCAGAGACTAGATGCGCTAAAAAAATTCTCAATGCGCTAGAGAAAAGACTCCACGTGCTACACTGCCCCGTGATACGCGCTAACTGGTTTATTTTTCTTTTTTCTTGGTTCAAAAAGGTCATGCACCAATATGGGCCACCAATGCGCTAACTGTTAAACCATACGCGCTAAAGTTTGGCTTCCACACGCTAAGATGATACTTCAACGTGCTAAACTATTTTCAAAACGCGCTACTTGAAACTGCTAGAATTGGATTTCTATGAAGCGCTAATGTTAAGATTTAATGCGCTAAGGTGAAGTCTTAATGCGCTAAAAGATGGTCCCCACGCGCTAAGTTGTTCTCACGTGCTAAACTACCCTGATATATTTTGACTTGGTTGTTTTTCTGTGATTTTTGGAATTTTTAACACTTGTGATTTTGATGGATGATTTCTTTTTGGATACTCCAGCTTACTAAATCGAATAGATAAACTCTTGATTACTTGGTTTGGTATTCCCCTAATCTTGTTGGATGATAGTCTTTCCTAAAGATAGTTGAAATGTTGATAACCATCTTAAAAGATGTTTTATTGGATTTGGAAATCTTCTCCACTTTATGATTCTTCCTTGTTTGAACTAACATTTGAGTTTGATTGTTGGATACTTTGCAAGATATTTTAACATTTGTGACAAGAATACATAGCATACATGAAGACAATGATCATCCTAATGCTAAACATTGAGTGTATGTTCTTTTGAGGATGTGTTCAAATCCTTGATGTTATCACTGGTTTGATCTACAACAAAAGACACATCAGATAGACTCTTTATTCAAAGGTCATTGACAATATCATAGCCCACTAGTCTCGATACTCCATCAGCTCAAACAGCCTTGTCACCCCCTAGGGGGCGCCCATTTTTTTGCTTTTTGCCGGAATTTAACTCAAAGTGAATTGCTTCACAATTGAGTAGTTATCTTGGGAGATATATGGTGAGTAATCTTGCGGGCGCCAGAAATGTATGTGGGAAAAGTGGGCTGATAAAACTTAATATGTGAAAATTTGGCTGAATACTAGTCCACACTTGCATGGGGGTCAGCGATGCTAGCGCATTTATACTGGAGTTTGCATGAGGTAGTATATCTCGGGTATGACAGTTTGTCAGCGGGCGTGACCCTTTTACAGGTATGGTGCTGGGAGCACATTCCAGTAGCGAGGCCACTGGCAGACAGGGACAGGCCCGTAGGTGCAACATATGCCTACGGTTATAGAGGTCTAGTTGTCCAGCGTAAGCTAGGCAAACTAGAGCATTGGAGGAGGGTTTTTGACGACATAGATATGGTCACCTGGAGACCGTATACAGGTTGTGAGGTATGGGAAGAGGATGGGCTGGAGATGCCCTTTGTATTTATGACGAGGTATCTGATTGGGAGGACCCCATTCATCATTGAGCGGTTTGTGGTGACCCGAGTTTTGAGGCAGTTCGGGTGCCAGCAGGGTGTTCCACAGGGAGCGTGCCTTTATGCGCGGCGGCTGCAAGATGTGGCCGATTGGGGGCCGACTATTGATAGTGCCATGGCAGTGGAGGAGTTTGTGGGGTTGGTCAGGCAGATCTAGGACTATGCCCCAGAGATCCAGGATGCGGGGATGACAGACGAGTTCCCTCGATTGTTTGTTGCGCGGGTGGTCGCTAGGATCTCGGATCCGGAGGAGATGAGGCCAACATTTGACTCTGATGAGGAGGAGGGAGATGGGGGAGATGATGGAGATGATGGGGATGATGGAGGAGGAGGAGGAGCTAGAGGGAGGCGGGGAGAGAGAGGGAGGAGAGGAGTGGATAGAGCAGTCAGATAGGGGAGGATAGACAGGGGGAGAGGTGGATTGGCTATTGGAGCCAGTGGAGAGGGGAGAGTGGGGGAGGTGTTAGCTGCAGTGGGTGGTGAGGAGGAGCTGAGGAGACCAGCACAGAGGAGGAGGGCAGATGTACTCCCACCTCCAGCACCGAGGACAGGGCAAGTGGGAGGGGTTCCTCCAGCACAGGTACCGCTGCGGGTTCGAGTGCCAGGTCATGTGGAGGATGCGCAGATCCGGACCTTGCAGATTACCGTTCAGCAGCTGCAGGTGCAGATTTTGACCTATCAGCAGCAGATTTCTCAGTTGACCACTGAGAGAGATACTGAGATAGAGCGGCGAGGACGAGCGGAGGAGATGTTGGCAAGCATGCAGAGAGCAGCGGCGGGTGGTCCGCTGAGAGACACCCTTAGAGAGCTGACACGGAGAGTGCAGGAGGTAGAGTATTATAGGCGGCATTATGAGGCTGTAGTACCTAGGGATCGGCGGGTTGAGAGTTTTGCTCAGTCGAGATCTAGCCGATCTCGAGCCATATATCTATGCGGGAAAAGTGGGCTGATAAAACTTAATATGTGAAAATTTGGCTGAATACTAGTCCACACACACACACAGGACTTCTTGGTGCAAGCTATGGAGTAATAACATATTACTCAGCTTCCCAAGGAGGGTCCCATGGTTCTCTATCTCACAATGTCCCTCAAACCAATGTTTTGCTCTCAGATCACTAAGCAAAATGGTTCAGGGATGGCAAATGCGAGAACGAGAGATGCTTTGATAGATTTTAGGATGAGATGTGTTAAGCTATGTATGATTTTAGAAATGCAATAAACTAAATGATAAGATGACAAGATTAGTATGAATACTATCCTAACATGATATATTTAATCTATGATTGAACTAAAATGAGAATGAAATTATTCTAAACATGCATATTTAATCTACTTCCTGATTTAAAGAGAGGCTAAATGATGAGCATAAAAATGATATGAAAGCTTGAAAGAATTTGAGCATAAGTGTAATGCTTCAAATTTGGAAGATGATTGTTGAAAATGGAGGAGTGAGAGCTCTATTTATAGCATAAACAGGGCAATGGATGGTCAAGATTGAATGGTTTAATCAATGGTTGAGTTTGAAAGTTGGGGATCCATGTGCACAATTGGCACCAATGAAATGGTGACAAGTGTCAACATAGGGTTGGGTTGAAAAAAAGGGGTTGGAGGCATTGAATGCCCGAGAAGACCTCATGGTTATCTAGAGGCTAAGGGTTAAGTCTAAATTAAGATTACCCACTGGATTAAGAGTTAATCCAAGGATAAACTTTTGTGCAAATGTTTAAGAGATAATCATGGTCAAAGCATTAAAGGGTTGATGAGACCCTTGGGTTGGATGAAGGTTGAGTCAAAACAAATGTTTTAACCATGTAGGAGGGTTTGAGTTAACCATTAATGGTTATTGGATACTTTGGAGATTAAGTGGTTGAAGGTTGAAAGCCTTCAATGGTTATCAAAGACTTTGAGGAATTTAGTGGTTGAAGACTTGAAGCCTTTAATGGTTATCAAAGACTTTGAGGGTTTGAGAAGTGACTTCCCTTTGCTTAGGGATGTGACAAATTTTAGAGGAGGGGTTAGGTTAATTAGAAGCGATTAGAAGATTCTAGAAGGATTAGAAAGGGGTTTAGGATTTTGCAAGTGGATGGAGGGATAATAGGATTTAATTGAAATAAAGTATTTCATTCAATTTGATTGCAATTTGAGGAAATTAAATAAATTAGATTTATTCAATTTAGGATAACTATTTAATTAAATTTGAATTTAATTAAAAGTGGATAGGGGGGATTTAATTGAATAAAATGATTTATTCATTAAATGGGTATAGTGAATTTAATTGAGTAATTTACTTAATTAAATAGAAGAATGTGGACAATTTAATCAAATTGGATTTAATTAAATAGAGAAATGAACATAAAATATTCATTTAGGAATATGGTCATTTTTATACGTCTACATTTTGCCCCTCTTTGAAGTGACGTGTGTGCACATGTTATTTCAAAGAAAATGATGCTTTATCATGATTTATGATCTAATGCAATTTTTGTGTCGTTCTTTTGATTTGCCAGTCTTGCCCCATATTTGATGTGATGTCCCAGATTCGATATTTGATGGTGATACTAAAAGTTATTTAGTAAAAGTATGTATACTATCAATACCTACATCTTTGATACTGCAAGTTCCTTCATGGTTTGGTTCATTGATCACTTGTATTTGACATACCTGTTGACATAACCTTGATGGTTCTATTGGTCCCTGTCATCTTTTCCATTCAGATTCCTCTAGACTGATGAATGATCTTGCTTCTATAGCTTCTAATTCTTCTTTTGTAGTTCCATATTTGATTTTTTCTCTCTTTAGATGGAGGATTTTCTTGTGCTCTTCCTTCTTTCAGCTATTGTTCATAGTCTTCTTGTCTTTTTAGTCTGGTTTCCTCTATTTTCTTTTAGAAATTTAAGTAGATTTCCTCTTGTGCTTCATCTATGATAACACTAGATTCATTGAGATTTTTTGTAGTAGGTGTATCTAAGAGATGATCTGAACCCCATTCATACTCATTCGAGTCTGTTCCTGAATCATCTACTTGTTGTCTACCTATATATACGACTGACATATTCAGTAGTGCAAACAACTCTTGGATTCCTTCGATTTCTTCCCTCATGTCTTCTGGGATTTCTACTCCTTGTAGTGTTATTGCTAAAACAATTGGAACTTGCATACTAGTTTCTTATTCTCTCTTGATTGTCAATTATTCTTGTTCATTTTCATACTTTTCTCAAGTTTGTTGAGTATTGATTTCCTATGTTGTTGAAGGTAGTATCTTTTTCCTCCACTTAGGTTGATGGTGAGAAGTATGTTTCTGATCTGATGACTTCCTTGGATTGTATCCGAGTCTAGCTTTATCATTTGCAGACTTAGTTTGTAGTTGAATAGGTTCACCAATACCTTCTTGACACTTGCCTAGAGGACCGGTACCTAAATATCCCATGTGTTGAATCATCTTATATCCTGGACCATATTGTGCCGGGGAAATTTCACAATGTCGTATTTCTTTGTTTGTACTATCTTCTTTGAAAAGCCATTTGAGAATAGCATCCTCTTCTATTTCATCTCCAAGGGAAGTAGAGGACTGTATAAAGAGGCCATCATAAATGACATTTGGAGTTGCAACTTGTGGCTTCATAACCTCTGATGGTTTTCCCGACTATCTTGGCAATGGAGGAAGAGACATTAATGAAAGTACAGGTTGTATTTTATATCCATCCATGCCAATATTTGTGATTTTCAACTTCTTTTCTAAATCTTTCATCAAAGTTTCTGAACTTTCAGCTATAGAGGCTACTCTATTATGAGGAATATAAGCATCAACACTCAGCATTAATGCATTATAATTATAGCTTGTATTAGCAAGAATACTGAGTTCAACTTCATTATAAGGAAATTTCAAGCACTGATGATATGTATATGGTACTGTCTTCATTTCATGAATCCATGGCTTGCCCGGTAAGATGTTGTATGAAAGAGGAAGGTCGAGCACTAGAAAGATAACATCTCTTTCCATAGGTCCTACCCTGATTGGTAATAGTACCAGACCTTTAGAGGTTCTTTCTTCTTCATCATAAGCTTTGATCATTATTTTCTTTGTTGGATCAATGACATTTTCAGAAAATCCTAGTTGTGTTAGTAGATTGTAGGTACAAATATTCAACCCAACGCCTCCATCTATCAAAACATGTTTAACTCGGTGTTTATGGATCATAGCTTTGATGTGTAATGGCTGGTTATGTGGGTGATTCAGTCAATATCATCTTCTTCAAAGAAAGTGAGGTAATGAGGTGAAGCCAGGTGACCCACCATAGATTGAAATTGATCTATATCTAAATCTTTAGGGATATTAGTAGTAAGTTAAAAAATTTCTAGGATCTCTCTATGAGCAGAAGAGATCTTAAGCAGTTCTAAAATGGAGATTTGAGCATTAGTTCTTTTTAATTGTTCAACGATGCTATAACTAGGAGAGGATGATGAAGCGAGCTATTTAGATTTAGCCATTGTTGTATCTGTTTGTTCATTTAAAGAATTTGGTGGGTTTGATGTTGTTTGAGCAGAAATTGAGGAACTAGCTCCTTGGAGAGTAACCTTCTTTTGAGCGTGGGTCACAACATTTGTAGTTTGTGCTTGATTTTGTTTATCTTTGATTATGATCACATTGCAATATCCAGGTTGGGAAGATTCAAAAATTTTGATCACGTTGTCATTCTTGGTGTAGGTGTAATTGACTTTGGCACCTCCCTTGGATTTTGACGAATCACCTTGTTCCTAAGTAGGTAAGGGATCTTTAAAAGCTTTGTGATCAACATTAGTCATGTGATTTCCAAAAAGGATTTTGCCAACATCGATGAGGTCTTGAATTTCATGTCTGAGATTCATGCAGTTGTTTTTTGTATGACCCTTGTGTAGATGGTATTCATAGTATTCATGTTCTATCCACCATTTGGGTTTAACTTTCGGATCATATGGTCTAGAATTGTCTGGCAATGTTATCAGATCATTTGCCGATAAATTTTTAAAATTTGATTCATATGATTCATCCAGAGGAGTGAAATCATGTTTAGGATTTGAAAGCCAAGGTTTCTCTTTAAACCATTCTTTTTATTTTCTTGGAGGATTTTCTGCGGCAATTTCAGCCACTTTGAGTGCTTGTGTGCCACTAGCCAGGTTAAATATTGTGGATTTTGACTTTTCTTTAACAGTGTCCACCACTCCATCGTTAACAATGTTTTTGTTGTTATCTTTTCCGTATTTCCAATATTTGTTCTTTTCTTTAGATCTAGAACCTTGTGATGTTTCTTTCCAAAGTGATATATCTCCTTTCTTTATGAGCACATCTTCCATTCTGAGGGCACTATCCACCATTTTGCTGAATGAAGGGTACAATTGCATTTGGATATTGTATTTCAATTTAGGGATCATGTTATTGACAAACATATCCATCTTCTCAGAATCTGGAAGAGGCCGTGAATATCTAGAGAACATTTTTCTCCAACATTGAAGAAAAGTAAGAAAAGGTTCTCCTGTTTTCTGTTTAGTGTTGCAAAGCTCAATCATAGTGACTAGATGATGAATTTTATAGGAGTATTTTTGTAGAAACAATTTGATTAATTACTCAAAAGTTTTGATTCCCATAGGTAGGCTTGAAAACCATTCCATAGCTTGTCCTCCTAAGCTTCTTGAGAAGAGGCGCATGAGGTATGTTTGTTCGTGAATGAATTCCATACATAAATCACAAAATTCTTTGACATGGTCCTGAGGACCTGTATTTCCATCATATTTTTGAAACTTAGAAATATCCACTCTTGAAGGAAATGGAGGCATGTAAAGGTTTTTGTCAAATGGAAATGGGCATATTGTGTCCAGAGAATATTGCTTTGATGAGTTATCCTTGTTTTTCAGTTCTGTGATTTTTGTCTGTAATGATTGTAATTGTTTGTTTACTAGCACTAAAGGTGTCTTTTCCTCTTTAGTGATGAGGGTTTCAATGTCATAATCAATAGGAAGTTTAGTGCCTTGCTTTGTTAGCTCTAGAAAATGCTCTTGCTTTTCTCTAGACATGATGATCTTCCTCATCTTTCGGAAATGTTTATCATTTAGATATTTATTTATAATAGTTTTCATAGGTTCAGAGGCTTCAGAATCGCTTGATGAGGAATCACTATTAGTAGCATGGGTACTGAGGTTGTCATAAGTATCACATTTAGTAGCTTATCTTCTTGCCTTTCTCCAGACATGGTGGGAGATAGGGGCAAATAAAAAATTGGTATTTGTGATGATGAAGGTTTATTTGGGATGAGTTCTTCTACAAAGAATGGATTTCCATTTGGTGAAAAGGATACTCCTTTACCTTTGTCATCTTTCTTGTGAGAAATTCTGGTTTGAGCAGACATTTATGACTGATATGACCAAGAGCTGGATGTGATACAGAAGTCAAGATCAAATTGAATGTAGTTGTTCATTTAACGTAGTGATTGAGAGAAATAACTAAGATCTGGTTTGGTTTCAAGAATGCTCTATCCTGTGTAAGATGTTATCTAAGTTAACTTAGGTTTGATAAGATGTTGATTGAACTAGCTGGAAGATGATCCACAAAATCGTGCAACGCAATGACAAGGGTACACTATCAAGATTATTTATGCTCAGAATTATGATGACCAGTTGTATGCTCGTTGTTTTGACTGATTTGGGCAATTTTGACTATTTTGACTGACAAGATCAGGAATTGGTATGAAAGAGTTTGCAGACCCAAATGACAGTTTCACAATTTACAGACGATAAAGATAGATTTTATTACGAGTTGCTGCCTGATTTTGTATGACAGTTGGGCAGGCTCTAGACCATAGTATGTTGAATGTGATTTTTCTTCATACGATAGGCTGTAAAAGACCAAATGATAGTTTTTTAGATTCGTACAACAGGTTTAACAGATCTAGACGACAAACTATTAAGAGCAATGTAGACTCATATGACAAGAGGTATGTAGAATGATGAAAATTTAGCACACTCGTATGATAGAGGATTAAATAGAGATGAGATTCTAGCAGACAGAGTTTCAATGACTGACAAAGATATGTTTTTGATAAGGATTGATGTTTTGATGACTGAGAGAGACTAGCTTGGACACAGACAGAGTTTTGATCACTGAGTTGTTGATTTGTTTTCTCCAGTTTCAGTATTTCAGTTTTAGTTTCAAGGATGAAAACACATATAACACACAAGATATATATAATAATTTCAAGAACAGCATGCTAACCCTACGGAAGTTGGCTTAGAGAAGAAAACCTTTTCTTGCTGACTTAGGTACACACCCAATAGCTAATCAGAACATGGCCGCTGAGTCTCACACAATGGATTCTCAATTCCGTATTAGTTGACTCCAAATTCTAATGGGGGCACGATATGACAAGTGTCATGGGAGAGTTACTATCTCTCTTGCACAAAGATTATCCCCCTTTTGGAGGTGAATCAGGTAGCTTTTATCTTATAGTTCTTAGTTAGGAAGTCCGTTCAAAATTACCCCTTGAAGTCATGCAAGCATAATTGAGGCCTATAGCCCAACAAGGTACTGAAACAAGTTGTAGTCACATAAACATGATTGAGACCGCGAGGCCCTTCAAAATGCTCGATATGAGAGATCTCAAAGAGAAAACTCAAATAATCTCGTCCTTTGAGACTTTAATCACCAGAGTCCTATTTATTATAGTGAATTGGAATGCTCAGGTCCAGTTGTACTCACTTGGGTCTTTCTCATAGGGTGATTACTTTTTCCCACAGTGATAGATCCACTAAAGGTATACAAATCTTAAAATTTACTAAAAAGATTTGAGGGTCTAGATTTCTAATTGTCTATAAAAGACAAGAGCATACTCTCCTACCTCTTTGATTTTTCTGAAAACACAAAAGATAGATTATTTCTTTAACTAGATAACAATTTAAGTGCCTTAAAAAAATGAATTTAAAGAATACACGATGTTTGGTCGATTTTCTTTAGGCAACCTGTGAAAACAATGCATCATTAGTCATTTTTTTTTTAATTCTTTAACAAACGTATGTTTGATTGATAAATTCTCTGACAAGCATTCTGCAAGAAATGGGTTAGACTGTAAAATTCTCAAGTAAACAAAAGACAAACCAGGGTTAGCGTTAGTGTTAACAAAATCTAAATTCAATTTACGAAAAACCCTAAAAAAGTATACTTTTTTTGAAATGATAAAAAATAAATTCGTACGACAAAGTATACCTTTTCACACGAGTATTCTCACAGGACCGAATGACAAAATACAGAGTTAAATTGTCAGAGCAGAAACTCGTATGAGTTCCTTTTCTGATCCACATGATAAAACATAGGTCTTGACATAATTTCATATGAAGAAGTACTTATACTCATACGATATTTAGCAGAGGCTATACGAATGAGACCTGAAAGATAAAGAAGTGATTTTGAGGAAGAAGGATTGAATTTTGAGCCCCATTGTGGGTGCCAAAAATGTGTGTGAAAAGTGGACCTGTATCTGTAAGTTGTACTTGAATACACAACACTTCAATTAAGTCATTATATATGCATGGTTAGTAAATCAATAATCAATAATGAACAATAAACCATTACAAAGAGACCTATTGCCTTCTAGTAGATGCGAGTTTAGTCTTGCTCTCATATTTCATAAGCAATACCAGTGACTAGAAAATATCTAAATGAAGGATTTAATCTATATGAGCATGAATTTGAGCTAAATAAATGCAAGATTTAAGCTAGATATGCAAGATTAATCTAACATGATTTAAGCAATATTAAGCTAGATGATTTAATAAGGATGCAATAACTAATATGTAATATCTCAATGCACAAATCTCAATGAACCTAGAGCAAAAACAACATGATAACAATATATTCTCCAGAATCCTTGAATGAGAGATGAAAGCCTGAATTTATAGAAAATTTAGAAAGAAACCAATGGTTGAGATCGAATGATGATGAGCAGTCAAGATTTTCCAAGAGGAAGCACAGTCCAGGTGAATTGATGTGATTGGCTGCTTTTCTCAGTTTTAAAGGAAATCAAACTAAAATTAAGATAAAATCAGAAAAAAACTGAATATTCTCTATTTCATTCAATTTTGATATTTAATTGTTATAATTGTTTTCATTGAGATTATTTATCAATTTTTAATTTGATTTTATCAATTAATTCCTTTTTGATGATTTAATGGCAAATTGATTTATTTAATTGAATATGCTAGGATATTCAATAAAATAAATAGGATAATTGTTTAAAAATGTTTTACTTGGAATGATCAATTATTTTAATTAATTCATAGTGATTAATTTACCATGCACGACATTGGTGACTTAAGAAAGTAATTGTGTGCTCAAGATTAATTTTAATTGCCTTTGGTTAGGACCTTGGTGATGTTGTTGAGATTAGGGCCTCATGGTTTAGATGACAATTTTTAGGGTATTATAGTTCTAAGAAGTCAGATGATGTCCTAAGGGGTCATATGATGTTCTAACACATGTGCAGACCCATTATGACCCTACATGACCCCCAATGATGCCATATGACTCTTCGGACTGTGTATGATATCTCAAGGGGTCAAATAGTGTCTTAAGGGGTCATATGGTGTTTTAACACATGCGTGGCTCAATTAGGACCCCACGTGACCTTATGGTGTCATAAGGGGTCATATGGTGTCTTAAGGGGTCATAGGATACAATATGACCAAAAAGATCCCCTTTTATCTCCCTTTATCTCCCTTACTTTTTCATCCCCCCTCTCTCTCTCCCTTTTCCATCCTCTTTCCCTCCCCCTATCTCCCTTTTCCAATCTCTCTCTATCCCCTCTCTCTTTCTTCCTCTCTCTTTATCTCCCTCTCCCTCTCCATCCCCCCTCTCACTCTCCCTCCCTCCCTTTTCCATCCTCTCTCCCTCTTTCTATCTCTCCCCCTCTCCCCCTCTCTCCCACTCTCCCTCACTCTCTCTCCCCCTCCCCCTCTCCTTTCCACTCCCTCCCCCTCTTTCTCTCTCCCTCCCCACCTTTGTCTCTCTTTTACATCCTCTCTCTACCCCCTCTCTCTTTCTCCCTCTCTATTTCCCTACCTCTCCCTCTCCCTCCCTCCCTTTTCCATCCTCTCTGCCCCTCTCTATCTCTCCCCCTCTCTTCCTCTTTCCCCCTCTCCCTTTCTCTCTCCCCCTCTCCCCCTCTCCCTCCCGCTCCCTCCCCTATCTCTCTCTCCCTTTTCCATCCTCTCTCCCTACCCCCCTCTGTCTCCCTTTTCCATCCTCTCTCTACCCCCCTCTCTCTTCCCCGCTCTCTATTTCCCTCCCTCTCCCTCTCCCTCCCTCCCTTTTCCATCCTCTCTCCCCCTCTCTCTCCCTCTCTCCCCCTCTCCCTCCCTCTCCCCCCTATCCCTCCTCCTCCCTCCCTCTCCTTCTCTCCCTCTCCTTCAAATTTTATTTACTACAAGAAACGCGTACGGGGTTTTCATGAGTTAAAAGCATGTACGGGGTGCTGGGAATATTAACGTTGGTCTACTGAACATTTTTAGGGCTAAGAGATGAATATTTAAAGTGTGTTATGTAAAAGAGATGATGGTTTCATTTTTTATAAGATGACGTGTTTGAAAGGTTCTTGTGCTACATGTGGTGGTTTGCAACATTTACCAAGATGTCTACATTTGGATAGCACACATGACATTGGTAAGAAACTAGTTTTTTATGGAAAGTACAAGGCAGTGACATATGACATTAAAGATGGAAAAGAATTGAAGAGAAGTGAGTTATTGAAAAATGACATGTGTAGCTCATTTTATGAGATGGTTTCAAGAGAAACTAGTTTATGGGTACATAATGTTGGCATTATGTGAACTGGTATAAGGACATAATGATATTGTATGTTGTCATTGATGTCAATATGTGATATGAAGTGAACCAGCATATGTGATATGTGAGAAGAGAGAACTGGCATATGTGTGAACCGGTATATATGCCAAAGTGAAGCGGTATATTTGCTCAAGGTGAACTGAAATGTAGTTATGGGAACCAGCACATGGAAGCATTGTATGACTACTAGTTGGTAGGTAGTTTCCACTTTAGGATTTCCAGTTGGAGTACCTCAAGCCTGTGTAACTCAATTGGTGATCTCTGTGTGATGAGTTAGCAGTATAATGGAGAACAGACTATGTTGCCACGTAAGCTCTGTGCGCATGAAGGATCTTGCATGAAGAAGACTATCCCTATCCACCTTGGGAATGTGCAAAGTTTGTCAAATGGTGATAACACGTGATGGGTTATCAGCCACCATGAAATTGGTGGATAATGGACGATGGAGAATGTCTTGAGATCTATTCAAGATTGTTGCATTTAATGCAGTATGATTCAATGGTTAGGATTGAAATGCTTGAATTGCTTAACCTAACAGGTTTAGGGTTTAGGGTTTTTGCTACCGACCTGTCTGTTTCCTATAAGGTCGATGTTGTGTTTCTTTCTAAGGTTGTTGGCAAAAGTTGTATGTGTGTATCCAAGGGAAGTGATACGTGATTCTTGCCAGACCAAAGGAGAGAAGAGATACCTACAAAGTAAATGTGCATAAGGTGAAGAGGAGCCAAAATGGATCTGCATTAGCATTGAGTGCTGTTAACAGATCATTGTAATTCCTGTTGATCTTTAACCACTTCAACAGTTGTGAAATCCCTTAATAGGGTAGCTTTAACCGACTTGATACAAATCCCTTAACAAGGTAACTCGAAGTTATTGAGTTATGGGAAGCTATAGAGCTCTGGAGATCCTTTAGCTATTGAGTTCTTGAAATCCTCTAACAAGGTAACCCTAACCAGGTTTAACCCTTAACTGGGTATTGTAGCCATCCCTTAATCGGGTGATCCCTAACAGGATCGGTTCCTAGCAAAACCTATTGTAATGTCTTTAATTGGACAAGGCTCCTAACAGAGCGGACTTCTAAAGAGTTCAAAAAGCAGGTTGCGGGTATTCATCCCCACCGTTGTTTTTCCCAGTTGGGTTTCCATGTGAAAATATGTGTGTCATGTGTGATGCTTTTATCTTGTGATTCTTTGTTATTGCTTGTTAAGCTTATGATGGTTCAGTGTTATATGCTTGTCTATAAAACATATTAAACTAACTAATGTGAAGATTTGATGATAGTTTACCTGTTCATGCATGAGGTGATAATGGTACTATAGTATTGAGCTAAGAGGAAAGCTAAGAGTGTAACTGGTTTATGATTGTTTTAGTTGTTCTAGGTCTTACCAGTTGCTCTCTGTTCAACCAGTATCACTCTTTGCCAGTCATTTGGAGTATTTGTTGTCAAACCAGTTTTGGACTGTATTTTTGTCTGTACTGATTCACCCCCCCTCTCAGTACCGGTTTGGTACTAGTCGTTCATCATTGAGTTATCAATTGGTATCAGAGCACTCTAGGTCCTCTGTGTTGTAAGCTTAACTGCTTGAGGTAAAGATCCCAGGCAAATGATGAAGAGGGAAGGTCCAAAGTTTAACAGGGAAAATTTCGGTATATGGAAAGATAGGATGAAGATATTCATCAGAAGCATGGGTGCTCAACACTAGAGTTATGTTGAGAATGTCTATGTAGTCCCTACCGGTACTCTCATCGATGACCAAAAGAGAGAGATACAAGAAAATGGGCAAGTCATGGAAGCCCTTATTAGTAGTCTATCTGACATTGAGTTTATTGATAGTCAGGACAAGGTAAATCCCAAAGAGGTATGGGATGCTCTTGAAAATATCTATGGTAGTGATGAACATATAAAACAGGCTAAGGAAGAAAGCCTGAGAGGGAAGTTTGAAGATATGCAGATGGTTGAAGGTGAGACCATTTAGCAGTATGGAATAAGAATCAAAACAATGGTTGGAGAAATCAAGAGTGCAGGTGGTAAAATAGAAGATTCCACTGTGGTAAGCAAAGTCCTGAGATCCCTGTTGCTAGTCTATGCAATAAGGGTTGCTGCTATTCAGGAGCTGAGATCAATAGACAAGACTAAGGTATCCTTGGACTCCATCATAGCTAAGCTGACAGCCTATGAGCTAAATAGTTTTGAAGGCAGTGTTCAAAAGACTGAATCAGCATTTAAAGCCTCTGCTTTACCATCCAGAAAAGGAAAAGAAGCTAGCACTAGTGGTGAACCTAGACAGAGCAAAGATATGAATGATGAGGAGATTTTGATGGCATTTGAAGCTCTCCTTGGTAGGAAGATTCCTAAAGGAACCGGTAAATACAAAGGTAAGCTACCTTTGAAATTCTTTTCTTGCAACCGGATAGGACATATTGCTATAAACTGTCCTAATGGCGATAACAAGGACAAACTAGAAAAGTTTAGGAAATTCAAAGGAGGAAATCAGAGAAACTGCTTTGTGGCAGTTGATGAAGGTGTCACAGATGAGGAATTAGAAGATGAAGAGAATGAAGACATTGTGTTTGTTGCTGTAAAGGAAGATGTGGCAGACAAGAAGGCTCTTGTCTCCCAGTTTGATAATTCCAATGAGTGGATCATTAATAGTTGCTGTTCTCACCATATGATAGGTGACCGGAGCAAGTTTCTATCCTTGGAGGAGTATGATGGTGGTGTGGTTCGCTTTGGAAATGATGCACCATGCATGGTCAAAGGCAGAGGGTCCATCTCTCTGAATGGAAAGAGCAGTGCTGACAATGTGTACTGGGTTGATGGTCTCAGACACAACCTTCTGAGTGTTGCCCAACTAAATGACAGTGGCCTCACTCTGGAATTCAAGAATGGAGTTTGCAGAATCAAAGGAAAAGATGGTGAATTGGTGGCCATCGGTATGCAGACCAAAGGTAACCTATTTCATCTGAATGCAAATATAAGTACATGTCTTATGGCTAAGCTTGATGATAGCTGGATATGGCATAGGAGACTCTGCCATGTAAACTTTGATAACATTGTGAAGGCTAGTAAGATCAAGGCAGTTAGAGGGTTGCCGGTGCTAAGCAAAATGGATAATACCTTGTGCAGAGAGTGTCAGTTGGGGAAAATTTCTTCCTCAACCTTTAAAGGTAAATCTTTCACTGCTGACAACTTGCTTGATCTTGTGCATACTGATTTGTGTGGTCCTATGAAAACTAGAAGTGTGCAGGGTGATAGGCACTTCATGATTCTCACTGATGACTTCTCAAGAATGATGTGGGTCACATTCTTGAAAGACAAGTCTGAAGCGTTTGTGAAATTCAAAGCTTTCAGAGCATTAGTGGAGAAGGAAAGCGGTAAAAGGATCAAGTGTCTTAGAACTGATCAAGGAGGGGAATTCACTTCCGATGAATTCAACAAGTATTGTGAAGAATTTTGCATCAAGAGGCAACTGTCTGCCCCCCGGACTCCACAATAGAATGGCCTAGCAGAGAGGAATAACCGACTGTGGTTGAAGTAGCTAGAACCATGTTGATTAAAGGAAAGGTAGCTCACAGCTTTTGGAGAGAAGCGGTGAGCACTGCAGTCTACACAATGAACTGGGTACTCATCAAGAAAGGTAAGGATAAAAATCTTTATGAGTATTGGACTGGTAAGACACCTATGGTTAGCTACTTTAGAGTGTTTGGTAGCAAATGCTACATCAAGAGGAGTGAACACCAGAGCAAATTTGATGCAAAATGTGATGAGGGAATATTCCTAGGATTTTCCACCAAGAGTAAAGCTCTCGAGTGTTTCAACAATAGGACTCAGAGAATTATGGAAAGTATCAATGTGAGAGTTGATGAAACCTTTGAGAAACTGGAGGAAACCGGCTGTGAGAAAGCTGTAAATGAGCCGGTTGCAACCTTCTGGGAACCGGTTGTTAGTCAACCAAGTACCAGTAATAGTGTTCCTGAACCGGTGAATGTTGATACTAATGAAGATGAGGATGAAGAGGAAAAGCAAGAAGAACCAGTCAAGACAATTCCTCGGTATGTGAAGTTGAATCATGATCCTAAGAAGATCATAGGAGATAAGGATGCAGGAATTCTTACAAGGAGAAAGATCAAAGAAAACTCATGTATGATCTTTGAATTTGAGCCTAAATCATTCAAAGAGGCTCATAAAGATGAAGACTGGATCAAGGCAATGGAAGAGGAACTTGATCAGATAGAGAAAAATGGTACATGGTCCTTGGTACCTAGACCGGAGCATAAAAATGTCATTGGCACCAAAAGGGTTTTCAGAAACAAGCTGAATGAGGATGGCACAGTGATTAGGAATAAAGCCAAATTTGTGTGCAAAGGATATGCTCAAGAAGAAGGAGAAGACTATGGAGAAACCTTTTCTCCTATAGCCAGATTGGAAGGAGTTCGTATGCTTCTTGCATACGCAGCCTTTAAAGGCTTCAAAGTATATCAAATGGATGTAAAATCTATATTCCTAAATGGTTTACTTGAAGAGGAGGTGTATATTGAGCAACCAGATGGGTTTTCCCTATCTGAAGACAGTGACATGGTATGTAGGCTACATAAAGCCTTATATGTTCTAAAGCAAGCACCTAGGGCATGGTATGAGCACCTACATTCCCATCTTGTGAAGATTGGATTTGAGAGAACAAGTGAAGATAGTAATATCTACTTGAAGTCTGATGGAGATCAGATCCTGATTTGTGAGGTTTTTGTTGATGACATTATCTTTGGTGGAGATGACAAGATGAGTCATGTGTTTGCTGATGAGATGAAGAAAGAGTTTGAGATGTCACTCATAGGGGAGATTAAGTTCTTCATTGGACTACAGATCCAACAGATGAAAGATGGAATATTTATCACTCAGTCCAAATATGTCAAAGAGGTGTTGAAGACCTTTGGCATGGAAGATAGCAAACCGGTTGGTACACCGATGGTGACCGGTTGCAAATTGACAAAAGAGGATGATTTCGCACTGGTTGATGAGAAGGAATACCGATCAATGATTGGTAAGTTGCATTATGTAGTGCATAGTAGATCGAATATTGCACATGCAGTTGGCATTACTACAAGGTTCCAGAAAAGTCCAAGAGAATCCCACTTGGCTGCAGTCAAGTGGATTCTTAGGTATTTGAAGGGAACAGTTGACTATGGATTATGGTACCCATACAGCAATGATTTCATTCTGAAAGTATTCACAGACGCTGATTGGGCAGGTAATGTGGATGATCGGAAAAGCACAACCGGTGGTGCATTCTTTCTCGGTGGTAGACTGGTCTCATGGATGAGTAAAAAGTAGAGTTGTATCTCTCAGTCTACAGTGGAAGCGAAGTATGTTGCAACTTTCATGAACTGCACTCAGACAATCTAGTTGAAGCATGTTATAAATGGCTTCGAAATCCCTGTATCTGAACCGGTAAGTATATTCTGTGATAACACAAGTGCTATCAATATTTCAAAGAATCCGGTTTTACATTCTAGAACCAAGCATTTTGAGCTTAAGTATCATTTCCTGAGGGAAAATGTTCAGAATAAAGAGATTGCACTAGAACATGTTTCCAGTAAGGAGCAGTTAGCAGACATATTCACCAAGCCTCTCCCAAAGACTACATTTGTGCATTTAAGAGGTGAATTGGGGGTTCTGCCCCTTCAGAAGGTGAACTAAAAGTATTTGCTCCGCATCAGTCAAGTATTGCATAGTCAATTTTTTGTTGATTGATGTGTTGAAGGATGCTACTCCTCATGGGGAGCAACATAATGGAACAGGGATGCTTGTGCCTCCACTTTGGCATTGTTGTCAAAGGGGGAGAATGAGTGAAGTGGAAAAGATATTTGCAGAAAATGTGGGAGAAGATGTGAAGCAGAGAGATATCTTTGTATATTGCCATCAATGTCAAAGGGGGAGATTGTTGGCATTATGTGAACCAGTATAAGGACATAATGATATTGTATGTTGTCATTGATGTCAATATGTGATATAAAGTGAACTAACATATGTGATACATGAGAAGAGAGAACCGACATATGTGTGAACCGGTATATATGCCAAAGTGAAGCGGTATATTTGCTTAAGGTGAACCGGCATGTAGTTATGGGAAGCGGCACATGGAAGCATTGTATGACTACCGATTGGTAGGTAGTTTCCACTTCAGGATTTCTGGTTGGAGTACCTCAAGCTTGTGTGACTCAATCAGTGATCTATGTGTGATGAGTGAGCAATATAAAAGAGAACAGATCGTGTTGCCATGTAAGCCCTGTGCGTGCGAAGGATCTTGCATGAAGAAGACTATCCCTATCCACCTTGGGAATGTGCGAAGTTTGTCAAATGGTGATAACACGTGATGGGTTATCAGCTGCCATGAAATCGGTGGATAATGGACGATGGAGAATGTCTTGAGATCTATTCAAGATTGTTGCATTTAATGTAGTATGATTCAATGGTCAGGATTGAACCACTTGAATTACTTAACCTAACAGGTTTAGGGTTTAGGGTTTTTGCTACCGACCTATCTATTTCCTATAAGGTCAATGTTGTGTTTCTTTCTAAGGTTGTTGGCAAAAGTTGTATGTGTGTATCTGTAAAGCGGAAAATCGAACCCTAGGTGTTCCCCCACTCCATGGAGAGAGAAAGGAGGTCACTAGGATTGACGGTTTTCACTTAGGAGAGACTTTACATTCAAAAGAGGGGTTGAAACCCACAAGATCCAATCCCACACAATGCAAGACTGGATTCTAAATGAGTTTCAAGGGTTGTGGCAGCAAGGATACCCTCTTTTGTAAAGAATGTAGATAGAAGGATTGAACTAGGAGTGTATGTAAAGTAAGAAAGATTCGCTTGTAGACAGAGATAGGGACACGGGATGAAGCTACGGACCTGAAATTAGCAGTAAAATGTCGAGATGAAGCTATCCTGCAAATTTGAGTGAAAGTTGACGGGACGATGGCGACCGGAGTGCACACGGTCCTCCGAAAAATCCGCGAAATGAAGGGGAGTCTATTCGTCTCTACACAAGGATTCCAGATCTTCAATTACAGCCGTGTACCTGTAACCTACACATAGAAAAGAGAGGACGATTGGGGGGTTAGGGATTAGGGGTTTGCCTTTAGGTCAAACCCCGGTTTTGGAATTAACCAAGAAATGAGAATGCTGTAAATGTAAGTGTTTGTAATGTAATCAAGTACTGATACCTTGTTGTAAGAATGTTTGTATTCTTACATGTGAAGGTGTAATGATGTTGTATGTTATATGTTGTAGGTGATCTCCTCTTCAATGGTTGAATCCTTGTCTTGAATGCAACACTTAGCCTTGAATGGAGACTTAGAATGCTCAATTGCATGAAGGAATTCTTGAATGCTTGAATGTTTGAATATTTGCCTATCGCTTCCGCATCTTGCACACATATGTTTTTCCTCTCTTCTTTTGGGAGAGGAAATGTAGTTTATATACTTGTCAATTAGGGTTAGGAGACTGATGTTTCCGACCTTAGGCCGACCTAGGAACATTATTTTCCAATTTGCAAACTTAAAGACCTGATACCCAACAAGAGACCGGGCCCAAAATAGGGCCAGGGACCAGGGCGTTGGGCGCCATGGTCCCACCTCCCGGGATAGCAGGGTGCAAGGAGAATCAGGCCAAGGTGCAGAAAGATGTAGTTTTTGATGTCGCAAATAGATTTCGGGGTCTCCATTCAGGTTCAATGTTGCATCGCCATCGTGAAGACCCAAATGCAGTCAAAATTGCAAGTGTCACAATTTTAGGATGCTACATTTAGCACCCACTTTAGCGGGAGTATAAGTGTATGCCCATACTTTCGGTAAAGTACAAGGAAAAAATATTGAAAGACTTTCACCAAGCCCCCAGTGGACTAAGGATCTTATGACTTCGATTGACAAAGTAAAAGGGAAGATCACGAGGGAGAACCATGACTATCAGTAGTAAGGTTCCCTCACTATGGGTCATGTAAGAAAAATACCAAAAATTTTCAAGGCAAAGCTAAGTTCGCCAAGAGATTTTCAAGTATCTTGAAGAGATATGAACGGGGTGTATGCCCCCTACGTTAAAGCGATCGCACACGCCTCATCGGGGGTGATTGCTTTAAGGTAGTGATACGTATAAGAAATGAGAAGGGAAAGGAGCATGTTATCACAAATATTTAGCCCCCAAGTGTGAGATAAACCCAAGGATAATAGCCACAAAACACAAAGCATGAGGTGACTTTTCTTTCCTTGGGGTTAGTATGCTATATGATAATTCATGTATATCATATGTATGTATGCATAATTGTTCTTCATTCCCCAATCAAGGAAGGTCACCTAGAAGAAGGGAACACATGTGTCTTTTGAGTCAACATGAGAGAGACCAAAAGAGATCTCAATGCTTTGCATCGTCCTCAAGTAGACAACATTAAGGACAACAAATAGAAGAATGAGAATAACACATAGAAGAAGTAACAAAAGATATCAAGAGAGGAGGAGAGAGTCTACTATGCTAATGAACTAGTCTAGCACGTCATCCACCCCTCGATCTTGCTGATCAATATTTTGGGAAGGCAGGAAACACGCTAGAGGAGGAACATCCAACACAGCAGATGGAGCTATCACAAGATCCAAACAAGGGCTATGTTCATGTTCCAAGCCACGTTGTTCTTGTCTAGGAGCTAGGATAAGTGCTTTAGAAAATTCATTAGATAAATGGTTATCAACATCAACATATTCATATTCACTATCAGAATGAAGAGGAGTAACATTTTCATCTATATCACCATCAAGATTTATAAAAATAGGATCTTTAACTCGCACAGGATCAAAACCATCATGCATCTTATGTTTAGGAGATTTTGGTTCAATTTTCGGCTGAGGAGAAAATGGAATAATACTAGCTGAAGGTGTTTTTGGGGATTGCAAAGTTTGAGACACAGCTACACGAGCTCTAAGATGACGCTTTCGTTGACGTTCATGTGCAGAACGATTTCATCTATTCTTAGTAGGAAGTTGAGAAGATTGAGGAGGAGGAATGTTCTCATCCTTATCACTTGGGTGTTTAGGTTGTGGTCTCTTAGGTTGGACAATAGGAGAAGAGGAAGGTCTCTTCTCTCTATAAAAGGAAGGAGGAGGAACTGCTCCATATAAAGGAGGAATATTTGGTTTAGGAAGGAGACCAAGTCCATCATGACGAGGAGGTATATGTCTACCTTTAGAAAGTTTATTAGACATAGACATAGTCACATCCATAGGGATGGGTTGGGAATCTTCTTGAGGAAAGACATTAGTTTTATCTTTCAAAGGAAGAACTTCCTTCTCAAGAACGATAAGAATATCAAGTTTGGGTGTTCTAGGCTCACTTAGAGATAGGATCATATCTTTTTTCCACTTTTGATAAGATTTGAAAAGATGATCACTTCGCGGTGGAAGAGATTGAAATTGTTTAGGCCAAAAATAATCAATAGGAACGCTAGAAGTTCTTTCAGCTGGTTTAAAGAGACTATGATTGATAGTAACAACTTCACCATTATGGGGAAATTTCAAACACTTGTGAATAGGAGAAGCAATAGCTTTCATGGAAGATAGCCAAGGATAGCCTAGCTTCACACGAAATTGTTCGGACGATGGAATAATAGAAAATCTCACATCAAGGGATTTGTTATGGACCTCAATAGGTAATGTAATAGAACCAATTGCAGGAGAAGAAAATGCATCAAATAATTTCACAACCACATTTGTTTTGTCATAGATCACTTGATTTAATTGCAAAGTAAAAAGAAATTCTTCAGTAATGACATTAACCATACAAGAAGGATCAATAAGCACTCCACGACAAGGTGTATTCTTGACTTTTGCAACTATATATAAAGGACCATTAGGTGCCCTGATAGTTTCACTGGAATCAAATGTGATGGAAGGTTCTTTAGGGATTTTCTGCTGCTCCACAAAGTTAATCACATTCGGAGTCATAGACACAAGACCATTAGGTGAGAAAGAGGAATCATTAGTCTCAATCACATTAGAGGTATGAGAAGGTAATGGATCAGTAAAAATCTTAAGATTTTGGTTAGGAGGAGCTACGGATGTGTTGCCTTTATCATTCACACCAGAAATAGAGATAGTATTATTATCAATCAAATCTTGAATTTTACCCTTTAAAGCAAAACATTTTTCAGTATCATGCCCAGGTTGACGATGAAATTGACAAAAAGATTTGTTATCAAAATAGGGTGAATTAATCTTTGCAGGATCTATTTTCTTTATAGGAGGGAGAGTAAGCACATTTTGTTCCAATAACTTATTCATAATACTATGCAATGATTCATTCAAAGGAGTAAACTTTCTTTCTTTCTTGAAAAACTTAGAAATAGGAGGCACACCTGATGCTGCATTCACATTGTTGTTGATGATGTTTTCATTGAACTTAATGAACTCTCTGTTCGGTTTAAACTTCCCCAATGGTTGTTGACTACTATCACCCTTATCACTCGGAGCCATAGGATTTGCTTGTTCCATTTGACTCACAGTCAGTTGATAATTGTGAAGAGTTGCGCACAACTGTTGGAAAGAAGTAAACTCAGAAAACAGAAGTTTTTCTCTAATATTTTTTTGTAAATTAGAAATAAAGATTCTTTGAATATCATTGTCAGGTACTGGAAAAGAAATTTGAGCACACAAATGCTTATATCTACCAATGAAATCAGTCACATTTTTTTAACAACTTGTTTACAATGCATTAAATCAATCAAAGTAACTTTAGGACCTATATTGTTTTGAAATTGTTGAATAAAGGCATTTGCAAGTTGTTGGAAAGAAGTAATAGAATAGGAAGGCAACGAGCAATACCATTGTAGAGCCTTATCTCTTAATGTTTTAGTAAACAGTTTTGCAAGCAACCTTTGGTCATGAGCAAAATCGGTACATATTGTTTGAAAGGTCTTAACATGTGTTAGAGGATCACCTTTACCATTATAAAGCTCCAACTGCAGGATTTCAACATGCTTAGGGGGGATAGCTCTAACAATGTCAAGAGAAAGTGGGCTCGCAACATCAAATGTGGGCACACCAAACTTAGATTGGTTCATAGAGGCAATTTGTTGCTGTAAACAAGAGACAGTTTGTGCAAGATTGTTAATGGTCGCTTCAGTCGAAGAGTTCATATTAGACATGTTAGATTGTGATTGAGGTATTATGTTATTGAAAGAAGGTATTGATTGAGAGTAAGGTGGCGGGACACTATGATAGTTAGTCATAGGAGATGATTGTAAAGAAGGAACACTACAAGGAGGAATGTAATGGTTAAATGAATTGCCCCCTTGCGCCAGGTTCAATTGTGGAGATGTAATAGGGACACTCATTGAAGGAATGAATGAGGAAGTCAGATTGAATGAAGGAAGAGGGTTGATTGAAGAAGAAGGATTGCCCCCATGACTAGTGATCATAGGTGGAATGTTTTGTATCGAAGTAGTCATTATGTTTGATGTAAAAGTAGGTATACTAGCAATAGAAGTTGTCAAAGGGGTAGAATGATTGACTTGAGTAGGAGGTTGTGTATAACCTAAAGTTTCGGCACAACTCTTCATAGGCATCACATTTGAATCCACGATGTGTGCAATACCATGAAAAATATCAATTCCATTCTTATCACTTTGAACCATACGTTTTAGACCCTCAATTAATGAAAGAGCTTGACTATCGGGGTATTCTTGAGACATCCATCGCTGAAAATCATCAAATTGGTTATCCAATTTCAAAAGTTGTTCTATAGGAACCTCATGGAGAGCTTCTTCATCACTAAGAGGATTAGAGGAATTACCCATGTCCTCGTTAAAAAGGCCATTCAAATTAGGTTCCATCTCCTCGGTAATTAAACCTTGGAAAGACTTAATTCTAAGGCTTCATCTAATGGGAATAGTGTAAGTAGGGCTTATTGTTGTAAAACTCATGCATAACTTCTAAGAAAGGTAGGCACAATTGAAAATTAGGGCCAAGGGGGTAGCACTTAATTTTAATTGTTATCTTGAAAATTGAGATCTTGAATTTTGAATTTATTTTCGAATTTAGAGGTAGCAAATCTCAATAAAATCAGCCAATCTCCTAGATTTAAGTTGTTGAATGCAATCATGACAATCTCCCGAAGTTTCAGAAAAAATGTCAGGGACTGTGGCGAACGGAGTGCACACGGTCCTCGCAACTTTTTTCAAAATTTTCAGGGATGCAAGTTATGATGATTTTAAAGCTAATCTGAAAAAGTTGAGTGATTTTACGATCTGTAGATAGGCCAAATTAAAGTTGCAATCTCAAAATTGAACCCTACCAAGATTGTTGAAAAATGCAAAATTTGAATTTTTTTGAAAAAGAGAGGGAAACTGAAATTTTGAATTTTATGATTTTAGAGGGAATCCTAAAAGCAATTCAAGATTTGAAATTTAAAAGTTGACTCAATTTCATGCAAAATTCAGTTTTGAAAGTGGAAATCAAGGTTGTTGCAATTAAACACTTAATTTCAAAAGTCACAAATTGCAAAAATTTGAATAAAGCACTGAAATTTCGAATGAATGCCAACACGCTTTTTAGATTTAGGACGGTAAGAAACACAATTTTAACACAAAATTTCAATTTCAACAATTTTTGAATGATTATAAGCCTTTATCCAAGCAATCACTAGACCAATTTTGAATTTAATTTTGAAAGTGTTAAAATTGATGAAATCAGCCAAGATTCTGGATTCTAGCAGAAAAATACAGTAAGATCTAGCTCCCGAAATTTCAGAAAAAATGTCGAGGACGATGGTGCTCGGCGTGCACACAGTCCTCGCAACTTTTTTCAAAATTTTCAGGGATGAGAGATATTATGATTTTGTTGCGGAATCCAAAGTTACAGCCGATTTGGAGGTGTTTTGATCAGTGAAATCATCGGTCAAAGGTTGAATCAAGAGGGTTTTTAAAAATTAGGGTTTCGACACTTAACCACTTAATTTCCAGAATTAAAGCACAAATATGATTTGACAATTTGCAATAGAAGGGTAGATCTAAAACAAGCAATAACATTCAAACATTTCACAAGCTCAATTACTAAAAAGAAAATTTAGGGTTTTTATGCAATTAACCTCTAAAATTTGCAAAAGATCAAACATGGAAATGTAATTAAGGAAGAAATTTTTATTTTTTTCGGATCTAACCATGAATAATCAGAATTAAGATATTTCACGTCGGGTTCACCAAAATGTAAAGCGAAAAATCGAACCCTAGGTGTTCCCCCACTCCATGGAGAGAGAAAGGAGGTCACTAGGATTGACGGTTTTCACTTAGCAGAGACTTTACATTCAAAAGAGGGGTTGAAACCCACAAGATCCAATCCCACACAATGCAAGACTGGATTCTAAATGAGTTTCAAGGGTTGTGGCAGCAAGGATACCCTCTTTTGTAAAGAATGTAGATAGAAGGATTGAACTAGGAGTGTATGTAAAGTAAGAAAGATTCACTTGTAGACAGAGATAGGGACACGGGATGAAGCTACGGACCTGAAATTAGTAGTAAAATGTCGAGATGAAGCTATTCTGCAATTTTGAGTGAAAGTTGACGGGACAATGGCACCCGGAGTGCATACGATCCTCTGAAAAATCCGCGAAACGAAGGGGGGTCTGTTCGTCTCTGCACAAGGATTCCAGATCTTCAATTACAGTCGTGTACCTACAACCTACACATAGAAAAGAGAGGACGATTGGGGGGTTAGGGATTAGGGGTTTGCCTTTAGGTCAAACCCCGGTTTTGGAATTAACCAAGAAATGAGAATGCTGTAAATGTAAGTGTTTGTAATGTAATCAAGTACTGATACCTTGTTGTAAGAATGTTTGTATTCTTACATGCGAAGGTGTAATGATGTTGTATGTTATATGTTGTAGGTGATCTCCTCTTCAATTGTTGAATCCTTGTCTTGAATGCAACACTTAGCCTTGAATGGAGACTTAGAATGCTCAATTGCTTGAAGGAATGCTTGAATGCTTGAATGTTTGAATATTTGCCTATCGCTTCCACGTCTTGCACACATATGTTTTTCCTCTCTTCTTTTGGGAGAGGAAATGTAGTTTATATACTTGTCAATTAGGGTTAGGAGACTAATTTTTTCGACCTTAGGCCGACCTAGGAACATTATTTTCCAATTTGCAAACTTAAAGACCCAATGCCCAATAAGAGATCGGGCCCAAAATAGGGCCAGGGACCAGGGCGCTGGGCGCCATGGTCCCACCTCCCGAGACAGCAGGGTGCAAGGAGAATCAGGCCAAGGTGCAGAAAGATGCATTTTTTGATGTCGCAAATAGGTTTCAGGGTCTCCATTCAGGTTCAATGTTGCATCGCCATCATGAAGACCCAAATGCAGTCGAAATTGCAAGTGTCGCAATTTTAGGATGCTACAGTATCCAAGGGAAGTGATACGTGATTCTTGCCAGACCAAAGGAGAGAAGAGATATCTGCAAAGTGAATGTGCAGAAGGTGAAGAGGAGCCAAAATGGATCTGCATTAGCATTGAGTGCTGTTAATAGATCATTGTAATTCCCGTTGATCTTTATCCACTTCAACAGTTGTGAAATCCCTTAACAGGGTAGCTTTAACCGGCTTGATACAAATCCCTTAACAGGGTAACTCAAAGTTATTGAGTTTTGGGAAGCTATAGAGCTTTGGAGATCCTTTAGCTATTGAGTTCTTGAAATTCTCTAACAAGGTAAGCCTAATTGGGTTTAACCCTTAACTGGGTATTGTAGCCATCCCTTAACCGGGTGATCCCTAATAGGATCGGTTCCTAGCAGAACCTATTGTAATGTCTTTAACCGGACAAGGCTCCTAACAGAGTAGACTTCTAAAGAGTTCAAAAAGCAACTTATGGGTATTCATCCCCACCGTGGTTTTTCCCAGTTGGGTTTCCACATGAAAATATGTGTGTCATGTGTGATGCTTTTATCTTGTGATGCTTTCTTATTTCCTGTTAAGCTTATGATGGTTCAGTGTTTTATACGTGTCTATAAAACATATTGAACTAACTATTGTGAAGATTTGATGATAGTTTATGTGTTCATGCATGAGGGTGTAATGGTACTATAATATTGAGCTAAGAGGAAAGCTAAGAGTGTAACCGGTTTATGATTGTTTTAGTTGTTCTGGGTCTTACCAGTTGCTCTTTGTTTCAACCAATATCACTCTTTGCCAGTCATTTGGAGTAGTTGCTATCAAACTGGTTTTGGACTGTATTTTTGTCTGTACTGATTGACCCCCCCCTCTCAGTACCGATTTGGTACTAGTCGTTCATCATTGAGTTATCATATAATGCATACACATAGAGCCCGGTGGTTAGATGAGAAATTCAAGTTATGCAAGACCACATTTCCTCTTGGTACCATTGTCTCTATAGTTGATTTTGCTGACAATTATACACTACAACCTCAAAATGAAGTGCAATTTATGTATTACCATTCTACACAAGTTTCTATTTTTGTACACATAACATTCATGCATGCAGCTGATACCACAAAGTAGGATAGAAAGGTTGTAAGAGAGTATCACTTCTACATAAGTGATGATCATACACATTCGTCAAAGTTTTTACAATGATGCTTAAAAATTTTCTATGATAATTTAAGGGAAAGGAACATACGATACAACCAACACTTAATATGGTCAGATAATTGCACCCCACAATTCAAGAATCCAAGGATGTTCTATTGGTTGAGTAGGATGCATGTGGCAAGCGATGTACAACATTTTTGGAATTTCACTGAGACTGGACATGGAAAGGGAGAGCATGATAGTGTAGGAGCATGCATAAAAAGAGCACTAGCTAGAGAAGAATTGAAGTACGAAGGTAGTGTTAAGTTGAAAGATGCGGGTATGTGCACCAAGTTGTGGTACCAAAAGGGGGTCTTAAGATGCCACTTTTTTTTTGAAATCAGCAAAGTTTGAACTTCAATGACAAATTGAAGATAGTTACACTCCAAATTTGAAGATGCAACAAGAACAAGAGTAAGAGTGCTTCAAGTCTACTTTGTAAACTGTAATTTTTTTTGAAAATGGTGGAGATTAAGGGCTTCAAAAAGGGGGGCCACAAAAAGTGGTCATGTTTTTATGCAAAAAACATAACATAGCATCTATTGTGGCCCCCTAAAATGTTAACTTTTTTTTTGAATTTTTAAAATCACTTCAGTGAGAAATTAGCTAACACCTCGTAGTTTATGCCAGAATTTTCAGCTAATTTTTTAATGAGTATATGATTTTTTACTAATTTTCGAAGTGGACACATCCTAAAAAATAGAATTTTGAGCATGCTCCCCCCTAAAATCATTGAAAACAAATAAAAAATCAAAACTTTTTAAAAAAAATTGTGTAGAATGGAGTCTAGTTTCTAAAAATGTATTTTTTTTCAAAATCTGATGAACGTGTAAAAATCTATATCCAAAATAGTGCATGTTGGTTTTTGACAAAAAACGAACACACTAACAAAAGAAATTATAGATGAAAGACTTAAAAAAATAAAAATTTGTAATAAATTACATTTTTGGATAGCTAAAAGGGAGCTCAAGTTTACCACGGTATTTTTTTTAACTTCATTGAAACATGTGCAAACCTGATGGAGAGCACGACCAAAAATATGTCAAAATTTTTAATGTTCTGACAAAAACACATCTCTAGCTTGAAATGGTCATCCAAACCATTGGGTTGGATGCCCAAGGAAAATCCAAACCATAGGTTTGGTGTTTCCCAAAGCGGGCCATTTGACACTCACCAAATATGGTGAGCACCGTATTTGGCATGTGCCAAATATGACGCTCGCCCTATTTAGCATGCGCCAAATACGACGCTCGCCCTATTTGGTGTGCACCAAATGTGATGAATGGATATTCCATTTGGCACGCACCAAATAAGGATGAAAAGGGAGATAGCTCAAGGGATAGGAAAATAAGGGAATTGTGAGAGCTAGAAAGGGGAGGGACAAAGAAGAGTATGTATCTAAAAGAATGAAGAGCCCAAGAATAAGTAAGGGGAGAGAGAGAATATGAGATCTAGTTCATAGAGAGAGATGGAACTACGAGGGAAGGGAGATAAAGAAGGGAGAGGTGAGATGGGGTTTCTATGTACACATTTGGCACTCTCCCTATTTGGCGTGCGCCAAATTTGGAATAGATACATACTCTTCTTTGTCCCTCCCTCTCTAGCTCTCACAATTCCTTTATTCTCCTATCCCTCGAGCTATTTCCCTCTTCATCCATACACCCATCTAATTACCTCTCTCACCTCTTTCCCTTAGTTTCTTCCTCACTCCCTCCTCTCTCTAGGTCCTAAGGGGTCATAGGACACCATATGACCTCTTAGGTTACCATAGGACCCATAACGACACCATATTTTGTTTTAAGTGGTCATAGGACACCATATGACCCCTTAGGACACCATACAACCCATAACGACACCATATGGTGTCTTAATGGGTCATATGACACCATATGACCCCTTAGGTGTCGTTAGGGGTCATATTGTGTCCTAACGGGTTATATGGTGTCCTATGATCCCTTAGGACACCACACAACCCATAATGACACCATATTGTGTCCTAAGGGGTCATATGGTGTCCTAAGGGGTTATAGGATACCATATGACTCCTTACGACACCATACGACCCATAACGACACCATATTGTGTCCTAAGGGATCATATGGTGTCTTAAGGGGTCATAACACACCATATGACCCGTTAAGATACAATATGATCTCTAACGACACTTAAGGGGTCATATGGTGTCCTATGGACCCATAGGACACCATATGACCCCTTAGGTGTCAATACGACCCATAATGACACCATATTATGTCCTAAGGGGTCATAGGACACCATATGACACCATACGACCCATAACGACACCATATTGTGTCCTAAGGGGTCATATTATGTCCTAAGGGGTCATATGGTGTCCTAAGGGGTCATAGGACATGATATGACCCCTTACGACACCATACGACCCATAATGACACCATATTGTGTCCTAAGGGGTCATATGGCGTCCTAAGGGGTCATAGGACACCATATGACCCCTTAGGACACCATACGACCCATAACAACACCTAAGGGGTCATATGGTGTCCTATGACCCCATAGGACAACATATGATCCCTGAGGTGTCCATACGACCCATAACAACACCATATTGTGTCCTAAGGGGTCATATGGTATCCTAAGGGGTCATAGGACACCATATGACCCCTTAGGACACCATACGACCCATAACAACACCGTATTGTGTCTTAAGGGGTCATCTAGTGTCCTAAGGGGTCATAGGATACCATATGACCCCTTATGACACCATACAACACCTAACAACACCATATTGTGTCCTAAGGGGTCATATGGTGTCTTAAGAGGTCATAACACACCATATGATCCGTTAAGACACAATATGATCCCTAAAGACACCTAAGGGGTCATATGGTGTCCTATGGGGCCATAGGACACCATATGACCCCTTAGGTGTCCATACGACCCATAACAACACCATATTATGTCCCAAGGGGTCATAGGACATCATATGACCCCTTAGGACACCATACAACCCATAACGAGACCATATTGTGTCCTAAGGGATCATATGGTGTCCTAAGGGGTCATAGAACACCATATGACACCTTATGACACTACATGACCCATAACAATGCCATATTGTGTCCTGAGGGGTCATATGGTCATAGGACACCATATGACCCCTTAGGACACCATACGGCCCATAATGATACCGTATTGTATCTTAAGAGGTCATATGGTGTCCTAAGGGGTCAGAGGATACTATATGAGCCCTTACGACATCATACAACACCTAACGACACCATATTGTGTCCTAAGGGGTCATATGGTGTCTTAAGGGGTCATAACACACCATATCACACTTTAAGACACAATATGATCCCTAACGACACCTAAGAGGCCACATAGTGTCCTATGGCCCCATAGGACAACATATGACCCCTTAGGTGTCCATACGACTCATAACGACACCATATTGTGTCCTAAGGGGTCACAAGACACCATATGACCCCTTAGGAAACCATACAACCCATAACGACACCATATTGTGTCCTAAGGGGTCATAAGGTGTCCTAAGGGGTCACAGGACACCATATGACCCCTTACGACACCATACGACCTATAACAACACCATATTGTGTCCTAAGGAGTCATATGGTGTTCTAAGGGGTCATAGGACACCATATGACCCCTTACGACACCATACAACCCATAACGACACCTAAGGGGTCATATGGTGTCCTATGGTGCCATAGGACACCATACGACCCCTTAGGTGTCCATATGATCCATAACGACACCATATTGTGTCCTAAGGGGTCATATGGTGTCTCAAGGGGTCATAACACACCATATGACCCATTAAGACAGAATATGATCCCTAACGACACCTAAGGAGTCATATGGTGTCCTATGGCCCCATTGGACACCATATGACCCTTTAGGTTTCCATACGACCCATAAGGACACCATATTGTGTCCTAAGGGGTCATAAAACACCATATGACCCCTTACAACACCATACGACCCATAACGACACCATATTGTGTCCTAAGAGGTCATATGGTGTCCTAAGGGGTCATAGGACACCATATGACCCTATGAGATTTTGCCAAGATCAAGAGGCAATGGAAAGCACAAATAAGAGACAAAATATATGATAGAAATAAACTATATTTTATCAAGATGAAAATACTGATCAACTGGATCATCAATCCTTACATACAATAAATATGAGCCTGCTTATATAGGCAAGGCTATATGGATATGTGAGCACACAAACATGACATGTGGCTCAATAAGAAACACGGGTACGTAAGAAATAGGTGTGGGTAGGTAGGAGAAACAATATAATATTCCACATGAGGTGGACACCCACTGAATGTGGAGTGTAACAACAAGATCACACCATAAAAGGTGGAAATTCTCCTACACACACTATCCCAATGTGGCACAAACACCCAAGTGTCGCATACCCAAACTACTATGAAATGCATGTACCTAAGTAAACTTAAGTAAGGTGTAATAATATCCAAGATGAATAATTATTTACACCAACAGCCCCCCTTAAGTGCAACTTAGGGGAATGCACTTAAGTCTACAATGCAACTAAGCAATGCAAGATGGGTCCTGGCTACGAGGCCATGTTAGGTACCCATGTACAAATGCAAATGCATGAAAACCAATGCAAGGAAATCTCTCACAAAGCGGAGAAAGAGAGAAAAACCCAATGGGAAAAAACCCTACCCCAAAAGAGAGATGAAAACTAGATACAAAGAACTCTCATAGAAGTATGTGAAAGACAAAACCCCATGTGAGGAAAAAGTCCCCCCCATATGAGAGAAGAAGAAGAGAGACTAGGAAGCCCCCCCTCAATATGGAATCTACACCAATGATAGAAGCTTGAAGATGAATGAAGAAACTGCTCCATGAACGTACAACATTCCTCCCCTTAGGAAGAAACAAAACCAAAGGTGTATCCATGAAGTCTCCCCAACCATGAAGGGAAGATGAAGCAAAAATACTCATGATGAAAGGAATCTCTAAAAACTGCTCAAGCGTCCCCATGTCGACGTTGAAAGGTATCCCCTCCAAAGGTGGTAAAGTGTGCCACATTATTGAAAAAGGCACTCTAAGATCTAGTTGAGATGAATGTAGAACAATGTCCAAAGACTCATATGCCTCCTCAAAAGATAAAGAGACCTCCTCCAAGTGTTGGACAAAAGTATCCATAATCATATCAACCTCTAAAGATTGATCATGTAGAGAATGCAGAAGAGGGTCAGAGTTATCCCTCGGAACAATCAAAGAAGGATCATCTTCATCAAAGAGAAGATGAATGTCATCAATGGTATCTCCCAAATCTGCAATGTACGATTCCACAAACAAACCTGTAATGTCTATCAAGTAGGCATCCCAATCAAATGAAGCTGGAAGACATGAAATATCCCGCTGCACTGAATCATAAGAAGGCAAAACTGTCGCACTAGCTGCATCATCAGGTGCAATAGGTGGTGTGATATCAATAGAAGGATATGAAATGCAAGGCTCAAGAACAGGGTCACATGTGAGAATCCCCAAGTTCAAATGCCCAAAGTTCTCCTCAAAATCTGAATCATCAACATAGGAAGAACCAACCTTATCAATAGGACCAAAATCTGAAAAAGAGTACAATCGAGATGCATGATCAACCACCCCAGTTACAATGATAGCTTTACTCTCCAAGTCTCTAATGATAACTGAATCAGGTGTGAACTTCACAGTTTTCCTAGTTGCCCCATGTGTGATTTGATAGATGGAAAGAAGATTATTTGTCAAGTGGGGTACACACAACACATCATTGAAGGAGTTATTGCCAATGGTAATAGATCCTTTCCCAATCACATCCATGTATGTATGATTTCCCATCAAAATATATGGCATGTGGCAAGGCTCAAATGTAGAAAACATAGACTATGAAGATGCCATATGATGAGAAGCCCTTGAATCTAGAAGCCATCTCCCTGAATCATGACTTGTAGTAGCACAAAGAGCTTGTCCCTTTCCTTTATCTGTCCCAAAAGAGTGATCCTTTCCTTTATCCTTGAAGAAGAAGCTGATGTAGACATTCTAGAAGGTAGGTTGATTCTATTCTTCTCAAAAAGATTCTTCAACTCATCAATATCCTTCTTATAACAATGATGTTCATCATGTCTTGACTTCTTGCAATATCCACAAAAAAGATTGTCCTTATATAATTTCCTCTTAGGTGAGAATGGTGTATCACCTTGTTGTGGAGAGGAAGATTGTGCTCCATCTTGTTGTGGTTTAGACTTAGGTTGCTTTTGATTCTTGCCTTTTCCTTGATTACTTTGATTCCCTTTATTAGCCACCAAAGCTTGTGAGTTTGAATATTTGAGAATCCCCATCGTGGTCAACTTAGATTGCTCAAGTATCAACATCTCCGTGAATGAATCAAATGAGGGAGAAGTGTATGAGAATCCTTGAGCTAACCTATGAGTGTGAAAGCTAGATACAAAAGCTGCATACTCTGAAGGAAGCTTGTCCAACAAGTTATAAATCAATTGAGCATCCTTTTTGTCAATTCCACAATCCTTTAGCTTTTCTCTTAGCTAAGTTGCTTTTGTGACGTAATCTTGGATTGTATCAAAATCCTTGGGATCCAAAGTTGCGAGTTCACTATCAATCTTGTAGCCCTTAATCTCATCAACTTGACCATACAATTTCTTAAAAATATCCCAAGCCTCTTTAATTGTTGTACACTTATCAATGTGAAAAATGAGGTCATCTGATACATACTTTCTAAGAGTTCCAAGTGCCATAGCATTCTTAGTAAGCCATTCAATTTGAGCATTAGGATCAGCCTTAGGATCAGGTGGTGCTATAATAGTTTCATTTACATAATGAATGAGTCCTTTTTCCATTAGTTTACTCCATGCCTTAATTTTCCATGATGCATAATTATGAGGAGTTAAAAGTGGAAATTTAAGAGAACCCATAGCACCAAAATGAAAAAACACAAAATAGAGAGAGACACAATCACACAAGACACCCCCCAAAATAATCAATCAAGAAATCCCCCCAAAATGGTGATTTTGGCACTTTATACTTAGTGCGTATACAATGGGCCACTTGCAAAATAAGGCAAAGTGGACTTCTGATTTCAATTCACAACTTTTCAAAATGAGATCTAAGAGACTTCAACAAATATTGCTAGTGATCTAAATTGAGATCCAAGCAAAATGCAAGTACCAAATATGCAAAAAATGGTCAAATACTGAAAGTACAATTTCTACTTAAAATCATTGCAAACAGATGGCAGATTATGAAAGTAGATGAAAAAATATGCACTTTAAAAAAAAACGGCACTTGAAAACGAGTCCATATGAGCCCAAACGAAGCCTCCAAAGTTGTAAAAATTGGGATTTCACAATTTCCAAAAAACCTGTATCCAAAAATCAGAAAAATCCTGCACCACTATATAGATCACAAAATTCTACCCCCCCGCAAAAAAAATTGCTCAAAAAAACGAGTCTGGATGAATGAGATATCGCTATTTGAAAATTGTTTGCAAAATTATAATTTCTGGAAAATTTCCGCCGCAGCGTCAAACTTCAAATGCCTCTAGATTTGGTCTCCAAAGTCTAATTTTGATGAAAAAAAAAGGCAAAATTGACTATCTTGGACCTCCTAAATCCAATGGTAACCTCAGATTTAACTGATCAAGCTTCAATACAAACCTGCAATAGAAATCTCCAAAATGCAAACCCCAAATAACATCAAATTTCTCTCAATTAGCAAACCAATGACACTCTAATGGCTCTGATACCATGTGAGATTTTGCCAAGATCAAGAGGCAATGGAAAGAACAAATAAGAGAGATAAAGTATATGATAGAAATAAACTATATTCTATCAAGATGAAAATATTGATCAACTGTATCATCAATCCTTACATACAATAAATATGAGTCTGCTTATATAGGCAAGGCTATATGGATATGTTAGCACACAAACATGACATGTGGCTCAATAAGAAACAAGGGTAGGTAGGAAATAGGTGTGGGTAGGTAGGAGAAACAATATAATATTCCACATGAGGTGGATCACCCACTGAATGTGGAGTGTAACAACAAGATCACACCATAAAAGGTGGAAATTCTCCTACACACACTATCCCAATGTGGCACAAACACCCAAGTGTCTCATACCCAAACTACTATGAAATGCATGTACCTAAGTAAACTGAAGTAAGGTGTAATAATATCAAAGATGAATAATTATTGACACCAACAGACCCCTTACGATACCATACGACCCATAACGACACCATATTGTGTCCTAAGGGGTCATATGGTGTCCTCAGGGGTCATAGGACACCATATGACCCCTTAGGACACCATACAATCCATAACGACACCTAAGGGGTCATATAGTGTCCTATGGCCTCATAGGACAACATATGATTGTTAGGGTTTCAAGCAGATCCGAAGCAAATATGAACTAACAATTATATGTAGATTTAAATACAAAAGATAAAGAAATAAAACAGGACACAATTAACACAGAGATTTAACATGGTTCACCCAGAATGGGTTACGTCCACCATAGACAGCCGTCCAATCTTTCTTATTATCCAGCAAAAATAGTACATCAACCTTACAATGCCTTAAGCATCCCAGCCACTTATAACATGTGTTTTTAGGGAAACAAACAAAGTCAGCCTTTTTAGAGTTTTATTACAATATCGGCTTTCATCAACGGAAAACGGCAAAAAAAAATTTCTTGGGGGCTGCTGCCCTCGAACCCCCGCTTTTTTCGGGGGCTACCGCCCCCGAACCCCTGCCCGGGGCCCGACCCTGCCCCGGACCCTTGTGAGGATACATGCTGAGTGTATAGTACTTTGCTGATCAGTCCCCACATTTCAACAATCTCCCACTTGGAGACTGATCAGGTTCCACACCGAACAATCTCCCACTTGGAGACTAATACTACACGACACCACTATACATGCAACATCCGCTGGATAAAACACTAGGACTTGACTGGTATAAATTCCACAATTATCCATTAAGAAGACCAACAGAAACTGATGAAGAAATCAACTTCTCCTGTGGAACTACCTTTGTGAACATATCGACAGGATTCTCACTTGTGTGAATCTTCTCACGCCGTAACTGACCCTCCTCCAAAACAGTCCGGATGAAGTGGTACCTAAGCTGAATGTGCTTTGTCCTTGAATGAAAAGCAGAGTTCTTCGCAAGATGAATGGCACTCTGGCTATTAGTATACAATGGGTGATCCTCCTGTGCTTGACCCAATTCCTCCAGAAAGTATTGTAACCAAATCATCTCCTTGCTGGCTTCTATAGCAGCAACATACTCAGCTTCAGTGGTTGAAAGTGCAACAACCTTTTGCAGCCTAGAAACCCAACTGACTGTAGTTCCCCTATAGTAAAAACATACCCTGTAGTACTCCTCCGTGAATCAATATCACTCGCCAGATCAGAATCAACAAATCCACTTAGAGCAGTATTAGATCCTTTGAAACATAATGCCTTCGTAGTAGTTCCTTTCAAATACCAAAGAATCCATTTCACAGCATTCCAATGTTCCATACCTGGATTACTCATAAACTTGCTCACAACTCCCACTGCATGTGCAATATCTGGCCTTGTGCATACCATTGCATACATTAGATTGCCAACAGCTGATGAACATGGGATGTTAGACATTTTATTAACCTCTTCCTATGCCTTTGGGCACATCTCTTTAGTCAATTTGAAATGACTAGCCAAAGGTGTACTAACTGCTTTTGCATCCTGCATGTTAAATCTTTTCAACACCTTCTTTATATACTCACTTTGAGACAAATTCAAGGTTCTATTTTTCCTGTCCCGTGTAATCCTCATACCGAGAATTTGCTTAGCTACACCCAAATCCTTCATAGCAAATGACCTGGCTAATTTCTGTTTAAGATCATTTATATGTTGCATGTTAGACCTAGCAACAAGCATGTCATCAACATAAAGCAATAGGATAATATAACTGCCATTATCAAATCTCTTAAAATATACACAATGATCAGAATGACATCTATGATAACCGTGTTCAGCCATGAAACTATCAAATTTTAAATACCATTGTCGGGGTGCTTGCTTTAGGCCATACAGACTTTTCTTCAACCTGCACACCAAGTTCTCCTTACCTTTGACCTCATATCCCTGTGGTTGCAACATGTAAATTTCCTCCTCCAAATCTCCATGGAGAAAAGCTGTTTTGACATCTAATTGTTCAAGATGTAAATCATCTGCAGCCACAAGACTAAGTATAGTTCTAATTGAAGTCATTTTTACAATTGGAGAAAATATTTCATCATAATCTATACCCTTTTTCTGTGCAAAACCTTTTACCACAAGTTTGGCCTTATATCTTTTCTGACCTCCTTCCTCCTCCTTCAGCTGATAAACCCATTTGTTAGGCAAGGCTCCTTTCTCTGCAGGTAAAGGGACTAAGTCCCAAGTCTTATTTTTCATCAAGGAGTCCATCTCCTCTTTCATGCCTAGCTCCCACTGTTGTTTGACATCTACCTGCATTGCTTCTTCATATTCTTCTGGTTCACCAGAATCCGTTAATAAAATAGAATACAAGGAAGGAGAAAATCTTTCAGGGCGTCTACTTGTCCTCATAGAATGTCTAACACTTACAGGAGTTTGTGGGACAATCTTTTGTTTCTAAGCATCAGGTACCTGTGGTATTTCATTTTCAGGAATCTCATCCAACACCACATATTCTTGTTTGTCCTATTCATGCTTCTTTTCTTGCATCTGTTCTTTATACATAACCTTCTCATTGAATATAACATCTCTACTTCTAATTATTTTCTTATTTTCAAAATCCCATAACCGATAGCCATATTCATCTATCCCATATCCAATGAAGGTACATTTCTGAGATTTAGCATCAAGCTTGGTTCTGTTTTCTTTATCAACATGGACAAAAGTTTCACAACCAAAAGTTTTTAGAAAAGAATAATTTACCTTTTTACCAGTCCATGCCTCCTCTGGAATACCCCCATCCAAAGGGGTTGAAGGTCCTCTATTTATCAAATAGACAGCAGTATGTACAACATCTGCCCAAAAATGTAAGGGCAATCCAGCATGCAATCTCATGCTCCTCGCACGTTCCATGATAGTCCTATTCATTCTCTCTGACACACCATTTTCCTGTGGATTTCCTGGTGTATATGGTGAAAATGGATAACGATAATAACAATATTGAAAGGCTAAATGAATTCAACCACAAAAACCTTAGTCTAACAACAACAAAGATCCACCATAACATATGAAGATTACCTAAGACAATGCAAATCAAATGAAATCACAAAGATTATACCTTCACATGTCCAATAGGGTTTTGATCAACATTCTTCCTATCTCCATTAATCTTGCTTGATATATTTGCTCTCAGATTTTATGTGTGCACAAGAGCTCAACAAAGAATGGAATATGGTTGCAAGTAGGATCGTAATGTAGTCAAATTGCATAAAAATGATTAGAATGCATAGAACGATTAGGGTTTGATAATGAAGGAAGTATCCTCTTATATAGAAGACACTATATGAAATGGAAGGATAAGATTGAGAGGTGTAAAAGGAGGTCGGCTATGATTAGAGGGTAGGTAAAAGAAATAATAAAATAATGAAAGGGGTAGGTAGTGTATGAATTAAGAGATGAATGACATGTGTCATGGGTAGAAAAGGTAAATGAATTAATAAAATAAATAAAGATTTATTTAATTAATAGAAGTGGGATCAATTAAATAAATAAGATATTTATTTAATTTAGGAAAAGGATAATTTAAATAAATAAATGTATTTATTTAGATGAGAAATAAGGCTAAAAGAGGATAAATGAATTAATTAAATAAATAAAGATTTATTTAATTAATATAAGAATTAAGCTTAGATAATTAAATAAATAAAATATTTATTTAATTAGACTGGACAATTTTGGGTGTCTACATTTTGCCCCTCTTTGAGACAATGCAGCTTGTCGTGTTGTTTCAAAGAAGATAATATGAACTGATACAGAGTTGCCCCAAGATGGGAATGATATGCCCCCTCAAGAGATTGGATGAAAATGTCTGAAAAGATTGCAGACAATCTCTCGATAAGAAAGAGAGGCTAGAATGGACAGACTGGATAAAGTGACAGAGTCACGAGATAATGAAGACTGACTCGGGAAACGAAGGCTAGGGGTAGGGTAGTCTATAAGTTAGACCATGGGGGAAATACATCCTCATTGTCATCTACACATTCACGAGAGCAGAGTGCAGAGCGAAAATAGAGCAGCAATAGTTAGCAGCGATGGCCTTCATTCATAGATTCGACCGCGTTCGCCGATTTCAGAGGCCAGTAGAGGTAGGAGAGTCGGTAAGTACCGCCAAACCTCCTCGTACTTCGATGCATTTATTATTGTCATTAATGCATGGTAGATAGGGCAATAAATGTGCTTAGACTAGGGTCCAAAAAAGTCCAAAAACGTCCAGGTGCGTCTACGCTCACAAGGCGCGTCTGTGTTTGTGCCAGGCACGTCTGCGTTTGAAACCGCGTTTGTGTCAAATGCGGCCGCGTTTGTGATGTTTAAGTGCGTCTGTGCCAAGAAGGCACGTCTATGTCACCCAGGCGCGTCTGTGTAGAGCATAGGCATGTCTGTGTTGGTTCGACGCGTCTGTGTTTTTCAGGTGCGTCTGTGCAGTCTTTAAGTGTGTTTATGTCAGGTAAGCGCATTTGTGTTTAAAAAATGTGAATTTTTGTCTTCTAGGTGAAATCGACAGTTCTGTGATGAACATATGCTGTCGATTGGATAAGCTGCTGAGAGGATATACTCAAGCAGGTCCTCTAGGGAAAACTAGGATAGAACTAGACACTTTGTGATGAAAAGTGAGTACCAAGATAGAGTACTTTGTGATGAATAGGGAGTACTAATGTAAGCAGCACTTTGTGATGAACAGTGAGTGCAAATGTGAGTAACACTTTGTGATGAATAGTGAGTGTCACACACGTAGTACTTTGTGATGAACAGGGAGTACTACTAGGATAAATAGCAACACTTTGTGATGAATAGTGAGTGTCACTAGGATAGATAGCCATATGCGTTGAGATAAAAAGTAGCATTGTGTGATAAATAGGGAATGCTTCTATGACTGACATGATTGATTTGCTTGACTAGAGGAGTATTTGCCGATGCTGGAGTCACAAGAGAGATTCCCCTCGACTCAGAGATTGCGACCTAAGCTGACAGCCGAGGAGCGAGCTGCTATCGAGGCTATGGGATTGAGACACGTTCTATATGTGCCTGAGTTTTGAGCAAACATGGGACTATTGACTGCGCTGGCAGAGAGATGGCACTCCGAGACATGTACTTTTCATTTGCCGATGGGTGAGATGACAGTCACCCTTGAGGATGTATATCAGATCTTGAGGATACCGATCGATGGGGAGTTGATCCCATACGATCGAGATGGATATAGGGAGGCCCTGAGACGAGTGTTCCAGGACCCAGGACTGGAGATGAGGGCAGGACATGTGGCTTGGGACACTATGACAGCTACAGGGCTAGTGCTGCTAGCAGTGGTAGGAGGAGCGATCAGTGGGTTCTTCTGTCCGGATAGGGTGACACGGGGGTTGGCTATAGACTGGGGAGGAGCACTGGAGACACTGGTGACACAGCACACCAGATATGCCTCGGGACCATGTGTGTTGGCACACCTGTACTATGAGCTGCATCAGTTTGTATATCATGGATCAGTGGGATTGGGCTGCGGGGTGACATTGCTGTAGGTGTGGGCTTACGAGCATCTGCCAGTGACGAGGCTGATACACTTCAGAGGCAGGGGTCATGGATGCAGTTTTTTTCACTTGTATGACATGATCACATCACAGCCACAGATTGGCAGGTTAGAGCACTGGCAGCGGGTGATAGATGATATTGATGTGGTCATATGGAGGCCATATCTAGGATGCGAGCAGTGGGAGGATGATGTAGTTGAGTTTCCCTACACCTTCCAGAGCAGGTACTTGATTGGGCAGATGCCCTATGTGCGGGAGAGGCAGCTAGTGGACAGAGTTGGCAGGCAATTTGGTAGGATCCAGATGATGCCACGGGGCTCAGGCATGTATGCATGGACTGTGAGAGATCAGGCACAGTTTGGGCTCCTGTTATCATATGATCAGGCTGTCACGCAGTTGGTAGAGATGATGCCCCTACCCTGGGACATGTGGCCAAAGATTGAGGATGCAGGCATGGATGCCGAGTACATAGTATACTGGGCAAAGCATCCATTCCCATGCCTAACGGATCCGAGAGAGCCATTGGATGGAGATGGGGGTGGGGATGATGATGATGGTGGAGGTGATGGGGGCAGAGGCCGACGGAGGAGGAGGGGAGTAGTTGGAGAGCGGAGGGTTGCACCACGGAGGGAGGGTGGAGAGGAGAGGCAGGCTCGGGTGGTGAGGGGTCACGGTGGATTGCCGCTATAGGTGCCAGCAGCACAGGGTCCCAGACAGGTATAGGTACAGGGATAGGGACAGATACAGGGACATGTACTAGTATAGGAACAGGGGCAAACACCCGTATAGGGGGAGCCACAGGCAGAGCTAGAGGGGGCTGATGCAGAAGAGGATGAGCTGATAGAGCTGAGGGAGATCTGCCAGGGACAGGCAGATGAGATCCAAGAGTTGGAGAGGGAGAGGGATCAGCTTAGGAGGAGGCTCAGAGATACTGAGCGGGAGCGAGATCAGGCTATTCAGTGTTATACAGAGGCTGAGACACTACTAAGGGCTGGGAGACAGGCAGCAGAGGACATAGGGGTAGGATATGCTTATGTCCTACAGGTAGGGGAGGAGATTGCCTACTGGCGGGATCTCTATTATGGTGCAGTGCCAGCGGATCAGCGGGCGAGGAGCTTCCATAGACCGTTGCATACAGTGATAGCTACGGGAGGGAGCCGGAGGAGACAGGCATCGAGTGGTGGGGTTATGGGTCCGCCACCACCACCAGATAGAGGGGATAGGAGGGATGATCCTAGGGTGGGTTCTTTAGGGGCTCAGATTCCATCGAGGCTAGGCGGCTCCGAGGGAGGGAGTTCATCATAGCCGTAGAGGGCTCCCTATGTATCAGTATTGTACCATTTTTGTATGATGATGTATACATCTGCGGGTGCTTTTGTAGCCATATGATTTTGACATCATTGTATCATGACACTTTATGATTATATATATGAGATGATTCATCTTTGCGGTAGCTATATGCATGTGTACCTATGTGATGAGATGTTCTTATGTGATGCTTATGATATGGATGCAAATATGTATATGATGCAATGCAATATATTTTTTTTTTTTGTTTTTTTATGTTTTATATGTTATGCATGATGCAAATGTGAATGAATGTAATGCAGACGAATATGATAATGCAAATAACTATTTACATGATGAGAATATAAAATGTGCTAACATGTGTTGTGTGCAGGATGTGATGCAGTTGTGATATCTATATGTATGTATGAAATTCTTATATGTGGTAATGCAGGTGCAACTACATGAAATGCAAATATTTTTGGTGTGTCATTATACTCAGTCATGTGATAGCAGGCTACGTGGACTCGAGAAGGACGATGGAAGTCAATCAAGAAAGGGGGATGGAAGAAAGAAGATATGAAAGTGAAAGAGCTTCTTGTGCGTTATCATAATTGAGCTTTATTATGGCAAGTAGGTTATGACAATCGAGGCATATGTTCGACCCAGAAAGTCATTATACCTGCTTGCATGGAGATAAGATAGTCACAAACAAGGAATGCCCCAGTTCACACTAGACTCATAGTGTCCTCATATCCTTGGACAAGTCATAGCATTACTAAGAGACAATCCACAGATAGCAAATACAAAAAGGTGACAATACCCCATCCTCGCCTTTCTAGTCAAAGACATCCTAGAGATAGAATCTTTAGTCAAAGACATCCCGGAAAAGCTAAAAGACATGTCACCAAAAGATAAAATCAAAAGAAAACCAAGACTCGACACCAAAATCCACTGTAGTCCTCAAGTTTAGTGTCTCTTGTCACTTGTATAAGTCTTATTTGATTGTGGTCACAATGTTTACTTTCACAAAAAGGATAGATAGCACTGAACCATAATGTTGTCTGAGTCTGCTGAAAGATTTGATTTGTTGAAGCCCATTGTTGCTGTTGTGTCTCATCTGAAACTGACTGAATCCATGAAGCTGATACTTTATTGTGGAGAAGATGAAACTTTATTGCGGATCTGTGATGCAAAAGTTGCTTTATTGCGGATTCTGCGCGGATAGACATAAGGAAGCTGGAAGACACTGTACTCCTCAAAACATGTGATGTTCTTAGTTCCACACCCATCACTAGACGTAGGATTTGCCTTAGCCACAGATAGGATCTGATTTATTATGGATGGAAAGGGAGTGAAAAGGGAGGTTTATTATGAATGGCTAACCAATCTTAGGTAGATCAATAACAAGCCATGATGGGAATGGGTAAGTTTATTCTGGATGAATTGGTTGTGAGTGTGTGCAAATTGAAAGGATGAAAATGAATCCTGAAGGAGGGAGGTGCAATGTCTCTACACATGGCACTGGTGACCCATTTTTCACCATGGTACTTGCCTAGGGCGCCACTGAAGTGGTTTTCACCGTTGGATGAAATTATTTCTCTTTACTTTTTTTGATTTTTCAATGTTTTTTTTTTTTTGTTTTTATAATATTTTTTTTTTTTTTGCATTTTCGAATTAGGATATTCCAAAGAGCTATGTGTAGAACCTACGAAGGTGCATGCTATTGATAGGATCCTCCAAAGGTTCACCTTCTGTAGTTGAGAGCTGATATGCACCAGATCCATATGCTGTTGTAATGATGTAGGGACCAAGCCAATTTGGTTCGAACTTACCCTTCTTCTCTCTGTCTTGTTGATTTTTGGGGTTTTCTCTAAGAACCAAATCACCTACCTCAAATATGTGAGGTTTGACCTTGTGATTGTAGCTGCGACTCATTCGTTGTTGGTAAGCCTTGAGATGATTAAAAGTAGTTTGTCTTCGTTCATCCAATAGTTCCAGCTCTTGTAAGCGGGAGACCCTATAGTCTTTATCACTGATGATGTTTTGCAAAGAGACCCATAAAGAGGGTAGCTCGACCTCAATAGGCAAGATAGCTTCAGTGCCATAGACAAGTGAATAGGGTGTAGCTCCTGTAGGTGTGCGAACACTTGTGCGGTAAGCCCAAAGTGCAGGATTAAGTTGGATATGCCAATTACGGCCAACATCATCGACTGTCTTCTTTAGGATTTTAAGGATTGTTTTATTATATGCCTCAGCTTAGCCATTACCTTGGGGATAATATGGTGTGGAGAAACGATGGGAAATATGGAAGCGGTCACAAGGTTCATGAACATCCTGATTTTTGAAGGGACGCCCGTTATCAGTGATAATGGAAACAGGAATACCGTATTGGCAAATGATATAATTGAGGATGAATGTAGCAATCTGTTTTCCAGTGACTTGTGTGAGAGGCACAGCTTCAATCCATTTTGTGAAATATTTTGTGGTAGTGATAATGAATTTATGCCCATTGGAAGAAGGAGGGTGAATCTTGCCTATGAGATCGAGTCCCCACTGACAAAAGGGCCAAGGAGACGCAAGTGGTTGAAGTTCTTGTGCTGGTGCATGTATGAGATCTCCATGAATTTGACATTGCTTACATTTATTGACAAACTGATATGAGTCTTTTTCCATATTGGGCCAGTAATATCCAGTCCTGATGAGTTTCTTGGCCAAGGTAGGACCACTAGCATGTGGACCACATATCCCTTCATGCACTTCACATAGCGCAATCTGGGCTTCGTCGCTTTCTAAACATCTAAGAAGAGTGCCATCTAGACCTCGCCAGTATAGGATATTAGCTAAAATGACATAACGAGAGGATTGGCGAATAAAAGTGCGATGTTGGTTATTTGATAGATTAGGAGGTAGGATATTGTCACGTAGGTATGTGAAAATGGAACCATATAACTGGGACTCAGGACCGACAACACATATCATCTCAGTAGGCATGATCTCATATGAAGGAACCAAAAGGTTATCCACCAAGAACTCATAGCGGGTCTCATTTGGAGATAGATCAATCGGTGAAGCAATTGTAGCCATGGCATCTGCGGCGCAATTTTGCTCTCTTGGTATCTGCGCAAAGTCTATCTTTGTGAAGTGTTGTTTCAGGTCATCCACCATTTGTTTATAAGGCATTAATTTTTCATCTTTTGTTTGGTAATCATCAGTTGCTTGATGGATGACAAGTTGGGAGTCCCCAAAAACACGAAGTTCCTGGATCTTCCATTGAACTGCAATTCGTAAGCCTGTTGTTAATGCCTCATATTCCGCTATATTGTTAGTGCAAGGAAATGATAAGCAGTCTGATTTCAGTATGGAATCCCCTTGAGGAGTTATAAAGAGGATGTCGGCTCTTGCCCCGTGCTGTGTGTATGAGCCGTCGAAGTAAAGTTGCCATGGCTTTGTATGTGACATTGTTAAAATAGATTCATTTGGAAATTCTGAACTTAGAGGAACATCATCTATCATGGGAGCATCTGCTAATTGATCTGTGATGGCTTGTCCTTTTATGGCTTTTCTGTCCACATACTCGATGTTGAATTCACTCAGGATCATTACCCATTTGGCTAGTCGCCCAGTAAGTGTTGCTTTATTGAGAAGGTATTTCAATGGGTCTATCCTTGCAACTAACTTAGTCTTATGAGTGAGCATGTAATGTCGTAATTTCTGCGAAGCAAAGACCACGACGAGACATGCACGCTCAATTGGTGTGTAGTTTAGCTCATATCCCACCAATATGCGACTGATATAGTATACTGCTTTTTCTTTGCCTTCAGCAATTTGTTGTGCTAAGAGTGCCCCCAGTGCTGTTGGAGTAGCTGATATGTATAGTAATAGAGGCTGATCTGGAACTGGTGGCATCAGAACTGGCGGATTCAGAAGATAATCTTTGAGCGTCCGGAAAGCCTGTTGACAGTTATCATCCCATTTGAATTTGATGTTTTTATATAGCTGGTGCTGAAAAGGATTACACTTATTTGTCAGTTGTGCTATGAATCTTTGAATGGACTAGAGTCTGCCTTGTAAGGATCGAAGTTGCCTGATATTTCTTGGTGGTTGCATTTCCAAGATGGCTTTGACTTTTACTAGATCAACTTTGATTCCTTTTTTGGATATAATGAATCCTAGGAGCTTCTCGGAGGTTACTCCAAAGACACATTTCTTGGGGTTTAATCTTACTTTGTATTTTTCCAACCGATCAAAGATGACTGAAAGTATGTTCAAATGTGTATTTCTATCTATTGATTTTCCCAAGAGGTCATCGACATAATCTTCCATGGTTACGTGCATGAGATCATGAAAGATAGTAGTCATGGCTCTTTGATATGTAGCACCTACATTTTTTAGCCCGAAGGGCATGACATTCCAGCAGAAAGTTCCCCAAGGATAAGTGAATGATGTTTTGTGTTGATCCTCGGGTGCAATCCTTATTTGATTATAACCAGAGAATCCATCCATTAATGATAACATTTCATGACCTGCTGTGAGATCAACAATCAAGTCAATATTTGGTAATGGGAAGTCATCCTTTGGACAAGCTTTGTTGATGTCTCTGAAATCTGTACCTATTTTGATGCTGTGATCTGGTTTGCTGACAGGCACTAGGTTAGAGATCCATTCAGGATAATCAATTGGGCGTATGAATCCGACATCCAATAATTTCTCAAGTTCTGCTTTGACTAGTAATGCCACTTGTGGATGCATCTTTCTTAATTTCTATTTCATTGGTTTTGCCCCCATTTTAACTGTCAAATGATGCATTACCAAATCCAGGTCTAATCCAGGCATATCAGCATATGACTAGGCAAAGTTGATTTGTCATTCTTTGAAGAAACTTATGAATTTTGACCTTTCTAACTCTGTCAATGATTGAGCTAGGAATATGTTATGTGGAACCCCTTCTGTACCAATGTTTGTCTTGATAGTCTCCTCTACCAACATGGATGAATTTTCCTCATATGATGCAGGGAGAATGTCGAGCCTTCCATCTTCAGGTGCCTCAGAGAGGTTTTCACCCTTAGATACGTCCTTTCTTTTTACTTTTTTGGGGTCAGATAGTGCCACATTGTGGTTTTTTCCATAAGACCCTTGATTTGTTCTTATTTTTACATTTTTATGACTGGAAGGTCCGACACCCTCACCAAAATATGCCACGCTGTTGAGTTCTATAGTGTATCCCGCTTTATGGTCCCCAGGAGGAAGATCATCTCGTATGCCTAGATAGTAAATAAAAGCTTCATCATTTTGGAATGTGTCAAACTGTGCAGGTCCTTGATGATCCCAGTCAATGAGTTGGTGGTGAACAAGGGAAAGGCCATTAATGTCTTCGAAGTTAGCAGGGCTAAGAGTGAAGATGCAGTTATATTCGGGTATGTCAAGGTAATTATAGAGGTCATCGATGGCACTCTCCTCATCAGTCTCAATTGCAAACGAATCCAAATTATCATCACTAGTAGCACATTTTGGGACAGGTGTTCTCATCCTATGTGATTTCAACCTAGGACCTTGAGACAAGGACTGTGCAGAATCCTCATGGGTTGTTTCTTGACCAACTCTGAACTTGTTATAGAATTCCTCTTCTTCTGTGGGTTCATCTGGCTCTCTGAATGTCTCGGTGAGCTCATAGTCACTAGAAGACTTGTCTGAACCCCATTCCCATTCATTGGAGTCCGTGGAATAGCGATCCTCTTGTTGAATTTTGGCAGCTTTGATTTGTAAGGCTTCTTCTATCCTTTGGGTGTGGACCTTGGAAGTTAAGAAACCAAGTCCTTTTGAGCATTCCTTTTTGAAAGTCAATTCCGGTTGTAAAGGTTCAATGATGCCTTCCTTTCATAACCCAAGAGGGCTTTTTCCATCGTACTCGAATTTTTGTAGAATTTTGAAGCCTTTGCCATATTTCTCACATGGTAGACTGATGTGATCTTGCGTGTCATCCTCAATGTCTTTGTAAAACATTTTGTATAAATCTTCCTCTTCTAGTTCACCCCATCTTTGAAAGGTAGTAGGGTCCCATTTGAGTATCATGATGGATACTTGCTTGTTAGGATGTGGTCTTCCATATTCTTTTGGGGAACTCATGACTTGTCGTAAGTACATGGTCTGATTTAAAGTGTATTCCCCCATGCCCTTGTCTTGAAACTTGCCTTTAAGCTAACCTTGTTTTGATGTCAAAGGTTTTAATGACTCAGGATCAATGTATGCCGAGGAAGGAACAACTTCATGATTACTAGGAATGATGGTCTCAGTTTTTGATCTCAGGTTATTGTAGTATATGAATGGATTAGGATCGTCGTTAACTGTTACTTCTACTCCATTGTGAGGAAACTTAATGCATTGGTGATATGTAGATGGGACTGCCCTCATTTCATGAATCCAAGGACATCCTAGTAATATGTTATAAGTGAGATCTAGATCCAAGACTTGACAAATCACATCCTTTGTAACTAGCCCAACTCTGAGAGTTAGGGTGACCATGCCCTTGGATGAATGCTCTTCTTCATCATATGCCTTGATGGTGATTTGATTTGTAGAATTCACAGCCTTATCAGAATATCCCAATTGTTTAATAGTGCTCAATGTACAAATGTTTAGACCTGCTCCTCCATCTATCAAGACTCTTTTTATTCGATGTTTGTGTATGAAGGCTTCAACGTGTAGCGGTGCATTATGTGGCTGACTTACAGATGCGTCATCAGCTTCTGTGAATGTAAGGGAATGTGGAACGGAAAGGTATCCCACCATGGCTTGAAACTGGTCCACGTTCAGATCAGTAGGGATGGCAGTTTCTCTCAAGATTTTTTCAAGAATAGCTTTATGTGCGGGGGATATGCGTAATAGCTCAAGGATGGAGATGAGCGTGGGTGTCTTCCCGAACTGTTCTACAAGATCATACTCAGGTTTGGTTGATGAAGAAGCGGTGTTCTTAGTTGAAGCCCCTTGCAAAGTGATTTTACCATGGCGGGTTGTAACATGACATTCAGAGGTAGGTTCGGAAGAAGATCCAACACCTTTTAGGACAATCTTGGGTCTCCGGGTAGAATTCTCAGACGTTTTATCCTTGATGATAATGGTAGAGACATAATTATCCATCGAGATGTGATTGATAGTTGAATCATAGTTGTAGGATGTTCTGGTATAGTTGGTTTGGTCATCTGTGGCTTTAGCTTTTCCCTTGTCATGCTTTGGGAATGGTTCCTTAAACATATCATGTTCTTGATTGGATGAGTGCCCTTAAATCTCAATGTCACCCCTATCAATGAGATCTTGTATGATGTTCTTCAGTCGATGACAACTTCCTATCTTATGACCCTTGCTCTTATGAAATTCACAATACTCATCATCATTCCACCAATTTGGTTTAACCTTTGGCTCATATGGAGGAAAATCTGGAATAGTGATTACCTTGTTTGCCACTAGCTTTTTGAAAACTGACTCAAGTGGTTCTCCCAATGGAGTGTACTTCCTTCCTGATCTGGAAGTTGTTTGAGTATTCACTTGATTGTTTGTAGAGCTTGATTTTGAAAAGATGAATTTGGGTCGCACTGTGTTGGCGTCAACAACACCATCATTGACTGTGTTCTTGTTTTTATTCCAAAATCTTGGCTTGTCTTTTCCCTTAAAGTCATCTTCGTTTTCCTTGAATATCTTAATGACTCCTTGTTCAATTAGGACCTTTTCTGTCACTAAGCCTTTTTCAATGATGTCCTTGAAGGTAGACAAACAAGCTTTCCTTAAGTCATAGCCAATCTCTTTGTTAACATTCTGGGTGAACATTTATACCATTTGTTTTTGTGGAATTTCACAAGAGCATCTGCTAGCTAGATTCCTCCATCTTTGTAAAAATGATGCAAAAGACTCTCCCTCTTTTTGCTTGGTGTTGCACAAGGTAGTGACTAATATGTCTGTCTCTATATTGTTTGAATAAATGCCTCTGCTAAGTCACCCCATGACTTAATGCCAAGTGGAAGTTGGGAGAACCATTCCATAGCTTGATCACCTAGGCTCTGTGGGAATAATCTCATCAAATATGTCTCTTCTGCTGCTACCTCAATGCAAGCTGTGAAAAACTGTCTTATGTGTGCCTTAGGATCCCCTTTTCCTCTATACTTATCAAATTTAGGCATCACAAAGTGTGTAGGAAAAGGAGGCATTGGAATGCTCTTGTCAAATGGATAAGGACATATGTCTCTCATTATGTATGTTGGCTTTGGTTTATTTATGTCCTCCATTTTCTTTTGTAAATCCCTGATTTGTTGCTCCAAATTATTCTTAGGTGGAGATCGACTTCTTGGACCATACCCCATGCTTAAGGCACCAATTGGAGGAGGAGCATGTTGCATATATGGATGATATTGATCATACACATGTTCATATGGAGGAGGTCTATAGTGATGGTGTGTATATGGACCACTTGGTATAGATTCATGTTGAGGAACACCATATCTATTTTGTGCATGTATACCATACTCTACATGCATGTCATGTTCTAATGTGTTGCCCCCAAATTTGACACGGGGTTTCCTTGTGTCCAAATTTTGAGCATGCCTTTGAATATCCAATTGCTTTGATGGTTGATCCTTAGCATTGGTATGTGATTGAGCATATCTGTCTGCATAAGACCTCCATAATGGTCTGCGAAGGTGAGTATCATATGCTTGACCATGTGTGTATGGGACCTCTGATTTTTGAAATAGAGATGATGGTGATTCATGTACCATATGTGGTCCTCTATTGCCTCCACTATTAGGCCTTCCTTGATCCATGTTGGAGTGAGTTTGTTGCAAAGGTCGATTTTCCATGATTTGAGACATGTCAAAATCATGAGGTATCTTGGCTCCACTTTGTGCCATCATTTGTAAGAAGTATTGTCTATCCCTCCTCATTATTTCCTCAACCAATTGATTGAAATGGGGATTCATAATGGATTCTTCCACATCTGCTAAATGTACGAAAAAGTTGTCCATATTGTCATTGTGTGTAGCATTGTTGTTTGTAATGTCCATGTTCTCAACATTTGGAATGTTTCTATAGGCATCCATGTCAGGTAATGTGGTATGATCAGAATTGAAAAAGATATCATTCTCATACTCATAAGAACTCATGTTTGCGGACTCTTGAGCCTCTTTAGTTTCTCTCCTAGATCTTTGAAGATGGGTTTCAACCATGAACTAGGTATTGACCGAGATGTGTGAGACTAGATGAAAAATGGAAAAAGTATGGAAGACTAAGAGTTGGATGGAATGTAAATGAATCTGAGGTGTACTTGCAATGTCCAAAGTGTAAGACCAAGTATGTATGTAGTAAAGTAGGTGTGACTTCCAAAGAGAGGATAGTTTCTCTTGATGAGGTAAGTTGACCTTGACTCTAAGTAAGACCAAATGAGACCCAAAGGTAAGAAACCTTGATGAGGGACTACTTAGATGCTTGATCTCACTGGCTCCACCCTCGGCACTCACTTCTCGGGTCAGCCAAGCATCAGTCCCCACGAAAACTCCCCATGGTGAACTTTGTATCTCTACTAAGAACCATATGTGTGTGGGCCCCTACCAGAGGTCCGACCTCCTGCCCCAACAACTAGAAGGATTTGGGCTTCTAAAACAAAAAGGTGCTAGTAAGGGCATCCGCTCGTGTGGCCATACATGTGACACTTTCAGCTCTGTAAATACAGAAGGCTCCCAGCCGGTAGGGGTTACGCCCTACAACTGATCAAATAAATTTGATCAAACGGGTTTATGGGGAGACATAGTGTCGGTATGAACTAATAAACACACGTTATCCATAGTTTTCACCATGAATACAGTTGTTTATAGTGGTTCAGAAGAGGTGGGTTTTCCTCGCTACCACTTGGGTCATTCTCTTCTCACTAGTAGTCCTAATGACCACATAGGAAGATAGGCCCTCTAAAGATTAAACAAAAAGAGCCTATTGCTCAAGACACAAAAGACAATGATTCAATTTTAATGCACCAATTGAAGTGTTTGCTAGTCTATGAAAACAAGGCACATAATAAAAATCCAAAAACCCTTGCCAAGGACCTGCACCAAAGAGTTGTTAGTAGTTTGGATTGTTTCAAATGATCACCCCTTCCTGCAAGCACACAAGTTAGGTAAATTTTAAACCCAAAAGACTTTGTGAAAATAGGGGCCCTTCAACCAAACGATTTTGCTTTCAAGACAAGCTGCACCAATTTCATTAGCTAGATCTGAAAATGTTAGCGCAAAATAAATCAGATCTAAAACCCTAAATGCAAAATCCAAAACTGAATCAATAAAACCCAAAATTTGAAACTGGTGAACATAGATGCGATTACAGTCAACACAGACGTGACTTGGTGACACAGACGTGGTTCTGTGAGACACAGACACGGCTGCAGAACTCAGACGCGATTTCTAGACACAGACGCATCTAAAAACACCTCAGACGCGACTCAATAACACATACGCGCTTTCTCGAACCTGCAAAATAATAAAAACTGCCAGTAACACAGACACGATTCGAGATGTCGCAGACGCGCCAGAAAAACAAAAACGCGATCCGAAAATTCGTAGACACGGGAATATCAAAATGCTGCCGAAAACGTCAGATCTGCAACTTCAAAATACAAAATCTGCAACAAGGATGTTAAATGCAAAAGGGATAAGAGTTCCACTGGGCATGCCAAAATGTATATGGTGAAAATGGATAACGATAATAACAATATTGAAAGGCTAAATGAATTCAACCACAAAAACCCTAGCCTAACAACAACAAAGATCCACCATAACATATGAAGATTACCTAAGACAATGCAAATCAAATGAAATCACAAAGATTATACCTTCACATGTCCAATAGGGTTTTGATCTCCATTCTTCCTATCTCCATTGATCTTGCTTGATATATTTGCTCTTAGATTTTATGTGTGCACAAGAGCTCAACAAAGAACGGAATGTGGTTACAAGTAGGATCGTAATGTAGTCAAATTGCATAAAAATGATTAGAATGCATAGAACGATTAGGGTTTGATAATGAAGGAAGTATCCTCTTATATAGAAGACACTATATGAAATGGAGGGATAAGATTGAGAGGTGTAAAAGGAGGTCGGCTATGATTAGAGGGTAGGTAAAAGAAATAATAAAATAATGAAAGGGGTAGGTAGTGTATGAATTAAGAGATGAATGACATGTGTCATGGGTAGAAAAGGTTAATGAATTAATTAAATAAATAAAGATTTATTTAATTAATAGAAGAAGTGGGATCAATTAAATAAATAAGATATTTATTTAATTTAGGGAAAGGATAATTTAAATAAATAAATGTATTTATTTAAATGAGAAATAAGGCTAGAAGAGGATAAATGAATTAATTAAATAAATAAAGATTTATTTAATTAATAGAAGAATTAAGCTTAGATAATTAAATAAATAAAATATTTATTTAATTAGACTGCTTTTGCTTTCGAATCCCATTTAAGGAACAACAATCTTCAAATGCTTTGCTGCAATACTCACCTCCATTATCCGATCTGAGACACTTCAACTTTTTTCCTATCTCATTCTCAACCAAAGCTTTCCATTTCTTAAAAGTTTCAAAAACATCTGATTTTTGTTTTAGGAAATATACCCATGTTTTTCTGGTTGAGTCATCAATAAAAATAACATAATAACAAGAGCCACCAGGAGATGATACCTGAGCCGGTCCCCATACATCTGAATGTACAAGCTCTAACTTCTCACTCTTCTTCTCTTTCCCAACCTTGAGAAATCTGACTCTTTTCTGTTTACCATAAACAAAGTTTTCACAGAACTCTAAATCTATCTTCTTTAGTCCTGGCAATAGATTTTTGGAGTGAAGGATTTTCATCCCTTTCTCACTCATGTGCCCAAGCCTATTGTGCCACATTATCGAATCTGTTCTTGCAACATTTATTGTTGTTGTCCCTGTAGTAACTTTATCTGTAGCAGCTAAGGTAGAGTAAGTGTTACTAGTACATAGATGTACTGTGCCTACCTTCATACCTTTAGCTACTACTAATGATCCTTTTGTGACCTTCCACATACTGTTTGAGAAGGTAACTATGCAACCTTCACTACCTAGTTGCCCTGCAGAAATTATATTTCTTCTTAAATTAGAAACATGTCTTACCTCCTGCAGAAACTAGTCATTACCATTCTGCAACTTGATCTTTATCTTTCCTTTTCCAACAATTTGACAGGGCTCATCATCACCCAAATATACCTGTCCAAAATCATCTTGAACATAATCTAGAAAATATTTTCTATGGGGTGTAGCATGAAATGAAGCCCCAGAATCTATTACCCAGGAATCATTAACATTATCCAAACATAAGATTAAAGCATCTTGTAAAGTATTACTTGCAATATTATCTTCCTTACTGTCATTTTCATTTTTGTCTCCTTCTTTGTTTTTCTGAGACCAACAGTCTTTCTTTAGATGACCAGGCTTTCCGCAGTACCAGCAATCTTTCTTTCCTCTAGATTGAGAGCATCCTTTCTTTGACTTCCCTCGTGACTTCTCATTCCCAGGGCCTTTTCCTATTTCCTTTGATCTTCCTCTGTTCTCCACATTCAAAACACTACCCGATGATGTTGAAGTCTCACCTGTACTTTTCCTTCACATTTCCTCACTTAGGATAATACCAACAATATCATCAAATACCAAAGTATTTTTACCAGGGACAGAGTTACTTACAGCCATAACCAAGCTATTCCAGCTTTCTGGCAAAGAACATAAAATCAAGAGAGCCCTAACCTCTTCTGCAAAGGTAATTTTTACCGAAGACAATTGACTAGTAATTGTATTAAATTCATTTAAGTGCTCTGCTACAGATCCTCCCTCACTCATTTTCAAATTAAACAAGTGCTTCATAAGAAATACCTCATTTGAAGTCGAGGGTTTCTCATACAACTTAGCCAATGTTGCCATCAAATCTACAGTCGTTTTTGCTTCTGTTATATTGAATGCTATAGACGACGCAAGGCACAATCGAATGGATCCCAGTGCCTTTCTATATAAAATGTCCCACTCTTCATCTGATATTGTGGTCGGTTTCTTTGCCTTTCCTTCCAATGGCCACCACAAATCCTTTTGATACAGGTAATCCTCCATCTGCATTTTCCATAACTGATAATTCTAGCCGTTAAACTTTTCGACCTTGAATTTGGAATCCTCCATTGCTCCCACTCAAGTCTAAAAGTCCTGCCAATTTACAGAAAACCTCGCTCTGATACCAATTGTTAGGGTTTCAAGAAGATCCGAAGCAAATATGAACTAACAATTATATGCAGATTTAAATACAAAAGATAAAGAAATAAAACAGGACACAGATAACACAGAGATTTAACGTGGTTCACCCAGAATGGGTTACGTCCACCATACATAGTCGTCCAATCTTTCTTATTATCCAGCAAAAATAGTACATCAACCTTACAATGCCTTAAGCATCCCAGCCACTTATAACATGCGTTTTTAGGGAAACAAACAAAGTCGGCCTTTTTAGGGTTTTATTACAATGTCAGTTTTCATCAACGAAAAATGGCAAAAAAAAAGACCCCGACGAGGATACATACTGAGTGTACAGTACTTTGCTGATCAGTCGCCACATTTCAACAATGACCCCTTAGGTGTCCATACAACCCATAACGACACCATATTGTGTCCTAAGGGGTCATAGGACACCATATGAACCCTTAGGACACCATACGACCCATAACGACACCATATTGTGTCTTAAGGGGTCATATGGTGTCCTAAGGGGTCATATGATACCATATGACCCCTTACAACACCATACGACACCATACGACACCTAACGACACCATATTGTGTCCTAAGGGGTCATATGGTGTCTTAAGGGGTGATAACACCATATGACCCATTAAGACACAATATGATCCCTAACGACACCTAAGGGGTCATATGGTGTCCTATGGTCCCATAGGACACCATATGACCCCTTAGGTGTCCATATGACCCATAACGACAGCATATTGTATCCTCAAATAAAAATTTGTCAAAGATTCTTTGAAATGGTAAAGCCCTTTTATGTCAAAATAAATCACACACGCACAACTTGTTGTTGTAGAGTACATATTGAATTTTCTAACCATTATGATGTTTATCAACCTGTATGTATAGATCTGCATGCTAACAATTTTTTGCAGGAATGCAACATAAATGGTCCACCGACATCTTCAAGGGAATTCATATCTAGCATCTTATGTGAAAGAGTGGATGGTCAAGTATATTACAATAAGTGTTGCTTGGATGGCACATGTGTTGATTGTGGTAGATTCTGACATTTACAAATTTGTCAACATATGGATATTGGACAAGAAATTGGTAATGAATTAGTAGAATTTGGAAAATATAAGACAGTGGCCTACATGCTAAAACATGGAAAAGAAGCAAAAAGGTGTGAATTGGTTAGTGAGAAGATTCCAATGTATCAATTTATGGGCATCTTTCATGAGAATATAGTGTATGAGTATGCAAGGCATAACCATCGAGCTCATTGGTTGGACTCTCAATTTAAGCTATGTAAGGACACATTTCCACTTCATACAATTGTTTCAATTGTTGACTTTGCAGAGAACTACACACTACAACTGCAAAACGAGGTGCAATCACAATATTAAAACTCCACACAAGTTACCATATTTGTGCATATAGCATTCATTCATGCACATGATAGTATGGAAGAGGATAGGAAGATATTGAGGGAGTATCATTTTTACATTAGTGATGATCGCTCACACTCTACAGAGTTTGTGCAAGGTTGTTTTAAGATATTCTACGATGATTTGGCTAGCCGAGGCATATCATTCCGTCAACATATCATATGGTCAGATAATTGTGCATCACAATTTAATAAATCTCAAATGTTTTATTGGTTAAGTAGGATGCATAAGTTGACTTCTATTCAACATATGTGGAATTTCTCTGAGGCTGGGCATGGAAAAGGGGAGCATGATGGTGCAGGAGCATGTATTAAAAGAGCTTTAGCATGAGAAGAGTTAAAGTACAAAGGGAATGCAAACTTTAAAGATGCAATATCAATTGTTCAATGGTGCAATGATACAATTGGTCCAGGTAATCAAGGTAAGTCTTCAGTTCACAGATTTTTTTGGTTGGTAGATGATACTAACATTGCAAAATTAGAAGATTGTTGTACATTGACAGGATTGAGTGAGCTGCACTCTTTCAAAAGCTCTAATGCAGGTTCATGGACTATCCATACGCAGCAGATGGCATGTTATTGTTCTTCATGTAGAGATGGTGCCTATAATGACTGTGAGTCAAAGGAGTGGGTGGACGAATGGTGTATGAGGCCTCTAATCCCACTGGAGACATACTGACCTTCGAGTGCACTACAACTCACATAGATGGAAGCATCAATTGACTTTGACCATGTGTCAGATTTAGTCTAGCCAGGTAAATTATCCACATGCAATTTTTTGTCCTTTAATATTTTACCTTAGTTGTTTGCTAAATTATTCTCACTTTATCATTGCAGGGCATGTTTATGCAGTAATTGAAGCTGAAGACAATGAAGAAGGAACAAATTATTACCTGTGTCATTGTGTGGACACAAAAAAGAAATTGGATCACCCTATGGTAGATGGAGAAAATATTGAGTAGCCCATAGGATCAATAGTTGTTACTGGTACATGGCTTAGAAGGTACCCAGTGAAGAAGTCTAACTTGTGGTTGTTTGAGGACTTTGAGACACATAGGAAGATTCTTCATTATTCTAACCATTTTGTAGCTTTGAATGTTCATTTGATCAGATATGGGGGTAGACCACTAAACAAGAACCTATGGAAGGTTCGTGAGTCTGACCATGAGGCCCTACTAGACACAATAAAGAGTAGAGAAGATCCAGATGGTTCATTGGATTAAATGTAAATGTAAAAAATTGTAATATCAATCTTATTTGAATATATGTACATGACTTATATTTTTTACTACTCAAGGCTTTGTAATATAAAAAATTGTATTTTTGTCTTGTTTTGTGTGATTTTATGTAAATAATGTCATTTTGGACCATTAGAGATCACATGGGATCATTTCGTGAAGTATACCCTGCTAATATGGTAAAAGATGTAAAAATTGCTCATTTGTTTTTAATCACTCAAAGTGTGAAAAATTGTCAAAATTCGGCATGGTTTTTCTCGATGTTAGTGACATGTAAGAACGATCCATTTGATCCTATGGGGTCATGTTATGGCACTCTAAAAAAGTGTCTCTCGGTTTCGGTAGACTTGTATCCAATTGCTCATGTCGACTCTTTCTCGGTTGCGATAAAAACCGTCAGATGAGTTCAATGAAAAGTTGCACAATGCCCCATCTTTCAATCCGCTCATCGCGACACCAAACCATTAGCTTGTACATGTCGTGGTGGCCCCATTTATGCTAGGAATGCCTTCTTTTTTCTCTCCAACTCGCCCGATCGTTGCGGGCCACACCGTAGTAACGAAATCGCTCGAGTGCTCAAATTGCTCAAAGTTGTCAATATTTGACATTGCGTTTCAGGGTGCCCATTAATCATAAGAATGATCCATCTAATCCTATGAGGTTGTGTTATGGCACTCTAAAAAATCCTCTATTGGTTTCAGTAGAATCGGATACAGTTGCTCGTGGCGACTCTTTCTCGGTTGCGACAAAAAATGTCAAATGAGTTCAATGAAAAGTTGTACAATGCCCCATCTTTCAATCCGCTCATCATGGCACCATACCGTCATCTCGTACATGTTGGGGTGGCTGGTTTTATGCTAGGAATGCCTTCTTTTTTCTCTCCAACTCGCCCAATCGTCGTAGGACACACCCTAGCAGCGAAATTGCTGAAGTGCTCAAATTGCTCAAAGTTGTCAATATTCGGCATCACATATCTCGGTACCCGTTAATTATAAGAATGATTCATCTAATCCTATGGGGTTGTGTTATGGCACTCTAAAAAATCCTCTCTCAGTTTTGGTAGACTCGGATCCAGTTGCTCGTGGTGACTCTTTCTCGGTTGCAACAAAAAGCTTCAGATGAGTTCAATGAAAAGTTGCACAATGCCCCATCTTTTAATCTGCTCATCGCGGCACTGAATATTCAACTCATACACATCGGGATGGTCGGGTTTACACTAGGAATGCCTTCTTTTTTCTCTCCAACTCACCCGATCATTGTGGGCCACACCTTAGCAGTGAAATCACACAAGTGCTCAAATTTCTCAAAGTTGTCAATATTCAGCATCATGTTTCTCGGCACCCATTAATCATAAGAATGATCTATCTGATCTTGAGGGATCGAGTTATGGCACTCTAAAAAATCCTCTCTTAGTTTCGGTAGACTCAGAACCAGTTGCTCCTGGCGACTCTTTATTGGTTGTGACAAAAAGCGTCAGATGAGTTCAATGAAAAGTTGCACAATGCCCCATCTTTCAATACGCTCATCCTAGCACCGCACCGTCAGCTCGTACACATCAGGGTGGACTAGTTTACATTAGGAATTCCTTCTTTTTTCTCTCCAACTCGCCCGATCATTGCGGGACACACCCTAGCAGTGAAATCGCCCAAGTGCTCAAATTGCTCAAAGTTGTCAATATTCGGCATCATGTTTCTCAGTGCCCATTAATCATAAGAATGATCTGTCTGATCCTACGAGGTCATGTTATGGAACTCTAAAAAAGCCTCTCTCGGTTTCGGTAGACTCAGATCTAGTTGCTCATGGCGACTCTTTCTCGGTTGCGACAAAATGTGTCAGATGAGTTCAATGAAAAGTTGCACAATGCCCTATCTTTCAATCCTCTCATTGCAACACCGAACCGTTAGCTCGTATGCATTGGGGTGGTTAGGTTTATGCTAGGAATGCCTTCTTTTTTCTCTCCAACTCGCCCAATCGTTGTGGGCCACACCCTAGTAGCGAAATCGCCCAAGTGCTCAAATTGCTCAAAGTTGTCAATATTCGACATCGAGTTTCTCGGTTCCCATTAATCATAAGAGTGATCCATTTGATCATGTGGGGTCATGTTATGGCACTCTAAAAAATACTCTTGGTTTCAATAGACTTAGATCTAGTTACTCGTGGTGACTCTTTCTCGGTTGCGACAAAAAACGTCAGATGAGTTCAATGAAAAGTTGCACATTGCTCCATCTTTCAATCCGCTCATCGCGGCACCACACCGCCAGCTCGTACACATTGGGGTGGGTGGGTTTATTCTAGGAATGCCTTCTTTTTTCTCTCCAACTCGCCTAATCATTGCGGGACACACCCTAGCAGCGAATTCGCACAAGTGCTCAAATTGCTCAAAGTTGTTAATATTGGGCATCGCATTTCTCAGCACCCGTTAATCATAAGAAAAATCTATTTGATCCTGTGGGGTTGTGTTATGGCACTCTAAAAAAGCCTCTCTCAGTTTCGGTAGAATTGGATCCAATTGCTCATGGCGACTCTTTCTCATTTGCGACAAAAAGTGTCATATGAGTTCAATGAAAAGTTGCACAATGCCCCATCTTTCAATCCACTTGTCGCAGCACCGAACCGTCAGGTCGTAGGTGTTGGGGTGGTCAAGTTTATGCTAGGAATACTTTCTTTTTTCTTTCCAACTCACTCGATCATTGCGGGCCACACCCTAGCAGCAAAATCACCCAAGTGCTAAAATTGCTCAAAGTTGTCAATATTCAGCATCGCATTTCTTGGCACCCGTTAATCATAAGAATGATCCATCTGATCTTGCAGGTCATGTTATGGCTCTATAAAAAAGCCTCTCGATTTTAGTAGACTTAGATCTAGTTGCTCGTGGTGACTCTTTCTTGGTTGCGGCAAAAAGCATCAGATGAGTTCAATGAAAAGTTGCACAATGCCCCATCATTCAATCCGCTCGTCATGGCACCGCACCGTCTGCTCGTACACATCAGGGTGGCTGGGTTTACGATAGGAATTTCTTCTTTTTCTCCCCAACTCACTCGATCATTGCGGGACACACCCTAGCAGGGAAATTGCCCAAGTGCTCAAATTACTCAAAGTTGTCAATATTCGGTATTGCGTTTCTTGGTGCCTGTTAATCACAAGAATGATCCATTTGATCCTCCGGGGTCTTGTTATAGCACTCTAGAAAAGCCTATCTCAGTTTTGGTAAACTCGGATCCAGTTGCTCATGGTGACTCTTTCTCGGTTGCGACAAAAAGCATTAGATGAGTTCAATGAAAAGTTGCACAATGCCCCATCTTTCAATCCGCTTGTCACAGTACCCAACCATCAGCTTGTACACATTGGGGTGGCTAGTTTTACACTAGGAATGCCTTCTTTTTTCTCTCCAACTCGCTTGATCGTTGTGGGCCACACCCTAGCAGCGAAATCGCCCAAGTGCTCAAATTGCTCAAAGTTGTCAATATTTGGCATCACGTTTCTCAACTCCTGTTAATCATAAGAATGATTCATCTGATCCTGTGGGGTTGTGTTATGGCTTTCTAAAAAAACCTCTCTCATTTTTGGTAGACTTAGATCCAGTTGCTCGTGGCGACTCTTTCTCAGTTGCGACAAATGCGTCAGATGAGTTCAATGAAAAGTTTTACAATGCCCCATCTTTCAATCCGCTGGTCGCGACACTGCACCATCTACTTGTATGCATCAGGGTGGCTAGGTTTATGCTAGGAATGCCTTCTTTTTGCTCTCCAAATCGCTCGATCGTTTCAGGACACACCCTAGCAGCAAAATTGCCTAAGTGCTCAAATTGCTCAAAGTTGTCAATATTCGCTATCATGTTTCTTAACACCCATTAATCATAAGATTGATCCATCTGATCCTACGGGGTCATGTTATGGCACTCTTAAAAAACCTCTCTCATTTTTGGTAGACTCAAATCCAGTTGCTCGTGGTGACTCTTTCTCGGTTGCGATAAAAAGAGTTAGATGAGTTTAATGAAAAGTTGCATAATGCCCCATCTTTCAATCCACTCATCGCGACACCAAACTGTTAGCTTGTACATGTTAGGTGGCTGGGTTTACACTAGGAATGCCTTCTTTTTGCTCTTCATCTTGCCTGATCATTGCGGGCCACACCTTAGCAGCGAAATCGCCCAAGTGCTCAAATTGCTCAAAGTTGGGAATATTCAACATCATATTTCTCGGCACCCGTTAATCATAAGAATGATTCATCTGATCCTACGGGGTTGTGTTATGGCACTCTAAAAAATCCTCTCTCAGTTTCACTAGAATCGGATCTAGTTGTTCGTGGCGACTTTTTCTCGGTTGGGACAAAAAACGTCAAATGAGTTCAATGAAAAGTTGCACAATGCCCCATATTTCAATCCGCTCATCGTGACACCACACTGTTAGTTTCTACGCATTGGGGTGGCCTGGTTTATGCTAGGAATGCCTTCTTTTTTCTCTCCAACTCGCCCGATTGTTGCGGGACACACCCTAGCAGCGAAATCGCTGAAGTGCTCAAATTTCTCAAAGTTGTCAATATTTGGCATCACGTTTCTCATCGCGCGTTAATCATAAGAACAATCCATGTGATCCTACGGGGTCATGTTATGGCACTCTAAAAAAACCTCTCTCGGTTTCGGTAGACTCGGATCCAATTGCTCGAGGGGACTCTTTCTCGGTTGCGACAAAAAGCGTCAGATGAGTTCAATGAAAAGTTGCACAATACCCCATCTTTCAATCTGCTCATCGCGGAACCACACTATCAGCTCACATGCGTCGGGGTGGCCGGGTTTACGCTAGGAATGCCTTCTTTTTTCTCTCTGACTCGCTCGATCGTTGCGGGACACACCTTAGCAGCGAAATCACCTAAGTGCTCAAATTACTCATAGTTGTCAATATTCGACATGATGTTTCTCGATGCCTATTAATGATAAGAATGATCCGTCTAATCCTACAGGGTCGTGTTATGGCACTCTAAAAAAGCCTCTCTTGGTTTCGGTAGACTTGGATCTAGTTGCTCGTGGGGACTCTTTCTGAGTTGCGACAAAATGTGTTAGATGAGTTCAATGAAAAGTTGCACAATGCCCCATATTTCAATCTACTCGTCGCGGCACCGAACCGTCAGCTTGTACACATCAAGGTGGCTGGGTTTACACTATGAATGCCTTATTTTTCCTCTCCAACTTGCCTGATCGTTGCGGGCCACACCCTAGTAGCGAAATCGCCCAAGTGCTCAAATTTCTCAAAGTTGTCAATATTCGGCATCGCGTTTCTCAGCACCTGTTAATCATAAGAATGATCTATCTGATCTTGCGGGGTCATGTTACGACACTCTAAAAAAGCCTCTCTCAGTTTCGGTAGACTCGGATCTAGTTGCTCATGGCGACTCTTTCTCTATTGCGACAAAAAGCGTCACATGAGTTCAATGAAAAGTTGCACAATGCCCCATCTTTCAATTCACTCATCGCGGCACCAAACCATCAGCTCGTACGTGTCAGGGTGGCCGGGTTTATGCTAGGAATGCCTTCTTTTTTCTCTCCAACTCACCAGATCATTGTGGGCCACACCCTAGCAACGAAATCACCCAAGTGCTTAAATTACTCAAAGTTGTTAATATTTGACATTGTGTTTCTCGGCGCTCGTTAATCATAAGAACGATCCATCTGATCTTGTAGGGTCATGTTGCGCCATCGAACCGTCAGCTCGTACGTGTCGGGGTGGCTGGGTTTACGCTAGGAATGTCTTATTTTTTCTCTCCAACTCGCCCGATCGTTGCGGGCCACACCCTAGTAGCGAAATCACCTAAGTGCATGCATAATATGAATATAAGTTTATGGGCTATGCAATTTTTTAAGAATAGGTATTGGTACAATGGTGTCTTACATTGTCTAATTTTGGTTCTTTCCATGTTTCCTTTATATAGTCTTATTTTGACTATAGCTATTGCATTTGTGTTGATCTCCATAAGCTTGTGTCTTGGATTACAAACACATATTTAGGTTCAAAGCTTAAGTAATAATAAACTTTGTGCAATTATTCATCTAATCATTTGTACTACAATTATGGATAACCATGATAAATGATTTGCATTAACAAACAAGATACAAATCCATGCAACATTGTATACCGTTAAAACTATCAAATATATCCAATACAAACAAGTAGGCTTGCCAAAAGCCATATGGACTTAGAATTTCACATATTCATAAAAAAAAACATATGTTCAAAATTACTATAAAGGCATACAACATGATATCCAATAAAGTCAAATAGGGGCTTGCCAGAAGCCATATGGACATAGAATGTCACATATTTGTAATACAAAACATATGTTCAAATTTTCCATATAGGCATACAACATGGTATCCAATAAAGTCAAATAGGAGTTTACCAAAAGCCATATGGAGATAGAATGTCACATATTTGTAATACAAAACATATGTTCAAAATTGCCATATAGGCATACAACATAGGACCCTATTCTATTCATTTCCCTCTAGGGGAAGGAAATAGATCATGAGATATCTTTGCCTATCGAGGGGATGGAGATGTATATGATGTAGGTGTCTTTCGAGTATGTCCACTCGACCTCCTCTACAAACTTTTTTGTAACTCCACCTGATACAATGAAAAGAATGATGTTAGCATATACAAAAAATAAATTTTAGAATGACATATAATAGAATAGTCACTTACCACATACAAATAATCATGATGTTCATCCACAATAGGTGCACGTTCATGATCTGGAGTGACAAGCCCCTCCTGTAAGCATCACAATATAAATTAAACTAAATACAAGTGTCGTTAAAATTTTAAATAATATATTATTAAGATAACAAATGTAATGCTAAATTTACTAAATTTACAAATATGTCTCATACTTTTGTTAAAGCAGTTGAACTTGATACTGCTGCAGCAACACCGCACTCCATTGATGCGCAGACATCAGGATGAGTCTTTGATGTCAACATCTAAAAATTAAACAAATATATTGCTTAACCGCCAAAACTATCTATATTATTTAATAACAACATTAAAGATAAATTGTTTACCTGGGTGAAAGATTGTCGATGAAATACACTACGAGGTGTTGATGTTGAAGCTCTATCATCAAACTATTTGACATCCAAAATGAGTAATTAGAAAATCATTCACATAAGGTTCAACTATCTACATATAATAATTATATTTCTTCACTCGTTGTATACCTGTGGAGTCGACGAAGTAGTGAAAAAGGGTGCTGCAGGAATGTTGCTAGTATTGTGAACACTTTGACCCTGATTTTTTATCATAATAATTTACTAATTTAGATATATTCTCAAATTTACATATAAGATTCAATAAAAAGAATGAAATGAACTTATAATGAAATTCACCTGGGTATCAATTCCAAATGTTTCGTTCAACAAGGATTCTGTCACGACAATGTTCTCTGTAGAAAACTCCACTTGTGCATGTGCATTCTTAGAACTATTAGGATCATAAGTGCAAAGAGAACCACAAGATCGACAAAAATGAGCTATAACTCAATGCCTAGAATAATCAACATCATCACTCGCATCACCCTCTACTAGAGGCCTAGCATGCTGTATAAGGGTCTGAGGGAGTGAGCTAATCGAGTCTAGAGTTTTGACCTCAATACTCTCCTTCCCAATGGAAGGAATAATAACATGCTCCACCATAGGTCTGGCCAAGGGTCTTGGTGAGAGATTTGGATCACGTTGTGCACCCTCTCTATCATGCAAGGAACACCCACCTCTACCTTGGAAATCTAGAAAATCAAAATAGTTTGGGATCTCATTAAGGACAAACTCACAGTACAATTTTCTCAAAAAGTATTGTGGTACCTCATGATTATTGCATGGGGGCTGATCAAATACCATCCACCACCTATCCCAAAAATTGTTCTTAATCCCTTCATGATGACACCAATGAATACGGAATCTCCTACATCCAGGGTGTAAAGGTTGATTCGTTCGGGGGTCCATAAAAACAACACACAAGTCAAATTTATTAATTTTCTTTTTCTTCACTGCCACATATGATAATTTGTCAACATGAAATTGCTTTTGTTCTTCCTTCTTATGGGACCAAAAAATTATTTTCCCACTCATAGATTCTATGTGAGATACAATAGATTGCAAAGAACTAGCAAGGTTTGTCCTATGGGAGTTTGTTCTAGTGGGATCTTTTAGCCTTGTGATTAAACCTTCAAGCTCTTTTTGGCTATTTTCTATTTGACCTAATAGGTTTTCTTATGTACCTATGGGATGTCTAGGAATTGTAGGAGGTTCTTGATGTGCTTCTTCTTCAATATGGTCTTCATGAGGAGGTGATTGATGTGCTTCTTCTTCAATATGGTCTTCATGAGGAGGTGATTGAGTGTTTTCAATATTTTCTTGTCTAATCTCATTTCCTAATAATGAAAATAAATTTAAAACAATAAACCTAGTTTAATCTTCAAATTAATAAAAAAATGACAATAAGAAAATAAAAATACATACCTCTTAGAGCTCTTTGATGACATGGCGGCATTTTGATGAGAGATGGACAACTTAGTGCCCAATTTCAAGCTTTTACAAAGGGCGAGTGCAAGAAAATGGCACCTGAAATCGCCAAAACATGGGTTTGGAATGCAAAATGCATCCAAAATGCGGAGTAGGGTTTTTTTGAAGTTTAAAATGCACATAAGGCACACGCCTTATAGACTTGGTGTGCCAAGCCTAAGGCTTGTCACACCAAGCCTATAGGGTGTGTACCATATAGTGCGTGCACCTTATGCACATTTTTCATTTTTTTTGAAGTGTGGCACCTTTTTGGTACCACAACTTCATGCATATATCCATGCAAAAACAATTGTGCAATGGTGTAACTCTACAATGGGACCAGGTAATGCCAGTACATCAATGGTTTATAGATATTTTTGGTTGATCACTGAATTTGACATTGAAAATTATCAAGCTTGTTGTACAGTTGCAGAATCCAGTGACATGCACTCATTTCAAAGTTCAAATGCAAGTTCACTAGTAATTTATACTAGACAAATTGTATGTTTTTTCTCTTCATGTATGTATTTTTTGTGGGAAGAATGTGAATCATAAGAGTGGTCGACAAATGGTCTTGTAGACTATTGGTTCCCATTGATACCTATCAAATTCCATGAGCACTGCAGTTGAACCAGATGGAAGCATCGATTGATTTCAATCATGTATCTGACCTAGTGGAATCAAGTGATTTTTGGGTTAATTTTATTGCAGGATTGTTTTTGGCTCATTTTGTTTCATCAAACATTATTTTGGGTATTGATTATCATTCTACAATATTCGTCATGTGGACGTAATTATTGCAGAAGAGAACAATTAAGAAGGAACATATTACTTTTTGTGTCATTGTATTGAGCCTAAGAGAAAATTGACAACCACAATCATTGACAAAGAGGGTATTGAGTATCCAGTAGGGTCTGTTATTGTGGAAGACACATTGCTTAGGAGATACCCTATCAAGAATTCTTATGTTTGGTTGTTCGAGGACTTTGAAACGCATAAACATATTCTTCATTTGTCCAACATTGTTATTGCAAAAAGTATTCTATTGATTAAGTATCATGGTAGACCTCATAACAAACTTTTATGGAAAGTTCATGAATCTGCCCACGAGGCATTACTTGACACAATACGGGTTGGAGCCGATCCAAAAGACTCACTTGATTGATTCTATGGTTCAGGGTAGAATGATTTCAAGAAATTTGTATATATCATCGGTAAATTGTTCTATATTCATTTTTTGTAGACTTAAATGACGATGACCTAATTCGCACATATTTAAATGCCAAATTTTGTATAAAAACCCATGAGATGATTTGTAACACATTTTTTTGTATATTTAAATAGCCAAGAGCTGATTTGTCCATATTTAGAGGCAATTTTTTGAATATATGTGACTATGTTTTGTGACTATTTTTTGAATTTATGTGAATATATGTGTCTATGTTTTGAATATCTTAAGGTTTTTGAGTTTATGTGATGTGATAAGGTCAATCATGACTATTCTTGATTATATCTTAAGGGTTTTGAGTTTATGTGATGTAAGCAATAATCATGTAGATCTTTGTTGTAAATTGTATAATCATGGAGAAGTATTTGGGTCATTATTGGGTCATGGGAGTCATAGATTGAGTCTAGATACAATTTGTGAAAAAATTGTCATTATTGTCAAAAAAGTTGTCAAGCAACTTCCAGATCGCGTCGGTAGGGTATGGCTCTCAACGTTCCGACGCTTTGGGAGGCACAATAGGATCATTAATAGCATAGAACTTCCCACTCGAACGTGCTTGTGATGTTGGTTTGTGCCCACGATGGACAAAATCAATTCTAGCCTATCTTGCAACTTTTCATTGCATACGACTGACAATTTTTGTAGTAGGCGAAATAATGCTACCATTTGAAAATAGCTCTGAGTCATCAGAAACCAAGAGGAAATTGTAGAAGAGCCTCACATGACCCTACATGTTCAAATGGATCAATCATATGTGTCTTGGATTGAGAGAAATAGTTCATCAAAGTTTGACATTGTTTTGGACTCAGGGCACTTGAGAGATTGCGTCGGTAGGGTATGGCTCTCAACGTTTTGATTCTTTGGGAGAAAAAATAGGAGAATTCCTAATGTAAACCTTCCCACTCGAATATAATCATGATGTTGGTTTGTGCCCATGATGGACGAAATCAATTCTAGCCTATCTTGCAACTTTGCATTACATACGACTGATAGTTTTTGCAGCAGGCGAAAAATGCTACCATTTGAAAATGTCTTTGAGTCATTAGAAACTAAGATAGGCCATTGTAGAAGAGCCTCATGTGACCCTACAGGTTCAAATGGATCAATCATATATGTCTTTGATTGAGAGAAACAATCTGTCAATGTTTGACAATTTTTTGGACTCAGGGCACTTGAGAGATCGCGCTAGTAGGGTATTGCTCTTGACGTTCCGATGATTCGGGAGGCACAACAGGAGAATTCCTAGTGTAAAAATTCCCACTCAAATGTTCTCATGATGTTGGTTTGTGCCCATGATAGACAAAATCAATTTTAGCCTATCTTGCAACTTTGCATTGCAAGCGACTAACGGTGTTTACAGCACGCGAAAAAACACTACCATTTGAAAATGGCTCTGAGTCATCAGAAATTGAGATAGGCCATTGTAGAAGGGCCCAACAAGACCGTACAAGTTCAAACAGATCGATCATGTGTCTTGGATTGAGAGAAACAGTCCATCAAAGTTTGACAATTTTTTGGACTTGGGCACTTGAGAGATCATGCTGGTAGGGTATGGCTCTTGATGTTCTGGTGCTTTGGGAAGCACAATAGGAGCATGCTCAGTGTAATCCTTTCCACTAAGAGGTTCTCATGATGTTGGTTTGTTCCCATGAAGGACGTAATCAATTCTAGCCTATCTTGCAACTTTGCATCACATGCAACTGATAGTTTTTGCAGCAAGCAAAAAATGCTACCATGTGAAAATGGCTCTGATTCATCAGAAACTGAGATAGGCCATTGTAGAAGAGCCTCACATGACCCTACAGGTTCAAATGGATCCATCATATATGTCATGGATTGAGAGAAATGGTCAGTCAAAGTTTGACAATTTTTTTGACTCAGGGCACTTGAGAGATTGCGCTAGTAGGTTAGGGCTCTCGACGTTACGACACTTTGGGAGGCACAAAAAGAGAATTCCTCACATAAACCTACTAAATTGGAGGTGCTCATGATGTTGGTTTGTGCCCATGACAGATGAAATCAATTCTATCCTATCTTGCAACTTTACATTGCATGTGATTGACGGTTTTTTGCACCAGGCAAAAAAATGCTACCATTTGAAAATGGCTTTGAGTCGTCAGAAATAGAGATAGGCCATTGTAGAAGAGCCTCATGTGACCCTATAGGTTGAAATAGATCAATCATGTGTCCTAGATTGAGAGAAACAATTCATCAAAGTTTGACAATGTTTTGGACTCAGGGCACTTGAGAGATCGCACTAGTAGGGTATGTCTCTCGATGTTCTGACACTTTGGGAGACACAACAGGAGCACGCCTAGTGTAAAACTACCCAATATAACGTTCTCATGATGTTGTTTTGTTCCCATTCCTAATGGAATCAATTCTATCCTACCTTGCAACTTTGACAAGTTTGACAAGTTTGACAACTTTGACAACAACTTTGACAACATCTTTCAATTTTCTGGGTGTAAATTAAGGATAAATTAAGGTTGAAAGAAAAGAGAAGAGACTTACTATTTCTTCAAAAGTGTCTAAGATAAATTTAACACTAGTAATACGTCCGAGGGGAACAAAAGAAACATCTTTTGCCATTTTCACCTCCATCTTTTTTGAATTTGTAGACAAGAAAGTAATGTTCAGCTTCTCACTTTCACAAATGAACAAATTTTACATATTTTATCCAAATGACCCCAAACTTTCACAAATGACTTCAAATGACCATTAATGGTCCCAAATCACCTTATTTAGATAAAACAATGGAGAAAAATACAAAAACTAAAATTTGACAGTTGCGAGCATGAGGGTGCTATCGCACCACTCACATTGACAAATATAAGCAAAAGGAATCAAAATCATCCAGCGATCATTAACATGGATCAAATCTGACCATTGCCATTGAATTTCATTTTCATTGAGACAAGGAGTTTTTTAGGGTTAATTCAATATTTTAGAAAGTTTATCAAATCATATTCCATGATTGCAATGCTTTATATCATAGATTTTTGTTGTTTATATTCATATTGTTGATTGCATAGGCAAATATTCATATAACTTTATAAAAGGGCAGCAACCAAATACAACTATCAACAATAATCATTTAACTGTATCAATAATTATTTAATCATTTATATATATCAAAATGCATAATAATCAAGACAATGAACACAATACACATTTATTGGATCGAATATCAACATTTTTATGTATTAAATAAGGCATGTATGCCAAGTCAATACAAGCTTTACAAAAATGTGGCATATGCCATGTCCAAATTGATATACAATAAAAATGTAGAATATATCTACATGTATTGGTCATTTAATGACCACAACTAACACTATATAATCCTATACAATTTGTGATGGATCATCAAAATCGAGCTTGTTCGATGCAGCATGTGGCTCTGTAAACGACTGCAAAACCACAATTCAAAAGCTAAGTTAGAATCCTTTTGTAGAAAATAGTTCACAATTATCAACATAACTATGCATTAACTATAATTTATTTACAATACAAACATAGATTACCTCATATACTAATCTAGGATCTACAGTCTTCTCTGTCTTCTCCTTGCCAGCATTAGGAGTTCTCTTGAATACCTTCTTTAAAGGCTCCAAGTTATGGCCAAACCGCGAAGGGGGATATTATTGATTAAATACAATTATTACAATGTACTAACATATATACATCAAAAACACTAAAAATGTACGATATAGAGAACATAACTATACCCAAGCCTAAGATACTTCTCCAATAGAGTGAGGAGGGCTCACCATTGATGGAGCAGTTATCGTTATTACCTGTATGAAAAATGATCAAGATTAAATATAATTAATATAATGATAAGTATTGTAGGTTAAAAAAAATTAATGTAATATATAAAACAAAAGCGTACCGAAGCCTGAGATGCTTCTTCAGTACATGGAGGAGGGCTCACCATTGATGAAGCAACTATGGATATTTCCTGTATGAAAAATGAGAAGATTATAAATCATCACAAGTTCACATGTACACGTGCATACAATCATAAAATCAAGAAAATAAAGTAGAGATACATACCTCCACCCTCTCTCGATCCTCGCACGCATCAGGTGCATTCAAAATATGTACAAAGCTCAATGGACGCTGTATATAAAACAAACAAAAAACACTAATCAATCTACAAATTCCAACTAAGACAATTTCAACCTTTTCAAAAAATTGTACAATTAAAAATGTGTTCAATTACCTTCTTCCCACATTTAGGCATCTTCAAGGATTTATTTTGCTGAGGATCAGACCTAGACATGGAGGGGGTACCCTTAAAAAACAAAATTAACACAAGAGATATTGGTACAGATAATATTAAACATAATTTAACAAATCTAAAATTAAATGACTTTCATAAATTCCATCAAAAGAATACATAAAATAAGGTGTACAAAATATGATACCACGTAGCTCTGTAGGCCAAAATCAAACGCCGAGAGCGTGACATCATAAATCTGGGATATTTGGTCCCTTGACAATGCCTACAAAACAAAAAAATTGAAAAGCATTAAGGAGAGTTAGCATATCTTGTAATTTTGTTGAATTCAAAGTGTACTATTCTATTTTAACATGTTTCAAAATTTATACCTCAGGCGTCGATGTTGCAACTGCAATAATTGCGAGAGGAAAATCAGATGTCATCGTTGCACATTGAAATTTATATTGTTTGTATCAATTTAAATCGATCTATAAATGAAAATTCATTTACAATTATAAATTTTAAGTGACTGATAAATAAAATGTTATGAATTCAAATCAACACACCTATGTCTATGGCTGACTAGAAAACAACATGTCCATCACTTCATCCGTCAATGGCATATCCTCAATTGTGCTAGTCTGACATCTACTGCCATAAATCGTACACAAATGGACTATGGAGCCATCTGCAGTGGCCTCGTCATCCATCTACGTGCATATGCTTGAGCAAGTGGGATACACATGATGAATGGGCTCACCAGTGCGAGCTGCCCCAGCTAATGGATCATCGTCTAGTACAAGAGGGTGTGCTAATTGTGTCCCATGTTGGATGATCACATCAGTCAATATTGTGGCTTCTTGAAGAGTCTATAGCTCCATCGACTCTTTCAGGGCTACTCGGACAATCACATGCACCTTGGGGTTTGGGTGCTATGGGGCGATGACTCTGTGGGTCTACTACCCTATGAGCTCTAGGTCTATCTTGGGCAGAACCACCACCTCTACCATGGAACTCTCTCATGTCAAAATAATTAGGCTTCTCATTAAGGACAAACTCACAATTTACTTTCCTCAAAAAATACAATGGCACCTCATAATTATTACAAGGTGGTTCGTCAAAGACCATCCACCACCTATTCCAAAATAGATCCCTCATCTGCACATTGGTACACCAATGCATGAGAAACCTCTTTGCATTAAGAGGTAAGGACTCGCTAGTTCTAGGATCAACAAAAAGAGCACATATTTGTTCTTTACTTATGTTTTTGTTTTTCACTCATATGATAATCCGTTCTCATAAAATGCATGACACCTATCCCTATAGTTTCCCCATTTTGTAATCTGAGTGGAAACTACATTGACACCACTAGCTAATGTTTGTAGGCTAGTGGCAAGGGATAAATGATGCTCAAGGTTAGATGTTTTAACTTTATTAATAAACCTACTTATTTTAGCAATGTTTTGCCCTAACTGATTAAGCAATTGATATTGTGTAGCTGGTGTATGCTCTAAAGGAGAGATGGAGGTGTATTTTGTGGGTTTTCATCTTGTTGTGGTTCTGGATTTTGAAAATCTGATATATTTGTAACAAAAAATAAAAAAACTAATTAAAATCAATGATTTTAAATTCAAAATGTAAATAAAATTTATCAAATATGCAAAATAAACAACCTACCTCTTTCCATGGCACTGGGAAGTGGAAATCGAGAGCTTGTGCACGAATTAGCTAGAAAGTTCCCCTCCAAAATACTGTCGGCCGCGGGTTGAAAATGAGACCCAGTTGGTGTAAAATAAACATATATTAACAGACAACGCATACGTGGTCTTAAAACACTAAGACTGTGTATGGGGTTATTCAAAATTAAAAAACCATGTACACGCTATCTATTTTTTCAACTTTTTTTAGGTGTGTGTCCACTTTTTTTGCACCATCTTGGTGCACACACCCAATTATATTTTATTGATTATTTAAATAGGAGAAAAATAGTAAAATTGTTGGTATCATTTATTTTTTTATTATTTAAATTATACTTATTAAAGTAGATTGGGTTAAATATCTATATGAAATTTGTTATTAATAGATGATTTTGTATTTGAGTGTGATAATACTTCTTCTAATTCTCAATAGGTAGGCTCTTATCTTAAATATGGGAGATTCATGTAACAACATTCAATGATTACCACTCTTTATTTTTAACCAGTAAAAGTTTTATATATTATATATTAATACTTAAGGTAAGATATTACATTTAAAATGTATTAACTTGACATAGATAATAGTTTGTGGATAGAAGACCATCCTCCAAAAATAAACTAACTACAAACTTGTGACATAATCTTGTATAGTATCAAATTTCTTGGGATCTAACATGGTGAGATCACTATCAATTTGATATCCCCTAATCTCATCAACTTGACCATACAAGTCTTGAAACTTTTGCCAAGCATCCTTGATTAGAGTACATTTCTCAATATGAAAAATGAGATCCTTTGATACATACTTTCTTAAGGTACCAATTGCCATGATATTTTTAGTGAGCCAATCCAAGTGACCAACTGGATCAACCTTAGGATCAGCGGGAGCAACAATAGTTCCATCAATGTAATGAGTGAGTCCTTTTTCCATAAGTTTACTCCATGCATCAATTTTCCAAGTAGCATAATTATGTGGAGTTAAGAGAGGAAACTTAGAAGAACCCATAGCAGCAAAAAGGAAGGAACACAAGAGCACAAAAGCACAAGAGACACCCCCCCAAATTCACTCAATCAAATTACCCCCCCCCAAAGTGATGATTTTGGCACTTTATACTTAGTGCGATTACAATGAGCCACTTGCAAAACAAGGCAAAGTGGACTTATGATGCAAATTTTACAACTTCTCAAATGAGATACAAGAGACTTCAATCAATAGTGCAATGAATCTAACTGAGATTCAAGCAAATATACAAGTACCAAGAGAGCCAAAAATGGCCAAAATCTGAAAGTACAATTTCTACTTACAATGGCATCAATCTGATAGCATCATGTGAAAGTAGATGAAAAAATACGCACTTTAAAAATAAACGGCACCTGAAAAGGAGGTCGTATGACCCTAAACGAAGCCTTTGAAGTTGCAAAAACTGGGATTACTCAGGTACAGTCACCAAAAACTGCATTTTCTAAAAAATCCGTGCATCAAAATCAAAAAATTTCTTCACCACTACGGAGAGCACGAAATTCTAGCCCATTTCAAAAAAAATTGCACCCAAAAAGGAGCAAAAATCAAAAAGCTCAATGAGAGGGGCCTGCAAAATTTTTGAAAAATGCTGATGTGGCGTTGAGGTCAGCAAGTCACTATGTTAAATTTGATGGCTGTATGACCGTCGCAAAAACTTCGCCTCCCTACTGACTGGGCATCCGTACTGTACGGACTGATGACTGGGCAGGTGATTGTGCAGGCCATACCGTACGGATTTGCTGATTGGGCGGTGTGCGTCAGCTCTACGTGGCAGATGACATGGTGGACTTACGGATGACGTGGCGTACAGGTTTCACCCGCAGGCCAGTGGCCACCTGCCATGTGGTAGACGCGGGTCCTCCTATCTGGGTGGTCGTCGGCGGAGGAAGCTGCCAGAGCCGAGGGTCGGCGGAGTTTGTGTCCTGGCCGTCGTGTGGTAGCGGGCGTCGGAGAGGAGGTAGCTGGTGCCGGAGAGTGGCGTAGGCGAGCGGTCGTTGGGCGGTGGCAGCGGAACGGTGGGTACCGGCGCGGGTGGAGCGTGGCGAGGACAGGACGGCCAGGTATAGGCGCAGGCAGCGGTGCTGACAGCAGCAGCAACACGGGCGACGGCGGGATGTTCTGCGAGGCGGGCGGTGGTTTGAGCAACCAAGCGGGCCGGCGGCATTCCTATGCGGTCGACGGGTACATCGTAGGTACAGGTACAGTTCTCCGCAGACCTGCAAGTACAGGAATCACGGGGGGGGGGTCTACGGACCCCCCAAAAAAGCACTTTTTTGATTTTTTTTTGTTTTCGAAAAATTTCAGAAAATAATTTTTTTTTTTGAAAAATTAATAAAAAATTTGGAAATCTGTACAATAATAGCAAAATTGGCGAAAATGTTTTTCTCACCAAAATAGGCTGACTTTATAACCAAAATTCATGGAAACGGCCTTCTGGACGCAATGGCAGGGTCGGATCTGGTCTAGGACGCCTCCAAAAGATGCTGCTCCTCAGATCTACCTCTTGACGTCGCAATAATGCCTCTTCAAGATGAATCAATGAAGCCCCAATGGCTCTGATACCATGTGAGATTTTGCCAAGATCAAGAGCTCAATGAAATGTACAAAATAGAGACACAATATAGGACAAGAATAAATTGTATTCTCATCAAAATAAAATGATCAATAATAACAATTACATATAATGTAGATGAGCTTGCTTATATAGGCAAGGCTAGGGATATGTGAGCACACAAACATGACATGTGGCTCAATAAGAAACAAGGGTAGGTAGGAAATAGGTGTGGGTAGGTAGGAGAAATAATATAATAGTCCACATGAGGTGGATCATCCACTGAATGTGGAGTGTAACAACAAGATCAACACCATAAAAGGTGGAATTTCTCCTACACACACTATCCCAATGTGGCACAAACACCCAAGTGTCTCATACCCAAACTAAAATGAAATGCATTTCCTAAGTAAGCTTAAGTAAAGTGTAATAATATCCATGATGAATAATTATTTACACCAACAAAACTACTTGACCTACATACATCCAATTCAAATTGCATACAACCATGATATGCTAATGCTAGAAGCCCATCCTCTAGCAAAACAAAAATCCTAACTAAAAAAAATTACTATGCTGCCACTTACTTCTTCAACTCCTTCTCCTTCTAACTTCCACAACTTATCCAATAGTCTTCCTTGCAAATGACAAGTTTTTGCTTACCCTTCTTAATGTTTTCTCCTCCCGATGCTTGTTCCATTTATTCATGACTATGCAAACACTCCTTAATGAGAGACCATCTTTCTTGTGCTTCCGTCCTCCTCTGATCTATATCACTATCTACACCCGAAACCAAAAATGGCCTTAATGGTGGAATGAAATCAATGTCTCAAATCCATTCACCTTCTTCAACAATGAAACCCTTGTTAGGAAATGCCATTGTCAACAAGGTCTCCAATCCAAATTTCCACTCCTCTCTTACACATTCACTCATGGCCCATTTAACATCCTCTTTGGAGCCTAGCTCCAAGCAACTGACAAGAAATATGGATGCCACATCCATTTTTTTCCAGTATTTGAACTCAGAGCTTATGTATTCTCCTCCAAGAACTTGTCTACCATCCTCAAAAAACAAAGATATTTTATTTTTAAAATATTCCTCATCCTTTGTTTAGATACCTTGCCCATGAAGGAAAGTTGTTTCTTGTTTGTTCCAAGGGAAAAATTGGCTTCCATGGTGCTTGTGAAGTAAACACAAACCCAAATGTCCTATACTTTACTACTATCACTTATTATACCATCCTACCAAACCAGTTGACTGAAAAGAAATGGTCATAAACACTAGTGATGGGTGCCTAAAAACTTTCTCACCCACCTCCGACTCTCATGTATCACTACCCTCTACATAAATATCTTCATGTCCCTTAGTGAATCCAATGGTTGTGTACCTCTATTTATCATCCCCACACCATTATCAAAACACCCACTTCACATAATTGAAAGACTCTCATCCTATCCATCAATCAATTCATATGAGCCTCATCGACTAGTTGTAGTCCTCCGAAGTCATCCCGACATTTTTTCATATTATCTTCTCTAACAAGACACCCCCATCTTGATAAGACATCAACCTCTTTATTTCCCTCTTGCTTGACATGGAAGACTTTGAAATTTTGAAACTGTATTTAATCTCGATATTATGAGCTTAACATATTTTTTTTTATCTTCCATGTTTGAGCTTCACCCTTTATAATTGAATTTACAATCACTTGGGAGTCACCTTCAAGATGGAGGTCTGTAACTGAGAGATGTAAAGCCAAGTTAATTGCAAGGATTGTCGCTTGAGTGTCCACTTGATTGTTTGTGCCATCTTCAAGATTTTTTTCTCTGATTGCAAGGATGTTACCCATTTCATCCCTTGCCACACATCCTTCTCCTGACAAACATGGGTTTCCTTTAGAAGCGCCATTGCCACACCACTTCTCCCCCAGTCTACTTTATTGGATCATCCCAATGAGGTCCATTAGAAGGCCCAATGATTACCAGTCTTGTATTAAAGTAATTAAATTTTATATTTCAAGTACTTATAACAATAGCTAAAGGTGTTATTTAGTCACATACAACAACATATATTTATAGTCTTGTTAGCCAAGTAATGCACATTTATGTTTTTGTGTGTTCATAGATAAGATGTAGGTTTTATTGATCAATGGAATTTTTCCTTAAGTCTTTGGATTACCTTTTTATAAGTGATATCAAACAAGTTTATTAGGTTGTCATAAATTAAATGAAAAGTTTATAAAATTGAGTTTTCACTCATTTTTAATTTTTTTTCTTGAAATATTTCAATACATCTACTCAAGACCATTTTCACTTAGTATAAAATATTTCTTCTCTATGTAAAATGAACATCATCGCAATTTAATTTCTCTATGGGATTTTTAAGCCCAAAAATTTTCATAGAAAAAATGTTTTCTCATGTCAAAAAAATTATTTGGTAATTGAAGTTCTCTCATGTTGGAAAACACTTTTTAGTCACTAAAAAATAAAATATTGAACCTGTCAATCAATAAGAATTCAAGTTGACGGATAAAATAAAGGTTGAAAATAATCATTTTGTTGTGCTACCATTATTATGAATTTGATTTTTAATTAAACCACATAATAAAATATTATATCTATAAAAAAGATTAAATTAAAACTAAATATTTGGTATGTCACTTTAGTTCAAGATAATGGTACTTCTAGAGGAATATCCACCTTCTAGAAACCATGATCGGTTTCTATGAAAAATATTGATGAGGAAAAACACTAATTAATATGTGAGGTAAGGTGTATAAAATCAAACTTCAAAGTGTGCATCTTTCCCATTAATATTTATGCTCCTTCTTCATGTTCAAGTAAAAAAATACTTTTTCAAGAAACCGATTAAATTATGTCATCCTTAATTATACATTATATCCTAGGTGGCTATTTCATTATAATACTATAGAAATAATGGCGAAAAATAATAAGTATGATTTTCGCCTACTTTCCTAATGCAAAAATACTTGGTCACACCTAATGAAATAAAGATATATAAATATTTATGACAGGTGGCTAATAAATCCAAGTGAGTGTGTTAGACTCAAATACCCAAACGTGGGTGAGAGTAACATGTGGAATTGATGGATATTCTGAATGCAATAATAATAACCATGTTTAATTACCCAGATAAATCTAATAATATGTGCTGAAAAATAAATATCCCTAAATATAAAACTTACACTAAAAATAAATAGTTTCATTATAAACTTCTAACAAAATATAATTATTGATCCAAATATTATTAGCTTGTTAGATTATGTGTGATACAATAATCATAGCTGAGAATTACTATCAGATATTGATCACACACTTTAATCATTAGACATGATCTAACATCAAAATTGTGAAAATGAGAAAATCTTGTAAAGAGAGAACTTCAAAGAAAACATACAGTAAAGTATTAAAAAACTTCTCACATTTCTCTTTTTAAATAATAGACAAGAGATGTGAGTATTGTATATATAGCATAAATAACGAAATATACATCTAAGACCTATAATAATTCCAACTACCCAAAATAGGTAAGAGTTTTATCTACTTGATAAATTACAAATCAAATTATTTCACTTGCTCAAATGAATACAAATATGTATGCTAGGAGAGAGTAACACATACATAATTAATATATTATGACATATGTCATTGGAGTAAACAAATTTAAATAACTTAAGAATATTAATAATGTGTTGGAAGAAAGAAAGATCGCCTAACATAAGTATAATAAAAAATATATACTAACAACCCTTCAAGAAAAAATTAGGTGGGTGAAATGATGGGTTATGATTAAAAAAACCTAATGAGGTACACGTGCAAATGGAAATTACCATCCAAAATAAGAAGTCCCCACATGATCAGTATCCCCTCAAAATAGAGATTGAAAATATCACCACAAAGTAGAGACAAAAAATGAAGGACAAAGAAGTACTTCCTAAAGTGGACACCTACCACACCTTTAGTAAATCTCATACATTAAGGAATTTTTTTAAGTGAAGGTTTATGTCAACTTTTTCTTTGATGTTTGCTTCTTACTCAACTCGAAAAATAGATCATAACCAAGTGAGAAGGAATACCTTGAATTAGACTTTTGATCCTAATATTTTCATACACATTCTAAATTTGTGTCTCACACCAAATCAATATACATAATTTTGCAAACTAAATTTCATAAGTGGGCATATCTTGAATGCAGTGGAGGATCCTCTTAGCTTATTTCCAATGTAAATCATGTCTCTCTTACATGAATTGTGAGACCATGCACAAAACATATGAAACACTCAACCTAAAGTTTGACCCATGATAAAAGTTATTATTATAAACTTCCATCAAGAAAGGTTTATGAACACTCAACCTAAAGTTTGACCAAGATAAAAAGGATTAAATGTACGCTTACATTCAACTATGTGAAACAATGAGAACATATCAATAGTATACTCAATTTTTGAAATAGAGATACCTAAAGATAATTGAATGGTCTCAATCCCCAAGAAGTAGTACAAAAGGCCCAAGTTCAATATTATAAATCTATCATGTATATTATTTTTCATTGTCTTGATGGTGGATGAGTGAGTCCTTGTGATCAATAAGTCATCAAAATAGAGAACCAAAAAATGTGATTGTTATCTTGCTAAAAAATATATACATTTGAATAAAAATGATGTTAAGTGATGCAGGAGCATCCCCGGTTCATAGCAATTTTGCATCAACCAAAAATATTTTCCTTTCTGTTTTGCTTTCTATTTGCAGATTCTGTTTTCCTTTCTACGTGTCCCAGTTTTGGCTCATCAAATCTTGTGGATTTGGATTCTACTTGAATACTTTATCATTTTTCTTGTTTCCAAACCACATCGCATTTGGATCACTTTCGGCAAGATATCGCAAATGATTTCCATGACAGTTTCCTATTACTGGTTGACAGTCCTTTGTTACTTGTTGCCTGGACCTATTTTGGTGATCTACTGGAACCCCTTCCAAAGCTTGCGGAGCCTTGGGTGTTGATTCCAATGTTCCTTCACGTGTGGCAGACCTTTCTTGCAATCTACGTTTCATCCTTTGGATTTTTCAAAGGAATATCTTGGCGAAGGCCGACCTTGTTATTCTACACCTTAGGTCTTTGTGCATTAGAATGTAATCAATATATATAATTGTAATTGTGCATTAGAATGTAATCAATCAGAGAATCAAGTAGGTAGACTATGTGTAGAAGAAAGATCTCAAGATTCAAGGTCCCAATTATGACCTATTATGTATGTTTTACTAGGTCTATGAGCTGGTATGTTGTAATCCGGTTGTTACCAGTTGGATGTAATTAATTTTAATGAAATAAATCGACCTTTTCTGCATTGCCTCCATCATATCTTTTTGTTTCCATTGTGTTTACTCTTACTAACCAGTCCAGATTGATCTCTTTGCGACCTGCAGCTGTAGAGGACTAGTGTGAACGATGGCACGAAGAGGAGCTAGGAATGGTGGAGCATGTGGGAATGCAGTCCCTACTATGATGAAGATGTTATGAGGTATAGAAGCCCGGATGGAAGCTGTGGAGACAGCCCAGAGAAGAGGCCGACATATTGAAGATGTGAGTGAAGATGAAGGAGAAGACGCCTCTACAGAACAAGCAAACCCACCGACGATTGATCCTATTGAGGAAAGTTTTTTAGGGCTTTGAGTAGGGTGAATACTAAACCTCATTTTACCCCACCAGAATATTATGGGAAGTTAGATTCGGATGAATTCATGGACTAGATCTCGGAGATAGAAAACTATTTTGATTTTGAAAATAATGCAGAAGAGAGGAAGGTGAAATATACCTATACCCGGTTGAAAGGTCGTGCATCTCTTTGGTGGGAAGATTTGCAAGTTGATAGGTAGAGAAGAGGTAAAGAGAAGATTAAGACATGGGATCAAATGATTTCTAAGTTGAAGTGAAAGTTTATGCTAGCTGACTATCAAGTGAATCTATTCCGAAAGTTGCAGAATTTAAGACGGAAGGAATCTAGTGTGAAGGAGTACACCGAATCATTTTACAAGTTGAATATCAGATCCAGACATGTTGATGATGAACTTGAACAAGCCACAAGATATTGGAATGGATTGCGGATGTCTATACCAGATGAACTGATTTTGATCAAAATGGAGAGTGTTGAAGAGGCTTATCAGTATACCCTAAAGGCATAAGATAAGTTAAACAAAAGACATGAGTAGAGGTAGAGAGGCAGAGGTGGAATGTTTATCAGAGGAAGATTTCAAGGAGGAAGAGGATATACTGGAGGAAGAGGAACCAGTACAGATTAGAGAAAGGACAAGGAAGTGAACAAAGAAGGTAATTCATATCGGAAAGATAAAAAATTTACTGGAGAAGAGAGCTGGATGGTTACCGGAATGAGAGTTTTAGAAGACGAAAGATAGAGGACAAAGGTTAGAGATTGAGCGAAGATGTAGATATCGACAAGATTCTGGTCCGGTAGGATTGAAGCTGGAAGGGCTGAGGTCTGGAACAACGTTGAACTAGTTGACTATTACCGAAGGCCAAATTGATGTGTAGATGATCTACAGATCTTATATTTGTGTTGTAAGCATTGTTTGTAATCCTGGGCTATGGTCTAGCAAGCGGCATATGTAATTCTTCAAACTGTTATAAGAATTTTTCATACTTTTTACTGATTGTGTATTCTATGGTGCTACTGGTTGCTCTTTCTTCTTTATCTATGTTGTGTTACTGGTTAGGTCAGTATATCTTGCATGGTGTTTGTGTTTAGGATGCAAGGTGGGGATGTCCTTCATTGGATCTCCCTACCTTGACTACATCATTAAGTGAACCCAACTATTAGATGTAAGGGGTCTATCTTGTCATACCAATCTTAAGGGTTTTTTTAGAGGCCATAGAGAGACTTTTTAAGAGGACATACTAGTGAAGAGTCATGTACAAAACCCTATAGTTGATCCACGTAACTTTCATCTTGAAATTAAAATGAATAAATAAATGTTTCACATCCATATTATGAACTTCCCAATAATGGTTTGAAACTAAAGAAAGGATAAGTTGGATGGAATTCACTCTGGTAATTAGTGTAAATTTATAAATGTAGTCAATGTTGAAAACATGGAATAATGGTTTTTTGACAAGCACATTTTATCAAATATATCCACTTACATCAAATTAGTTTCCTTTTCTTACAAAGGGAGATGAGATTCCATTTATGATTTCTCTCCAAGGAACTCAACTATTCTAAAAACTTCTAGAAAGGACTATCATTAAAATTTGAAGCAACAAAAAGATGTGGAACCTACTAAAACTATGCCCTTTTTCTTCTAGTATTTGAAGAATCACCAACCCAATCACCTACTAACTCTAATGTCTAACAATTACAAAGAAACCTTAATTGTAGAGAGCATGGAGGATAATTATCAACCTTTTAATGATGACTACAAGGGGAATGTGAAACCTCATCATAACCACCACAATTTGAGGTGGAGGAAGAATTATTATTGACAAAATAGAGAGGATTAAGCTCCTTTAAAGAGGTATAATCATGATATAGTGTCTCTAATGTGATGATGGATGCAAAACTAGTAAGGGAAGAATTGGAATTGCCCTCCTTAAAATAAATACTCCTCTCAATGAATAGCTCATGAGTTGTATGCTGGAGACGAAGTGTCCCTTAAAATGATCTAGATACCCCAGAAATATGACAATCTTTCTCTATAGAATTATATTCTTGTAATATTTCTTTATTAAAATGTTGGTCGATTTGAGAGAACCAAACATTCAAAAGTGATAAACTACATGATTTTGACTACTTCAAGCTTCAAACGGAGTTAACCCTTCATAGTTTTGTGAGAAACACAATTCTAGATGTTAAAAACATAGATATTGGCATCTTTTTATTATTTAGATACCAATAATTTGGAGTGTATCATATAATTTACCATCTCTTTCAAGACATGTTTGACTCTATGACAACATTTTGTTAAGGAATTTATACAACAATGTGTTGCAAATCAATATATTTTGATGCAAAAAATTGTTTAAACCAATGGTTTACATCTTTTTTTTTCTCAATAACAATCCTAAGCCAGAATATATTTAAAAGTGATGAGAATATGCATTGAAGTCTTGGAAGAAGTTAAATTATAACCAACTAGAACCACTATTAGGAATGAAAAAAACATCCCAACAACAAGGGATGAATAAGACTATCAAATGTAAGAAGAAAAACAAAATATCAATAAAATATCATCTAGAGACCATTGAATGTGAATGAGTGTCTGAAAATGAAAGCCTCAACCAAGAAGAAAACCCAACTAAAATGAAGGCCTTAGGAGGTATTCAATAAAACTAGTGAGCAAAGGTCATCAACTAAGACCAAAATAGAACATAATAGAACCAAAATAGAGATGGGCACCTTGAAGGAGGTTAATCCAATGCGTGACTAGAGGAGGATGCGGGGGAGAATGACACAAAGGTAGAAGAGGGGGAAGCCACCGTTGCAAGCTGTACTTTGCAAACCTGGTCACCATCATCATCACTTGAGCTTGAGGATGTTTCCACCTCATTATTGGTGTTTAGACTCCATAAAATTCGTAATCCACCACCCAATCCTCATCTGATCCACATTATCACCAATAATGTCAAAGCCAATTAACCCATCTACTGTAAATACCATTAACCATTTGAGGAATAGAATGCTTCTCTGGACGATGGTCAATCTGCAGTCCCAAAAGGTTTTATTCCAAATAGAGAGAATAAGGAATATGGGTGTAGGGATACTAGCCTCCACTCTGATGACATAGTGCGGCCTATGGAGAATTGTCAAATCCTTGTCGATGCTAATCAAAACATTGTCCAATTCACCTAGGAAATATGCTTTGCAGACCCTTCTACAGAGTGTATCCACGGTTACATGTTCAACCCCATTATCTATATGCAAAAACTTGATGAACTTTCTTGATTGTTTCTTTACAAATTATATGAAGTCCTATAAGAACTCAACTTATGGTGAACTTATGGAAAACTAGGGTTAGATTTACTAGTATCCCCCAAAAGAAACCACATTGGATCACACTCCCAAACTATATATATATATTAGAATTATAGCATTAATATGTCGGATGGAAACCCTAGTATCCTCCATCTTTATAACTTTATCCAATAGTTTAAGAATTTGAAGTAAGAAAAGCTACAAATATGAAGAAACATTTCATATTTCAACCCATTTAGGTGATGAATTCAAGACCACATCTTCTAAATTGACAATTCCTATCACATACTTCATACTTCACTTTATTAAGAGAATACAAAACTAAATCAATCTAACCACATTATGTTTGACTCATTTTTCTTGCCTTGCAAATTTCATTATAAATAAAAATGCCTTTATGTGTTCTTAGTATAGCAAGAAAACAACCACATAATTATGTCTCTATTGTTCAAAATGTATGATTAATGAGAAATACAAAATACATTTTAACTCTACATTTTGTTAGAAGGAGAATTGGGAGTTTAGATGAAAATAAATATATAATAGAGGAGTTAATATAGTTTAATGCAATAGTAATTATGGTGGTATTTATAAGTTAAATAAGTATTTTAAAAATAGTTTTATTATATAATATTTTAAATTTTTTATATAGATTTATTTTCTCATATTAATTTATTTGACAATTTATTGAAATTTAATTTAATTTTAGTTAGTGTCCATTAATATTGTTTATAAATTATTTGGACTGAAGTAAATGAAATTTTATTGCATCAAATCACTAAAGAGCTGAATAAATCGATCAAATGTTTGGATACTTAGAATGTTAGAAGGAGAGTTTAGATGAAAATAAATATATAATAGAAAAATTAATATAGTTTAATGCAATAAAAATTGTGATAATATTTATAAATTAAATAAGCATTTTTAAAAATAGTTTTATTATATAATATTTCAAATTCTTTATATAGATTTATTTTGTCATATTCAATTATTTAACAATTTATTGAAATTTAGTAAATTTTAGTTAATGTTTATTAATATTGTTTATGAATTATTTGGACTGAAGTAAATAAAATTTTATTGAATCAAATCACTAAATAATTGAATAAATTTATCAAATGTTAGAATGTTAGGAATGTTGAATAAAATTGAAATATTAGAAAACTATATAAATGTGATAAATAGTATATACAAAACATTTATAATACTACAAACTTTTAATTATATTATATCTATATAAATATTAAAGATCAATCTGATAGAAATAAAAATTAAGAATTAAAAAGAAAAACTAAAAAAAAAATATAAATATAATAATAATGAAAATTTGATTGTCTAGTCCACCATACATAAAAGTAAAACAGTAAACATTTTATAATAATTTGGAAGGTTAGGTGTACAACTAACAGGCTGGTCAAGATTATTTTAAACCTCGAATATACTGTCTCTTAATTATTTACGATCTAACTTTTGTCTTGTTCAATCTTTTTCACTGTTCCACTTTATCAGCCAGATCACTCAATTCCTACATAGACTTCACGTTGAGCCATTTCTTATATATTATACATCATCTTATTCTCTCATCGCATGCCCACACCGATGGCTTCGCATGCCCACAAACACCTGCAACTGGAGATGGGGTCCCAGGCAGAACTGAAATCGAGAGATAATAATCATGAGAAAAAAAGTAGGAGCAAGAAGAGCAAAAAGCCAGGAGGATGGAAAAAGGAGGAGCAAGAAGAAGCGATCAAACAGCCAGGAGGATGGAAAACCATGCCTTATATCATAGGTAAATGATCCATCTTTTAGAGGAATTTTATGACAAATCTCTGATCTCAAAACCCATTTTATTCTATGGGAACCCAAAGGGTCTGTCGTAGCATAAGGGGTCAGTGTGAATAATCTGGCGTCATAGTGATCTGGGATCATTATAGTCCCACGATGTTGTCACATTAGAGTGAGCTTATGAATTTTCGCCTTCTTCTGGTCCTTTGTCCACCATGCATCTTTTCATATTCTACATAGTTTTTTTTTTCTTATAGATATGCAATCTAAAAAATGTAAGTCCTACTTTATTGATTGAGTTAATTTCATTTGTGTGTGTGTAGGAAATGAGGCTTGTGAGAAATTGGCAACCATAGGTCTTCTGCCAAATATTATCGTGTATTTAACTTCAAAATTCAACATGCCGAACGTGGAGGCTTCGTTTGTTATTAATGCATGGTCAGGGACAACAAACAATATGGCCCCATTGATCAGTTCAACTACACAAGCGAAAAGGGAAAGAGAATTAAGCATTCAGAGCTTCTTCAACTGGTACTAATTTTTCTTCACCATAGCGATGATGATATCTGTCACAATCATTCTGTATATTCAGGATAGTGTAAGCTGGAGTTGGGACTGGGCATTCCGTCTGCTCTAATGTTCTTCTCTGTGACCTGCTTCTTCCTCGGTAAAAGGATTTACATTCTTGTCAGTCCTGAAGGAAGCTAAATCACAAGCTTTGCACAGGTAATAGTTTGTGCAATAAAGAAACGGCATCTACGCTTATCTTCGGAGCAGGCTTGGGCAGAGGATTTTTACGATCCTCCGACGAAAGGAAGCCTCAAATCAAGGATGGTTCAACCCACCAGTTCATGTAAGCAGCTCTTTATTCAATTTTTTAATGAATAAGTGGGTCAGATTTTAGTAATAATTAATAATACACATATTCAGTAGTAATAATAGGTTAGGTGGATACAAGATGACGCTTAAGAATCTCAAACGAGTGTAGTCTAGAAAGCTAGAAATAATGACATAAAGAGCCGTTTAAGCGGTCCAGGAGGAAAGGAGGAGATGGAGGGTCCTAGTCATCTGGGTTACCTCATACATTGGTAGGGTCTAGGATGATCTTACCCTTATTCACCTTTATCATTCTCATTCTCTTTGTCTCTATCTTCGTTGTGAGTCAGAGAAATTGCCAAGGCTAGCTGAGGAAACCACTTAAAAGAAGCATGCGTAGGCCAACCAAGGCCACCCAGAAGCAGTACTCCAAGGAAGAGGTGAGGCAGAGTGGTGCCTAGTTGAACTGCTCCTACCGCTAAAATGGCGATTAGGAGATTGGGATTTCAAAAATATGGAAAAGGAAAATCTCGTGTCTAGAATATGCAGTGACAAGTATGTCATTATATATCAAATATAAACTAGAAGTATGTCACTAATTTTGGAAAAGAAAAGTCTCATGCCTAGAGAATCAGGGCAATGTCTATGTAGCATCTTTGATGCACTTTTGATCGTGTTTTATTAATTAAATAAAAATAAAAAATCATTGTATTATAATTTTCACTGCTATAATAGTGCCCACTCTCGCATTTCGCATCCACTCTCACTACTCGCATCCACCTAGATGCTCTCACTACTCCATCCACTTTCACTATACGTAGGAACACCAACCTCTATGGCATTTCAAATGTATAGTTTGCCAATAAGAGTGTCATTAACAAGTATGGCTCTATTAAAGGTAGTGGTACAAAAAAATCCTTGCATTAGAGCATTGAACCAATGATCATACATATTTATTTTAAAGTAAGATTTTGGATGAATAGTTTAAAAAAAAGAGAAATAACATATGTTCCATAAATTTGATCTTCACAAATCTAAATGGTATCTTCTATTTCAAAAAAAAAATTATTTAAATATATAAATTACATATAAATTTAATCTAATTTATTAAATCAAATAGACTACTTTCATAATAATAATTTAAAAAAATATATATTTTAATAATTTAAATAAAAAAAACTTATTGCATTCTAATTTGATTTATATGAAATGAATAATTATAACCAACTTTCATTTCTACTAAAAAAAATTTGCATTTTCTTGTTTCTCACATCTTTTTAATTTTCTTAAAATAAACTTTATACACTGTAAACCATTTTCAAGAGAATCTTTATAAATAATACAACATCAATCAACAAAAAAGTAGATAAAAGAATATTCAAATATATTAAATTTACACAAAATATCAATATAATAACTACAAAGTAAAAAAATATATTTAAAAATAGACCATTATTGGAGGAGGATTCAACCAGCATCAGACATTTAAATGCCCCACGTGAATTGAAAACTACTAATATCTGATTTCATATCCACGTTCCCCTGTTGGAACAAATCTCTAGTAGTCCAAGAAATAATTAAAATATTTTAAAAAATCCTATAAAAAACTCACTGATTTTAAGCAAACCTACTGATTTATTGTTGTGTTCAACTGATTTAAATATTCAGGTTTCTGAAGAAAGCTGCGTTAAAAACCGAACAAGACATGAAATCAGACGGATCAGTGGTAGAGTCAGTCTTATAAAGACACCTACAGTACTGGTATGTTATTTGTTTAGTTTTGGTTATTAAACTCTCTCTATATATGTGTGTTTTATATATCAGTGGTAGAGTCAGTCTTATGATTATGATTATATAACATATTTTATTTAAGGTCATAATATTATTGGAATTGCAACTAATATTTCATAAATGAATTTTTTTTACTCTATTGTCAATTAGGAGTATAACTTTGTGCCTTTTAGGAGCTCCATACTTGAAAATGATCATATTTAAAAGCAAAATAACAAGGTCGCAAGCATGTCCTTTGAATATTCACTTTTTTCATTTGATTTAGTTTCATATAAAACTACTTCAAGTTCTGATTTTTCCTCATCAGAAATCACAGTCATGTAATGCACTTTGATCTTTTCTCAAACAATTCTATCCCTGTTCCATGGCTTTTACAACAAAAATATAATTTATTTTTGTATAAAAGTTACTTTTGATGGCAATATCATTTGTTGAGAAAAACACTTTTTTTGAAAAGATTCAAGATTTGATCCTATAGGAATGTTTTTCTAAAAACAACTTATTCTTAACTATGAAAGCCTTTAAATTTAAAGTTTTCTCAATAAATTATTGAGGGGTTAATGGATCAAACACATTAATTAGGTTAAATTAGTCTTTTAATAAAAAAGCCAGTCTTCAAAACCTCAAACACCATTACTATAATCTTTGGATTTATTTTATATGTCTTACTATTATCTCTTCTTATTTTAATTATGCATATTCTCTAAAATGGTCTACTAGATCTTTCTATTTGATCCTTAAATTAAACTTTTGCATAATTCATCATATGCATCTATTACTTTGTGACCTTGGGTCAACTCGTCTACTACCATATGTGAGCTAATTCTTCCAAGTGTAAGATTGAAAATTTGAAGAAATTATACTTGGTAATTTATTTCAGTGAAAGGTATGCATCTTTTCTAATTTTTTTGAATGATAGGTAAATATCTGTAGCGTCATAAATTATCACCAGGCCAATTTACACCTCATGTTTGTGCCCCTACTTTAGCATGTCTCCCCCTCATCTCCTATTTGGGTTTATTTAGTGCCTTAACTCTAACTTTTATGCCATATACACCTACCAATTGATCCTCTAAAGCTATGTCCTTCTCCTTCGGGCTAATTTGAGGTCCCTGATTGAGGAGGACCAAGGCACTAGCACCCTAGTTCCCCTCAATGGGACCCAATTTTTAAGGGGAGGATGTGACCTATCACTCCGGTTGGAAATGAAATTGGTGGCTCTATATGAACATTGGGGGTTGACCTAATCGGTAAATTGACCTAGAATCCCCTATATAAAGGCATTTAATCAATTCATTTCATCTAAGACTCCAAGAGTTCCACCTAAAGCATTCAAGCATTGACGCATTCATCATCAAGCATTTCCAGAGATCTTCAAGGTTGCATACTCTTCATTCAATCATTGTGGAGAAAATTACATCATGCATATGCAAGCATGTGTGTGTGATTTAGGGTGTCATGTTCAGCCATTTCATACAACATATGTGATTACATTTAAGAACCAAAAGCATCATTATCAGTCATTGAAGATTTGAGGTATATCCTTTCATTGTTTATTTTAGTATTTGTAATATTTCATTCAAGGTTAATTCCTAAAATCAGGTTTTATTTAGGCAAACACCTATTCCCAACCCATTTCTCTTCTCTATTGTGCACATGGACAAGTACGGAGCTACAATCTTTAGAATTGGCTTTATTTATAGTGGTAAATCAATCCCCCATTAGAGTGTTAAAAGTGCAGAGGACTAGAGCGACCATTGCTATGGTCTTGACAAATAAGGAGCTCCTTCTGGGAATAGGTCTGAATACTCTTATAATCCTCATGTCCAACTTCATGGCTTGATTTGATAACTGTAGCTCACTATTCATGCATAATTACTTGAATTTCAGCCCATTTGCCCTAATTTCAGCATCCTCAACAAATCAATTCAACTTAGGGGAAAGCAGTGGCTCATTCAAGACCCCTTGGAATTAGATAAGAATTTAGATCTATTAGGTTTAGATCTATCTAATTCCTATCTATCCCTAATGTGATGGTCCCTAAGTAAAAAATAGCAGTTTTCATCCTTCTCGTAGTGGAAACCCTAATATTTTCACCATTACAATATCCAATACTTTCATCCACACATTAATAGTACTCTTATTGTATCAATTAAATATAAATAATTTCAACTTACCCAAAGCCTTATCGAGATTTGATCTTTCTTGGCTAGGGTCTAGGCTCCATTCTTGATCCATTTCACCCTCTCTTCATTATTATGTAACTTGTGAGGGACACTACTTCTTCTATTCCTCCAAGGAGATTCCTATATTCCACATAACAAGTAAGGATACCATCATGCATTGAATTTTGTATTTCTTTAATAAAAAAATCTTCTCCCCTTTGAATCAATATGGGATGGAGGCGTCTACGCATATACCCAACCATGGTTCTTATTTGTAAATTTTATGCTCATCATTGATATTGTTAATTTAGTTTCCTCACTATCTTGATTATTGAAATTTTCTAAATTTATTTATCTTTGTAACATTTTCCTCATCATGTCTATCATAAGGTTATATTTTCTATCTACTTAATTTCAATAATTATAGTTTTTTCGTTTCCCTTAACCATTTTTACTTATATTCTTTTGAAATCCAAAGGTGCTTCAACCACTTTCTCTTTACAATGTTAATATTTTTCCAGTTCTCTTTGGTGATATATATTGGCTTGACAACATAATAAAATATAAAAGTAACTATTTGTAATGTCCTTTTCTAAATTTTTCTTTTTTTTTTTAAATATAATAAACCAATTTACTCATAATAATATTTGCAAATTGATCATTATAATGAGATCCAACTCAAGGATTATAACCTAATATTTTATTATACAACTCAAATTAGAATGTGTCAAAAAATATATTAAACTTATTCAAAATTATCACCTTTGTAAATCTTTTCCCTCTCTATAATCATCTCTTTATTTAAATTCCTTTGAAATGTCTTATGAGTCTACTTTTTTTCTAAGAGGTTTCATCCTAAGTTGATGAATCATGGTTCTTATTTCATAATAAAATTTAATATAAAAATATCCTCTCTTTTGATATCCATTTTCCTTGAAACTTTAAATGATCTTCTTCTATGTACCCTTTCTCTTTAATAGACACAACTCTTCATCCACATACCTTTGAATTTTTCTATGAAATTAAATTTTTATAATATTAATTAGTCTCCCTTAAGAAGTCCATTTTATGGATGTTCCATCACATGCTTTAAAGCATATATCTACACTATGAAAGTTTTGATCTAGAATTTTGTTAAATTTTGGTTGTGTTTCTTTTAGAATTTTTTTATTGAATAAGAAATAGTGTTTAACAAAATTTTATTTGAGAGGTAGCTTATTTGTCTATGTACTATTAGAATAAATAATGAACTTATTTTTAGAAGTGATTTATATATTTGTGGGAGTTATAGTGTTCAATTTTTGAGATATTTATATATTTCAATTGCTAGTTTTTGATAGAGTGATGGGTTGTGTTTTTCATCCAATGTGACAAAAATATTTTAATAAAAAAATCCAAGAAAGGATGTATAACCTTCTTGAATAAAGGAATATCTTAAAGGCAGATTTGTATAATTCCTAAATAAAAATTTATTTTTGGAAACATCTAGAATATCTCTATTTCATAAAACAAAAGTTGATTAACTCCTTTGTTTAGGTAATAGCTTGTCTGCAAATAGTGGGATGGAGACTCCAATATGACTAATGGTGAGTAGAAAGCAAATGGATTTCATAGGAGAAATTGGAGAAAAGAGATTGAGCACTATTATGAGGTATAAGAACCCAATAGTCATGTATGCAATGAAATCTATGCTAGGGAGGAATTCTTGTTGATAGACCGTAGGTATCAAGTTAATACAGTCACCTCTTCAATGTTTTTAGTTATCTTAGTTGGTTTAGGTATGAGAAAGGATAAGGCAAAAGGGATATGCAAGCTGGTTTTCAAGAAATAGGTGCTGGTAGTGTTAGATGATGCTCTAAGGAATTATGACAATTTCTGGATTCCTCTGCCTAAGGATTATGACAAAATGAATGAATAAGTGCCAAAACTCCCAATTATTTTGATGCAAGATGAGGAGAAATACTAGGAAAATAGGTCGGCGACTTTAAAAAGTTTGGAATTTTTAAAGAATTGGACGAAAACGGAAGAAAATGAGAACTCATATTGGATTTCTATATATATTCAACAAGAAGGCCTGGAGGAGCAAATACAAGTGGATGAGCTGGATTTGGTGATCTCCTCAGATGATGATGAGATGGTAGGTGAGGAAAGAGGTTTGAAGGTTTTATTGTTAGGGTCTAAGTCATATTTAATATATAGATACCTTTGAAATAAAAGTTTATTAGGACAATTAATTTCGTATAGGAAGGGATCTTTTTGGAGATCTGCTTTGAAGTTTTTTCATAGAATGTTATGTAATTATAAAGCATATAGAATATTAGAGTGTTGTTTATGAAGATAGAAAGGATTTAAACTTTGATATTATTCTTTAAAAATAAAGTATCTGTAGACAATGTTTTAAATTCTTTGTAATCAAAATATGTGTTGCTCCTTCCAATAATTTAATTATTAAAATTAATATTTTAAATAATAAATAATTTATCTTACTCATTGCATTTAAATAAAATTTAAAATTGTCTTAAAAAATAATTATGATATAAAATATATTCCTGAAAAGAAAAATAGCTTACAAAAATTTTGCTTAATATTTATTTATCTAAATATTATAAAATTATATTTGAACATTTATATATATAATAAAAAAAATCAACCAATATTGTAATAAACAACACTTAATTGACTATGCTTAAAAGTGATCAGTAAAGACTCGATTATAATTTACAATATTGTGTGTACGACTAGCCAACACTAAAGTAACTTTCTTTTTATGGACTAAAGCATTCACTACATTTTCTATAAACACAAATACTCAAATGATTAGTCGTTCATGTTTTGGCAAGCCCATTTTCTCTTTTCTATTTTCTATTTTTAATGTTTTGGCATATTAGAATCAAACTTTTGTCTTGAGTGAAGGAGTGATGAACTCCACTCCAAGACCTGCAACAACTATACACCTTCACATGAGAGAAATATATTTAATTAGATATGATGAATGCATTGAGATATATTGAGATGATAAATACATACAATGAGCTCTTCTTAAATAGGCAAGCGAAAATAGAAAGAGTGGACAAGATTGAGAGATGTGTCTCAACCTAGAGGAAGTAGAGTTCAATTGAAACTCAACAATATCCATCTACCTAATTAACTAGTTTACCTAAGTTAAACTTAATTAAATAGTAAATAGTAAAACACTACTTACTCCAACATGCACCCTTAAGTGCAACTTAGGGAGTATAAAAATGCAATGATGCAATATGGGTCTTGGCTACAAAATCAATTTAGGTACCCATGTACAATGCAATGAAGCACACTCTTTTATAATGTGGAGAAAAGGAGAAAACCCCATGGGACAAAACTCCTCTCTAAAATAGAGAAAAGAAAACAAGATGCATGAATGGAGGACTCAAACATACCCCCCAAGGACTATATACATCATGTATATACAATCAAATATCCTCCCATAGGAAGGAAGAAAGGAAACTACATAGCCCCCCCATAATGAAGAATCTCCTACAAAAATAGAAAGTGCTTGAAGACAAAACATAGTCCAATGTCTACAAACAACATATCTCCCCCCTAGGAAGAAGAAAAACCAAGTACAAATCCAGGAATGCTTCCCATTCTCAATAGGAATTGGTAAGAAGTTGAATCCAAATGTATGATATCTCTGGAATACTCTCATTTGTTGCCAATACCTTAGAAGATGATGCCACACACCAATCAGGTACACATCCAATCATGATAGGAGGTGATAAACAAGGAATCATTGGAAACTGATCTTGACCAAGATCCAAAGATGAAGATAAAGTGACAACTAATGTGTCACAATGAACATCAAACATGAGAGATAAACCCTCAAATGTGTCTCCCAAATCTGAAATGTGAGATTCCACAAATAATGAACCAATGTCTGGCAAGTAGGAATCCCAATCAGGAAGACAATGATAATACCGCTAAGCAGGTATGGTGGATGTCTTAAGTTCAGAGGCTGATCAACTATCTCAGATGAAGAATCAGAAACCTCTGAAGTATCTGGATCCTCCAAAGGATCAAAAGCATCGGTTATCACTTTTGAAGAATGAACAAGCACATGAGAATTGGAGAGAAGAGCACTGAGAGATGGTGGATCATCATGAGCACCATATACCTCCCGAATGTGAGTCCAAAGAGCACGTGGACACTCAAAATGAATAAGTGACTCCAAAATACCATAATCAACATTCTAAAAAATGACTCTAAAAACTCGAGCCCTAGAACCTTTCAGATACTATGCTCATAAGGTGTGCTTGGACAAGGAACTTGACTATACAAGTAAGGCAATAACTGAAACTCACTCAAATGAGTGATTATGAAATTACTCCACTACCTATAATTCACCCTCTCCAAAGTAAATGTAAAACCCATTATGACGATTCTTCACAAAATTAAAATTGTAATGATAGAGCTTTCACAAACTAAAAATTTAACTTCCAAAAAAATTAAAGTTAGCCCATAAGACTAAAAATGCAACAAAAAGCTGAATTGCTCCAAAATACGGGTAGTTGAGCTAGGATACGAAGGAACCACACATGATACGAAAGGCCCCACCTAATACTAAGTGAGCATAAAGCAAGTCGATGTGATTGACTGCGCCTACACTGATCACGAGCTAATCAATTTGCAAGAGCCCATGGAGGAATGAACGTGGCCTCCAATATGAATCAAGAGCTACATGGGACCTGTGCCTTCAATCAATGCTCTCATTAAAGGAGGACTCGATTCAAAAGATTGGGACAAGGAAACCGATCCATACTTCAAACCAATAGAATGGAGGGTTTCTCACTCAGAGCAGATTACTCCAACATTGAGCTGAGAAGATTCTTTCGAGTATAGTTTTGAATCTCGCAATCTTTATTCTTCTGAATTTTTTTCCGGTTCATCATGCATCTTTAATTTTAGATGATTTAGTTTTTTTTAATAGATTTACAATATAAAGATTTCTAAAATAAATATATGCAGAAACATGTAGAAACATGATATAATTTATAAGTGAAAGTATTCTGTAAATTCAAAACATTCAAGTATATAATAGTGATAAATTATATATGAAAATAGAAATAATCAAACAAGTCATGCAAATTATTAAAAAAAATATGGAGAAACTCTTATGTCAAAATTACACATTCAAAAAGATTTAAAGCTTGCATTAATCCTTCAATAGAATTATACGACTGTAACTTGTCTCTAAATTTGTAGAGCACCTTGTTACCTTTTCAACTTGCAAAACTACTTTCTTTCCTCCTACTCCAACCTTTAATATATAGCCAAAAGTAATCCAATAAACCATAAATAATTTCCAATACCATGGACTAAAACCAAGAGTTGGCTGGCCTACTTGGAAAAGATATTTTATGTCAAAAAGTGTCTAGGAGATATAGGCATCTTTATAGAATCTCCAATCTGTGTTTCATAAACTTGAGCACCTAACTTCACTAAGGGACAAAAATAACCCAATGAAAGGCAAAATAACAACTCCTTGTGTCCAAAAAAGACAACCCACTTCTTACACAAAGTTCAAGATGCTCTTTTACATTGCCATAGATAGTTCTTATACCATTATATATAGTGATATTCTCTTCCACTTTATCCCAAGTGTCCAAAGGTGTTTTCATTGACCAATTTAAGTATCCCTTCTCTTTGTCACCTTGCAAAGAGTATTCCAACTGCATAGAAAATAATATTTAATACACAAAAAGTTCTTGTAATGTGGGACATTGAATCTTGAAATTACATAAAATAATCACCAACAAATAAAATATAAAATTAAAATAGATAGTGATAGGATTGTAATGATAATATAACCAATTTTAACATTCTCCCACTTGATATATTCACATTGAAATTGCATAATAGCAAAGCAAAAATAAATTGAATTAGGTGATAGGAGAGGAAAAGAATATGGCTTCCCTAGATCAAGAGAACTTCTCTATGCTCATTGAGTTACGAAGAGAACCTCCAATATTCATTAAGTGTTCACTTTTTGTGACTTGAATGTACAACTCATAACCTTTTTGAACAAAATGATAGTAGACAACATTATACTTTATGAAAGAATGATATGTTGAGCATTTAGCCAAATAGATGGCTTTCTTGGGAGGTTCGACACCCTAGCTTCAGGTAATATAAATGGTAGCATAACTTCATGAAAGAGAGGAAGAAGGAGGCATCAAGCACCACTAAGATTGAAAACTATTCCTTACATCATAGGTAAATGGTCAATCTACTGAAGGAGTTTTATGATAATTCCCACTATAACATATTTAATGAAAAGAATTTTATTTCTTGAAACACAAAGGTTCTCTTGTGTCATAAGGGGTCAAAAAATTAAGGTGAATAATTCATTTGCATTAGATGGCTTTTGTTCGTATAGGTATCTCTTTACTAGATCCAATGTGTCACAATTATTTAATTCCTAAATTTCATCTTTCATGCCCTCAAAACATAACTCATGATCATTTGAAGAGAAATTATCAGGCATAAATATAAGTTCATTTTTAGTACATGTCAAAGCAAAGGAAAGGAAAATTATATGTAATATATTCTTTTTTCTCAACATATTTTCACTTCTACTTGATTTTATTGAAGATATAATAAGAGGCTCCTATGGTTCCTAATAGAACTTGAGTTCGAATCTTATTCTTCCTTGAAATGTCTATCCTATTATTGTTCTTGTAGTTTCTCTAAATATGCATCTTCCTATATATCAACCTTAATATCAAAACAAACTTGTTTGATAAACATGCATGAGGTTGTCGATCATTTAAAAAAATTTTAAGCTCGTTGAAAATAACATCCTTAAAATATAACATTTTCTTTGATATAGAATAAAAAATATTATATCATTTAATATTCTTATCATAGCTTATATAAAAGCACTTGATATTGCTAAAATCAAGCTTAGAATACTCTCCCTTACAAACTTGAACATATGCCTCACTATCAAAATATCTAAAATATGAAATTACTGATCATTTACCTAACCATAGCTCATAATGCTTTTGTTCAACAAAAAACATAAGTAGGGAACTCTTTGATCAACTAACAAATAGTGTGAACTACTTTAGCCCAAAATCAATGTTCAAGTTTAGCACTACTCAACATGCTTCTTTCTCTATCCACTAGAATCATGTTCATCAAAATTGTCACTCCATTTTGTTGTGCCGTATATGAAATTATTTTCTCTCTAATGATTCCTACATGTGTGCAATAGTTATCAAAATCCCTAGAGAAAAACTCACCACCAGTATTTGTTCTTAAAACCTTTAACTTTCTATATATCTATTTCTCAACAAGTATTTTAGACTCTTTAAGCATAGAAAATATTTAACTAATTTATTCTTTATAAAGTATACCCATGCATATCTAAAATAATCATAAATACATATGAAATAGTAGTGATACTTTGTAATTCAAGGCACAACAACATGACAAATTACATCACTACGAATAACTGTCAAAAGTTTCTTAGCTCTACTAGTACAAAATTTAAAAGAAACTCTATATTGCTTTTCATACATCTAATTATCCTAGAACTAAAATCAACTAATTAGAGTAATAAACGATCAACCATATTTTTATTAAGGTTTTGAAATCCTTCTCACAAATGTGATCATCCTATGGTATCACAAACTACAAGGTATAGAGTTATTAGTTACATTAATAGAGTTGTCAAAATATAGATCCATAAAATGAAATTCCCTCTACTTAACTTACAACCACTCTTATCAAAAGTAATATGCACCCCTCAATTGTTCATTTTTGAAATACAAAATATAATTTCTAGCTATACAAAGTGTATGCAATACATATATGAAGGATTTCACACTTACATTATTGAAAATTAATTTTATCCCCCTCGCAACCCATCATTGTCCATGTGTTGTTATCTCATAGGAAAATTTTCCCACCATCATAAGCTAATGTCCAAATAGTTTGAAAACCACTACTTGTCACTAGGCATCTGGTAGGATGTACCTAAATTGATCATTCCAAGAGCCATCAAAATTTATCTTAATAGAAATAACAAACACATCAATAGTTTTATTGTAAGAAGATTTATTTATAAAGGAACCATTATTAATTTTTCTTTATTTTTAGCCAATAAGCTTTTATTGTAAGCCACTAAACTATTTTCAGACAATGGGTGGCAATCATCAAACTATTTTCAGGTCAACTGAATATAGTGAATCTGATTTGAACTTTTCAATTGATACATTGGCTTGGTGTCGAATCCATCTACATCATACATAACACTAAAAGAGGCGATGCATCTGTAGGCATTGTCTTGCACTTCTAAAGACAAATTCCTTAGATGCTCTCATGCACCACGTATTTCACCTAGTCCTTACTATTTATATTAATAGATGAACATGTTTAATTTTTAAAAATGAAAAAAGAAATTAATATAATTTATAATTAATTTGGTAGTTCCACCATTTCTTTTCCTTTATATCAATTTTTAATATTATATTACAACAAAGATTAATATAAGTTATAATTTAATTTAATGTTAATTAATATAATTTTATATAATATTAATATCACTAATTATATTAATATATTAAAATGGAAAAAGATTAATAGTAATTTTAATCTTTCAACCTTGCTTATTGAATAAAATGAGGTAAAATATTAATAATAAATATATTATTAAAAAACTAATAATAAATAATAATATTATAAAATTTAATAATAATAAATAATTGACAATGAATTGACTAGTATAATTATTGATTAATTAGAATCAATATAAGAAGATTTGTTTCTTGTTATTGTCTCATTATACACAAATCGCATGGCTTAGTGCTAAGTAAAGGCACAGTTAATAGTGGTATAAATAAAAGATAAGGCCTCACATTTACAAAAATGCCTAGAGTCTGCTCCATAAAAGGCCTTTGTATAGAAACTACATTCTCCATTGATTTCTATTCGAAAATGAAAAAAAATGAAAAATAGAGAAAAAATACTAAAAATCAACAATTAGAATATTTGGAATATGTGGAAGACAAACCAAGCAATTTGATACAAAGAAAGAATTGGTTCTATGATAGATGAAAAATAATATGAACACTTTTAAAATGTAAATGAGAGGGTTTAGAACAAGTGTACGTAGATTTAACACTTTCCAATTGTGTTTTAAATCCCTTGATCCAATATGATGAGCTTGAAGCTAGATTTTTCAACCTGATAAATGCATAGAAAGGCTATGCAGATGTGGCTCTGTATGTGTCAAATGCATAGATAAAAGCTCAAGATGCATATATAAAGGCTACTTTTGAGGGAAAACTCATCGAGCGAGACAAGGGTGGTATGATTAGGGATCCACGTCAGAACCTGATCCTTACTTATATTGCTAACCTAGGTGTCCAAACCTCTAGTGTCCTAGAAGTGGTGACCGTGTTTCATGGACTTGATGTGGCAAGAGAGATAGGTATTTCTAAACTCATGTGGAAGGTGATTCTCGTAATACAATTATGATGCTAAATGAAGAAGCTAGGCCAGACTAGAAAGTTTCTCCTTTCACCAACAAGTGTCGCATCCATCACCTTACATTTGATGAAGTCAGATTCTGCCATGTGTGATGCAAGGAGAATAGGGTGGAGGATAAATTAGTTGGACTAGGTATGATGGTTAATAATTTGAAAGTTTGGCTCCAAATACATGAAGTACCTCTTGACTCCCATGCCATGATTTCAAATGAAATATGCATTAATGATGTGTAATCCTAAGGCTACTTTTTAATTTTTTATTTTCTTGCCATTACCTTTCCAAGTTGGTTAAGGCAGTGATATTTTATTTCTATAGGTACCCACTAGAGTTGTTTTTAGACCTGTCACTTTCACATTGTGGCCTCTAGGTTTGCAAAGATGGGAGGAGATTTGAATCAGATTGAACCAAATGACTTTTCTTAGTTCAAAAGGAATGGTGAGCTATGGGGAAATTTGTCTAGGAAAACCTAGGCTGGTATGTGGAGGGCATGACTAGACATGACCCCAAACTCTCTACAGCCTTTGTTCAACCCTAGAATAATGGCATTGTGAAATCAGGAAGTGTTACTTTTGAGGTTTCTGAGTAGATCATTGTGAATGTTACTGGGTTGGCTTTGGATGGTGTCACCATCCCAAATAAACCTAAGGGAAATTACAAGGAGGATTTTGACTAGTTTTTTCAAGCCGATGAAGGGGTCTCCAAATTGCAAAGTGGCTATAATCATGAAGAGCTTCTAGGTATATGGAAGGAGGTTACCCTGCTCTTAATGAAACACTTCACACTTGATGATAGAAAGAGGACATTTCACCTTCAGCTCTTTCTTATGTTGAGCCATCTATGTTATGGGATAAGGATGAACTTCCCTTATGTGGTTTTGTCTTTCTTGACTCAATATATTTATAGGGTTGTTGCTAAAGGAAAACTCCCCTACACTAGGGTCTTATTCATAGGATGTATTATTTTCATCTGGACCAAAAGCTCTCGTGTACGGTCCCTATTGGTGAAATAGGGTTCACATTTGATTCCAATTTGTATTTTGATCTCATTATGACTCCATCCAACTCTGTTGAAGCATCCCACTCAAGCCCTAAATTTCCCACTAGAAAATTTCCCCCCGCATGGCCAAATTCAAGGCCATTGCGGCTTCTAGAAAGTACCTTATTGATGAAACCCCATTCGAGGAGCATAAGGAGGTGGAAATTGTTGAGGATTCCAAGTTTAATTTTATTTCCTTTGAGGAATCAGATTCCTCTAAAACCACAGGTTCTTATTGGTCCCCTACCAAGAATGTTGCCAACGATGCTAACTGATGCAGAAGTGTCCTCGGTCGATGAGCAATCTTGCATCAACCAAAAAATGTTTCCTTCTAGTTTTGTTCTTGTTTAGTTTTTTGTGCAATTTTCTCTGTTCTTATTGGTATGTACCGGTAGTTTCTTGTTCTTCATGGCAGTTGTTATTTTTAGTTTCTAGGTAGTTTCATGTGCTTGATTCCATATTTTTCAGTTCATTTGGGTTGTTTTCCGGTCATTTATCACTTGCGGTTGATTGTTTCTGGGTTTCAGGATAGTTCTTGTGCTTATCGGTTGGTTTTCCTTCTTTACCGATGTGATTCTTGGCATTTGGATCCATCTTGGGTCTTGGCCAATGTCCTTTGGCATGTGGTCAACCCTCCTACTAAACCATATCACTTGGTTGTTGTTTTCCAAAAAGATTTATTTAATTCTTAGGGCCAACCTAATTACACATTTCATTTTCCTGCATTGGTGAATGTAATCTTATGAGGTCGGCCCAGATGTGTTCTGGTGGGTATAATATGTTATTATGTATTCATTTATAGGGGATGATAAAGTATAACTTAGAATAAGGATTGAGATTCACATGTTGTGATTTGGTTGATTCTTAGGGTCTCGGTTGGATTGTATCTGGCTTGAAGCTTGCATGTAACTGGTTAACTACCGAATGTTCTTTGATGATAATATGATGATTACCAGATGATTTTTGGAAGTTCTAAGGATTTAATATGATATGTTTATTTGAACTTGTTATGTTTTCTTGTTGCTTTTTTTGTGTATCTCTTTCTACATAAGTCGGTTGACTATTTTGATGGTTTTAACTAGTTATGGCTGCATCAAGTGGTATTAGAGCTAGATATGAGCTGGTTGGTGGAATAATCATTTGTTGAGGCATTCCTTGGGGTGAATGGATCACCAATTAGAGTTAGGTTGTACATGTGTTTAATAGATCATCGAGGGGAGGCAATTGAAACCGGTAGTCAGATTGTCGAATTGAGGAAGTACATTGGAGTGTAAGAAGAGATGTTGCCAAGGAGGACAACCCCCCAGAGGGTAGAGAAGAAGATAGAAGACTTCAAGAATAAAGTGCGGAATGAAATCCAAAATGCTTTTGCTGGTTTGTGGAGAAACCTAATTCTGAGGAGGAATATAAGGAAGTCAGTGAAGAGCTTGAAGAAGTTGAAGGACTAGAAGATGAAAGAAATGAAAGATTCTTGAGAGTAGTGGCACAAGAGAGTAAAGTTCATAAAGTTGAGGTTTCCAACTTTTTCGGAACGTTGAACCCTAAAGATCTGATCGATTGGATCAGAGAGTTGGAGGATTACTTTAAGTTTGAGGATGTCAAGGACCCGCAGAGAGTCTGATTGGCACAAACCAAGTTGAAAGGGCATGCTAACTTCTGGTGGAAAGAATTGCAGAAAGACAGAGTGGAGAATGGTGAATTGAAGATCACTTGGTGGAGATATATGGTCACAAGATTGAAGTCCAAGTTGATACTGGGAGACTATGAATTGGAACTATTCAAGAAGTTGTAGAACCTGAAATAGAGAAACATGACTGTGAAGGAATATACTAATAAATTCTACAAGGTGGTGATTAGATCTGGACATAGAGAGATGGAGAGAGAAAAGGTGGTGGGGTACATCAATGGAATTTCCTTCAACATTCAAGATGAGATGAGTATGTTGAAAGTTTCCATAGTTGAAGAAGCTTACTAGTATGCTTTGAATGCTGAGGAGAAGGTGAGAAGAAGATAACTGAATAAGGGAAAGGAGAAATTCAAGATGAATGACAGTATGAAGAAACTGGTTGAAGAAGAGGAGTCAAAACCTAAGTGGAATAAAGAACCAGAACAAAAAACACCGAGGAAAGGTAGCAATAGTACCGATAGAGAATATCCTAGAAAATGTTTCAAGTGTGGAGAAACTAGACATAGATTCTATGAATGTAAGCAAGGAGTGGCAAGAAGTTGTGTGGCAAGTGAGGAATCAAAAGATGATGGTACTGGATTTGACTATGCACTAGAGCAAGGAGAATCCCTTATGTTTAGAAGAAAGGATACTGGATCTACTCAAAGGAAGAGTCTTTTCCGGATTGTATGCATTTTGGGCGGTAAGTGTTGCAAGGTCATTTTAGATAGTGGAAGTACTAATAATTTAGTATCTGAGGAGATGGTTGTGAAGATTGGGTTGAAGAGGCCTAAGAATCCTTGTCCTTATGAGGTGAGTTGGTTACAAGATGATCAGAAGATAGAGATAAAGGAGCAGTGTTTGGTGAGTTTCAATATTAGGCCTTTCAGAGATGAATTTTTATGTGATGTTGTATCTATGAGTGTTTGCCATGTCTTGCTGAGAAAACCTTAGCAATATGATAGAGGAGCTATTTATGACTGTCATACCAGAGGTTTTGAAGAAAGATCTGGTAGAACTAGTTGCAAAGGTTATACCAGAGGGTTACATGAGTTTGTAGAAGGATCTGACAATTGAATCTAATGGTTAGGTGGAACCGGTCGATAGAGAGCTTATAGTGAAAGACCAATTGAAGTCTTGTGGCAGAACCAAATCAGAGTTGTAGAAACTGAGACAATGTGTAAATCTAAAACAAAGAAAGAGAAACAAAGGGAGTCAAAGGTTAGAGAAGTCGGTTGAGGCACCAGAGGAGCTAAAGCAGAGGTTGGAAGATAAGGAAGATGTTTGGATCAAAAATGAGCATGGGATCTTCATTTCGAATCCTTTTAGATGTTCATGAGTTAACTCTCATGCAAAATATTTTTCTACCTAGGTTGTCTAATGTAGGAGCATCCTTGTTCCATGAGCAATCTTGTATCAACCAAAAAATATTTCCTTTCAGTTTTGTTCTTGTTTAGTTCTTTGTGTAGTTTTCTGTGTTTTTACTAGTATGTACCAATAGTTGCTTTTTCTTCATGGTGGTTCTTATTTTCGATTTATAGGTGGTTTCATGTGCTTTATTCCATATTCAGTTCATTTGGGTTGGTTTCCAGTCAGTTATCGCTTGTGGTTGATTGTTTCTAGGTTCCAAGATACTTCTTGTGCTTACTTGTTGGTTTTTCTTCTTTGCTGGTGCGATTCTTAGCGTGTGGATCCATCTTGGGTCTTGTCTGATGTCCTTTGGTGTGTGGCTAACCTTCTTTCTCAACTGCATCACTTGGTCATTATTTTTTGGAAAGATTTATTTAATTTTTAGGGCTGACCTAATTACACGTTTCATTTCCCTGCATTGGTGAATGTAATCTTATGAGGCCGACTTGGATGTGTTCTGGTGGGTACACATATGTTACTATGTATTAATTTGTAAGGGGAGAGGAAGTAGAACTTAGAATAAGGATTGAGATTCTCATGTTGTGATCCGGTTGATTCTTAGGGTCCCAGTTGGATTGTATCTAGCTTGAAGCCTGCATGTAACCAGTTAACTACTAGATGTTCTTTGATGATAATATGGTTATTACCAGATGATTGCTAGTAGTTCTAAGGATTTAATATGATCTGTTTATGTGAACTTGTTTTGTTTTATGTCTTCTTTCGTTGTGTCTCTCTTGCTGCATAATCCAGTTGACTCTTTTGAGGGTTTTTACTGGATATGGTTGCATCACTAACCCTCCCTCCCTGCCAACACACCCCCCCTCCAATAAGCTCCTGAGCTCTATCACAATCCTTACCAAGATTTTGAAGGACATCCAGGATGCTGTGCAAAGACAGGATGATATGCTCAAGTAGATTTTCAGGCAAATAAATGTTGCTATTAGGAAGATTAACACGTTGGAGGCACTTGCAAAAACTGAAGCTAAGGCCCACACCTGGGTTGAGGGTGTGGATGAGGACATATTCTAGAAGACAACCAATGATTTTGTTGGCCTTGTGGATGATTAGGATAAGATGAAAGCGAGAATCAATGACCTAGATACTAAGATGAGAATGACTAGAACAAAAGATAAGTTCGAAGAAATTTGGCGTGCCTAGAAGGCCCTTAAATCTAAAATTGAGCTGGCTTACTTGACCTATAAGAATCCGACCAACATGCATAATTCCTCTCTACATGCTATCTAGACCATTTAGGCTAAGCTCAACAGGAAAATAGAGAAGAAGCACAAGTGGATGGGGGCCTTGATCATCGATGTTGGTCCTTCAGACTCTATGGTAAAAGCCACCCTGAATCCAGCTCTGCTTTCTTTTGGCTCCGAGTTTGCGTCTTCTAAAAAGGTGTCCTTTTTTGAAAAAGTTTTAAGTTTATGCTAGGATTGGTAGGATAAAAGTTCTCCCATGTAGTTGGCCATCCCTTTGTGCTTGTCATGGGTGGTTTTGCTAGTTATTGTGTTTCTTATGTTTTGTTTTTGGTTTTGTTCTTGTTGATCTTTTAGTTTCTTTGTTGGTTCTCAGGTGTCCCTATTGGTTTTTTGCTATGTTTTAGTGGGGGGTTTTGACTAGATGTGCATCCCTCATGCGCCTCGGGTGTCACTTCACAAACATGTATTGGTACAGGTCTATCTCGCTCTTATTAATCAAAATTAAATGTTATTGATTTAATTATTGTTATCATTATTAAACTCAATATTAAATATATCACAACTTGGACCCTTCTCATTTTTCGTATGAAAAATAACATTATTAATCTTATCTCAGTGGAGAACTTATGAAGAGAAATACAAAAATTTAAAACCAAATTTGCAATGGTTAACATCAGACACAATATTATTGGGATTATCAACAACAAAATCATCATCATCCTTAGCAAAATGTTAAAATAAAAAAATTGATAGCCCATATTGAACATCTAATTTTCTCTTTCAACATAATATCATTTACATTAATGACAAAAAAATATCCTTCACATAAGTAACTTTTAAGATATAGCATAAAAAATTACAATCCCTATCCCCTAAATGATACCACATTAATAGAAAATATTTATATTGTTTACTATTCTAAAAATTAGGTTTTGATTTACCAATATCCCCTAGAGAAAACTAGATTCAGACACACTTCCATACTATTAATATTGCATGTCTATATAAACCAATGTAAATAGATAAAATTAAATGTAAAAAACACAAATCATATTCTATAGATATTCAAATTCTGGTATTGATATGTGAGAGGGAGGAACTATTGTCCCCCATCTTTATAACTTCACCCAATAGTTTAAGAACCTTGGATAATAAAAGATATAAAGATGGAGGAACATTGCATGTTTCAACCCATTTATATGATGAATTCAAGATTGTGTCTTCTAGATTAAAAATTCCTTTCACATATTTTTGTATTTATCTTCTTTCCATTGTCTTTGTCTTGTTTCCATTTTCATGTAGATTTCATTGTAAATGATAATGATTTTATTTGTTATTACAAAACTAGAAAATAACCATATAAATATGGCTCTAATGTTCAAAATTTAATAATCGATGAAAAACATAAAATATATTTTAATTCTTGAGTTTTTTAGAAATAAATTTGAGATCTTAGATGAAAATAAATGTATAATAGATAAGTTAATAGAGCTTAATGCAATTGTAATCGCGCGGTAATATTTTAAAATTAAATAAATACTTTTAAAATTTTTTTAAGATTTCTATGATTTTCAAAAGTTTTATATAAATTATGTGACAGTTTATTGATATTTATTTATTTATTTTTAGTTTGATAAAAGACCGATAAGAAAATATATTAGATTAAAAGAAAGTAAACATGAGTATATGTGATATTATGAACAAAAGATCCCAAATTAGTAGAATCAAGATCAAAACTCAAAAAGCCAATGCTATTTACCCAAGTCCATAGATCTGTAATTAAAATTATTAATTTAATTAATTTTTATTATTATTCTTTAGGAATAATAATTCTTGTAATACTAAATAATCTATTGAACTATTATATTTAAATAATATTTTAAAAAACAATTTAAATGAAAATAATTATAACAATAATTTATAAAATAAAAAATATAGCCATATCTCAACATAGGTTTGTTCCAATCATTTTTAGTTTCAAAGGTCGTTAAGGAGAATGAAGTGGATCAAATTTTGTTGCACCAAAACATTAATAATTGATAATATTGACTAAATGCTCAAATCCTTGTAATGATAAATAAGTTGTCTAACAATTATATCACAACATAAGTTTGTTCCAATAATTTCTAGAGTTTCAAAGATTCTTAAGAAGAATGAAGCGAATCAAATTCTGTTGTACCAAATGATTAAATACTGATGAAATTGACTGAATATTCAAATATTTACAATTCTAAACAAGTTGAAATTCTAAAAATTATACTCAAATGATCAAATGATAAAAATATATACAGAAACTTACAAATATTATAAAATTTTATTTTGAGATATTTTTATATAAATATTTTAGAAACAATATAATAGAATTAAAATTTTAAAATAAAAAAATATAAATATTATAATAATAAAAGTAGTATAGACCATGTAGTCCACCATATATAGAAGTAACAGTGAAACTCAATAATTTGGAATGTTAGGTATACAACTAACAGCATGCTGAGAATGAGATGCACGACTCTTTGTTTGGACTCGTACAACACAGACCATGCTCTATGCGCCGTATAAAACATAAATACTCAGATCACTATTTTAATTTTTAAACCTCAACATTGCTTCTTAATATTGTACAATCAAACGTTTGTCATGTTCCATCTTTTACATTGTTACACGTATCAGCCAGATCACTCAATTCCTACACGGACTTTACGTCTGAGCCATTTCTTGTATATATATGTGGTAACATTATCTTATTCTCTCATCCCATGCCTACAGCCATGGCTTCACATGGCCACAAACATCTGCAACTGGAGATGGGTTCCCAGGCAGAACTCAAATCAAGGGATAATAACCATGAGAAAAGCAAAGAGAATGGAGCAGCTGTCTTAGAAGGTTTGACTGACCAGCCTGATCCCACAAAAATGGCAGTGTCAGTCCACAAAAAGGAGGAAGAAGAAGGGATCAAACAGCCAGGAGGGTGGAAAACCATGCCTTATATCATAGGTAAGTGATCAATCTATTAGACCTATTTTATGATAAATCTCTGCTCTTAAAACCCATTTTATTATTTTTATCCCCAAAGGGTTTGTCAAATCATAAGGGTTCTGTGTGAGTAATCTTGCGTCATAGTGATCTGGGACCATTATAGTCGTAGGATGTTGTCACATTAGAGTGGGCTTATGAATTTTCTCCATCTCCAATTAGCTACAAATAGCATGTAGTTTCTGTTACCGTTTCCCTTGACTTCATAACTTAAATATTACAAACGTCAGAAAAGTATCTGCTTGATGCGAAAATTACAACTTTTCAATCAGCTTAAAGCCTTCCAAAGCTGAGAGGCTCTTTGAGTATACTTTTTGAATCCCCCAATCTTCTTCTTCTGGTTCTTTGTGCATCGAGCATCTTTTTCTCTCCAACATAGGTAGTTTAGTTTTCTTATAGCTCTGCAATCTAAAATTTTGAATTCCTACTTTATGGATTGAGTTAATCTTATTTTTGTGTGTGCAGGAAACGAGGCGTGTGAGAAGTTGGCAACCATAGGTCTTTCTTCAAATATTGAGGTGTATTTAACTTCAAAATTCAACAAGCCCAACGTGGAGGCTTCGTTTGTTATCAATTTATGGACAGGGACATCCAACATAGCCCCATTGCTAGGCGCCTTCCTCTCTGATTCTTACATCGGTCGTTACTGGACCATTGCCTTGGGCTGCATAGCATCTCTAATTGTAAGTCACTATTAGACTGACTACATATTCTGAGATATTGTTTATGAGTTTTGAGTCCCAAACAGCCTTACAATTCTTTTGGTGTGTGTAACAGGGAATGATTCTTCTTAGCCTGACGGCCATATTTCCTAGCTTGAGACCACCTCCATGTGATACTGGGAAAGCGCCATGTGTGGGTGCATCGTTAGGTCAAAACGTCCTACTTTACTCCTCCTTTGCAATGATGACCATCGGTGCAGGTGGGATCGGGCCATGCTCAATAGCCTTCGGAGCAGATCAATTCGACTACACAAGCGAAAAAGGAAAGAGAAGCATTCAGAGCTTCTTCAACAGGTACTATTTTTCCTACACCATAGCGGTGATGATATCAGTCACAATCATTGTTTATATCAGAATAGCATAAGCTGGAGTTGGGGTCTGGGCATTCCCTCTGCTCTAATGTTCTTCTCCGTGACCTGCTTCTTCCTCGGTAAAAAGATTTATATTCTTGTCAATCCTGAAGGAAGCTCCTTCACCAGCTTTGCACAGGTAATAGTCTGTGCAATAAAGAAACGCCATCTACGCTTACCTTCGGAGCAGGCTTGGGCAGAGAATTTCTATGACCCTCCGATGAAAGGAAGCCTCAAATCAAGGATGGCTCTTACCCACCAGTTCATGTATGCGATTTCCAACCCGATACCTTTTGTCTTCTTTCTAAATTTGGAAAAGGAAAGTCTCGTGTCTGGACTATGAAGCGACAAGTATGTCACTAATTTAGGAATATTAAAGTCTGGTGCCTAGAGAATTTGTATCCATTGTCAGGATACGTAGGAGCCCCAATCTCTTAAGATTTTTTTAGCTCTGTGGCATTAAGAATGCATAGCTGATAAATAAGTGTCGTCAGTTCCCGGAAAACATGAGAAGTGTGGCCGGTGCGCTTTTTTCCTTGATCATTGGAATCGGTAATTATGTGAGCAGCTTTCTAGTTAGCATAATACATAACAACACAGGGGGACGGCATGGAGAGAGCTGGCTTGGTCAGAACCTGAATAAGGGCAGACTGGATTACTTTTATTTGCTTTATTTCCTCGCCTGCGCTCGCTGGTACATATACAAAACTGTCGTCCCTACTCAAACTGAAACAATCGAAAGCAGCAAAAAGTTATCACCAGTGTGATTAGAATCAGTCTTATGAGCGCGATTATACAGACACGGCCTTTAATGGTACGTTACTTGTTCTGCCTTCATCGTTAAACTTAATATATATAAAATATAATTAGATGAGGATCACGTTTAGTCAAGTGTATCTATGATTCTAAATTTATAACATATTTTATATTGATTGGAGTCGACAACACAATTGGAATTATTTCTGTTTCACGTATTTCCCTTTTACCAGAGATGTTTACTTTATCATTTGATCCCTTCTCATATCTATGAATAGTTTATAGCAGAGAGAAATTATGATGTATTTATCTCTTAAATAATCAGTATGTTTTTTTTCTAAATTTTGTATTATAGAATTTTATTTTTTTTTAATAAAGATGGATTGATTACTGAATACAAGTTTTTAGATTAAACTGTGTTTATTTGTTGGACATTTCAGACCACATTCAAGAATTACAGGAAGAATAAATAAAGTAATAGACTGCATTGAGATTCCTATAAAGGTTGTGATAGTTTAGGGTAAGTTAAAAAGTATATAAAAAAGGCAAAGATAAAAGAGATAAAAATAATAAATAATAAAAATGAATTAAAAGAGACATAAAAAAATAAAATGATAAAGAAAGAAACTAAAATGACAAGGAGTACAAACAATTATGAAATAAAAAATTATATAAAACAATTGAATCAAATGAGAACAAAAAGGAAAAAGAAATGGCCATGACAAGATTAAAAGAACCTAATAAGAATCTTGAAAATAGAAAGAAAAGAAAAAGATTAAGCAAGAAGAAATGTTTTAAAGTTAAATACTAATAACAAAACAAAAATCAACATGATAAATTAATAAAAAAAATGCAAACCAAATAAAGATCAATAGAAATCTTAGGAAAATTCTAATAGAAAGTTTTCACAAAAATTCAAATTATCCAAGCTAGCATCCCCTTAGCCTTATGGAAGACTTGTATTTAGGATTTATGGAATATGTAACTCTTCAAGCCAATATGTTTATTTAAAGTAACATTTCACTTTGAAATCTTTGACCAAGCCTCTACTTTCGACCTACATAGTTTCTTACTCTTGTTTCTTTTATTTGTAAAACTTGACTCTAGTTGAATGGCCTCCTATTTTGCCAACATTTCATGATTGTAGTCATGCAAAACCAAAATAGGATGATGTTTTATAAGATCTAGATAAATGAGAGTGATAATATATGCTGAGTGTGAAGCTTTGAATACTTCATATCATATACTACACACTAGAAGCAATAAGCTACATTTTATTATCGTTCATGTTATGTGTTGAGGAGTTGACATGGTAGAGTTCAAATTTAATTGGAAAATAACATATGCAATAGAGATCAATGTATTATAGGGATGCCTTAGTGTTATTGATGAGAGATCTTAATTGAATGATCCTTGTACTCTCAAAAGTCAATATACCTTCCAAACTCTTCATGTTAAAGCTCTTGGTTATATGCCATTGGTTATTTCATGATCATTTCATGTCGTGATGGGCCTATTTACTTATATCCTCACATATACCTAATGACACCAACAGATGTTCTTATTTGTGTAGAGTGATGTCATTTTCCTCTGAGATCAATAACTAATGACATGTTAGAACTATATGTTATAGATCTCTTCAAATACATGATTTATTAGATAGAGAATGAATTTGTTTCTCATCACAAGAAATATGCTGCAAAAAAATATTCCAAGTTGACGGTGCTCAATGGATTGTTTATTTCTAAGTCATCATATGATTGGACCTTTTATAATTTTATCTACACATATTTTTAAAATTATGTTTATATTATTATAACTATTGATCTTTGTGCATGATGACGATGCCATTTAAATTATGTACCATGAGACTAGTGCGAAGCTAAATGATCCATGGGTCCTTACACATTTTATGATCTATTTTATTTTGTGCTAGGTTTGAGTGGGGTTAGTAACCTTGAAGGGTTTAATATATTGTGTGATTAGTGTTTTATGGTCTATTTATTTCTAGTGGTATGTGAGAGTGTGGATGCTATTCTTATTAAATCATATTGATCCCTTATAATGATCGACATGATCTTAATAATATTCATGTAAGATTGCACAAGATAAAATTAAGATAATGTAAATAATGTAAATCTCCATTAACCTATTTTTGTTATGAGCAATTCCCTCTTATAAGATGCTAAGACTATAATAATTTCTTAATAACTAATAAATTGAGATACTTAGAAATTAATGAAACATTAGTTTGAATTTTTTGGAGACTTGGTTAGGGTGTTACATATGACGTGAGAGCATGCTTAAAAAATAAGTACCTAATGGGAAATCAAGAAGGAAGTCTTAAGATCAAATTTTTAATTAATCTAAGAATTAATCTTATATTTCATTTCTTCTTATAAGAAATGAGTGATAAAGCCTTGAAACTAGATTGAACGAGAAAGAAGAAGGCCTAAAATTCCATTTGGATTTCAACTACATAATTTGAACCACTATTAAAAAAAGAGACAATATAATATGTTATCCAACCATACAAGTAATAGGTAGAATAGATAAGAATGAAAAGATAGATATAGTTACAAGGGGATATAAAAGGAAATATCAAAGATATTTGATTTTTTTGAGACAATCTTGTGTTGGAGAGGATGCTCTTAAGATATGGTTTATGTATATTAAAATGTAATAAAATAAATATTCATTGTTTATACTATATGCTATATGAATCTCATGAATGCATTAATTTGTGTATTTTGATTTACTATTCTATATTCAATTGCACTAATATATTAATATTCACCACAAAAGTTCTATCATTTTCTTACCCTCAAAAGTAAGGTAAAAATAGAAATATAGAGAGAATATGCCCAAATGTTTGAGTTACACTCTCCCTTTCACCAACCCTAGTTTTATTGCTAGGAGTCTAATGAGTGATTAAAGAAGGATAGAACTTAGTGAAAAATTTTGCAATGAGAAATGATTCTACAATAATGTATTATAGATAAAAGGAAATAATTTTTCATTTTGTGTTGTAGGATACACTTGTCCCATCCCATGAGAGAGGATGTGCACCTAGGAATGATAAATGCAAAGAGGAAAGATCCTTATATGGATTGTAAAGAGATGTGAATACTAAATGTAGGTCTAAACAATATGTTAAGGATGTGTAAAATGATAAATGAAATTTCAAGGAGATTCCAAGAAGAGGGATATTGGGGAAGACTTTAAGATTTATTAGAAAATGAAAATGGATAAAAAATATTGAAATAATTATAGGAGAGAAAAGAATGATACCATAAGAAAATGGAAAAGGTGATGGAAGGACAAGAATGATACCATAATAAAATGGAAAAGGTGATGCAAGTTACTTTAGAGAGTGCCAAAAAGGATTCTACTATAAGAATTGAAGATGTTGTGATTTTTGAGAATCCACCACCACCATAAAATTTAGATATAATTAAGCATGTGAGAAGGGATACTATTGATGTTGAGCTTGCAGAATGTAGAGAATAATAATTTTCCATCAACAAAGGTAGGTATAATTATTGTGTCATTCATTAATATTAACACACCGAAGCAATTAAACGCCTATAAAGTAAATGAATATATGACAATATTAGAAAGTCATATGAAAGGTTATGGTGAATTCAAGGAGTCATTAAATGGAGGCTTGGGAGGTGTATTAATTAACCAAGACTTTAAAGTAGCGATGTTCTATCGCTTGAGATTTTGACTCAACAATAGTATACAACCTAATCTATCAAATGTCATGATTATTGTTAATGATGGGTTTGAGAATTTAATAACTCCATTTGAAAAAAAAAACATATAAATTTTGTGTAGAATATTACATAATCTGGTGATTAAAATTATTTGATATTCATAAGAAAAAATAATAGAACTTCTAAATTTAAGAGAAAGAGAGAAGAATATAGAGAAAGAGTCCAATTACCTAGCCATAAGCACAATTGAGGCCATTAGATAAGGATGGGATAATTTGATATTATTTAATAAAATTTCATTAGCTAACAAAAATTTATCAAAAATACCATCTCCTAGATTGAATCATCATGATGAATAGGTGAACGTTGTAACTAAGAGCCACCCCCCTTCTTGTTTTAGTATGTATATATGCATGTATGTATATATATGTATGTACATATGTATGCACATAGGTATATCTATATATGCACACACACACACACACACACACACACAGATATATATATATATATATATATATATATATATATATATATATATATACGCGTATACATACATATACATATACATATACATATACATATAAATATTAATATACATATGCATATACATACACAAACACACACACACACACACACACACACACACACACACACACACACACACACACACACACACACACACACACACACACACACACACACACACGGGTGAACTCACAATGTTGGTTCCCAGGTTTTCATACATCCTTAGTTTTGCTAAAATCATACATTTTTTAGAAAATATAATGATTAAAGCTTTAAGAGGTCCCATTTGAAGTAATTAATTGAAGAGAGTTAGATAAAAGGCTCTTAGATCAAAATTTCTTGGATAGAACCTCTTTACTTCTAAATCATACTTGTAATGGAGCCTCCTTTGCATTTATCAAATGCTGACAGAAAACCAATTTTACATTAGCTTTTGGGGGATCAAATGAATTCATTTAGAAGTTTTGTTTTTTTAAGTATTTAACCCTTATTATAAACTTTCCAAAGAGTATAATTTTTAATATATATTTAAGTTCATTAATATCTTTTTATTTTATTTCTTATGAATGTAGGGTTTTCACCGAACATGAACTTCTTTGTGCAATGCTTATGGAAAAATAGCAAACGTCACCCAAAAAATTCTGAAAAGTATCTAGGTACTAGGTATTGAAGTCCTCTTTCCAAAAAAATAAAATTGATTTGCGTTACATATACAACAAGTTATGTAATATCAAATGGACATATGTCAAAATTATAGTTAACTTGACTTCAAATCTTAATAAAATATGAAATATTGAAGATAATGTTACAAAACCAATTACAAACACTAGATATGGATGTTAGAAAACCAAATTCGAAAGAATCACGTTCATATCTATTATAGAAAATAAATTATGCTATACAAAGTAAGTATCACTCTTTAAAAATGTTTTTTTTTTTTAAAAACTAGTTTCTGTGGGAGATAGAAAATTGGAAGAAAATTGACTCAGAAAATTATCAATTGTTTTTTTTAGAATCTACATACAAAATGACACAAATCAATAGTTCACATCATCTACAAATTCCTTACCATTTTGAAGTAATACGTGTTTCAATCTGAAGTTTTTTTTTGTTTTGTTTCTTTTTTGTGAAAGTGAATATTGCAGTGTCAAAGTTGGCAAAAAAGTGTAACTCACTATTGTGGGTTCACCCACACACACACACACATATATCTTTATGTTTGTGTGTGTGTGCATATATATATATATACACACACACATCTATGCATATACATATACATATACACGTATGTATATATTATATATAGAGTGAGAGAGAAACAAAACTAAGCTATATAATTTTGTGGGAAGACTTAGACATGAGGTTGTAAAATGGTATATGAAAGTATACTCAAATCATGATGAGGAATATGTTTAATTAAAAGAAAGATCTCAATAAACTTATGATCACCATAAGCCTCCTCAAAAAGTCTGAATAAGATAAAGGGCATCTATAAAATTAAATAGAGAATATAATGGAAATTTAGAAAAGGTTACAGATGCTATAAGGAAACTTGAGGAACCTTTGTGAAAGAAAATAAGTGAAATGGTTTTTCTATGGACTCCTATCTATAAGAAGAGCAACATTGGATTGGAGAATTTATTAAGCATGTATAGAAGGGGTGGAGCTAGCAAAAGAGATTGAAACCCAACCATGGAGGTGGTGAATGAAAGAGAAGAAAGAATTAAGGAAAAGATAAAAGTAGAAATAGAACAACTTGAGATGAAATACAAAACTCTAGCTAGGGTGGATAGAGACTAAAATACAAAAAGAGAAAAAATATATATGTATACATTTCTTGATGAAGAATACTTGAGAAATGGATTTCTTATCCTAAAAGAAAAGAAAAAGATGAAAAATCAAATGTGAAATATGTATAAATGCGAAGGAGGATACAAATTGTTTTCCATGGTAACGTGAAGGCTAAGATGCTGACCAAAAAGGTGATTACCCTTTAATATTGTTTTAGTTAAGGGATGAACAAAAATATAAGCCATAGAGTAAACACATAGGTGAATATAGTGCACTTTTTGAGAAGGGCATGGTAAGAATCAAAAGACTAACATAATGAGATTTTCATGTATAAGACTAAATTTGAAAGTTTGAACCACATCTTATGCCCACTACCTAGATCAATTCTCTAATTAATTAGATCATTATATCTTACACAACTAATTTACATTTCCTAGCTTTCGATCCACCTCTACCAACTAATACCTAAAAATTCACAAATCAATGAACTAATGCATGAACTAGCACTAGACCTAAAACATCATGGATCATCTCTAGGATTAGTTGATCCTGCAATCCATATAGTTACTTGTTACTTCACCTTATCATGGGAAAGAGCCTTATACATGTAGTGCCATGGCTTCCCTCTATGATTAAGAGACTAAGAAAACAAAGCCCCCAAACTTTGAATCTCTTCCCTCTTACCTCATACGTCTATAAAACACTTGATTGATGGTCATACTTTAGGTAACAAACTATCCTTGTAATGTTTTCTCTACCTTCCTTTCTCTATCACAATGGGATCTAATGACAATAATTATAATTACACAATTGCCCACATATTTTTCTGTCTTCCCAACTTGTCAGTGTGAGACCAAATCATGTAGGCTACTAAAGCGAAATCAGCGAAAGCGACGACGACCAGATGGAAATGTTGTTCAACGCTACCTTCATAACATTAAGCGTTGGAGTAGTAGATGGCAATGTGGTCATGAATGGGATGAATATTTCGTATTTTTCATGACTGCTATTTGTTTTTCGCTTCTCGAAATGGACAAGGGGAGCTGAATGTTTGAATTGTGGTGACGGGATGCGGCATTTCAATTTTTTTTTGGTTTTAAGTAGATTAAATAAATCTAATTAACTGATTAAAAATAAAAAATATTGTATTTTAATCTTTTTTAATTAATAAACACTATCAAAGGTACATTATGTTGTGTAGACAACAGTAATCTTATATGTCTACTATTTATTTTTAAAGGTTGATATGTTTCATATAAAATATAATATTTTAATATTTAGATTAACAAAATAATAGAATTGTTTTAATTTAATATGTAAAATTCAATTGTGGATGGAGAATCAACTTATAAATTATTTTTTTCAATTAAATATATTGTAGAATTAATTGCGATTGTTTTATATTTTATAGGTAGTGGTTCACCAGAATTTATTTCATAAATATGAATATTTCATTTCAAAATTTATTTTATCTGGTGACAATAATTAGAATGAAATATTAGAACTTCTTAATAAGTCAGTTGATTTGTATTATTTAATTGATGTGATTAATTCATTTTATAGGAAAACTCATTCTGCTAAAAAAATAAAGCACTTTCTATTAAGAATGATTCATAATTTAATGTACATTAAATACAAACAAATAATTGATAATAAATCAAATAAAGACTAATATCGATCTTTTGTCAAAGATTGATTTAAAGTATACATATTGAAAAATAATGTTTTCAATTAAGATGTGTTAAATTTTTTACAAACCCAAAACATGTTACAAAGGAAAAATAGTAATGTTACCTTAAAGGTAACCAAAACTAGGTATGCTCAATATTTGAAACAATCTTTAGCACTTTCATACCTTCCTTTTTCCTTTGAACAATTGTCAAACAAGAATTATCTTCCATACTTGAAGACGTAGAAGGAGGGGAAGGAACCCCATTAGTAGCCCTAGCTAAGGGCACACCATAATATGAAGAAAGAGGAACTAATGAAATATAAGGAGGCGTAGTAGCTTGTTGAGAAACAAAAACTTTAACAAATGGTTCAAAATGAGGGTCAAATAGAAGACAAACAACAAGTGAATCAACATGTTGGACATCTACCACATAAGAACTAGATAAGAAGAGGAAACACTAGGCCTAGAGGGAACCAAAGAAGGAATGAAAAAAAGAAACACAAAACATCCACCAAGAGAAGGAAGAAATCCTAAGAGAACTATGGGGATAGCTCGAGGCCAAATGCTCAATAGTAAATAAACATCTACATTAAAAAGGGTTGCCCTCATAATCAATCAACTATATAAAAGGCATCATAATTGACATGTAAAAAAAATCAACCAAAGAACTTCCAACATCTATCAATATCCACTAAGATACGATCAAAGGATGTGTGAGAATTTTTTGAAGTAGCTAAGACCACCTTCAAATAATTACTCAAACTATTTTCAATTTTCTCATAGGTAGATTTACATTACAACTCTAAGGGAAGATATCTAGAAATATCACTCAAATAGGGTTAACATCAATATACTTCTTTAGATATTTAAAGGAGGGAGACTAGATGCATGGAGATAGAGTGCAAATCCCACATCTAATATCCAAAATCTAAAATAGCATCTCTACCGGCAGGAAAAAAAAAGAAATAAAAAAGAAAACAACAATAAATCATCTAGCTCAAGGGTAGATCTCCATCTTATCTTCGAACAAAGGAACCCAATGCTCAAAATCCCATTAAAGAAAATCTCAAAGCAACACCAATGCATGACTAAACCTAAAAATTAAACCATTTCTTGAGAAAATATCTTAATTATCAATGACTTCATAAATTAAAACCACCACTAGAGTAGTTGAAGCTCAAGGAAGTGACACATTCTTTCAGTCAATAACCTTATCCTTAGCTAGGACAAGCACATAAAGGTTTTTCCACAAAAGATTATTGTATGAGGTACACTAATATAAAGAGAACTAGGAGAAATAGGGGAAGTTGTAGCCCCAACATCACCAATAGAAGAACCATGATAGGAGGCTCACACATAGAGCATGACTAGCCACAACAATAGTAAGATGAGGGGAAGCATTTCGATAGGGTGTCTATTCCTCATGTTTTCACGTATTCAAAATCTAGAAATTTTTCTCTTTGTTTTCTCTACATACTTGTAACCTCCTTTATTGTTTGTATTTGAACTTGCACACATGAAAAATATATATATTTTTTTACAGTAGCTTACATAAGTTAAACCCCATGTTGGTATACCCACCTCCACAATAGTTGTAATTCAATAAAAAGAGAGAATCTCCTTAAAGAGAATAGAGAATAAGCCATATTGAGATGCTAAATTGACAAGATATACCTTAGGAATGATAATGTTGGTGATGCAATTCTCTTTAGACAAGTCCTCCAATTGTAGGTGCAATAACATTACAAAACATAACAAAATTAATCATGATTTTATACTTTGAATATAGATTGCTATAGCTTGTTTCTCAATGTTCTTAGATCTATAATCTTTTGAATACTCTTCTGATCAAATCTAAAATATAATTTTTAGCATTTGAGTGATTAAAGATGAGCTTTATGCAAGTGTTTTTTTTTTTTTATAGGTAATGGATCGAAGCCGATAAGGTGTACATACCCTACCCCCTTTGTGGTATTTTAACTTGTGACCTCTATTTCAAGAGTAAAATTTCTCCACCACTAGGCCAACTTAGGTTGTATAGCTTTATACAGGGTTAACAATGTACTTTTCATTAAAAAATTGACACTAATGTTAAAAATATTTTCATAAAATTGTGAAGGGCAACACTAACAATGGTTAAAATTTTGGGTAATTTTGGTGTGGCATGTGTGTTGGGTACCATGTTCTCACCAAAATAGAGAATCATAAAGGGATTTATAGGTGTCAAGGTTTGTGATGTTAAATCTATAAATAGGAATTTAGAATAAGGCATCAAAAGCATATGATTAGGCAACCACAAAACCTAATAATCTTATGAAATTGAATCCTAATAAATTCAATGAAATAATGAAAGAAAAACACTAAAACAAAGATGCAAACCAACACAATGTGTTGCCTTCATTGACTTCCATTGTTCTTCTTTCACCTTCAAATTGGATGTGGATCTCACCTACAAAGAAAATGCAAGTGAAAAGCAAGATTGCAAAGAGAAATTCGTAGCATAAGGTTACTTGAAGTGTGGTTGAAATTGAATGATAAAAGAAAATTCAATTTATCAAAAAATTGGGATTGATTGGATGGCTAAGATTTAAAAGCTTTTTGGTTAGATGGACAGACTTGATTGAGTGCACGAAAAAGCTTCCATTCAGGGAAGGATGAAGATAGAAGAAAGAAAATGGGAAAATATTATGAGAATAAATAATAAAATCTTTAATTATCTTCTCATAAATACCAAATTAGTAAGTTAAAAATATCAGGAAGATTTCGATAATTAAAAATGATTAAATATCTGAATTCGAAAAGATAAATAGAAGAATTAAAAATAAATAAAATATCCTCTTATGAGAAAATTAATAAATAAGATTTATTGATTATCTCCTCACAAAAAAAAGCAGAATTTTGAAGATGCATACCTCATTGTTGAATTTAAAAACTCAAATCAAAGAGATATTGCCAAAAAGATTTTTTTTTGAAAATCAAGGAAATATATTGATTTTTGAATTGAAAAATTAGGAGGATTTTTAGAGAAGATTTAATAATTAAAAATTATTAAATATCTCCATATAAGAGTATAAAATAGAAGAATAAAAAATTAAGAAAAACAGGAATTATCTCCTCACAAAAAATAGATTAAGATGAATTAATAAATAAAATTTATTAATTATCTTTATTTTGGAGGAAGATAAATATGATAAATTCATAAAAATGATTTATTAGTTTATTGCTAATATTTGTAAATTATTTAATTAAATAAAATGAATTTATTTAATTAATGAACAAAGGAGACAAATAAATAAATAATTTAGGACTTAAAAGAATTGTTAGTAAAAGGGTACTTAATTGATTAATTAAACCTAAGAGGCACTATGTGCATGATATTTTAAAAAAGAAAGGAGAAACATGTGTTGGCCATTTTTAAGTTCCTACAAAATAAGGTTCTAGTTTTAAGTATTTGATGACAAACTAATTACAAGATTAATAATTAAATTATAGGGTAGGATAGGGCCCAAATAGGCTTAAAATGATAGGGGCCCAAATAGAGTTTGGAATTGTAAAGGGATATAATTTACTACACTAAACTAATGAGAAAGTTATTTATGGAGATAATTATCTTCATTAAATGTATCTAAGAAGAACCAATCTCATTTCCCACTCTTGATACTCTCGATAGAGAACCATTTGACGAGTATTACCCATCTTATTTTTAACTACTTTTTTTATATACTTTTATTCTCATGGAAATGAGTCTTGAGTTATATATATTAATCTTAGAAGGCTTATTTGAGGATTACTTGGGATTCTTTTGTTTTCTCTTTTCTCTTTCCTCCTTTCAGATATTCTCTTATTTTTAGGAAAATTTTATGTAGTATGAGGGAAGGGATTTCAGAGTGGATATTTGCTTGATCTTTGTTTAGTTTGATAGGATTGCATCTTGACAAATTTATCAATATATTATCTTTTTATCATTTGGGTTGAATAGTTTGGTGTTGTGGAGAGTTAAATGTATTTAGGAAAATATAAAGAATACCTTAATCATTATTTTGACATATTAGTTTTGGTAGGAAGATATGTACATGATTTTGATTTGTAGAATTTATCTCTAAAACATAATTCTTCTTCCTAAAAAACTATATTCACATGGAAATAAGAAAATCTTGTGATCACTACTCCTTGATCTCTATCTTTAGTGACATATATGATTTGTAAGATATATAATACCATTGGTAGTAACTAATAAACCTACTCTTTTTAGGACCATTTTAAAAATTTAATCTACATTAAATTACAAAAGAAAAATAAGGGATAGTCATAAGAAAGCTTAAGTATTGAAAATTCAAGTTTGACTATAAAAATATAATTTAATTTAATGTTTAGTAGAGAATAGGTTTAGTATTTTGGGTTAGTTCAACTATCTTTGAGAGTTTTGTCCATATTTTGTAAAACACTCTAATAAACAAAATATATAAATCTTCATAGCGAATCTAATCAATAGAAAGAAACAAGTCAACATAATTAGAATTTTTAATATAATTAAATTTGTAATCTTAAAAAAACTTTAACAAAAAAAAGCCATATTTTTATGGCATAGTCAATCAAATCAATGCACAAAAAATAAAGCCAATAGACATAGCATTTTTTTTATATTTGTAACTATCTATTCTTAAAAAAAAATTAATAAATAAACATTTTTTTTTATCAAAGATACTAAATTTCCACAGTTCATGATGAATATTATGATAAGCTTCTGGATTCAACTATGTGGATTCAATTGCTTCTGGATTCAACTTTTTTCATACAATAAATAAAATTGATAAAAATTATAAGAGATTTTATTTCTATATTTATAATAACACATTGTGTTAGGTGAAAAATGATGATGACAAACTATTGCAAAACCACAAAGATCCAACCACAACAAACCCTAGTCCTACAATAAAACATTCACCATACACCAATGAAGATACCTAAGAACATGCAAATCAAATTGAATAATAATAACATTCACATGCCAAGTAGGGTTTCATCTCCATTCTCTACTATCTCCATTGATCTTGTTTGATATCAGGGATAACTTTAAGAAACCTACCCCCCCGGGCAACTGTGTCAAATCCTGGCGAATCAAACATTATTTTCGGGGAGAAATTTTCATATCGATGGCGAAATTTTTTTTAAAATGAGGAAAAAATTATATTGAATTGGTGATTTTTTTTCTAGGGTACGAAAATACCATAAATTTCTGGCGAATAATACCTTGTTCTATGGGGAAAATATTTATTGTGGGAGGCGAATAATTATTGTTAAAAGGAAAAAATATATAATTGTATGAGCGAAAATTTTTACTCCGAAGGAAAACTTATTTAAATGTATTAGCGATTTTTATCTACCGCTTGAAAATTATTTAATTTGTTTTGGCGAATATTTTGTTATTTATGGTACAATATATAATTCATTGGCGATTTCATAAATTCATTGCCATTAATAGACATGACATCACATTAGTACATCACATCACATAATACATTGAGTCTGGACTCTGCACGATGTATCAATAAGCGCGGCCTCTTTGACATGTAAAGGGTGACACATACCTAAAATATATCAATGATTTTAAACCATTTGATGATCATAGATCAATGGATGAAGTTTTATTTCGGCCCAATTTTCTGAAGAGAACATAGCTCACCAGAAAGTGCCCGGAATGGAATTGTATTCAATAGACACGTATCAAATGTCACGAATCACGATCGATAATTTTTTTCATTTAATATATATCTATTCACTTATGGCAATCCACTCTGTCTCCATGACTTCCAATGTGATACTTGCCAATTTGGTACTGGCTCATAGTTGTTTCCATTTTCACACAATAGTGCATTTATGGGAAAGATTTAAAAAAAATTATAGCAATTAATACTGTTAAAGAAGTAATTATTACAATCAAGAGCTTCAACAATTTATATACGATCTTTGCTTCTTTCATCTTCAATTAGCCTTTGCTCACAGTATTTTAGGTTTATAGGCTCACTGCTTAGGTTGTTTAATTTGTTAATCTGTTTTCTCAAGATGGACACTCCCATCCGCTTGAGAAGCATTTTTGTAGAGGACCAGAGGGCCTTTCTAGGCTCTGTTAGAGACCCAACCCTCCAATCAGCCTGCAAAGAGGTTGGGTCATTCACCAATGAGGTTGTGCAGATGGTGCTGGGCAGAGAATTTTTGCGAAATGAAAATAGGTACCGTCTTAACACGAACCTTACATCTTGCTTCTTAGCATCTCTTCTAGACCTAGGAGGAGATAAGGTGGATATGTTGATGTTGTTGAGGAAGGTTTTTAACGAAGAATTCCTTGGAGACGACATTACTCTTGTCGGTCTTGCAGACGTAGGGGTGGGGATCCCTTGGGTGAGTGATTTATCCAAGCTTCTCCTCCCTGACCAAACACTATCAGTGGGCACGCAACTGTTTCTCCTAAACCTGAATGCGGAGTAGCTGACGCATCACAAAAAATGGGCATGGATTGCCAGGGACTTCCTCCATAAATGGTTCCTCCTGGATGAATTTCCAAACTACATGTGCATTGAAGAATTCTCTCAGCTTATGCTGTCCGAAGAATTCTACATGGAAGCAGGGCCAGATTCTTAGGGCAACATTGTAAACAATTCCACTACCTATGCCCTAGCCCCGCCCCCCTATAGTTTTTTCCCCTATGTCCTTGAACTCTAACAGGCTGCCAGTGGCTCACTCATTTTGGCTTTTAAGTTTTTGGGGGATTCAAGTCTCAGACGAAAAAATTCTAAATTTCAAAAGCATAAATATTAATGATAATTTTTCAAGTTCCAGTTTGTTTCACTTTGCCTCTTACAGTCTTATGGATATAAAAATGCTTTCTATAATTCTATTTCATTTTTATTAATTAATTTCTTTCAAATGCTTTTTGTATATGAGCTACGTTATTTCAATTATTAGTTAAACAATGGAAATAAATTTAATACTGTGATCTTTTTTATGTAATGCTATAAAAAAAAAAATTCAATTCGTTCCATTAATTATTTGTACATTGATTATGGTTTACTATAATTTTATAAATATATACTATATAGTAATTCAAAATACAAAATTTCAAAAGTTGCAAGATACAAAAGCTTATCGGTAAAGGTTTTTTCATTCAATTAATTGAAAAGTTTCAAGATACAAAAATTGCTCACAGCTTATAGCAAGCAAACAAAAAAACTAGTTCATTGCCGATAGGCCGCTCACTCAGTCTCACTATCCCCCTGGGTCGCCTCCTCCCAGTTCCTCCCCTCCTTGGAGGTCAATGCTTTGGCTTTCCCTTTTGTTGCTTCAGCTTTCATTTTTGGAATGCAGTTTAGGAACCCGAAGTCGGGGTCACCCTCCAAGCTTGCCAGTAGCTGTATGGCCCTTCCTTCTTTAGCCCTATCTCTCAATGCCCTACCAACCTCCATCCTTGCTACCACATGCAAAGCATTCAGGACTTCATCCACCCTCGTTAATTTAACAAAGAATTTCATCACCTCCCACCCAACTCAGGCTCATTCATGGCACTGGTATTTGATTTCATCCTCTAGGCCACGAATAAAAGGAAGAAATTCCTCCTAGTCGTCTCCTTCCTTAATTCGAATGCCAACTCCCAGCACCACCCACTCCAAGATTGAATCCTGGTTAATCAAAAACTCCCCATCAATCAATTTGACCAATGTGAGTTTTACCTTTTCCACTTCCGGTTCGAATTCACAGGCCCACGCCATAATCAGAGAGTAAACCTCCATGTTAGTTTGATACCGGTGACTGATATGTGCCACCTCCTCTGCAAGCATTAGTCTAGTTGGTGCCCACAACTTCTCCTCCTTAAACCTGAACAGTCCTTGCATTCGTTTATCAGATACTTTTCCCAAAAAGGGCACCAACTTCTTGTCTGTTCAAAGTGTGAAATTGGCCTCCATTGTCAACTGCAATTTCAAAATCACTTCCTACAAAAAATGTCTTACAGAAGGTATGATTCTACGAACTACAAATTTGTTCTGCAGCTGCTTCAAAGCAAAAAGTGGTACACAGATCAAAAGGTAAAAAAATCTGCCTCTATCTTATGGGCCGAGTAATGAATGTGCATGATAAGACATTAATGCCATGAGATCAGGAAAAAGATTTCCTACCATCCTCCCCTTCCTCCTTTCGTGCGGCATGCCACAGACAACTCCTTGTACAACAATTAATCTCCACCTTGGCATTTGTACTTTCTAAATTTGCTCACCTTAATAGGTTGAGGACTACAGTTGCACATTTATTTAAATTAATAGACTAAATTTATGTTGAACTTTTATATATATTTTTAAACTATTTTTTAAAATTATATATCGTAAACATATTTTCAAAAAATTTTGTTAAACTTTAAATTAATATTTTAGATTTAATATTGAATGTTTTCTTTTTAATATTAAACTTTTACCTTTCAAATTGCATATCAAAATTTATATTTTTATTTAGTTATTTGTTTTATTCTAGAAACTAAGTTTAATGTTTTATACTATTTTTGAATTTCAAATTTTTACAAATAATATTAACATTATATTTAATAGTTATCTCAAACTATTGCACATCTTTAATTACAAATAATATTATCATTATATTTAATAGTTATCTCAAACTATTGCCCGGAATTGAACATTTTAAATTTAATTAAATAGAATTAAGTCTATAGTCTATAGACTATAAATCTCTTTTTTGGGCAGAATTTTAAAATGATTAAATAGACTTTAAAAATAGACCCAAAAAGTAACATGAGGATGGTGACATGCCAGAAAAATGGTAGAAGTCGTGGGACCCACTTCATCTTAAAACAGGTACCATCGACCGTTGGATGAACAAAGACCAATGGCTAGGGTGGATTTCGGCCCGAATGTGGGAAGTGAACACCTTTCTGAGAACTTCACTCGGAATTGGACATTTTAAATTTAATTAAATATAATTAAGTCTATAAAGCTTTTTTCAGGCGGAGATTTAAAATGATTAAATAGACTAAAAATTCAACCCGAAAAGTGACACGAGTATGGTGACATGCCAGAAAAATGGCAAAAGTCATGGGACCCACTACATCTTAAAACAGGTACCATCGACCGTCGGATGAACAAAGATCAATGACTTAGGGTGGATTTCAAGGTGAATGTGAGAAGTGAATAGATTTCTGAGAACTTTGCCCAGAAAAATGACACGAGTATGGTGACGTACCTGAAAAATGGCAGAAGTGATGGGACCCACGACAACTGATAACAGGTACCATCGTCTGCTGGATGAGCAAAGATCAACAGCTTAGGGTTGAATTCGGCCCGAATGTGGGAAGTGAACACATTTGGGAGAACTTCGCCCAGAATTGAAACGTTTTAAATTTAATTAAATATAAGTAAATCTGTAAAGCACTTTTTTGGATGGAAGTTTAAAATTATTAAACAGACTTAAAAAATAGACCCATAAAGTCACAACAGGTACCTTGGTCCCTCGTCCATTGGATGAGCAAAGATCAATGGCTTAGGGTGGATTTCGGCCTAAATGTGGGAAGTGAACACATTTGGGAGAACTTCGCCTGGAATTGAACGTATTACATTTAATGTCCTCAGAATTTATACTGAAGTAGTGAATGTTTTGTCCTTCAGCATCGAATAGTTATTAATAATAATTAATAAAATTACAACATGATTCTTAATGTCCTCAGAATTTATACTGAAGTAATGAATGTTTTGTCCTTCGGCATTGAATAGTTATTAATAGTAATTAATAAAATTACAACATGATTCTTGATATTTTGCCCTTTAGGTTTTACTTTTCTACTTTTTAGAGTTTTCAAAATAAGAGACTCATAAATCATAATCGTCTTTCATTTCTTGGATAAACCTATAAATCGAGGGAGATTCAGAAACAACTACTAGATTGAGGAATGCAAGTTGCAACAGACACTGTCTGCGCCAATCTAGTGAAATAGAAATTCCAATTTGCAGGTAAAATCTATAACACCTACATCCTGCCTCTTTTGCTTTTGGTAATCTCGTGGTTCAATTTGAGGGTTAGCATTTTCAGGTTTTTATCTAGCATTATTTTGAATTATTAACAATAATAGTGATGGCGAAAATGGGAAGCAGTAGTTCAACAAGGAGCCAAGTGAAAAACAAAATGGACCTAACCAAACTGGTTAAAACACTAGGTTTCATTGATGAATACCATGATATTTATGACCCTGTTATCCATGGTGAAAAGTGTATCATATATATTAGATATACATTGTCTAGTAAGGCGGCAAATGCATCCGGGGTAAAATTTATTGTTTTCAACCCAATGTTACAACAACAACAAAAAAAAATTGCATCGTGGGATGTTGGATTGGGAAGCATGGTGTTACCTCAAGTATTCCCTTGCCCTAATTTTGTCGTGGTCTGCGCCGAAAATTATGATGAAGATAAAAAAGAAATTGTCAATAAAAATACAAAAGAGAAAATTCTATCCATAAACGAGGGAGAATTTGCTCATTTGTTGAACCTAGGATTTGAAGCCCAAAATTCAAACGTCCAAATTGACCTTGAAAAGCTGGCAGGGAATTATGAGAGTCTCGATCCAAGTCACAGAGATTCATTTATCAAAGTTCTAATAAAGATTGGTACTGGTATTCTGTTGGATCAGAATCATAAGCCTCCTTATGATTCTAAAACTTTTGTTCCATGGGTTGGGGATACTATTTCCTTGCTGTCGTTTTGCCTGAGATTGGAAAATGATAGTGAAGTGGGTGCAAGCCTTCTTGAAATGATTTATAATATCCATTGTGCAGGTCAGCCAGTAAGATATAATTTTATTGAGCACATTGTAAAATCCATGCAAAAATAATTACTAATGATAAAAAAAAGGTTCCTGTAAGACATTTAGGTTCTCATCCTACTTGTGCTATCTCCTTCTATCCAAGTATCGTGCAATATTTGAGACCAACAAGCTTCAAATTGTGAGCTATAAGATTGATGAGAAGACTGGGAAGAGAACAAACTGTCCAATATATGATTGGACCCCAAAGATAAGGATGCATGATAACAGAAAGAACTACAACCATTTTGTAGACTTCTTTTTGGCACCAATGTTTAATGAAATTACAAGCACTCCAATGCCTAGGTTGCCTGTGTCTTGTAGAGATTGCATTCAACTCAGAAGTCAAATAGAATTGGCTGAGTGGTTCTTCATGGAAGAATTCACTGTGTTAAGGTTTTACGGGTCGACAGTAAAACCATACAGACTTCCAGTACATGTGACAGAGAGGGTATTTGCATTAGAGTATGTACGGAAATTGGAGAGCACAAATAGGCACTTCCATGGTCAGCAAAAGAAGATCGTATTTCCTTCCTTGCCTTTCTCATGTGGACGGTTCACATTTCAGAGAAAAGCATTCATTGTGGCACATGATTTCTTGACAGTTTTTAACTTTGGTGATGAGGGTCTCTGGCAGTATGATCCAATCGGTGTAGTTCAAGCAAGGCTTAAGAAAAATGGGAACTCTTTAGCGTTATGTCAACATGAAAGTAAACCATTGCTAGAAAAGCTTAGAAATAAGGACTCCTGGGATGAAGTTAAAAAAGAGATGGAGAAAATTGTAGCTGACAATAACATTTCAACAAAAGAAATTTCATCACAAATTATGGAGGGCCAGGGCATCCAAAATAGGAGGTCCTACAATTTCTACCTAAAATCTGCTAATCCATCTAAGAAAACTATTCCCAAATCAATTCTGCATGAATGTAAAGAGAATTATTGGACTCAAACCAAAATAAATGATTTTTGGACTATGAGGAGGAATCTCGGTGAACCAAAGACAAGTGTAGAATTTGAGAGCATCGACGAGGATGCAAAGTTTAGCAAATTGTGCAATATCGAGCATCCCACAACATCATATGATAGGAGTGAAGATGTTGATTAGTATGAGGTTGAGGTTGAGCCCACTCAAACAACTACTATAGTCCCTAAAATATTAGGTGCAGTCAATGAGGCAATGAAAGAGAAATATATCAAAGAGGCAACCATTGTGGAAAAAATGGAATTAGAAGGTGGTGGTCTAGGTCCCGGAGGAGAAGGAATTTGGTATCCACTTCAGGTATAAAATCAAAAGGTCCTTATAGACCAATCATTGGACTTGATTCTTCAGATTCATCAGGGATAGGTACTACTCATTACCCTCAAGGTCCACCTACATTTTTTTCAGGTTCAAATCGACAGCCACCACCACATCATGGTATTCCCATTGGTGGTGAATCAAGTGCCACTACCACTGGTGGGGAATCTGGGGATAGTGTTCCTATTACTGTTCAGTCAAGTGTTGCTGTGATTGGTGTTAGACAAGGGCAACAACAAAATATCTCTCGCAAGAGGCCACTAGAGGTAGATACTCAATCTCATACTATTGAGAATCCTATATCAATTGCCACTGACACTACAAATCAATCATTTGCAGCTTTAGATCACACACCTCAAAAGACTATGAAAACTACACATGAAAGTGTCAGTGGGAGTGGGACAGCATTAGGAACTGTTGTTGGTAATCCTGGTCAAGCATTAGTTAAAACCACAGGAATAAGTGGAACTGGAGCCTATGGTATTCCTATGTCACCTTTCAAACATTCAATTGCTTCAACAAGCCTAGATTTTCAATTTCGTGATTACTATAAAAAATTTGAACACACAACAAAAGAAAATAAAGAAAAAAGAAAGCATTTCATAAGAATTCTGTGTCTGAAGTTGTAAACAAACAGCCTGCAAGGAATAGGGTATTTCCAACATATGACCCACAGAAAGATATGATGGAGTTCATGGTTGCTATGCCTGTTGGCATTTTTGATGTTTATGTTGTGATTGTCATTGATGGACACACACTTGCATTAAGATCCCCTTTATATGTATGAGCTAGAGCTCAACCAGTATCTCTTCCAACTGGTATGTTGTATTCTAGTCTTTAGACTATTGGTGATTTTGCAGAATGTGTTTCCTGGTCTGAAGCGGCATGTCGACCCCAAGCAGTTCGTAGATCTCAAGCAGTATGAGGGAGCAAAGTAGCATAACACATTCTTACTAGTCTTCATTTTTGTCAAACCGGCAACTATTATTTTGTATGAACCGGTAATACTCTGAGTTGAGTTACCAACCAATATTTTGTGATGAGTTACCAATCCACCGATTGTTTGACGGTGCCGACACACTGACGGTGCTTTTTGTGTTGTGTTACTGAGTATGTCTAGATTCATTGAACCTAGGAAATTGTAATGTAATCCTATTGGACTGACATGAAATCAGATTCCTTTAAAAGGACATCATGTCTAGGGTTTTAGGTTGTTTCTGAAAGTGTTTATGTTGTACTAGGGTTTAAGGTGGTTGATGAGTTGTTGTAAGAGCGATCTTATTTGAGAAGATCAGGTTGTAACTGAGTGAGAGATAGAGAAGACTGAAGTAATGCTGGAATGCATTAGCTGTGAGCTATACTGGATTTAACCAAGCAGTCTATGCTATTAGATAGATCAAACACTTGTTGATTACTCACATCTTTGACAAGTCTATAGCCCTTAACCAGGTAGGGCCAAAAGCCTTTTGTAAAATCCTCTAACAAGGTGGTTCACCTCTGTGAATATAAAATCCTCTAGCAAGGTAGTCTTTAATCGGACTTATCTCCTAACAAAGATTGAGATTCCTAACAGGCTCTGTCATGGTGAAGAACATTGTAAGACCTTAACCAGTCTGACCTTAACCGATCTGGTTTCTATTCTGCAGATAGTGACTTGTGAGTTCCATCTAACCGTGGTTTTTCCCATTTGGGTTTCCACGTCAAATATCTTGTGTTATGGTTGTATTGGGTTTGTGGGTGAATGCTTTATTTGCATTTTGGTTTGCATGTTTGATAATCGGTCTGTCTGTTAAACTGTTTTACCGGTTTATCTTCAAACTGTTTAAGTGTTTTAGTGCAGAGATTTTTGGCATACTAATTCACCCCCCTCTTAGTATTCATCAATTGGTATCAGAGCCTACCTTTATATAAGTTTAACCACTTGGAAAGAGATATGGGGGAATACACCTTGAGGGAACTTACTCAACGGCTCACTCAGTCTGAGCAAGCCTATGATGATCTTATGGTCAAATACAAGGCATCTCAAGCAAAAAGGAGAGAACATGCAGAAAAGTTGATGGAGCTATCTAAAAATAGTTCTGCGGATGAAGCAGATATGGAAGCCATGATAGCAGAAGTAAATAAGTTGAATGATTCAAACTCCAACCTGAGAAAGGAGTTGGAAGGACTGATTACCTAGTTTAGTCAAGAGCTTGAGAACCAGAGGAAAGATGAAGATCTAGTGAAGGACAAAGATCATGAGATCTCCAAGTTGAAACAAGAGATTAGTGCATTGATTGGTCGCCTTCATGAGAGCAGAATGGAAAAAGAAGGAGTAAAAGATGAACTGAACATAGCCATCTCTGAAAATGCAAGCCTAATGGAGAAAAATATTGCTATTTCCAAAGAACTCTCTGAGTCAAAGGAAATACTTGCTAAGTTCAACAAAAGTACTGTCAAGCTAGAGCAAAAGCTTGAGTCATCTAGACCAGTAAAGAATACCAATGGACTTGGTTTCTCTGGACATGAGGAAGGAGAATCCTTAGGAACAAATGTTGAAGCATCAAAGAAGCAACCAACATTCAAAGGAAAAGGTAAGCCAAAATTCAAACCTGTTTGCTTTAACTGTCTTAAAGAAGGACACACTGCCAATGTATGTAGGAGCAAAGCCTACAATAATTTTCCTTACTTCATTAACAATGTACCTAGATCCAATAAGTTCAATGGTCATTGTTATGCATGCAACAAGTTTGGGCATAGAGAATTTGAATGTAGATCTGTGATGAATAACACTGGAAGATATCCTCAAAGGACCCAAGGAATTGGTCCTGAACCTTTAACCGGAACTGCAACTGGCTTAATGTCTTCGATCATCAGCCAAGAAGCGGTGGCCACCAAGCGACAACCAGATGGAGAGAAAATTGTATGATCTGTCATGGTCATGGTCACACTGCTGCAACATGCAGAAGGTAGAATGGAAACATGTACAATGGACCTTGGAGATCACTTGGATTGGTTTGCTATCACTGCAACAAACTAGGTCACATTGCAAGATTCTGCAGAAGCAGAAAGAGTATATCTGATGATATACTGGTCACTCTGGAAGGAGAAATTAATGTTGAAATAGTTCAAGTGGACATGAACAAAACTTGGAGGAAGAAACCAACAATGTTGGAAGAGGAATTGGTTTTTGCACCTAGTGTGGAAATATCAGAACTAGCAAACTAAGCTTCAAAAGGCTTAGGGGGAGCAAAACGGCGAAATATTTTCGAACCCCTGGTTTACACCAGTAAAGGACCTTAACTGGTATGTGATACCTATCGCTTGGGAGAAGACCGGAAACGGTAAAAAGGCAAATTAGGGTTTACGCCCTAATAAAGGAGCATTAATGGCGGTAGGTGAGAGACATGTAGAAAAGCATTTTTAAAATTATTTCTCACTATCTGTTTTCGAGCGAAGAAAATTTTTTCAAAGAGAAGAGCGAAGAAAAAGCGATTTGAGCTGAGATTTCAAGAAATTGACAAATCATGAAGGAGATTCAAATTCAAATTGCAAACGGTCAAGTGGAGAACACAAAGTGGTGATTTGGCAACCGACGGAGTGTGGAGTGAAGGAGAATCAAAAAGCCCTAAATTCGCATTTTAAAGGTATTCCTCGAGTTCTTAACCTATTCTACAATGGCTTCCACATCTCATACCAGTTCTAGTACATCAATTGAGTCTGAAAGTTTCATTCAAAGGAAGTCAAAGTATAATGCCCTATCACAAGTTTCAGCTAGAGTGAAAGTGGAAGAGGGAATTTCTAACTATATTGATTGCAAGATTGAAGACCTAGGGTCTCTAGCCATCCACTCTCAACTAGGTCTGTTTTGTGGAAAGGATAAGAAAATCAAACTGGAATATAGTATCTTAGAGAAGAAGAAACTCCATAATGTAGTATACTTTCTGAAAGACTTTACAGAGGATCATATTAGGATCATTTTGAACAGAGTCCATGGTGACAAGATGTACCTGGAAAGGATGCATGATATCACGCCTCAAGCAATTCATGCAGTCACCAGTTTCTGCAACATAGGGGAAGTGCCAGCCCTAAGGACAATACGAAAAACGGAAATGTCAAGGCTCACCGGTTCAGTGAGCGATTCACGAGGCATGACAGTCAACTCCATCAAGGATGATCTTGTTAAGTATGCCTGCATGGTGATAGGCTACAGAATATTCTCTGCTAGCAGAATTAACTCTGTATCTACTGCAGCACTAAATACCGCTTACCAGATGATTAAAGAGGATGCATCATTTGATCTGTGCACTAGTATGCAGAGGCAACTCCTATCTAATCTGAAGTCGATCAAACAGGATAATGCACTGAGATTCAAGTTCGGACAACTATTGATTGGGTTGTTCTTCTATTTCCAAGGCTACTTTCCTGGAGTAGGAGATGTCCAGTGGTCTCCTGACCAACCGGTAACCAAGCAGATCAAGGAAAGCATTCAAGCAATCGGAACCAGTTACCTTGATGTGTTGAACAAGTATTTTGATGAGTTCAGATGGAAGATGAGCCAAAGGATGAGGATCTCAGGTGATATCATCAAGAAATATGAAGATGACATCTGTTTCACCATCCAGGTGGACAAATGCTTAATGGAGGTTGTTGAGCCTAGAATGGAAGAAGTGGAGCCAATGGGCTATGAGGTGATGTACGATATGCTGGAAGGGTATGCCTAAATCCTTATTGCCTCACCTCTTGATCCTAAGGCAAAGAGGACCGGAACCTATCTGCAAAGGATTGCACCGGTCAAGGAACCCTCTGTTAAGAAAGGAAAAGAACCAGTAGCAAAGAAGGCAAAGGTAGTGCCTGCAGCATCGACACCGGCTACTACTGCAACTCTAAGACCAAGCGGTCACTTGCAAAGAAGAAACCGGAAGTGGCACCGGCAAAAGTCTTTGAAAGGAAAAGGAAGACTAAGTCAAATGAACTGGACTCTTAAGAGACCAAGTTTGAGGAGATGCCAAAGAAGGCTAGACAGATGAAGAAGATGAAGAAGAATGAACCGGCAGCGTCTGCACCAGTAAATATTGATATCTCCTCATATAAACCTTTGACACATTGTCAAAGAACAGTAAAGAATATTAGGAGAAAATTACTTCATGATTTAGTAGATTATTATGATGATTTTAGTGATGAGGAGAAAGAAGAAGTACTACAGGAGATTATTATTTATTTGTGTAAAAATGACTGGTCACCATCAGAGATTAAATCTCAGACGCCGGATTCCTTATATAAGGCATTAGATAATAAATGGTGCATTGCCATAGAAAAAGAACAGGAAATTAGGGAGAAAGTATTTGCATAGTACTTTCCTAACCTCTCAAACTCAGAATTATTTGATGTTTTGGACCAAAATAAAGGACTCTTCTTCACAAGGAGAAGAAGACTCTGGCTATTAGAGGGAAGAATTGATGATGTTGAAAAAGACACTCATTAGTAAATGGATCATGCTATCCATGCTCACAAAGCATGTATGGCCAACCTGCAAGCGGAAAAAGAACTGGTTATATCCAAACCGGATGAAGTTTTTGATGAAGAAGGAAACCCGGTTGAAGAACCAATTGACACTATTGATGTCGATACCCTAGACATAGAAGATGTCACTTAGGACATACCTTCTGAGGGAACAAAACAGGTGCAACAGGCCGAACAGGGTAGTGAGCAAGCCGAGGATAGATAGGAAGTGGCTAAGGGACAAGCAGAGAAGAAGAAGAGGGATGAAGATGAGAAAAAACGGAAAGAGGAAGAGAAGAGAAAAAAGGAAGAGGAGAAAAGAAAAGATGAAGAGAAAAAGAAGCAAGAAGATGAGAGGAAAAAGAAAGAAGAAGAGGATAAGGAAGAAAAGAAGAAGAAGGAAGAAAAAAGAAGAAGGAAGAGGAAGATAAAGGAAAGGAAAAGCAGAAGGAAGAAGAAAAGAAGAAGAAGTCAGAGGAAGAGAAAGAAGAGGAGAAGAGGAAGGAAGCTGAGAGGAAAAAGAAAGAAGAAGAAGACAAGGAACAAGAAAAGAAGAAGGAAGTAGAGAAAAAGAAGAAGGAAGAAGAAGACAAGGCAGTGGAGAAAAGCAAAGAGGACAAGGCAACGGAAGCAGTGAAGAGAACACAAATGGAGAATTCGAAGGCAACCAGGAGTCAAGCCAAACCGGCTGATATCATCAGTCCTATCGATCTCTAGTCTGCAAGTGAATCAGAGCTAATGTAGAGCATCAAGGTTGCTCAAGAGCGCCTTGAAATCATTCGAAGGAAAAAAGAGCAAGATATAATTCAAGTGGCTGTAGACACCCTTACTGGTTTGATCCCCTGTACCAATCTTCCCAACACTAAATCATCACTAGCATAGCTTAAGCTACTATGTACAGTAGTGGATGATCAGGTGTAGAACCTAGAAGAAGCAGCTGAGGCACATGTCAAGAAAGAGCATCAAAAGGCTCTTAACATTGCTTTGGTGAAGAAGTTGAATGAACTTCGGTCTAAACTGCTAAAAGACCAAAAGGATATAAGGGACACTTTGGATGAGGGAAATCTGCTACTAAGCAAAATCTGTCAACCCCATCTATTCTATGATGATGTGCTAGCTCAGAAGCAAAAGCTTCAAACGGACTTACAGTCTTACTTGAGCACATTTAAGCCACCTTATGATTCCTTTGCAACTTATGGGCAAACCATTCACTGGTTTCAGATCCAGTCAGCCAAAATGGAGCAAGAGATCAGTACATGGTCTAGAGACTTGCAGGAGCTACAATTGGTTTTACTTCCACGTCTATAAATTCTTTAGAATTGTTATCTAAACCTGGATGCCTTGATATTTATGTAGGAGATAAGCATAGTTGATGCCATGGAAGAACATGTATCCTAGATGCAAACAGAGAAAGAAGTGGCCACCTCCCTACTTGAGTCCTGGTCTTTATCAATGAAACAATTTTTGCAGGACTATAAATCAGTTTTTGACAAGTATTATTCCTTGTTGTCATAAACTTTTATTATTTTAATATCAAATGGAAACAGGGTTGGTCAGCGGTACTTTGTTATTGTTGGCAAAGGGGGAGAAGTACTCTATCTATTTTGGATAAGTATAGGGAGAAGTATCTGGCTTTAAAATTTTGATATATGCTTTGATATATGCTTTATGCTCAATGTTTATGCTCTGTATGCAAAATTGCTATACATTGTATTGATTAAGGGATAGTGTATATGCTTAGGGGGAGCAATTTTGTTAATGGCATGTTTTTGTTGTAAAACACTTAGATGTCAAAATTTTATTTTCCTAAGTGTTGCCATCAATGCCAAAGGGGGAGATTTTTGGCATTTTTGATGTTTATGTTGTGATTGTCATTGATGGACACACACTTCTATTAAGATCCCCTTTATATGTATGAGCTAGAGCTCAACCGGTATTTGTCCCAACCGGTATGTTTTATTCTAGTCTTTAGACTATTGGTTATTTTGCAGAATGTGTTTCCCGGTCTGAAGCGGCATGTCGACCCCAAGCAGTTCATAGATCTCAAGTGGTACGAGGGAGCAAAGCGGCATAACACATTTTTACCAGTCTTCATTTTTGTCAAACCGGCAACCAGTATTTTGTATGAACTAGTAATACTCTGAGATGAGTTACCAACTGGCATTTTGTGATAAGTTACCAATCCACCAATTGTTTGACGGTGCCAACACACTGACGGTGCTTTTTGTGTCATGTTACTGAGTATGTCTAGATTCATTGAACCTAGGAAATTGTAATGTAATCCTATTGGACTGACATGAAATCAGATTCCTCTAAAAGGACATCATGTCTAGGGTTTTAGGTTGTTGCTGAAAGGGTTTATGTTGTACTAGGGTTTAAGGTGGTTGATGAGTTGTTGTAAGAGCGATCTTCTCTAAGAAGATCAGATTGAGATTGTAACTGAGTGAGAGATAGAGAAGACTAAAGTAATGCTGGAATGCATTAGCTGTGAGCTATACTGGATCTAACCAAGCAGTCTGTGCTATTAGATAGATCAAACACTTGTTGATTACTCACATCTTTGACAAGTCTATAGCCCTTAACTGGGTAGGCCCAAAAGCCTTTTGTAAAATCCTCTAACAAGGTGGTTCACCTCTATGAATCTAAAATCCTCTAGCAAGGTAGTCTTTAATCAGACTTATCTCCTAATAGAGATTGAGATTCCTAACAGGATCTGTTCTGGTGAAGAACATTGTAAGACCTTAACCGGTCTGACCTTAACCGGTCTGGTTTCTATTCTGCAGATAGTGACTTGTGAGTTCCATCTCGCCGTGGTTTTTCCCATTTGGGTTTCCACGTCAAATATCTTGTTTTATGGTTGTATTTCTTTTGTGGGTGAATGCTTTATTTGCATTTTGGTTTGCATGTGTGATAACCGGTCTGCCAGTTAAACTGTTTTACCTGTTTATCTTAAGACTATTTAAATGTTTTACTGTAGAGATTTTTGGCATACTAATTCACCCCCCCTCTTAGTATTCATCAATGCCCCCGGGACCATCTAAAGATAAAAATCCACCACACAGTCAAATAGATCCCTCTCAATTTCAAGTTAGCACCCTCCAAATTGATTTTTCCAAAGTACATAATGTGGACAAAATTAGTGTGTCAAAAAGGACTAACGAAGTGGTCTACACTTCACTGCTAAAGGTGGAGAGAGAAAAAAATTAACTGGAGAAACAAACAGAAAAGTTACAGGCAGACCTGGAAAATGAAAAGTCAAGGATGAAAGCAGTGAATAGCAAGTGCAATGATTTACAGAAAAGGATAAAAAATTTGGGATCTGCAGTAGAAATTGCCGAGCAGGAGAAGAAGGATGCAGAATTGAAAGACCTGACACAAAAACTGGCTAAAAGAAGTAATAAAATTGTTGAGGAAAAAGCCAGTTTTCAAAAATTATACAAAAGTTATGAGTCTGCTGCCGCCGAAATGGAAAAATTATAGGACCTATTGGATCATGGGAAGGAAAAAGAAAAAAATTTGCAAGAGGAAGTAGAGGAAGAAAGAAAAAAATGTGCACAAATGAAAGAAGACCTGCACAATGCAAATGATAAAATAAAAACTTTGGAGGATAGATTGAAAGATAATATGAAAAATACAACGAATTATATACAAGAAAACATTTAGCAGCAAATAATGCAGAGGAGTGAGAAGTTGTGTGAATGGTTTCAATTGACTGAAAGTATGAGACGAAATTTTCAAAAAATCAAAGGGCACTATGAGAAGAGCACACATGTTTATTCAAAAGAGGAAATGACAAAAAAGATTCTGAAAGTAGTCTATAGTTCCAGTGACAGCTACTTGACATCCAAGGGAATTAAGATTCGCATTGATGCCACAGTTAAGACATCATCTATCATTCAAAAATGCTAGAAGCTAAGGGAAACATCAAAAGTTATGGATAGTTGTGGAAAAAAGATAATGAAGCTGCAAGAAAAGAAAAATAATTTTGATTAAACTTGGTTTGCCTAAGCCTGTTGACACAGAAAATAAATTCATTGGAGAAGAAGCTTACAAAACAATCATGGAGATAAAAATGAAGTCTGAGTTAGACTTGCTTCCGAAGGACACAACTCCCAAAAGCTTTCTGGAATTCATCCAACCATTTACAACTCTAAATTCAGTATTGGATGAAACAGTGATGTCAAGTAAATCTTCTAAATATGGAATGTTGACGAAGTTGAAGTTGACTTTCCATAGTTTACAGAATATTGACCTTCCATCAGACGAAGAGTGGAGCACCCTACAAAAACTGGCACAAAATTCTTAAGAATCATAGTATGTATTGCACAATTTTCTTCTTTTATTCTTAATTTCAAGGTTTTATGTTTTTTCTATTTGCTATTTTGCTAATCTAGCCTATGAATCTAATTTATGAATAGGAAAAAAACAACACTCGCTATTGCTATTTTTCTAATCTAGCCTATGAATCTATGATGCATAGTGCAAAACTTCAGCCAGTAAATTTGTATTCTCAAAATTCTCCCTTGCTTTAACATTTATGTATTTCTCTATTTCTGATTAGTAGGATTTAGGCACTGCTATTACCTATGTTTAATTTTTCATGGCGTGAATTAATATTTAATTTTGAACTTTGTTTTTTGAACTAGAGACATCAAACATGTAGTAGATGTTAAATTACTAATACGGCCTGTGATGGCCATATAAATATGTGCTGAGTTTGTGATTTTGATGTTCAGTGTTCACATATTGCAAACTTGCAATTCGACCTAAAGCTATTGTTGCTCCCTTGTTTTTATAAAAGGGAATTCAGGGTCATTTGCAATTTTGCAAAGGGTTCTGAAACTTTGTATTCACTTTTGCATGGACATTGGAGAATCACACAGGAGTTGTTGTTGCTCTCTTGTTTCTATAAAAGGGAATTCAGGGTCATTTGCAAAGGGTTCTGAAACTTTGTATTCACTTTTTCAATTGGCATGGAGAATCACACAGATTGGTGTATTACTATTGAATGAATTGTATCATATGGCTATATTTTGAAAGAATTATTGAAAATGTAAGTTCTCGACATGTGTATTACTATTGAATGAAATTTATCATATGGTTCTGAAATGTATCACATAGATTTGAGACTCAAACATGTATAAATAAACAATAAACATCTCTATATCAATAAACACATTATGGTTTTTTTTTTATTATGCTATTTTAAATCTGGAAATAGAAAGTTGAAAAATAAAATTACAAATCAATATTAAATTCTAATTGCAAAAAGTAATATACTTTTGTAATATGAATGATGAGATACAGTAATAAGATTAATAAATACCAATCTCTTACAGTTGCCATTCATCCTCATCAAATTCAGTGCTTTCTTGATTCTCGTCTATGGTTTCTTTACTCTGAGTCTGAGTCTGCATATCTTCGTTGAACTGCATCTCAATGCTACCTGTAGGTCCACTAGTCCCACTGGCACTTTGGTTTGAAGTCTTTCCCAAACCTCTTCTTTCACATTTGGACCTCCAAATTTGCAGTGCCCTATCGTAAGGAAAAGTGTGGACATCATACCTAGATGTATAGAGCCTCAAGCAATTTTCTAAATTTTTATCTAGTTTGTTTCTTAGCTTTGATTTTAGGAACCCCAAAGCACTGAAAACTCTCTCATCTTCCACTGAACCCAATATCATGGTAAGACATAAATCAACAAGCTTCACATATTCTAGCATTGAATCACGCAAGGATGCGTTCTCAGCTATATATTTCCAAAGCCTTGTTATTGATCTCTCTTCATGAGGGTTCTCCATTTTGGCATATTGTACTTTCATAGTGTATGCAAAATGAGATGATTTCTCTCGAAGATGAGTTTCATCTAATATTCCATTTATAGTTACTCCATTCAATTCTTTGGATATGCAAAATTGTTTTACCAAAGTCAGTAGCTTACTTTGAAAATCAGATGCACTGTTGAGGCTCCAATAATGAGGAAACACAATAGACATGGCTCCGAGTAGGTTGTCAGGAGGGAATCTGCTTCTAATTTCTGAGGAAAGATCATATATGCAATTTTCTTCATAGAAGTAGTTACAGTCTCAACAATCTTGTCAAAATCTTCCTTTGTAACTCTTGCTAGTTTCTTCCTGGGGCGCTTTCCTGGTTCCTCGGGGTCGACCGTGGCATAGAAGTGCATTGGTATCTCAACTCCCCATACATTGGCACATACCTCCCCATCTGCACTGATTTGTAAAAAGTTATCAGGATTGTTCAAATCTGTGAGTGTCCACCACTTAACAAATTTTTCATCAGATAGTGTTGGTTGATTTCGATAGAGATTGTCGAGGGTCATGCATGTCATCTTACATAGCATAGCATATTCTACAATATACAAAGCTCTTTTTTGGGTAGCCTTCATAATATTCCTCATTTCCTCTAGCATGGGCATAAGAGATGCTAAAGTTAAGAGTGTCTCTAAATTACTTAACCTGCCAAGCAGTTCAGGAAATTTCGGTTGATCTGATTCGTCTAGAGTTGTGTGAAATAGTCCAATCAAGGATGGATATTCTAAAAACACTCGATGCACTGGACCATCCAAAGAGATCCATCTGGTATCATTATCCTTGAGAAGCTTGTTCCCATCAGTTAATCCATCAGCAAAGTGTTGAAATTCCATAAATCACTTGGGACTTCGACAGAAGTGTGAGTAGAGCTCTCTGATTAAAATTTCAATTTTTTTAATAGAAGCAAACTTGCTCACAATTCCAAAAGCTAGATTCTTTCTGTGAGCCATGCAATGAATTGTAGTAATGTACAGTGCAAATGAAGTTTCAATCTTTGTACAAAGACCGTTCCTGTGACCTTGCATTACTGAAGCTCCATCTACTCCAACACAAACCAATTTTTTCGCTACGGTCATGTCATCCATACCTCCATATTCAATTAAACTTCTCTTTACTAGTTGAAATAAGTTTTCCGTTGTCGCACTCTCCTTCATTTTAGCAATAGATAGTAGATGAGGTTGGCGGGTATGATTCTCTATAGTATAAACATGCATGCATACCCATGAAGTATTGTCTACTGCCGTAACTTCATCTAAAGAAAATGTAATGAATTTTCTCTCTTATTTTTTCCTGTACATCTTCTTTTTCAACCTCAGCAAGACAACTTGCCCATTCCCATCCATTGTTTACTGACCAGTGTCTATTAGGATAGTTAGGAACTTTCAAAAATTGTAATAAACCAATAATTGATGGGAAATTTGTCATAGCACGCCCTCTGCTCAAACTATGAAAAACAATGCTTAACTGAACAACTTTTCCTAGTTGTTCTATTTGCATTGCTTTTCCAAAAACAGCTTCAATAGAACCTTTAACTTCAGCAGGCTTCGTCTGTAATTTCTCATGAAAATAATACTCTGCGGCATTCCTCACATGCTTACATTCATCCTTTGTTTTCCATCTTATCACTAATTTTTCAACCCCGTCTATCATTTGTTTTTCATAAACTTTACCCATATGCTTTTCTATGGTGTCAAATTTTAGCTACAACCTAATTTCCTTCTTATTTTTCCAAGTCCAAATCTTACACCTGCATTCTATTGGAGGCTCGCCTTCAATTGGATTCTCCACTGGCTCAATGAATGGATACTTTGATGCCCAATTAATTTGAAAATTCCTCACTAACATATCCCACTCCCGATCCTTTTTTGATTGTGGTTCATCGTTTTTTGATATGGCTTTTCTTTTCCCCTTCTGTGCATTATCATCAATGGCATTATCACCCAAGTCAATTATATTATTCCGGCTAACTTGAGTATCTACCAGATAATCTTCTTCAAGATCATCCTGATCTGAGATATCAGGTTCGCCGCCGTCTTCAACATGCGGTGTAGGTGGTAAATTTTGTACTTGTACTTGTGATGATGTACCTTCCTGATTTTCACTAGTACCACAATCTTTTCCAATGCCAAAGTACGAAGACAATGCTCTTCTTTTTGCTGGCCTCTCCTGGCCTTCCCCACATTCAGGTTTCCTACCCCTCTTCCTGTTCAACATCTCCAACAAAATAAAGGCTGCCAAAAAAATATCAATTTGTTGAAGAAGCAATAATAGACTATAATGTATAGTATACCACTTCAAAAATATGATCGATCACCTTTAGGCTTTAGGTAACTAGCAGTCACCAATACAATCAACAACAATGATTTTCTTTGGTCTGAAACTTTGCAATTGATCAGAATTCAGAGCCTAGAACCCACCAAATTGTGTTGAGATAGATCTGATCTTTGGATGTATTTATACCAATCCTTATATGGCGAATTCCGTGGGAATTTTATATGGTATACAAATATTTGGAGAATCCCGCGTAACTATAACATGACATGTAATTTTCGAGGTAATTATAGGTCATCCAAATATGACTTATGTAATTTTTGAGGCGATTATAGGTCATCCAAATAATAGGTGAATACAATATAGTTGGCGAAAGTTGGGGTGACTGGAGACATGCATCAGCAAGATGTCAGGCGAATTGGGTCCCCTTGGCTAACAAATCTGCACATGCCTATAGGCGAATTAAGGTCATCTATTAAGGCAACCTCAGAGAGTGTAGGTGAAATAATTAAATTTGTCGTGTGTCCACCATATATTGTATTGGCAAAATCATCACATAGAAATATTTAATTGCATAAAACATATGGCAATCGGGCCGTGACTTTGATGGAAATTGATAATGTTTTGGCGACATGGCCACCCCCAAATGGTACAAAATATTCGCCATTTCCGACATGGCCGACGTGAAAAATTTGCCATTGGCGAATATTAGCCACTAAAGTAATCTATGTTTGATATATTTGCTCTCAGATTTTGTATGTGCACAAGAGCTCAACAAAGAATGTATTGTGGTTGTGAAGTCGCTTGATCGCAAGAAGGTTTGATAGTCACATTAGGTGTTAGAAAGAGAGAAAGAACCCTCTTATATAAAAGATGTTTTAGAAAATGGAGGGATAATATTAAGATCTGAATGAAATAAATGGTCGGCTAGGATTAAAGGGTAGGTAAAAGATATAATAAAATGATGAAGAGGGTAGGTAGAGGAAAATTAAGAGATAAATGACATGTGTCATGAATAGAAAAAGCTAATGAATTAATTAAATAAAAATTTATTTAATTAATAGAGGAAGTGGGACCAATTAAATAAATAAAAAAATTATTTAATTTAGAGAAAGATAATTTAAATAAATAAAAAATATGTATTTAAATGAGGAAATGGCCAGAATAGGCTAAATGAATTAATTAAATAAATAAAAAAATTTATTTAATTAAACCAAGACAATTTTATGTGTCTACACATATGTTAATATTTTTAATTTTTTAATTATAATTATATAATATTTTTATCATCAATATCTTCAACATTAATGTTAAAAATATTTACACAATTAACCATATATATGGAGAGAACTATAATGCTCCTTTAAAATTCAATCTTTAAATATTAGTTGGATTGGTGGTTAAACTAGAATTCGTGTGCAAATGATACTTAGATTTGAAATAAGATTCACACAAGTGATACTTAATATAAAATAATGTTCATATATAGATCATATTAAATGATTGAGAAACAAGAAGTTAAACAACTATTTTGTTTCTCTTTATATTTTTGAACATTCAATAGTATTAAATTATAATAAATAAATAGTTATGGAGATTAATAGAGTTAATTTTTTTATCATGATTAATTATTAATATACATAAGATTATTGAAAGATAGATAATGATGATATATTTAATAAGTTGTTAATAGAAATTATTCAAATTTCACAATGATATTTGTTGTAAACTTTCTTTTTTATTCAAAATATTTTTATTGATTTATAATTTGATTTGTTTCAATTAATAGACAATTTCTTTATTTATCTTTAGTATTATAATAATTGAAAGAATTATAACGCATTGAAATAAAATATGTAGACCAAAATTTTGAAATTATAATTTGAATATGATTAATTAAGTATGAACATACAAAATATTAAAGCAAGGGAAACAATGTCAATATTCATGATAAACTATTTTATTTATAATATGTTAATTTGTTTTTTTGTTTCCATTGTAAAATGGAGGCACACTTCTGAGAATATTGAAGCCATTTACGAAAGATAGTTTACAATTATTATTATTAGGGTTTGTCGTGAAGGGAAAAGAGTCTCGAAGAAATTTTGTATATTTCACCATGAAATTGAAACGTTGCAATTGAACATTATTATCATACACTCAATTTTGGTTGATTGCGAATGTAGGTGACAATTAACCTGGATGAAACTGAAAGATGCCACACCACGTACCCTCTTCGGAAGCTGGGATCAAGTTAAATTAGTATTTGTATTTTCTTAGGAGAAATAATGGGTATTTTGATAATGAGTAAAAATTTACATATTATAAATGAAGGGATAGATTTACAGATATATATTTTTTTAGTTTTTTTATATATAATATTTAATAATTAGTATGTTAGAATTATAGATTTTTTGTTTGGTAAATTAATACGACATTTTCTTATTCTTCTCACTCTCTGCTCTTCTACTTGTATTTGTTCATCCATTTCAAATAGTCGTTTCCCGCTCTCATGGTGTGCATCTCAATGTGTGATCTGGTGGTCAATTTGGTGTTGTCTAATGGGGATTTGAAGGATGCTTGTGGGCTTGGGTCTCTAGTCAGTGAACCTATTGTTGGATCTATTAAATTTTTGCATGCATCCCTTGGGCCTGCACAAGGTCTTTCTCTACACCACCCTATTGACACATTGGTTGTGTTTTCTAAACCTAGCGGTGCCTCCCATTGTTCTCATTGTGCTATTAATGCTTCCCCTCATCTTACTATTGTTTTGAAATAGGGTCACGGGTGTTGTATTTCCCTGATAGGAATTCATCTCCATGGCTATATATGACCATTGGAGTTCGGCCTAGTTAATAATTTACTTCAAAACCCCTATATAAAGACATTTTATCAACCTATTTTCATCTAATCAATCTAAATCTCCATCTACATCTGACCTAAAGTACTCATGCATCCATGAAGTTACATTGTTAAGCATTTTCAAAGATCTTCAAGGCTGCATATTCATCATCAAGCATTGTGGAGCAAAATCATAAAAAATTCATTGAAGCATGTGTGTGTGATTAGGGTTTTGTGTTCGTCATGCCATTTCAAGCAACATTTGTGATTACATTCAAAGAGAAAAGAATCATCATCAACAATTGCACATCCAAGGTATATCCATTCAGTATTTATTTTAGTATTTTCCTTATTTCATTCAAGGGTAATTCCTAAAATAGGGTTTGACTTAGGCAAACCCCTATTCCCAAAAAATTTCCCTTTCTTTTTGTGTACAAGAAATAGGTATAGAGATGCATTTAGGAGGATTGGCAGAGTTCACAAAGATGAACAGGTTCAGCTTTTGACAACAAGAAATTTGAAGGACCATGGAGAATTTATATTACCTAGTCCCAAAAAATCAAGCTTAACTTTTGGGAACATATCCAAAACATATTATTTTCCCTAGATCTAGGTTGATGTCTCCATACGACATTTGTAGTTTACTATTTCTACACAATATTTTCAATAATCACCTATTTTTTTCCTAATCTTCAACAATCCAAATCAAATCAATTTAGTGAGGAGAAAGTCTTTATCAAAATGAGTTGATATGGAATATAATTTGAAATTAAACACAACATTGGGTATAAAATTGATATTCATTGATATCATGCATTTCTTTCTCTTTATCAAAAGAGATTTAAGATCTTGGTTGTGGTAAAATATAACATTAAAGCTTAGTGATAAATATTGAATTTATCTTGCATGAAAGGATTGGTTTATTATCAAGATATAGCTTTTAAATATTATATCTCTTTGAAACTAGTAATAAAACTTAAAGGATAACCTTTTGTGAAGCAATAGATCCTAAAGAAGAAAGATAAGTTATCCTCTGTTATGCATTGTCCCAATGCTATCTTTGTATCTAATTCAAAGATTGATGTTTTCCTATCCAAGCTAGAATCTCCCTAGGCTTAAGGGAGACTTGTATTTAGAATTTAGAAAATATGCTTTTCTTCAAGTAAATATGATTATTTAAAAACTAATGAAACCTAAGAGTGATCAAGATTTGAAACAATCTTTATAAACTTCATACCTTTCTTCCACCTTTGAACAACTTTTCCACAAGAGTTGTCTTCCAAACTTGAAGACCTAGAAGAAGGGAGAGAAGAAACCCCTTCAACAACCCCAACTAAGGGCAGAACACAATTTAAAGAAAGAGAGAGTGATGAAATACAAGGAGGTAGAATAGCTTGTTGGGAATCGTCAACTTTAAGAAATTGTTCAAAATGAGGGCCAGACAAAATACAAATGACAACAAGCAAAACAAAATTTTGAGCATATACCATATTAACAACTACATCAAAAGGGGAAATACTAGGCCCAAAGGGAACTGAAGCAAGAATGAAAAAAAAGCAACATAAAATCCCTAGAATTTTTACTTTAATCATTTAGATACACAATAGGATGTTGGGAAAGAGACTTAGTGTATCAAGAGGAGGAAGAAAGATTGTGGGAACCACATGGCTGTAGCCTAAGGTTAGATGCACCGTAGTAAAGAAAAGTCTACAAATAAAAGGGATGCCCTCATAATCAACCAATGGAGTCCAAGGATGATCATTTACCTATAAAAAAATCTCACCTGAAAGAGATTTTTATAGATCATCATCCGACAAGACATGAGAAAAGAATGTGTTAGAAAAATTGGCAGTAGTTGAGTCCACCTTCATAAATGGATCCAAATTATTTCCAATTGTCTCATGGGAAAATTTACACCAAAACTATAAGGGGAGATATGGTAGTCTTGCCCTAATAAGGGTAGCATCACTACAATCCTTTAGAGGGTTAAAGGAAGGAAACCAATGATGAATCAAGAGAGGATGCATATCACACATCTAATCCCTAACATCTAAAGTGGCATCACTATCAACAAAAGAATTAAAGAAAACAATAAAAAATCCTCTAGCACAAGGTTATAATCTCTATCTTATTCTCACCTAAAGAAAATTATTGCTAAACAATACATCAATGCAAATCTAGAAGCAATGACCACAAGTGGATAAACCTAAAAATAAAACCAATTTTGAAGAAAAAAAATCATTATCTATCACTTCCTAACCGAAAACAACCACTAGAACAACTAAAGCTCAAGAAAGTGGCACATTCTTTCAATTAGAAACCTTAGCCTTAGTTGAGGCAAGCACAAAAGAGTTATTCGATAAGAGATTGGTGTATGAGGTGTATGCTAACAAGAACTAGGGAAAATAAGGCAAGCTATAGCCCCAACAAAACCACTAGAAGAATCAAGAGAGGAGGCCCCATGCACAACATGAGTAGTTGCAAAAATAATAGGATTAGGGGAAGAATTTCTCATCACAACACAATGAGAACAAGGGGTGGCACCATCAAGCATAGAAATCCCAACCGATTCACCAACAATCTAGCATAGAGCAAGACCGTACACAAGCCCAAGGGATGCAAACAAAACACCTATAGATCTAGCAATAGGTGCACTGCTAAAAGACCCAAGCCCACAAGGATCTTTCAAGTTCCCACCAAACAACACCAAATCAACCCTTAGATCACATATCAGAAACGTAGAACTTGAGAACAAGAAACAACCATTTGAATTGTATGAGTGAACAACGAAACAAAAGAATGTCATATTAGTTTAGTGAACAACGAAACAAACCCTAATAATGGAATCGTCTTGTATTGTATGGTCAAAACAAGTTTTTGTGTTTTACAATGGAAACAAAAAAACAAATAGTTGTTTTCACGATTACAGAAAGAGTAGATCAGTCCAAACGTATCACTACCTTCTCACCACTTTTGCCATCTCTATCTCACTCTATTGTGGTGGGTGAAGCAAAGTACACACTTAAAGCGTGGGCATCATATTACATTGAAAATATGTTCAAATAGTATAATTCATTATCAAAATAGCTATTATTTCTCCTAAGAAAATACAAATACTAATTTAACTTGATGCCAGCTTCCAAACAGGGTACGTGGTGTGCTATCTTCAGTTTCAGCCAAGTTAATTGTCACCTACATTCGCAGTCAACCAGAGCTGAGTGTATGCTCATTCAAAAGCATAATAAGCTCTCTATATTAATGCCTTGCTATTATGGATCAATTTGCAAAAAAGAAAATTATGGGAATTTATTATCTATGGATAAAAAATACATTGTTAATATTTGACTGCAAATGTTAATAACTTTCAAGTGTAACCTTTCAATTTCATGGTGAACTATACAAATCTTCAATCTGATCATTTCAAGATCTTTCTTTTTCATACAACTTCTCTTTGATACGAATTCTGTCCAAGAAAAATCGCGAAGCACAAAATTTCTTCACTCCTTTCCCTTCACGACAAACCCTAATAATGCAATCGTCTTGTATTGTATGGTCAAAACAAGTTTTTGTGTTTTACAATGGAAACAAAAAAACAAATAGTTGTTTTCATGATTACAGAAAGAGTAGATCAGTCCAAACGTATCACTACCTTCTCACCACTTTGGCCATCTCTATCTCACTCTATTGTGGTGGGCGAAGCAACGTACACACTTAAGCGTGGGTATCATATTACATTCAAAACATGTTGACTCATATTTTCAAATAGCTTGATTGAAATATTGATGAAAAAAACAAATATAATTGAATTCAAAACTGAAAATTCGCATATTTTAAATTCTTATGTTCATCTAAAGATTAAAATTTCTATGATATTCTAAATTATATCATTATCATGTCGATTGTAAGTAACCATAAAGACAAATAGAGAGACTATCTACTAGTCAAAATAAATCAAATTCTAAAATAATAAATTTTAAGTCAATTAACATATTGTAAATAAAAGAGTAGGGTAAATCATCAATATCATGATGACATTTAAATAGTTATTGTAAATATTGTCATTGCTTAAGAATGATTCATAATTTAATGTACATTAAATACAAACAAATAATTGATAATAGATAAAATAAAGACTAATCCTGATATTTTGTCAAATATTCATTTAAAGTATACATATTAAAATATAATGTTTTCAACTAAAATATGTTAAATGTTTTACAAGACCCAAAACTTGTTAGAAAGGAAAAATAGTAATGTTACCTTAAAGGTAACCAAAGCTAGGTATGATCAATATCTGAAACAATCTTTAGCACTTTCACACCTTCCTTTTTTCTTTGAACAATTGTCAAACAAGAGTTGTCTTCCATACTTGAAGATGTAGAAGGAGGGGAATGAACCCCTTTAGTAGCCCCAACTAAGGGTAGAACATAATATGAAGAAAGAGGAACTAATGAAATATAAGGAGGTGCAATATCTTATTGAGAAACAACAACTTTAACAAATGATTCAAAATGAGGGTCAAATGGAAGACAGACAAGCGAATAAACATGTTGGAAATCTACCACATAAGAACTAGATCAGAAGAGGTAACACTAGGCCTAGAGGGAACCAAAGAAGGAATGAAAAAAAGAAACACAAAACATCCACCAAGAGAAGGAAGAAATCCTATGAGAACTACGGGGATAGCTCAAGGATAGATGCTCAATAATAAATAAATGTCTACATTAAAAAGGGATGCCCTCATAATCAATCAACTAAATAAAAGGCATCATAATTGACATGTAAAAAAATCAACCAAAGAACTTCCAATATCTATCAATATCAACTAAGATACAATCAAAGGATGTGTGAGAATTTTTTAAAGTAGCTAAGACCACCTTCAAATAATTACTCAAACTGTTTTGAATTTCCTCATAGGTAGATTTACATTACAACTCTAAGGGAAGATATCTAGAAATCTCACTCAAATAGGGTTAACATCAATATACCTCTTTAGAGAGTTAAAGGAGGGAGAGTAGAGATGCATCGAGATAGAGTGCAAATCCCACATCTAATATCCAAAATCTAAAATAGCATCTCTATCGGCACAAAAAAAAAACAAATAAAAACAAATAAAACAACAATAAATCAGCTAGCTCAAGGGTAGATCTCTTATCTTTGAACAAACGAACCCAATGCTCGAAAATCCATTAAAGAAAATCTCAAAGCAACACCAACACATGACTAAACCTACAAATAAAACCATTTCTTGAGAAAATATCTTCATTATCAATGACTTCATAAATTAAAGCCACCTCTAGAGTAGTTGAAGCACAAGGAAGTGACACATTCTTTTAGTCAAGAACCTTATCCTTAGCTAAGACAAGCACATAAAGGTTTTTCCACAAAAGATTAGTGTATGAGGTACACTAATATAAAGAGAACTAGGAGAAATAGGGGAAGTTGTAGCCCCAACATCACAAATAGAAGAACCATGATAGGAGGCTCACATATAGAGCAAGACTAGCCATAACAATAGTAAGATGAGGGGAAGAATTTCGATAGGGTGTCTATTCCTCATGTTTTCACCTATTCAAAATCTAGAAATTTTTCTCTTAGTCTTCTCTACATACTTGTAACCTCATTTATTGTTTGTATTTGAATTTACACACATGAAAAATAAAAAAATATTGTAGAGTAGCTTACATAAGTTAAACCCCATGTTGGTATACCCACCTCCACAATAGTTGTAATTCATAAAAAGAGAGTATCTCCTTAAGGATCATAGAGAATAAACCATAATTGAGATGTTAAATTGACAAGACTATACCTTAGGAATGATAATGTTCATGATGCAATTCTCTTTAGACAAGTCCTCCAATTGTAGGTGCAATAACATGAAAAAACATAACAAAATTAATCATGATTTCATACTTCGAATATGGATTGCTATAGCTTGTTGCTCAATGTTCTTAGATCTATAATCTTTTGAATGCTCTTGTGATCAAATTGGAAATGTAATTTTTAGCATTTGAATGATTAAAGATGAGCTTTATACAGTTTTATTTTTTTGATAGGTAATGGGTTGAAGCCGATAAGGTGTACATACCCTACCTCCTTTGTGGTATTTGAACTTATGACATCTATTTCAAGAGTACAAGCTCTCCACCACTAGGCCAACTCAGGCTAGAGAACTTTATACAGGGTCAACAGTGTACTTTTCATAAAAAAATTGACACTAATGTTAAAAATATTTTCATAAAATTGTGAAGGGCAACACTAACAATGGTTAAAACTTTGGATAATTTTGGTGTGGCATGTGTGTTGGGTACCATGGTCTCACCAAAATAGAGCCTCATAAAGGGATTTATAGGTGTTAAGGTTTGTAATGTTAAATCTGTAAATACGAATTTAGAATAAGGCATCAAAAGCATATGATTAGGAAACCACAAAACCTAATAATCTTATGAAATTGAATCCTCATAAATTCAATGAAATAATGAAAAAAAACACTAAAACAAACATGCAAACCAATTCAATGTGTTGCCTTCATTGACCTCCATTGTTCTTCTTTCACCTTCAAATTGGATGTGGATCTCACCTACAAAGAAAATGCAAGTGAAAAGAAAGATTGCAAACAGAAATTCACAACATAATGTTACTTAAAGGGTGGTTGAAATTGAATGAGAAAAGAGAACTCAATTTATAGAAAAATTGGGATTGATTGGATGGCTAAGATTGAAAAGATTTTTGGTTAGATGGATAGACTTGATTGAGTGCAGGACAGAGCTTCCATTCAAGGAAGGATGAAGATAAAAGAAAGCAAATGGGAAGATATTATGAGAATAAATAATAAAATCTTTAATTATCTTCTCATAAATACCAAATTAGTAAGTTAAAAATATCAGGAAGATTTCAATAATGAAAAATGATTAAATACCTGGATTTGAAAAGAGAAATAGAAGAATTAAAAATAAATTAAATATCTTCTTATGAGAAAATTAATAAATAAGATTTATTGATTATCTCCTCACAAAAAAAAAGATTTTTGAAGATGCATACCTCATTGTTGAATTTAAAAATTAAAATCAAAGAGATATTGCCAAAAAGATTTATTTGTGAAAATCAAGGAAAGATATTGATTTCCAAATTCAAAAATTAGGAGGATTTTTAGAGAAGATTTAATAATTAAAAATTATTATATATCTCCATATAAGAGGATAAAACAGAAGAATAAAAAATTAAGAAAAACATGAAATATCCTCACATTAGATGATAATTAGAGCTAATTAATAAATAAGACAGAAAACAAAATTTATTAATTATCTTTATTTTGGAGGAAGATAAATATGATAAATTCATAAAAATGATTTATTAATTTATTGCTAATATTTAGAAATTAGTTAATTATATAAAATGAATTTATTTAATTAATGAAAAAAGGAGACAAATAAATAAATTATTTAATTTATTTATTTAGGAATTAGAAGAATTGTTTGTAAAAGGGTGTTTAATTAATTAATTAAACTTAAGAGGCACTATTCGCATGATATTTAAAATTTCATAAAAATGATTTATTAATTTATTGCTAATATTTAGAAATTAGTTAATTAAATAAAATGAATTTATTTAATTAATGAACAAAGGAGACAAATAAATAGATTATTTAATTTATTTATTTAGGAATTAGAAGAATTGTTAGTAAAAGGGTGTTTAATTAATTAATTAAACTTAAGAGGCACTATCTGGATGATATTTTTTTAAAAAAAGGGAGAAACGGGTGTTGACCATTTTTTAAGTGTCTATAAAATAAAGTTCTAGTTTTAAGTATTTGATGACAATTAAATTACAAGATTAATAATTAAATTATAGGGTAGGATAGGGCCCAAATTGGCTTAAAATGACAGGGATCCAAATAGAGTCTGAAATTGTAATATTTTTCATTATAATTATATAATATTTTTTATAATCAATATCTTTAACATTAATGTTAAAAATATTTACACAATTAACCATTTATATTTTAGATATATATGGAGAGAACTATAATGCTCCTTTGCAATTCAAATTTTTAATGTTAGTTGTATTGGTGGTTAAACTAGAATTCATGTGCAAATGATACTTAATATAAAATAATGTTCATATATAGATCATATTAAATGATTGAGCAACAAGAAGTTAAAAAACTATTTTATTTCTCTTTATATTTTTGAACATTGAATAGTATTAAATTATAATAAATAAATAGTTATGAAGATTAATAGAGTTAATTTTTTTATCATGATTAATTATTAAAATAGATTAGATTATTGAAAGATAGATAATGATGATATATTTAATAAGTTGTTAATAGAAATTATTCAAATTTCACAATGATATTTATTGTATACTTCATTTTTTATTCAAAATATTTTTATTGACTTATAATTTGATTTGTTTCAATTAATAGACAATTTCTTTATTTATGATTAATTAAGTATGATTAATAGACAATTTCTTTATTATAATTCAAAGAATTATAACACATTTAAATAAAATACGTAGATCAAAATTTTGAAATTATAATTTGAATATGATTAATTAAGTATGAACATACAAAATATTAAAGCAAGGGAAACAATGTCACTATATGATAAACTATTTAGATGTCACCATGATGTTGATGGTTTATCCTACTCTTTTATTTATAATATGTTAATTTGTTTTTTTGTTTCTATTGTAAAATACTACAAATTGACAAGAGGTACAAGATGATTTACGAAAGATAGTTTTGACCATACAATACAAGATGATTACATTATTATTAGGGTTTGTCGTGAAGGGAAAAGTGTATAGAAGAAATTTTGTATATTTCACCATGAAATTGAAAGGTTGCAATTGAACATTATTATCATACACTCAATTCTGGTTGATTGCGAATGTAGGTGATAATTAACCTAGATGAAACTGAAAGATAGCACACCACATACCATGTTCGGAAGCTAGGATCAAGTTAAATTAGTATTTGTATTTTCTTAGGAGATATAATGGGTATTTTGATAATGAGTAAAAATTTACATATTATAAATGAAGGGATAGATTTACAAATATTTTTAGTTTTTTTTTAATATATAATATTTAATAATTAGTATGTTAGAATTATAGATTTTTTGTTCGGTAAATTAATACGACAATTTTTTATTCTTCTCACTCTTTGCTCTCCTACTTCTATTTGTTCGTCTATTTCAAATAGTTGTTTCCCTCTCTCACGGTGTGCATCTCAATGTGTGATCTGGTGGTCAATTTGGTGTTGTCTAATGGGGATTTGAAGGATGCTTGTGGACTTGGGTCTCTAGTCGGTGAACCTATTGTTGGATCTATTAAATTTTTGCATGCATCCCTTGGGCCTGCACAAGGTCTTGCTCTACACCACCCTATTGACACATTGGTTGTGTTTTCTACACCTAGCGGTGCCTCCCATTGTTCTTGTTATGCTATTAATGTTTCCCCTCATCTTACTATTTTTTTGAAATAGGGTCACAGGTGTTGTATTTCCCTGACAGGAATTCATCTCCATGGCTATATACGACCATTAGAGTTCGGCCTAATTAGTAATCTACCTTAAAACCCCTATATAAAGACATTTTTTCCACCTATTTTCATCTAATCAATCTAAATCTCCATCTACATCAGACCTAAAGTACTCATGCATCCATGAAGCGTACATTGTTAAGCATTTTCAAAGATCTTCAAGGTTGCATATTCATCATCAAGCATTGTGGAGCAAAATCATATCAATTTTCATGGAAGCATGTGTGTGTGATTAGGGTTCTGTGTTCGTAATGCCATTTCTTGCAACATTTGTGATTACATTGAAAGAGAAAAGAATCATCATCAACAATTGCATATCCAAGGTATACCTATTAAGTATTTATTTTAGTATTTTCCTTATTTCATTCAAGGTTAATTCCTAAACTAGGGTTTGACTTAGGCAAACCCATATTCCAAACAATTTCCCCTTTCTTTTTGTGTACAAGAAATAGGTATAGAGATGCATATAGGAGGATTGACAAAGCTCAAAAAGATGAACGGGTTCAACTTTTGACAACAAGAAATTTGAAGGACCATGGAGAATTAATATTACCTAGTCCCGAAAAATCAAGCCTAACTTTTGGGAACATATCTAAAACATATTATTTTGCCTAGATCCAAGTTGATGTCTCCATGCGACATTTGTAGTTTACTGTTTCTACACAATATTTGTAATAATCGCCTATTTTTTCCTAATCTTCAACAATCCAAATCAACTCAATTTAATGAGGAGAAAGTCTTTATCAAAATGAGTTGATATGGAATATAATTTTAAATTAAACACAACATTGGGTATAAACTTGATAGTTCATTGATATCATGCATTTCTTGCTCTTTATCAAAAGAGATTTAAGATCTTGGTTGTGGTAAAATATAACATTAAAGCTTAGTGATAAATATTGAATTTATCTTGCGTGAAAGGAATGGTTTATTATCAAGATCTAGATTTTAAATATTATATCTCTTTGAAACTAGTATTAAAACTTAAAGGATAATCTTTTGTGAAGCGATAGATCCTAAAGAAGAGAGATAAGTTATCATCTCTTATGCATTGTCCCAATGCTATCTTTGTATCTAATTCAAAGATTGATGTTTTCCTATCCAAGCTAGAATCTCCTTAGGCTTAAGCTAGAATCTTCTTAGGCTTAAGTGCACAAATAAATAATAACTGATATCCAATATCAAATATCCACCTTAATCTTGCACTCCCTTCTTTCCAAACAAATTATGATTATCACAGCCAACTCATACTTCCTATTTCACTATGGTAAAGATTTTAAATTTCCTGTCAATCATACTTTTTAGGATTATAGTATTTAAATTTCTTTCCAAATAGCTACAACTACAATACATCGAAAAACATATACCAAAAACTGATGTGCATGTTGGGTGGCATACTACTGGTAAAACAATATATTTTTAGACATTCCTATGCCCTACTAGCAGATGCATGCTTTTAAAAAACCAGTCATGTCTCCTGTCTATGCCCATGCTATAAAGATAAATATGATTGTAAGGGGAATTTATAAAGAAGAATGTGACGCGGTTGTGATAACCGGAGCTAATAACCGCAAGAGTTGTGATGACTACATAAACCGTGCATATCAAACAGTTAGAGAATGTAACATACGCCAACATATACTATATACTATATGAATGTCATGAATGCATGCATTCGTGTCTTTTGATTTACTATTCTATATTCCATCACACTAATATATTATTCACCACACAAGTTCCATCATTCTCTTACCCACAATAGTAAAGTAAAAATAGAAATATAAAGAGAATATGCCCAAATGTTTGAGTTAAAATCTCCCTTTCACCAAATCTACTTTTATCTCTAGGACCCTAATGAGTGCTAAAGGAAGGATAGAGCTTAGTGAAAAAAATTGTAGTGATGAATGATTATAGATAAAAGGAAACCATTTTTCATTTTTCATGGTAGGATACATTTGTCCCATCGCATGAGAGGGGATAGTCACCTAGGGATGATGAATGTAAAGAGGAAAGATCCCTAAATGGATTGTAAAGAGGTGTGACCACTAAATGTAGGTCTAAAATAATTCTTTAGGACGAGTAAAATGATCAGTGAAATTTCAAGGAGATTCTATTTTGAGGGATATTGTGGAAGAGATTAAGATTGATTAGAAAATGAAAATGCATAAAAAATAATGAAATAATTATAGGAGAGACGAGAATCATGCCATAAGAAAATGGAAAAGGTGATGGAGAGACAAGAATGATACCATAATAAAATGGAAAAGGTGATGGAAGTTAATTTGGAGCATGCCAAAGGGCTTCTACTAAAAGCAGTGAAGATATGATTTTTGAGAATCCTCCACCACCAAAAATTTAGTTATAATTGAGCATGTGAGAAAGGATACTATTGATATTGAGCTTGTGAGAATGTAGAGAATATTAAGTTTCCATTAACAAAGGGATGGATAATTATTGTCTCATTCATTAGTAATAACACACCTAAGAAATTAAACACCTATAAAGTAAATGAATATATGATAGTATTAGAAGGTCATATCAAAGGGTATGGTGAATTCAAGGGAGTCATTAAATGTAGGCTTGGGAGGTGTATTAATTAACTAAGACATGGAACTAGTGATGCTCTATAGATTGAGATTTTGAATCAACAACTATACTCAACTTAATCTATTAAATATCCTAATTATTATTAATGATGGGTTTGAGAATTTAATAACCCCATTTGAAAAATAAAACAGATAAAATTTGGTGTAGATTATTACATAATGTGGTAATTAAACTTATGTGATATTTAGAAGAAAAAATAATAAAATTCCCAGATTTAAGAGAAAGAGAGAATAATATAGAGAAAGAGTAATAGAGAAATATGTCCAATTACCTAGCCATAGGCACAATTGAGCCCATTAGATAAGGATGGGATAATATGATATTACGTCATAAAATTTCATTAACTAACAAAAAGTTATAAAAAATGCCATCTTTTAGATTGAAGTAACATAATGAATAGGTGAACCCTCTAACTAGGTTCTATCCCCCATATGTATATATATAAAATTTAAAGAAGGATCTCAAGAAACTTATGACCACTATAAGCCCTCTCAAAAAGTTTCTTAAGGATCTTAAGAAACTTATGGGCACATATGAAATAAAAGAGAGAATATAAAGGAAATTTATCAAAGGCTTATAGATAGTAGAAGGAAACTTATGGAACCATTATGAAAGAAAAAGAAGTGAAAAGGTTTGTCTATCGACTCCTACCGATAAAAAGAGCATCACTGGATTGGAAAATTCATTAAGCATGTATACAAGAGGTGGAGTTAGCATCAAAGATTGAAGCCCAATCATGGAGGTGGATTTTTGAAAGAGAAGAAAGAATTAAGAAAAAGATTAAAGTAAAACTGTAAATAGAACAACTTGAGCAAAGAGAGAGAAACTAAAAAAAAATATTAAAAGAGCAATAAAATATATGTTTATTTCTTGATGAAGAATAATAGAGAAATGGATTTCTTATCCTAGAGGAAAAGAAAAGAGATAAAAAATTAAAGGTCAAATATGTATAAGTGCCAAGGAGGGTAAAAATTATTTTCTATGGTAATGTGGAGGCTAAGATGATCACCAAATAGATGATTACCATTTAGTATTATTTTAGTTAAGGGAAGCAAAGGAACACAAGCCATAATGTAAACACATATGTGAATATAATTCACATTTTGAGAAGGGTATAGAAGAGTCAAAAGACTAGTAGATTGAGATTTGCATAAATAGGTCTGAATTTGAAAGTTTGAACCACATCATATGCCCACTAACTAGACTAGTTCTATAATTAATTAGTTCATTATGGATTCAACAATTAATCTCCATTTCCTAGCTTTAGATCCACGTTTACTAACTAACACCTAACAAATCCCAAGTCAATGAACTATTGCATGAACTAGCCTCATGCATCATCTCTAGGATTAGTTGATCCTCCAATCCATATATAGTTACTTCAAGTTATCATAAGAAATAGTCCTACACATGTAGTGTCATGACTTCCCTCTATGATTGAACAACCAAGAAAACAAAGCCCCCAAACTTTGAATCCATTCCTTCTCACCTCTCTATGTCTATAAAACACTTAGATTGACTTTGGAGTCATTGATGGTCATACTTTAGGTAATAATATTTTCTCTAACTTCCTTTCTCTACCACAATAGGAAATGGAACAATCCTTAGTTGAATTTATAACTATTTTTCCATACAATAGTCTCTTTTATTTTACCTTTAAACATAATCTTTCCAACAAAAGTATTGTCCAATCATTCGCCACATGAACATCTACCTCCATAGTCTATTTGAGATCTAATGACAATTATTATAATTACACAATTGCCCACATATTTGGTGTCTTCCCAACTTATTAGTGAAATACCAAATCATGTAGGCCACTAAAAGCATACACTTTAACAACCTCCTGTCAAGTTCAACAACATCAAGCTCAGCTCACAATTACATGCTTACTTCATCAACTAGTTACCGCAAGTTCAACAACACACTCTTGAGCTTGGTAGAAAGCCTAATCGACTTCAACAATCCAACATTGTCTTCAAAATTTTGTAGTAATCTGACAACTTCAACAACGACTACTGTTATATTCAATAATAAGGACAATGATTAGTAGCAACAATATGTTGACCCTTGATTGTCCTTGACGACAAAAAGGGTGACATCATGGGCATTTTTTATATGCAGCCTGTCATGTTTAAAGTCATTAATTATTAAAATGCTTATGACTGCACTATTCTCATGTGAGTTAAATAAAAAGGCACTTTGTATAGTGGTGTCAATAACTTGAGGACTGGGACATGAGCTGGAATTTGTTTGACGTGGTTTGGCATTTAAATGACATCTTTTTCTACGGAATCAAAAAACTCATTTCAAAATTTCAAAAGTTTTGGCATTTGTGTAAAGAAAGAAATAAGGTTTATTTGTTGTTCTTTTATGAACCCTAACGAGCTGCCACCATGAGAGCTATTCTTACAGTTACAGGGCTCATTGTGGTCAGAATCTAGTCGCGGGTTTTTCAGTGGAGTTAATTACATTTTTTCACGGATTAACTGGTACCATCATTTCATTTCATTTTAGAGGTAAAATCAATTGAAAATGAAAAATGAAGAAAGATGTTTACTTTTTCGGTTGTTTTCTTCAACACAAGTGTGTAAAATTAAAAAGTTGTTTTTTGAATTAATTGTAGAATGTTGTTTTAATAGACGGTTTATTCTACAACCATTTTTAAGTTAGTTATAAAGCCCTAATCGAGGGTTGAAAATGCAGAGCTTTCAAGGATTTCATTTTGTTTATTTAATGTGATGATAAATTGAAAGATTGGTGTGAAAAATGATAAGAAAAATAGTTTTGAAGGAGAAAGATGTAAGATGTTGAAGTTTCTTCAACAGTTTGAGTTTTTTTTAAAAATAGAGAGGTCTAATTTACTGTGAATAAAAATAATTTTGATCTTTGGATAGCAGAGTGTATAAGTTCCTTTATAGGGCATAAGTTGAAAATAAGGCAGTATTGATTGCATTTTCAGTCTTTAACAAAACAGTGAATTGGAAAGATGTATTGTACTGTGATAACATTATCTTGAAACCATGATTATTGCATATCATTGTATTTTGAGATCTCGTTCAAATACTGGTAAATTTGTAGATGCACTAATATAGTGTAGATATAAGTTTGGCAGTACTTGTAACTTGAGATGCAAAAAGAGAAGTTGAGAAATGTAGGGGTGGGTGCTCCTTGAAGTCTTCTAAACACTATGTATTGAGTTGGTGCTCATTGAGTTAATATAGGAAATTCATTGCTGAGTGGGTTTTCTACCCCAAGAGGGTTTTCCAATCATGAAATTTATTGTGTTATGGGTTTATATTTGTATCATTCTGTTTTATTGAGTTAATGCTCTGATATCTTAGTTTTGTTTATGATTTGCAGTTTTCTATTCATGTGTTGCATATTCTTTGCTTTACTCAAAACAATTCAGAGTTTTTATTCTACAAAAATCAGTTATAGTTATAAGAATGACAAGGGTTATTAAAAATGAATAATGGATAATCCACTTCATATGCTTTTTCAAAGTTTGTTGTCTTAATCAGTAGGATTGGTTTTTCGCATTCATTATCTTCAAATTGTCTCAAAGTTGCCCAGTGAGTTTTCTTGTTAAAATTGGGTCTGCATTTTCACTCACTCTGATTCACCCCCACTCTCAGAGTGAATCCACTTCAAACATGTGGTATCAGAGCATATGGTCCTTTCTTCTAGGTCTTTCCTTAGGATTTATCCTGGTCTTTGGAAGTTCATATGGCCCAATCACAAGAAGGGGCTTCACTTTCCAGAGCTCCTCTCTTTGATGGCTCAGATTATGTATTCTGGAAAATGAGAATGGAAAATTATTTGGTTTCAGTGGACCTTAATGTATGGAATATCATAACCATAAAATATGTTGTTCCTTCTACTATACCTACTGATCTTGATGCTAAGACTCAATATGAGTTAAATGCTAGAGCTAAGAATGCTATCTTGTGTGGTCACACCAAGGATGTTTTTGTAAAAGTCATGCATTATGTTTCTGCTCATGACATATGTAACAAACTTGAAATTATTTATCAAGGAGATGCTAAGGTCAAAGAATTTAGTATTCTCACACTCAAAAATCAATTTGAGTCTTTGAGAATGAAAGAAGATGAGACCATTGCAAGTTATTTTCTCAGAATAGATGAAGTTGTAAATTCTAGAAGAGGTCTTGGTGAAACTATTGATGAAAAAGATGTTGTTAGGAAGGTCATTCGAACCTTATTACCTAAATTTGAAACTAAGGTTTCAACCTTAGAAGAAAAGAAGAGATTCTCCACAATGACTCTTGATAACTTACAAAGCACACTCATAGACTATGAAATGAGGATAGGTAGTAATCCTTGTACTTCAAAAGAGACTGTTTTCAAATAAGAAAAAAGGGAGAACCTGATAGTGAATCTGAACTTTCAAATGCTATGCAAGCCCTACTTGTCAAAAAATTGAAAAAGAAGTATAATGGCAAGTTGCCTTTCAAGTGTTTCAATTGTGGCAAAATTGGGCACTTTGCTGCTCAATGCCCTCTGATTGACCAAAATAGTGATGAAGAAAAACTGGAAAAGTTTTACAAAAAGAAGATGTGGAATCCCAAAAGGAAGTTTAATTCCTTTAAGAAAAAGAAGAGTCTCTTTACTAAAGAAGACTCTAAAGCTGAATCAGATGAATCTCCTTGTGAAGGTGATGAAACCTTGTTTATGGTAGAGTTAGAAACCTTATTAGAGAAAGACTTAGTTAACAAAATAGAAAATAGACTTAATAATTTGGATCAAAGTGAAGTTGATTTTGAAGGAGAGTTACTTTGTGCTCTCAAAGAGATCAAGAGATTAAAGAAGCTTGTAGCTTCTCGTGAAAGCTCAAATCAGATCTTACTAGTTGAGTTGAAAGACTCAAGCTTGGCAACTACAAACCTAAAATCTCTTCTTGAGAAAAGAGAAAAGAAAATTGAAACCTTAAAATAGCAAACAATAAAACTGCAAAAAAGAGATTGAAAAATATGAAAGTACCATGCATTTGAATGATATCTTGAACAAGCAAAAGCAACACAAAAACATGACGGGTGTAGGTTTTGATAAGGCTGAATCATCAAAACAAATTACTAAGTCTACAAATAAAAATCAATTTCATGCTTACAAAAAGATGACACCTTTTAGGTTTGGGTTCTTTCATGGCTATTTCTTCTATTGCAATAAGTTTGGCCATAAAGTAAACACTTGCAGACTTTTGCAACATAGAACTCCTATGTTTGGACACAATCAAGTCTACAACTTCCCAAACACTGTGAAATGTATTAAATGTGACACATTTGGACATACCTCTACTCAGTGCAAGTCAAAGGCAAACATGGATAAGATGTGGAAACAGAAATTTGTACCTAGCTCTGAACAATCAATGATTGTGCAAACTACATTTCTATCAAATAAGAAATCAATGTGGGTGTTAGACAATGGATGTTCACACCATATGATATCAGACCTAAATAAATTTCTTCATTTTCAAGACTTTGATGAAGGTTTTGTACGATTTGGAGATAATTTAGGAGCTTTTGTCAGAGGTAAAGGTACTTTACTTCTTAATGATGATACTCCAATCCATGATGTGTACTTTGTTGAAGGATTAGAACATAATTTGTTGAGTGTCAATCAAATTTGTCATAGTGGTTAAAATGTATCTTTTAGTTCTCATGATTGTACTATCAAAAATAAGTCTAGTACAATTGTTGCTGCTGGTTTGAGAACTGTTAGCAATGTTTACAACTTGCTTGATTCCTCAAATTGTGAAATCAATGAAGGCATGTGCCTTTTGGGTCAAGTAGAAGAAAATTGGCTATGGCATAAGTGGTTGGGACATTTAAACTTTGATAATCTAGTTTGAATCAGCAAGAATCAGAATGTTAGAGGTTTGCCTATCTTAAGTAAGCCTTTAAAATTAATTTGTAAAGAATGTTTGAAAGGTAAACAAACAAAAGTGTCTTTCAAATCTAAAGAAAACTCCTCCACAAGACCATTACAGATTGTTCATATAGATTTGTGTGGTCCCACAAGGACACAATCAATAAATGGTGAAAAATGCGTTATGCTCTTTGTTGATGACTATACCAGGATGGTATGGGTCACTTTTCTTAAACACAAATTTGAAGCATTTGATAGATTTAAGATCTTCAAAAAATGGGTTGAACGTGACTCTCATATGAAATTAAAATGCTTAAGGTCAGATAAGGGTGGTGATTTTACATCACAAGAATTCATAGATTATTGTGAAAGACATGGCATTAAAAGACAATATGTTGTTGCTCGAACACCCCAACAAAATGGAGTGGTTGAGAGGAAAAATAGAATAGTTAAAGAAATGGCTTGCACAATGCTCAATGAAGCAAATTTAACAGACAAATACTGGAAAGAAGATGTTCATACAACAATTTACATTTTGAATCGAGTACAAAATAGGGTAAAATATACCTTTACACCGTATGAACTTTTGTATGGAAAAGCTGCTTCTATTAAATACTTTAAGATTTTTGGATGCAAGTGTTACATTAAAAGAGATGAAGAAAACCTAGGAATCTTTGATACTAAAACTGATGAGGGTATCTTTCTTGGATACTTGACTCATAGAAAAGCTTATAAGTGTTTCAATAATAGGTTGAATAAAATTGTTGAGATGGTTAATGTAAGATTTGATGAGAAAATGCTTCTTAATGATGATGTTCAGGATGTTGAGGAGGATACACCAATTAGACTTGATCAAGCTCCTAAATCTACTAAAGCAGAAATAAAAAATGTAGAGAGTGCATCTAGTTCTAAAATAGAAGTTTCTCTACCTACACCTTCCAGAATCATTACTAAAAGACATCCTCAAAATCAGATTATTGGTGATATAGATGCAGGAATCATGACTAGGAGAAGAGCAAAAAATGATGAACAAGCTCAAATGGCTAAGCATTATTGTTTGGTAACTGATTTTGAACTTAAATCCATTTCTGATGCATTGATTGATGATTGTTGGTTAAATGCAATGAGAGATTAAATCAATCAAATAGAAAAGAATAAAACCTGGGAACTAGTGCCTAGACCAGATGATAAAAATGTTATAGGTGGAAAATGGATTTTCATAAATAAACTTGAGTTATCTAGTAAATTTGTTAGGAATAGGGCATGCTTTATTTGTAAAGGTTATGCCCAGCAAGAAGGTATTGATTTTGGTGAAACATTTGCACCTGTTGCCAGGCTAGAGTCAATACGAATATTTCTTGCATATTCTTGCTATAAAAACTTTAGTGTATATCAAATGGATGTTAAAACAACATTTATAAATGGTTATCTTGATGAGGAGGTGTATATGGAACAACCAGAGGGATTTGTCTCTGCAAATAAATCTGATTATGTATACAAGTTGAGAAAGGTTCTTTATGCCCTTAAACAAGCTCCAAGAGCTTGGTACTCGAGATTGGATGCTCACCTTATAGAAAATGGATTGACTAGAGGTGGAGTTGATAGTAACTTGTATGTCAGGGTTGAAGGTAATGATATTTTAGTTGTTGAAGTATATGTGGATGATATTATTTTTGGTAGCAATAATGATTCTTTGTCCAAAGAGTTTTCAAAACTCATGGAATCTGAATTTGAAACATCCATGTTAGGTGCATTAACCTTCTTTCTTGGTCTTCAAATAATGCAACTTGAAGGACGCATATTTCTGTCACAAACTAAATATGCAAAAGAAATGCTAAAGAAGTTTAACATGACAGATTGCAAATCAGTTAGCACTCCAATGGAGACTGGCTACAAATTGACTAACTCTGATGATTCTCCTAAGATAAATCAGTCAAAATATAGATCAATGATAGGCCATTTACTTTATTTAATTGCATCTAGACTTGATTTAATGTATGCAGTATGTCTGGTTTCATGCTTCCAGTCTGCACCTAAAAAATTCCACTTGACTACTGTGAAAAGAATATTTAAGTACATTCAAGGTACATTAGACTATAGTTTGTGGTATCCTCGGCAAAACAATTTTTTACTTGTCAGTTTTATTGATGCTGACTGGGCTAGTTGTATGGATGACAGAAAGAGCACCAGTGGTGCAAACTTCTTTCTAGGTGATTGTCTTGTTGCCTGGCACAGTAAAAAGCAAGAATGTGCCACTTTCTCAACTGTAGAGTCTGAATATATTGTAGCAATAGCCTATTGTACTCAGCTAATCTGGATGTCTCATCAACTTACTGATATGGGTATTTCAGTTGATAAACCCATTTCCATTTTCTGTGATAACACTAGTGCCATCAATCTCTCTAAAAATCCTATTATGCATTCTCGCACTAAACTTGTTGCTATCAAATTACACTTTCTGCGAGAACATGTGTTAGCTAATGAATTCCAGATGTTGTATGTGCCTTCTCAGGCACAAGTTGCTGACATTTTCACAAAACCACTATCTAAGGAAGCATTTGAACATTTCTGAGACAGGTTGGGAGTTATCTCTCAATCTACTCTTTCTTAAACTCCTGATTTTAGGCAGGGGGAGCTTTACTCTCCTCATTCTACTACTTTTGTCCTTTGTCCTTGAGTCAAAAAGGGGGAGAAAGCATTTTATGGATAGTTTGGCTTGTATTGGCATCATTTGGCATTAGTTTGGCTTGTCTTGGCATCATTTGGCATAAGCATCATTAACTACATCATTTGAGTTTGGCATCATTTGGCATAAGCATCATTGTCTACATTTGAGTTTGGCATCATTTGGCATAAGCATCATTGACTAAATTTGAGTATAGTGGCATTTGGCATCAGTTGGCATTTTTGACATATGGCATTCATGAGATATTGGCATTTCATTGACAGTTTCATACTTGACAGTATTCTTGGCATTTGACATTTTTGACATTTGGCATTCATGAGATGATATATTGGTATTTCACAGACAGTGGTTTCATGTTTGACAGTATTGGCATCTGGCAATACTTTCATTTTTGGTATGGACAGTGGTTTTATTACAAATGGCAGGTGACAGGTTGACATCTTGATTGCTTTGACATAATGGTATTCTTGTATTTACATATGGCAGGTGATAGGTTGACATTTGATACTATTTGGTTTACATGTTTATTGACAATAATATGTCATGTGCATTTTAAAGTCAATGATGGCATGATTTTTGCCATCAAGGACAAAAGGGGAGTTTGTTGACCCTTGATTGTCCTTGACGACAAAAAGGGTGATGTCATGGGCATTTGTTATATGCAGCTTGTCATGGTTAAAGTCATTAATTATTAAAATGCTTATGATTGCACTGTTGTCATGTGAGTTAAATAAAAAGGCACTTTGTATAGTACTCTCAACAACTTGAGGAGTGGGACATGTGTTGGATTTTGTTTGGCATGGCTTGGCATTTAAATGACATCTTTTTCTACGAAATCAAAAAACTCATTTCAAAATTGTAAAAGTTTTGGCATTTGTGTAAAGCAAGAAATAGCGTTTATTTGTTGGTCTTTTGTGAACCCTAATAGGCTGCCACCATGAGAGTTATTCTTACAGTTACAAGGCTCATTGTGGTGAGAATTTGGTTGTGGGTTTTTGTTATGCTATTCCTCAGGGATAGACGATTATTGTGGTGGTTTGGTTGCCGATTTCAATGGAGTTAATTACAGTTTTTCAGGGATTAATAGGTACTGTCATTTCATTTCATTTTCGAGGTAAAATCGATTGAAAATGATGTTTCATTTTTTTTTTAAATGAAAAATGAAGAAAGATTTTTAGTTTTCAGTTGTTTTCTTCAACACAAGTTTGCAAAATTAAAAAGTTGTTTTTTGAATTAATTGCAGAATGTTGTTTTAATAGATGGTTTATTCTGCAACCATTTTTAAGTTAGTTATAAAACCCTAACCGAGGGTTGAAAATGTAGAGCTTTCAAGGGTTTCATTTTGTTTATTTAATGTGATGATAAACTGAAAGATTGGTGTGAAAAATGATAAGAAAAATAGTTTTGAAGGAGAAAGATGTAAGATGTTGAAGTTTCTTCAGTAGTTTGAGCTTTTTTTAAAAATAGAGAGGTGTAATTTACTGTGAATAAAAACATTTTTGATCTCTAGATAACAGAGTGTATAAGTTCCTTTATAGGGCATAAGTTAAAAATAAGGCAGTATTGATTGCATTTTCAGTCTTTAACAAAACAATGAATTGGAAAGATGTACTGTTGAAATCATGATTATTGCATATCATTGTATTTTGAGATCTCGTTCAAATACTGGTAAATTTGTAGACGCACTAATATAGTGTAGATATAAGTTTGGCAGTACTTGTAACTTGAGATGCAAAAAGAGAAGTTGAGAAATGTAGGGGTGGGTGCTCCTTGAAGTGTTCTAAACACTATGTATTGAGTTGATGTTCATTGAGTTAATAAAGGAAATTCATTGCTAAGTGGTTTTTCTACCCCAAGAGGGTTTTCCTCTCATGAAATTTATTGTGTTATGGGTTTATATTTGTATCATTCTGTTTTAGTTGAGTTAATGCTCTGATATCTTAGTTTTGTTTATGGTTTGCAATTGTCTATTCATGTCTTGCATATTCTCTGCTTTAATCAAAACAATTCAAGTTTTTATTCTGCAAAAATCAGTTATAGTTATAAGCATGACAAGGGCTATTCAAACTGAATAATGAATAATCAACTTCATCTGCTTTTTCAAAGTTTGTTGTCTTAATCACTAGGATTGATTTTTCGCATTCATTATCTTCAAATTGTCTCAAAGTTGCCCAGTGAGTCTGCATTTTCACTCACTCTATTCACCCCCTCTTAGAGTGAATCCACTTCCAACAGAATATACGTGTGCAACAAATATACTTTTGCCACACTTATTGACTTGTGCAACACCTAGGCATGTTGACAACAACTACAAACTTAGGAACGATTGATGATCAATAAAAGTTTATCAGTTTTAACTTAAGTACCTACTGATTTACTTGTCTGTTTTAACATGTTATTTCAAAATCTCAAACTTAAGCACCATCTAAATAGTAATAATGTAATACATCATTAACATTATTATTTATTTCGTGCTGGAAAATTGCTGAACGATGGTAACGTTATGTAATTGTGGGATAAATAATACTGGTCTTTGTTTGCGTGCTAGCTGCTTTGATTTGTTGTCATGCTACATGTTTCTATGTTTTCCTATGACAACGACTCTTACTAACCCCTCCCATTACGTCGGCCTCAAAGATTGGATTAAGAGTATATTCATCACCCTCCACCACTGCAAGAACTTCAGAGAGTCCATTCTACTTTATTTTAAATTGGATTAACTAATTGACAACGTTTTAATTATGAGTGATTGTACGTAGTCCCACACTATTTTATTGTTTTCTCTTTCTGATAAGAACATCTGCGGCTGAAATTTTTGAGGAATAATCAACACAGACTTTCAATTCTTGAAATGCTACCTTCATAATGTTTTTCCAATAATACTCATGGAAATGCCGTATTGATTTAAACGTTAGACTAGTAGATGGCAATGTGGGATGAATATCTGGTAGTTTTCATCACCTGGTCTTCACTGATTTGTTTTTTTCTCTTCGAAATGGAGTAGGGGAGGTGACTGTTTGAATTGTGGGGACGGGGGCCGGTGGTTCAAATTTTATATTTTTAACTACAGAGGTAAATGTTATATGCCTACTATTTCTTTTAAACGTTTATATGTTTCATGTGAAGCATAATTTGAGTTTTTCTATTAACAGAATAGTGCAATTGCTATAGTTTAAAATCTGTATAATTTGAATTGTTTTATTAAAAGAATAGTGGAATTGTTATAGTTTAAAGTGTGAAACTCAATTGTAGATGGTATAGATAGATTTGTTGTTCTTATCTATGTTTTTTATTTAATGAATTGATTTGCTTTTTTTATTCATTTAAATACATAGTTGAATTGATTAACATTGTGTTATATTTTATAGGTAGTGGTTCTTAAGAATGTGTAGAATTAATTAATATTGTGGTATATTTCATGTGGTTTGCAGGAATTTATTTCATGAATATGAACAATTGATTTTAAATTTAGTTTATCATGGTAACATTTATTAGAATGAAATATTAGAACTTCTTAATAAGTCAATTGATTCATATTATTAAGTTGTTGAAATCGCACTTCATTTTCTAGGAAAAACTGCTCTTCTAAAGAAATAAAGCACTTTCTATTAATAATTATTCATAATTTTATGTACATTAAAAATAAACAAATAATTGATAATAGATAAAATAAAGACTATATTTTGTCAAAAAATCATTAAAACCTATGCATATTCAAAAATATACTGGTTTTTATTAAGATGAGTTGGGTTTTTGACAAGTACCAAACCTTGTTTCAAAGAAAAAATATCAACATTACCCAAAAGGTAATGAAAACTAAGAGTGATCAAGATTTGAAATAATCTTTATCACCTTCATACCTTTCTTCCACCCTTGAACAACTCTTCCACAAGAGTTGTCTTCCAAACTTGAAGACCTAGAAGAAGGGGGCAAGAAACACCTTCAGCAGCCCCAACTAAGGGCACGACACAATTTAAAGAAAGAGAGAGTGATGAAATACAAGGAGGTAGAATAGCTTGTTGGGAATTGTCAACTTTAAGAAATTATTCAAAATGAGGGTCAGACAATATGCAAATAACAACAAGCAAAACAAAATTTTGAGCATATACCATATTGACAACTAGATCAAAAGGGGAAATACTAGGCCCAAAGGGAACTGAAGCAAGAAAGAAAAAAAGAAACATAAAATCCCTAGAAATTTTACTTGAATTATTTAGATACACAATAAGATGTTGGGGAAGAGACTTAGTGTATCAAGAAGAGGAAGAAAGCTTGTGAGAACCACATGGTTGTAGCCTAAGGTTAGATGCACCATAGTAAAGAAAAGTCTATAAATAAAAGGGATGCCCTCATAATAAATCAATGGAGTCCAAGGATGATCATTCACGTATAAAACAATCTCACCTAAAAGCGATTTTTATAGATCGTCATCTGCCAAGATATGAGAAAAGAATGTGTTAGAAAAATTGGTAGTAGCTGAGTCCACCTTCATAAATGGATCCAAATCATTTCCAATTGTCTCATAGGAAGATTTACACCAAAACTATAAGGGGAGATATGATAGTCTCGCCCTAATAAGGGTAGCATCACTACAATCCTTTAGAGGGTTAAAGGAAGGAAACCAATGATGAATCAAGAGAGGATGCATATCACACATCTAACCTCTAACATCTAAAGTGGCATCACTATCAACAAAAGAATCAAAGAAATCAATAAAAATTCCTCTAGCACAAGGTTATAATCTCCATCTTATCCTCACCTAAAGAAAATTAGTGAGCTAAACCATACATCAATGAAAATCTAGAAGTAATGACCACAAGTGGCTAAACCTACAAATCAAACCAATTCTTAAGAAAAAAAATCATTATCTATCACTTCCTAACCAAAAACAACCACTAGAGCAACTAAAGTTCAAGAAAATGGCACATTCTTTCAATTAGAAACCTTAGCCTTAGTTAAGGCAAGCACAAAAGAGTTATTTGATAAGAGATTGGTGTATGAGGTGTATGCTAACAAGAACTAGGGAAAACAAGGAAAACTATAGCCCCAACAAAACCACTAGAAGAACCAAGAGAGGAGGCCCCATGCACAACATGAGTAGTTGCAAAAATAATAGGATGAGTGGAATAATTTCTCATCACAACAGAATGAGAACAAGGGGTGGCACCATCAAGCATAGAAATCCCAACCGATTCACCAACAAGCTAGCATAGAGCAAGACCGTACACAAGCCCAAGGGATGCAAACAAAACACCTATAGATCTAGCAATAGGTGCACTGCTATAAGACCCAAGCCCACAAGGATCCTTCAAGTTCCCACCAAACAACACCAAATCAACCACTAGATCACATGTTAGAAATGTAGAACCCGAGAACAAGAAACAACCATTTGAATTGTGTGAGTCAACAATGAAACAAAAAAATGTCATACTAGTTTATTGAAAAACCAACGATGTTATAATTGTAACATACTTAAAAATATTACATATAATAAAAATTTTAAAAATATATTTATCTTTTAATCTATTTCTTTAATTAATAATATGTAAGATATAATTCATTATCAAAATAGCTATTATTTCTCCTAAGAAAATACAAATACTAATTTAACTTGATGCCAGCTTCCAAACAGGGTACGTGGTGTGCTATCTTCAGTTTCAGCCAAGTTAATTGTCACCTACATTTGCAGTCAACCAGAGCTGAGTTTATTCTCATTCAAAAGCATAATAAGCCCTCTATATTAATGCCTTGGTATTTATGGATCATATATTTGCAAAAAAGAAAATTATGGGAATTTATTATGTGTGGATAAATAATACATTGTTAATATTTGACTGCAAATTTTAATAATTTTCAAGTGTAACCTTTCAATTTCATGGTGAACTATACAAATCTTCAATCTGATCATTTCAAGATCTTTCTTTTTCATACAACTTCTCTTTAATACGAATTCTGTCCAAGAAATATCGCGAAGCACAAAATTTCTACACTCCTTTCCCTTCACGACAAACCCTAATAATGCAATCTTCTTGTATTGTATGGTCAAAACAAGTTTTTGTGTTTTACAATGGAAACAAAAAAACAAATAGTTGTTTTCACGATTACAGAAAGAGTAGATCAGTCCAAACGTATCACTGCCTTCTCACCACTTTGGCCATCTCTATCTCACTCTATTGTGGTGGGCGAAGCAACGTACACATTTAAGCGTGGGTATCATATTACATTGAAAATATGTTCAAATAGTGTGATTTGAAATATTGATGAAAAAAAAAATATAATTGAATTCAAAACTGAAAATTAGCATATTTTAAATTCTTATGTTCATCAAAAGACTAAAATTTCTACGATATTCTAAATTGTATTGTTATCATGTCGATTGTAAGTAACGATAAAGACAAATAGAGAGACTATCTACTAGTCAAAACAAATCAAATTGTAAAATAATTAATTTTAAGTCAATTAACATATTGTAAATAAAAGAGCAGGGTAAACCATCAATATCATGATGACATTTAAATAGTTATTGTAAATATTGTCATTGTTTTCCTTAGAGTATTATTTTGTATCGTCATACTTTAAGTCAATTAACAAATTGTAAATAAAAGAATAAGGTAAACCATCAATGTCATGGTGACATCTAAATAGTTTATCATGAATATTGTCGTTGTTTCCCTTACAATAATATTTTGTATGTTCATACTTAATTAATCATATTCAAATTATAATTTCAAAGTTTTGGTTTACTTATTTTATTTAAGTGCATTATAATTTTTTCAATTATAATAATACTAAAGATAAATAAAGAAACCACCTACTATTTTCAAACAAATCAAATTATAAAGAAATCAAGATATTATAAATTAAAAACTGAAGTATATCATAAATATCATTATGAAATTTGAATAACTCATATTAATAGCTTATTATTCATATCATAACTTATGAAATTTCCATTACTACTGGATTGAAGGCATCTGTGTCCAAGGTGAAGGCTACACCAGACTCCCAATGTTCAAATAGAAAGCTCTCTTTTCAAAAAAAGGTAAGTAAATTTGCTAGGATAGGACGTTGGTGTTTTCCTCCACTAGGGAGGCCATCGATTCATGCCTTTGGTGGGGGTGTCCCTATTTGTTTTTCGTTTGTTGGGTCTAGTTGTTTTGTTTTATGGGTTTTGCTAGTGTTGTTGGAAGTCTACTGGGTTTTGATCTTTATTTTATTATAATATAATACTATTCATTGTTCCAAAATATAAAGAGTAAAATCAAATATTTGTTTTAACTCTTTTTGTTGCTCAATCACTTAATATGATCTATATAAAAATGTTATTTTATATTAAGTATCACTTATATGTATCTTATTTCAAATCTAAAAATAATTTGGACATAAGTTATAGTTTTATACCACCAATCCATCTAACATTAAAATATTGAATTGGCAAAAGGGCATACATTGGTAATCGTAGTTCTCTCCTTATATATCTAAAACATAGATGATTCATTGTGTAAATATTTTTTACATTAATGTTAAAGACATTAATAATAATAAATTCTATATTTATAATGAAAAATACTTTACATATGTTATCATAAAATTATAAATGAATTCATCTATTACTTTTATTAAGTTTAGTTCTTATATACATTTATTAATATTAATTAAATAATAGACAATTAGTTACAAATATAAAAAAATGCATTTTCTATTAGCTTTAATTTTTCTTCATTCATTTGATTTGTTATGTCCAAAATATGGTTTTTATTTGTTAAAGTTTTTTTAAGATAAAAAAATTAACTATATGAAAAATCCTTATTATGTTGACTTTAATTTTTTCTATCAATTTGATTTGTTATGGAATTTTTATTTTTTTTGTTTATTAGAGTGTTTTACTATAATGGATAAAACTTTTGAAGGTAGTTGAACCAATCTAAAATCTTTAATCCATTCTCAACTAAATATTAAACTAAATTATCTTTTTATAATTGAACTTATATTTTTAATATTAAAGCTTTCTTATGGATACCCAATATTTTAGTTTTCTAATTTGACATAAAATAAATTTTGGAAATGGTCTTGAAAAGAGTAGGTTTATTAGTTTCTACCAATGGTATTTTATATCTTACAAGTCAGTTATGTCATAGAAATGGTATGAATTGGTCCTTTCTGTTCTTTTCAACATGTTTTGGAAGATCATTGTCTCCCTCAAGTTGCTTTGGTCCTTTAGGTAAACATTCTAAAAATGAAATCCTTAATATTAAAAGGTTCAAGATGGAGTTTTTAAAATGCCTAGAAAATTCAATTCTGGGAAGATTGGTGGGTGAGTGACGGTCGTCTAATAAATAGTCAATGGGTGTCTCAGTTCAAAGCTTTGTGTGTGGAGCAGATTGGAATCTGGGTTGCTGATTATATTTGAGATGGTTGGAGGATTGATCTTATCGAAATTGATCCTATGTTGAAGCCTCTCCAGAAGTGGCTCTTTAGTATTCACATTCCTTCCTTCCTTGTTGAGGATTCCATGGCTTGGTGTGGTTCTTCCTCTAGGGGTTTCTCTATTTCTTAGGCCTTTGTCTGCTTACTAAATCTTTTATACCTACCCCTTTTTGGTTCTGACATTGCAATAAATTATTGGTGCCAAAAATAAATATTTTCTTCTAGCTCTTCATGCAAATTAAGTTGCTTTCTATTGATAATATTTGCAAGAGAGGGATGTCAATGCCTAATAGATGCTTTGTGTGTAAGGAATGTGTTGAAGATGTCACCTATTTGTTGATTCATTGTTCTTATGCTCGGGATATTTGGGCCTACTTCCTTGATCTTTGGGGGATCAGGTGGTGTTTATCCCTTAGTCATTTTGAATGTTGGTCCCAGTGGATTTTCTGTTCTCACGATCCTTCTCTTAACATGTGTTATGCAGTTTCACACTCCCTCATATTGCTTGGGGAATTTGAAAGGAAAGAAACAATTGTATGTTTAGGTACAAAAAGTCATCTTCCTTCTTCGTTTCCCATTGCATTCAAAACTCTATCAAGGACAATTTTAATTCATTTTTTCCTGCTCACCATCTTGACCCTGCTATTCCTACACACATGATCTAGATTGGAACATTATTAACAAATGGCACATCAATTGGGATATTTCTAGACCTAGTGTAAAGATAAAGAAAACTTGACCAAACATTGCTTGGGTTGCAACCCCTAGAGGGTGGATCAAAATTAATGTTGATGGGGCGGCAAAGGGGAATCCTAGGCCAGTAGGTTATGGGGGAGCTTCTTAGGATTACAATGGTAGGCTTGTCTCTATAGTGGCACTCTCACTAGGTACGTAGACAAACTAGTTTACTAAGGCAAATGAGCCCTACATGGGGCTTCAACTTGCTATGCATGGAGGGTATAAAAAGGTATGGTTAGAAAGTGACTTCCTCGATATCATCAATTTCCTAATTAAAAAGATGCATCAAAGATGGATGATCAAACATTTAATCTAGGAGTGCCTCATTATGATTGCCAAACTAGACGAAATCTGAATTACTCACATTTTTCGAGAAGGCAACATGCCTGCGGATTACATGGAAAATCTTGTTGTGGTGTATGAGGAAATCATATGGTGGACGACAAGGGAATCCTTCCTGATACACTTCTATGAGATGACATGAAGGGATGCCAAAATTATTTCCCAACGGACAAATATTAATGATGACATCCTTTCAAATGAATAGAATCATTTCCTGTAATAAGTGGAATTATCTTTCCAGATTGTTCATCGTCGTCTGGTTTTATATCCACTGGTTTTAGTTTGAGATTAAAATTGTGAATTTCCAAATCTGTAGAGGCATTCTTATTATGGGTAGAGATAAAAATAGATTGGAACCAACATCATGCTAGAAGTAGGAACAAAATAAGGAATTATGGACTAATATTTTAGATGGTGGCCTTGATCCTTACCTCAAACATTTGCTTGGCCATGATCCTAGGATGACGGAACAGTTTGTGAAGGGTTGGCATAAGGGCATTCTCAGCATTTATGGAGCAAGATTTAGAATTGACTAGCCTTTCATAGCAGACATTACTGGTTTTAGAATGGAAGGAAAAAAGTTCTACAAAGAGCGGAAGGCGATGGAGGGAGCCTTGTCAATTTTCTTCAATAAATAGAGTGAAAGGGATAGAGTGAGGAAAATGGTGGACAGGGGATGCAACAAAAAATACCTCAAGAATCTCTAGGCACAAATGGTGGAGGTTATAATGAGGTACATCACCTTGGATGGCCATTTTGCTAGCATTTTTTCATATCATTTCACCATTTTAAGTCATTTTAGGCATGATAAGAAAATTTCTTTGCCTTTTTTATTTACTCTCCTCACTTGAGCATAGTCTTTCAAATCATGCTAAGAACAGTGAGAAGTTTGCTTTACATGAGGGGTTAATCGTGCTTATAATGGAATATTCCCAAGCACATGAGGTCAAACCCTCTCCTATTGTGAATAACCCTAGCTCCATGGAAAGCCCTGATGTGCATGTATTTTTTGACACCGAGTTGATGACAAAGAGATGGGGATATCCATGGATTGGTGTGACCTTCAGGTGTGTGATGACCTAGATTATTGTCTCTAGGAGGAAGAGGGACCCCCAAAGAAAGCTACTTCTAGCACCAATAGTGGTAGGAAAAGAAAACCCCACCCTAGACTTGTAGCTAAAAAGTTGAAAACCCCCCTTTCTAAACCCCAAGAGTTGGGCCCTCAAAGCTCGAAAAATAAAAAAGTGGGGAAAGCAATGGAATCAAAGGATAAAGGGGAAGAGGAAATCAAGATGGATATTCCCCTTAATGTGGACCCAAGAGAAAATAATAAGGAGAAAATGGATTTTGAAGTGCTCCTGACTAATTCCACCAACAGCAAGGAGAAGTGTTTCTGTTGGGTATTCAACAAAATTGACTTCATAAAATAGGGGATTAAAGACATAATCAATACTTTTACAGAGAACCCTATGCTAGACAAGACTAACAAAATCTTGAGAATGACTCAAAAACTAACTGAAGATGTGAGGTTTATTAAAATTGAGCATGAGTCAAGAATTGCCAACCTTGAGAAGAGTATGGAGGAATTAAAAGGCGAACTTAGGGGCTTAGTAGAGATAAGAAAAGAGGCTATGAGTAATAGTGCGGAAAGTCTTAAAAAGGTCAATGCGTAAATTGTTGTACAGAAAGCCCAACCACTCAGCAATGTGTTGCCTTCAGTTGCCAAGTTGACAAAGATGAATTTGGAGAAGAATTCACAAGGGGTGCAGATGCAGGTTTCAACTGGGCCCTCTACCAGGACTAGAAGCATGACCTAAGAGAGGAGCACCCCAAGATTCATCATGGAGGAGCTCAAGGAAATTAACAAGAGTGTAATCCAGAAAAATTTTGAACTCATGCAAGCTCTTGAATAGTCTTTTGTTTGTACTGTTGGTTACTTTGTCCAGGTTTCTCTATTTTTTATTGGGTGTTATTAGGTGTTTCCCCTGTTTCTAATGTCATTTGGCTATTGTCTTTTCTTTTCTTTTCTACTAGCTTAATTTTTTGTTGTTTGGATTTGGGTTTCGGGTCCTTGTAAAACCCATTTTATCTTAATAAAAAACACACATGCCCCACCAAAATTCCCCAAAATTTTAACCATTGTTAGTGTCGCCCTTCACAATTTGAATTTTAATCTCAATTTTTGTACTTGACCATTTTATGTCATTTTTTTAATAAAAAGTACATTATGAACCATGTGTAGAGCTCATATTTAATCATTCAATGGTTATAAGTTACATTTCTAATTGATCCCAAGAGCATTAAAAATATTTTAGATATAAGAACATTGAACAATAAGCTATAAAAATCCATATTCAAAGTATGACATCATGATTAATTTTGTTATGCTTTGTCATATTATTTCCACAACACTTGAAGAACTTGTCTAAATAGCATTGCATCACCAACAAAATAATTATTAGGGTATAATTATCAATTCAACATTTTAATTATGGTTTACTCTCTATCCCGCCTAAGGATAATCTCTTTTTTTATCAATCGCAACTATTGTGGAGGAGGGAATCCCAACATGCGGTTTGACTTATGTAAGCTCTTATACAACACACCCATTTAAAAAAAAAATTATGTGTAAGTTCAAATACAACAACAAAGGTGGTTACAAGTTTTTAGAGAAGACTAAGATAAAATTTCTAAATTTTGGATGGGAAAAAACATGAGGACTAGGGTGCTTAGCACCCCTACCCAACACTTTTGGGTTGGATGTTTGGGAGCTAGAGCTATAGGACCTCCCAATTACATTTTCCCCCTTTTTTGTCAATTTGGACACTCTTTAGACTGGGGTTCCTGACACCTATGTCTAACACTTTTAGCTCTATAGAAAAATGAGACAAAAAGTTCCATATTTCAGATAGGAAAAAACATGAAGACAAGGGCATTTAGCACCCATGGCTAACACATTTTGGCAAGAATTTTGGTAAATAGGTCTATGGGACGTCCTCATTGAATTTCTACCCCATTCTATCAATTTGGACACCTTGAATACTAGGGCACCCAACACCCATGTTTGACACTTTCAACTCTAAAGTGTAGCTATATGTTTTTCTCTATATCTTATTCCTAAAAAAAGCCTACTATGTTGATTTTTTGTTCTATTATTTATTGTTTATGTTGAAAGTTGTCATTTTCAAATCATTTAATCTACTTCATTCACATACACTTTACATTCTTAAATCAATTGGAACAAAGGAAAAACAAATGATGTTCTCAGCTCTCCTTTTAGGACTAAAGTTGGGCCTATTTATATTATAACGTTATGCAACAAAGTTTTGATATCTTAGTATGCATCTATAGGCCTAGGATTTGAATTTCCCATAAATTATTTTGGTAAACCTAACATATCTTACATTTATCATTAGTCTATATTTGACTTTTCAGATCTAAGTTATTTTCATAAATTTTCAAATTTAGATGCAATCATTTTGGAAACTTATTACTTATGCTCTTACATTATATGCATTTAGATAGTTAAAATCTTATTTGCATGCACTATTTATGTCCTTTAAGGTTTTTTCTTAATTTCTTAAGTATTGAATGCTCTATCATTCACTAGATTACATCATTTAAAAACAATACTTAAAACAAGTTTTTCTTCTCTTAAAGTAGAAAAGAAAAACTTTAGTAAGAAAATTCTTCCATCAACACATATCTTGGAGAAAGCAATATTATCCAACCATGTTGGACTATAATATTTTCATGCATTTGATGAGATTTTTAGTACTAATGAATTTGATATGTTAGATGAAACCCTAGATGACTTCATCTCGATTAAATCATCCTCTATGTCTTCCAAAAATCATCCTACTCATTAGGAAATTATTATGTAAGAGCTTGATATGGTTAACACTTCCCTTAATGTCACTTTACCTTATATTCATTCCAATGTTCTCCCTTATAGAGATGAAGCCTTGATGAACCATTCTTGCCCCTCTCTTAAGGTTTCTCTTATTCATGATGATATTTCAAATGGTGTAAGAATAAGATATCATTAACATTTCTTACAATGATGAATGATGATTATTCTTCTCACAAAAGTTCCAACTTTGTGGAATAGGAACATGCTTTAGACATTGACAACTCAAATTGTAACACATTGATGGACATTGATGTGTATTGCTCTTCTAAAGACTACCTTACTTATTAATATATCTAAATGTAAGAAAATGTTATTCATTTCCTCAATAACACATCACCTAATATGACATTGACTGATATGAAACATTGAATTATAAAAGCAATTTTTTTCATCTATGGAATGATATATTTTAATGTATATTATTGAATAATATGTTGAGCATGGATGCTTTTGGAGGTTGGTTTTTTTCCATCTCAAAGGTTTTCACAGGGTATATCTTATGTCATCTTTGATGGATAGGTTGTCTATTATTTTTCATATGGATTCTAAATATTTGTTTGCATAGATTTATGTTTTCAGTTATGTGGAAATTGTCATTATATGGATGCAAGTTTCCTTTCAATATAGACCCAATAACCCAAGCATTTTAGAGTCAATAATAAGTTTACATTTTCAAGAAAATATGAAGCATATCTTAAGTCTACTTGTAAAATGTGTAATATAGAATTAGGGTTATTTGTGTCCTTTGATTCTTTGAACTAGATGCTGATTGTTGATCTCTTACAGTTACCTTGACTTTATTATTGTCCTTGAAAGGGAGAACCAAATAAATTCATTGTTAAAACTAGAGCTAAGATAAATTTATGCTTAGTTTATAATCAGTTGTCATCTATGTCAAGAATATTAGATGAGATAAACATTTCCCTAATTAAATGAGAGAATTAATGGACTAGATCTATATAATAAATTCATGCATCCTCTTTGAAGTAATTTGGAATGGTGCCTTATGAGTATTGAATTAATATTATAGTATGACATTCTAATTACTTTTACATCTGTTAGAACCCTATAGTTAAATTTATGAAAGTTGTGGTTTGGAAAAGTAATGAGCAAATTAAGATTCATAGAATTCTCATGTCCACAAGAATGTCTTTTTATTTTGAGATATCTAAGAAGCTAAGAGAAAATATACCAAATCAACCAAATCATACTTTTTGGCAAGATGAAGTACGAATTGGTTGAGTTTGAACAATCTATTCTTTAACTACATATGTTTTCTTGTTAAAATCAAACTATATAGATAGATATGTCAATTTGACATGCCCAGTCTAGAATAACCTGATGGCCTACTACCAAGGTAAGGCTCTCCATTATATATGACATGTTTAACCTACAAAGAGCCTTATATACTAAATTACTTTGAAAAATGGTTATGATTTTTATAGCTCATTTAACGTGTTGTATCTTAGTATACCTTTTTCTCTAGCAATAATACCCTTGATAATCTTTCATATAATGTTTTAATTAATTATGAAGAAAGAAAAGTAATTCTTATTGTTTTATGTGTAACATATTAACATATAAAATATTTTTCTTATAATCTTTTACAAAAACTAATGTTTATAAAAAAATTCATAGGTCTACATTATAATTGAAAGTACATAAAACTAAACCTAAATAATTTATAATGATAAAACAAATGATTTATAAACTATAAGACAACATCTTTAAAGAAAATCAACAATTTATAAATTTAAAATCTAAAATATGAGTATATTTTCAATTTTGTAGAAAGTACGTGATCCTCTCCACTCTAAAGATTCATTTCTTTTATCTAAATGATTTAAAGGTCCTTTAGAGGTGAATTGAATGATTTACATGATAAAACATTTTACACAAAACAAGAAATTTGTTGAAAATAATTGAAATATAGGATATTTTCTTATGCAACATGGATTTGCATTCTACAATCTAATTATAGGCATAGTAAATAGATTATGTAATCTATTTTCATTAAATTAATTTGTCATTGTTTTAAAATAAAATTAAGTTCTTATATCATTTTAGGATATTATATCAAATCCACATAATTGTTTAGTTATTTTCTTATATGAGTTTTAGGTTGAATTTTTTTCATTTTTTTTTGATTGAGAGTTAAGGATTGAAGGATATTAATTACTTGTCTTTAGATTGAGATCTCTTTGACTGAAAGTCAATAAAAGAAGTATTCATTCCACCAAAGTTGTCCAAAAACCTTGCAATCAACCAGACTTATCTCTAATAGAATTTCATATATTGACCAATAAACCAAAGACTTACTAACTTCTTATATTTTAAAACATTAATAGTTAGGTTTCAATTATATTATATTGAACCATTTTTCGGAATTGAAAGGTCGACCCTCCGTTGTATTTGGCAGGATACGACAAGAGAAATTTACTACGACGAAAATTTCCGATGTTTCCCATTATTCAATTTAAGAAAAGGATAGCTTTACTCGTGAATTTTATTAAATATTCTCGCGTAGCCTCGACTTCTTAACAGCATCATCCGGCTACGCAATTCAAATAGGAAATTAAATTATTAAATTTAGGTTCTTTTGTTTTTGTTCTATGGCGTTTTCGATCGGTTCAGAAGAAAAGCCAGTTGCACATATCCCTTTTCTCATAATGATTTCATATTCAAAGCACATTAGGTACGTTGCACGCGTTTTGGTCAAATCTGTGTTCTCACTGCACTCTGTCGGCAACGGGTTATTATATATCAAAGGCATCTAAACTAATTCACAAATAAGCTAAAATTCTCTGAGAAAATCGTTTGAGTCACCTGTTGTTCAAAGTGCAGGCAGCAAATGGATCACTTGACGCCCGGCCATTTGCAGATGCAGAGAAATATTAACAAGGTAATCATGTTCAGCCCAAGCAATCATGGCAGGGGAAGTTCAGCAATCAACAAAGTTAACGACTGTACAAGACGTAAGCAATCCAATCCTTCATCTTTTTCAGATTATTTAGACTATAGTGTAAGAACTTTTGAAGAATAAGCAAAATAAACGGCGCATTCCTTCCTTACATCAGTAGTACTCCGATTAAAACGCATCTGGTTAAACCGTTTGATGTTTAATTAGAGCCGTCATTGATGTGCAGTTCGCGTGTCGAAGCGGTGGAGCATTAAAGAGCGTGTGTGCATCAGAATGAGCATGGATTCAGCACGCAAACGTGATGGAGATCCTGAAAATTTCTCTGTAAGAAATTATGATAGCTTTGGAAAAAACGAGGGCATTAATTATTCACGTGTTCCATCCGGAGAAGAGCAGCACGAGGAGGATTGGCGTTCCTTCAGAGCTCGTCTGGTGCATGCAAATTCTAGTAACCAGCAGAGGCCGAGGAATTTTAATAGTGTAGAGTGGGCTCATGAGATAAAAAGCATAGAAGAGGGATGTGTGCTGGTGGCCACCGAGGAATTGAAACAACATCCTCTTCTTTCAGAGGCTGTCGTCCTCGTATTACAGTGGCCACTTAACTCTTCGGCATGCAAAGGGATTGTGTTAAACAAGATGTTTCCTTATGACACTAGCTCAATGGATATTGTTGACCCGATGGTAAGGAATTTAAATCTTCCTGTGTTTATGGGAGGGCCTGCAGTTGGAGGACCAGGATTTGGATCCAGATTTCACGTTTTGACAAGAGAAAAAGGAGTTGCAGGCTTCGAGTGCATTCTGCCAGGGTTGCATGTGGGGAATATGGGAGTCACTTTGCAGAGCGCCATGAGAAGTGACGTTGCCATGCGATTGTATTTGGGGGAAATTGAGTTGGAAAAGAGACATTTGAGAGCTCAAGTTGAGGCATTTGGATGGTGGAAAATCGTAGCTTGTAGTAGAGAAGCTCTTTTTAGCACTATTTTCTCGACGACTCATATGTGGTGCCATATAAACCACTTGCTTACCAGTTTAGAAATTTTTTTAGAATATAATTAAATGTTGCTGTCCGAGGTTGCGTTGTGTAGCATATACAACTGGCTACGCGCACAATGCGTTGTGTAGCACTTACATTAGTGTTTCCTGGTTATGGCTCACTAATTATTATACGATTTAATAATTAGGATAGAGCGTTTAGTAGTTGGGTGGGGTCTTATTATTGTTAAAATATTTGTGATAATAGGATTTAATTTTTAATATATTTATATTATATATTATAAATAATTAAATTTATATGCAATAAAAAAAATCAAATGTTAGTCAAAATGGATTTATATATGAACATATGAAAATCTATGAATTTTATATAAGAAACATAAATGTATTCATTAAGAAGTGAAATAGATAGTGTTTTGTTCATATCAAATAACTATCTACTATAAGTGTGTCATTATAAAAAAATATCATCATTTAACCAAGTATTGTTGTTATGTAGAAAAATATTATTTTTATGTGGAAAACTTTTGTGATAACAATGCATATATGGCGACATTCTAGGCCCTTTCAAAATCTATTTACCCTACTAAAAAATAATCTATATTGGACCTTTGTGATTAACTCACTTGGTGTTAGCTATTACTTTAGGTAACCTACGTCGTAGGTTTGATTCCTAATTTTCCCATGTTGTTGATGAGGGTTTGTTCCAGATCACTTGAGAGGTTATAGGGGGGTTGCCTTGGGAAGAGCGCTCTAGGTAGTTGGCCTAAACTCTCTAGTCCTCTTGATAAAAAGTTGAATATGCATCGGGGTACTTTATATTAATAGTTTGTCCAATTAAAAATATAGAAGGGAACACTATAAATATGTTGTATTTTACTATGAAATCTGAAGGAGTTTACAAGAATTTCATCATCATTTAAAGTTGAATATAATTTGTATTTGAAATAAATGTTTTTTTTTCATAATGACAAATATATTTTATGTTCAATTACTTTTCCATTGGTGATGGATATATATTATAAATATTAGATATAATAAAATTTGTGGTTATCAAAAGATATTGAGATAATTCAGGTTGCATTTAAGTTATATTTTAAATGAGAATATGATATTGTTCTAAAAACAAACAATATTTGTTTGAATATTAAGGACACATTGATTAAGCTTTGGTTGAATCTCTAAAAAGTCATTTTTAGGACATTTATCAATAGGTGTGTTGATGTGGCAAGTTGTGTGATGAGTCACACGTCCAACCTTAATTGTAGATAGATAAAAGGGCATTTCAAATTTATAGAAAACATGATCCTATGATATTCATCTAACTACTACATGCTCAACACAATCCCTAGTCAAATTTTGGATAGTTCACAAATTGTAAGATTAAATCCTTTAGTCAAATTCTTGCTCTCTTAATGATTTTTTCCTAAACTTTTTTGTTTGAGTTTGATATTGGGTTAACATATTTAATAATACTTATTTTTGGTCAGCTTTCTAAGTTTATAAATCTTAACATGTCTTTTGATTAAAAAAAAAACTTTCATAGGAACTCACATTCAACTAATAAGTTCTAGTTCCTAGTACTTCAATAATGCCTATTTACATCTTTTTTTTTCACCCATACCTCCATATATTATGATATAAATAGATCATTACAACCAATTTTACATGCGTATTAAAGCATTGATTATTGAAATTTAATAATTATATTTTTAATAAAAGTTAATTATATTGTATTTTTAGTGCAAAGTGAACTGCAAAAATTTGGCCTGATGATAGCTTAATGTTTCTTTAAAGGGATGGTTCATAATTGGTAACTATTGTTAATCCTATTTATTTTTACATTGGAAATGGATTTAGCATCAAGAAGTGTCTCCATCAAATCAAGAAAAATGTACGTAATTCTCATGTAATTAGTATCTAGTATTTGGATAAAATTTTAATTTACTAAATTATAAGAATCTAATGGTAAGTGGTGTCAAATTATAAGATTATATTTATGTCATAAGAGAGTTAATATATTATAAAAAAAATCTAATAAAAATAAAGACAACAATTATTAAATTTGCATGTGACAAATTCAACTATGAACAAAGGGCTTTTATTATATCTTTTGAAAAAACATCTTTGGAATTTGTTTGTAACCTTAGATTTAACTTTTACTCACATTAATCATTTAATATCAATTCATCGGTTCATAAACATTTTTAATATTTAATTTCTATCTCCCATTGCAAACATACATCAATTTGTTTCTAAAATACAATATATATTCTCCAAAATGAACACATTACAAGTATAATGATTCATTATACACAAAAAAATATAGAGAGATGTAATAGATAACATATCACAATATCAAATAATATCTTTAATATTAATATATCATTTTAAACTTAGATAATACATTGAAGATGAATCCCTATTCTATAATATTTAGAACCAATTCGTATTAATATATCACAAATACAAAAAAGGAAATCTTATTGATAGAAGAAGAATAACCATTTTAAATGTCTTATCATATTTATAAATGTCAAATAATAATAAATATAATTAAATCGTATTTCAAACTTAGATTTCAAATTTAAAACATACTAGATCATGATTTCTATTACAGAAAGACATACATGTCATTTTGTAATATATTTCTCTAGCTTTAAATCCATGAGTTAATTCTTTCACATGGATTATCCATGAGTTAATTCTTTCAGATGGATTATTATTAGTAATATATGAAACCCACATTCCGCTAAGATTACATTGATTTATGTTTGATTCTCGATATGAGATCTTAAAATAATGAAATTTTTAAGGTAATGTAATTTAAACTAAGAGTTCTAGTTGTATCTTTAAGTGTCCAACTCATATTATTTGACATGGAATATAAATATAAAGTCATTATTATAGTTGTCGATATGTTAGATGATAAGTCGATTACAAGATGCGAAAATTCCATAAGGTTAGCCATTTATAGGACTTTGCAAAACTGAAAGGGAACACAAAAAAAAATGTAGATATGAATCACCATAATATAGGAAGACTCAAAGACACATTCCATGAATGTGTATTGCACACTCAATAAATATACATATTGAATTAACCTCAATACACATATGTTTGAGATAATTTAAAATAACTCCTTTATCCTTAACTATTTAGATGTATATTGGCCTAATATTTCGTAATAAAAAAAATAATAAGAATGTTGTATGGTGATATCCATATAATAAAATTCTTACAATTATGTAGTATTGTCCACCTTGTGAACCCCCAGAGCTATATACTATTAATTAGCTCCATTCAATCACAATGTTCTCACTAATTCAAATACAAGTGCTCTCGACTATATGATATTATCCATTTAGTGAATCATACTCCTAGTTGTAGTGAATCCCAACCCTCTTCCAAATCCATGTGCCCTACCTATCTAATCTAAAGAATTCCCTGTGAAATTTATATATAATTTTTTCATCAAATGAATCCTATATACATTTGTTAATCCAACCTAGTAAATCCCTTGCTAACATCATATAAAATTGTCCACATAATGAATTCTTTCTACTCTTACCAATCCAACCTTATAAATCCCATATGAATAACATATAATATTACCCACGTAATAAATCCTTTATATTTCTTATAATCTAACTTTATAATTCCCATATGAAACCTACCACATCCCCTATAAATTTCATATATTGTATATCCCACCTAATTAATCCTTATAAATCAATCTACTTGTATTAACCACTCAACCAAACCCTTATGCACCTGCAAATCCATCTTAACAAATCCCATTTATCAGGGATTTCCTTGTAAACAACGTACACTATGTCCCGCCTTGTGAAAGGAGATTCCATTTCAAAATGGTCGTCTTGATTCTCTTGCCAGTTTCTCCATCCACGGGGAGACAACAGTTTAAGGTGATAATGGTTTATAATAGACTACAAACTTGCATGATATTAGGCATGTGGTTCAGTTTAGTATTTAATACAACTGTTAGATTTGCCCCTTTTTTGTGATTGAGAAAACGAAGTGAACGCCATACTTGTATATATTTTTTCTTCACACGCCAATGTCTCTTAAAGCGAGAGGCGTTTGCTCCATCAGGAAGAAAACAAAAACGAGTAGCGAATTTTATTGAAATCGGTACCGTGTTTTCACCCTTAATTTGTCGACGTGATCCCACACCACAGTTCTCTGTCCAAATAGAAAACCTAATCAGTTCTAATTTATTAATATTAATATTATTTTGGTTCTGTTTTGTCGTGACTGTTGGACTTATCCCAATGGTGGCTACGTTAAACTTCGCCAACACGAACAGATTTTGAATGCAGATGAAATTCTTTGTTTTCGACATGTATATTAACATTATTAGCAATCAAGCGTGATCTTGAAACTGCATAAAGGGGGAAAAAAACCTCCCTTAGGTCATGGATATGTAAAAGGAGTTGAGACCGATTCCATCGATCATATCTTGAGCTTACGCCCTAATTTGAATGAGGGTAAACCAAAAATAAATAGCATGGATTTGGATGTTTTAGAGCATGATTTTTTTAATCAACCATGCCCTTATTTATTCGTTTCATAAGGTTTAATATAAATTAGTAGAGCTTTATGACTGGATTTTTAGTACATGGAAGCTTATTTTGGAAGGTAAAATTATGATTTATCTTTGTATTTCTGGGTTTTTTATTCTTTAAATCAGTTATGTGAAAGACGAGTATATTTTGTGGTTTAGTTTTATTAACAGTCAAAAGAGTTTGCCGTGAAGAAAACAGAAAATAGAACATGAAATACACTTGCACAGAAAAAACAGAGTATCAATACATTGCATATCAAATGTCAAGGGAGGCTGTTGTATTTAAAGTCTGTATACAGACCTCCAGAACATTCTGATCTTATCTGCAGAGTCTACCGTGAAGAGAAAGAGAGTTCTAGAAGATCAAATATCTAGAAGAGGAAACTTGCGTTGGCTTGGGAATTCTAGAAAAGTCTATAATAAATATTTACCTACCAGTATTGTAGTATGTATTAAATAAACATTATTCTAACATCGCCCCATAATGTTTATTTGGAGAGAATAGCAACTTCCTTGAGATACAACATTTCTCTTAGTTTGACAAATTTTACAATAGGTAATGCTTTTGTGAATCTGTCAGCAATTTGTACTTCTATGCCACAAAATTGGAGCTCCACCATTTGACTTTCAATTAGATCTCGAACAAAATGATGATGCACTTCTATATGCTTAGACCTGGCATGATATACGGGATTTTTTGCCAACTTGATAGTGCTTTGATTATCACAAAATATTATAGTAGGAGAATGTTGTGGATGGTATGTTTCTTCAAGTAGTCTTCTAAGCCACAATGCTTCTTGAGATGCCTTTGATGAACCAATATATTTAGCTTCTGTTAATGATAATGACACAGTTGATTGCTTCTTGCTGCTCCAAGAAATTGGTCTTGATCCAAGATGAAAGATGTATCCTGAAGTTGATTTCCTATCATCAATATCACCTGCATAATCAGAGTCTGTATATCCAACTAAAGTAGGGTCTCCTCTATATTTGTATTCAATACCAAGGTGATAAGTACCCTTAATGTATTTTAATATTCTTTTAGCTGCTTTCCAATGTTCAATGTGTGGATCTGCCATGTACCTAGATGCAATACCAACTGCATATGCAATATCTGGTCTAGTTATAGTAAGATACAAAAGACTACCAACAAGTTGTCTATACAATTTTCCATCTACCTTCCTTTGAGTAGAGTTAGCACTCAGTTTTACTCCAACTTCACATGGTGTATTAGATGGTTTACAATCTCTCATATTAAATTTCCTTAATACATCAAGAGCATATTTTGTTTGAGATGGCATAATCCTTCCTTCTTCTTGCCAAACTTGCATGCCCAAGAAATAATGCATCAATCCTAGATCAGTTATTTCAAAAGATTTCTTAAGTTGATCCTTGGTACTTTCTATACACTTTGTATGATCTCCTGTAATAATCAAATTATCTACATATAATACAATAATAATGATTTTTTCATCAACATGCTTTACATACACATCTGGATCAGCTTTGCTTCTTTTAAATTCTGCTCCTATAAAGTATTCATTTATTTTGGAGTACCATGCCCTTGGAGCTTGTTTAAGACCATAGAATAATTTTTTTAATCTACACACTAGATTTTCTTCACCAACTTTAACAAATCCTTGTGGTTGCTGCATATAGATTTCTTCCTTAAGATCACCATGTAGAAATACACTTTTTACATCCATTCGAAAAAATTTACAACCAAATTTTGCAGCTAAAGCAACTATTGTATGGATTGAAGTCATTTTAGCAACTGGAGCAAAGGTTTCAATATAGTCAATACCTTTTGCTTGTGAAAATCCTTTAGCCACTAACCTTATTTGTGTTTTTAGATGGCTCCATCTGATGTGAACTTTATTTTGTAGGTCCACTTGCATCAAACCACATTTTTTCCTTTTGGGAGTGTTGTCAATTCCCATGTTCCATTTTTCATCAAAGAGTTGTACTCCGCTTGCATAGCTACTTCCCATTCATCTTTTGCTTTTGCTTCCTCATATGTGCTTGGAGTTTCAACTTGCATCACCTTAGCCATAAGAGCATAGTTAGCAAAAAAATTCTTAGGACCTTCTTGGTAGATTTCTTGAATGCTTCTAGTTTTTTGTGTATTTTCATCATTACTTTCACTTGATTCTTGAACTTGTGTTCCTTCTCCTCCTGTAGAAGATTGCACTCCTTGATTTTGATCATTTGTGGACTTATCTTCTTCAAACAAAATTGGAAAGTAAGATAATGTAGGAGAATGATTTCTTTCAATATCTTCATCAAACCATATTTTCCTTTTGATATGAATTTCATTTGTTTTAGGATTGAATAGCCTATATCCTTTTGACTCCTTACTATATCCTACCATTATGCACTTCTCACTTTTCCTTTCAAGTTTGTTCCTTCTTTCATCAGGAATGTGGGCATATGCATTACAACCAAAACCTCTAAAATGAGACATTGGAGGCTTTCCTCCACTCCATGCCTCTTCCGGTGTTATGTTCAAAACTGCTTTAGTAGGTGTTCTATTCAAGATATATACAACAGTATGAACTGCTTCAGCCCAAAATTTAGCTTCTATATTTCTAGAGTGAAGCATACATCTAGCCATTTCTATTATAGTTCTATTTTTTCTTTTAACGACCCCATTTTGTTGGGGTGAATAAGAAATAGTTGATTCTTTCTTTATTCCATACTCTTTACAAAATTCTATAAAGGCTTTATTCATATATTCACTCCCTCTATCTGTTCTTATTATCTTTAGATATTTTCCACTTTGTTTTTCAGCCAAAGCTTTAAACTCTTTAAACTTATGAAACACTTCATCGTTCTTTTGTAGAAAATATACCCAAATTTTTCTAGTATAATCATTTATAAAAGTGAGAACATACCTTGATCCTCCAAGTGAAGGTGTTCTAAAAGGACCCATTACATCACTATGAACCAAATGTAAAGGAGTTTTTGCCCTCCATGATTTTCTTTGTGGGAAACTTTTTACATGTTGCTTTCCCATTGCACATCCTTCACATACCTTATCCCTTGATGAGATCTTTGGAAGCCCATGCACCATATGTAGTTTCTCCATAAGCTTTAGGCTTTGATAGTTAACATGTCCCAATCGCTCATGCCATAACCTGCTTATATCATCATATTGGGCAATAGCACACACATTCTCATCTCTATTGTTAGAAGTGAATTCCTGAAACTTATATAATCCATTCTCCATTTTACCAATTGCAGTCACTTTATAATTATCATTCAGATCTTTGATTAAACATTTGTCATTGTAGAACTCTATTTTATACCCTTGATTTGCAATTTGAGATACAAAAAGTAGATTTTTTTTTAATTCGGGAACTAACTTCATTTTTTAACACACCATTATCAACTTTGACATTTCTAGTCCCTTTAACTTCCAAAGCACTGTTATTTCCCAAATATAATTTTTCTGCACTACTCTCACTTATCAATTCAAATTGTTCCTTATTATGAGACATGTGTTGTGTAGCACCAGAATCAATAACCCAATCATCCTTAAAAGAATTGTTTTCTTTAAGTGCAACACAATTTAAAACATTTCTTTTAGAATCAACAAATTTAATAAACTTATTTGTCTTCTTCTCTGTATCTCTATAATTTTTAAAACATTCATTTGCTTTGTGACCCATTTTTCCACAATAATTACATTTCCATTTACTTCTATTGTAATCTATAGATGACATACTTTTATTTTCATTCTTCCAATTCCTTTCTTTGGATTGATTATCTTGTGACTTTTTATACCATTTTTTTCCTTTCATTATTAATGCTTGAGATTCATCACTAAATGTTTCTCTTTCCTTAATTTGACACTTTTCTTCTTGTACTAATCTAGCACATAGCTCTTTAGACTTAATACTTTTTAATTTATTTGCAGTATCTAATCCTCTTTGATAAGATCCTGGAAGACTTTGTAATATTATTTGGACAAAATCCTTATCATCTATATCCTTTCCAAGAGAGGCTAGCTCATTTTTCTTTTCTTTTAACTTACTTAAATGTGAAACTAACTCCTGTGAGCTTGATAATTTTATGTTGTATAATTCCATGGTGAGAGATAAAATCCATACATCACCTAAATTTTGATATAGATTTTTTAAAATGTCCCATACTTTAACTCCAATCCTTTCATTGCGAACTTCTGGAAAAACTTCCTCAGAAAGTGTATGCTTGATTAGTGTTGCTGTCTTTTTATCCCTTTTATCCCAATTTTCTTGATCTTTTTCCAGGATTTGTTGGTCTTTGTTCACTGCCAGTAACAATCTCATAACAATTTTGAAGGGTTAGAGTAATTTCAATATGAGATACTCAATGATAATAATTTTTTCCATTCAATTTAATTGTAGAGAGAGAGATACCAAGAGAATCCATTGTTAAATTCCCTCTTTTTTGGATGAGAATGCAACCCACTTCAAAAATCCTTAATACCCAGATTAAAAAAAACTGAAAATTTCTCACCAATTTCTTGTGTTTGTATTCTTCCCTTTTTGATGCTGTATCATTCACTTGCTTCCAAAAATTGCTAATATTGCTCATAGCCAAATCAGAACCTACAAAATTAAAAATTCATACTACAAAACTCCATTATCACAACCCAAGATTTAGATCTGCTCTAATACCATATTAACAGTCAAAAGAGTTTGCAATGAAGAAAACAGAACATGAAATACACTTGCACAAAAAAAACAGAGCATCACAACACTAAAATTAAATTCATATATTTCACATACATTGCATTGCAAATGTTAAGGGAGGCTGTTGTATTTAAAGTCTGTATGCAGACCTCATGAACATTTTGATCTTATCTACAAAGTCTACCATTAAGAGAGAGAGTTCTAGAAGATAAAATATCTAGAAGAGGAAACTTGCGTTGGCTAGGGAATTCTGGAAAAGTCTATAATAAATATTTACCTACCAGTACTGTAGTATGTATTGAATAAACATTATTCTAACAAGTTTGTAGATCATGAATGATACTTTGTTAAGAATTAGAATATAGTTCAGTTCTTTAGATCTCAATTGTGACTCCTATACTTCTAGCTTCATTTGGATCATATGGGCCTTCCCAGATCTTCAATTTTGAGGGTGTTCAATATTCTCAACATTAGTGAACCTTGTGGGACGGTTTCTTTTGCTGTTTCTCCAACTAATATTTGCCAAACAAATTCATCAAACATAGTTCCTATCGATCATAGTGATGTTCTTGATTCTCCCAGTTCTTTCTTCTGATATTGTTGTTGACCCTAATGTTACTATACTTTCTAACCACTTTTTTGCAGACCTACCTTTTTCTTATATGAGTTAGTGTTGCTTCGATTGTAATGTTGGATCTACTTGGATGGTTCTTCAACACAAGAAAAAATCCACTAACAAGTCTTCACATTCTCAAATTTGGATGCTAGATAAGCAACCCTTTTCTGTAATTCAAAATAGGTTGTTTTCTATTAGATCAAATTATGTTGTCTTTGTTGGTTTCCCCATTTTGTTGTCTTTGTGACTTTTTTTTGGTTTCAAACTGATTTTGATGATTAATTTTTTTGATTTATAATGAGGTGGAGCTCTTCTCCACTTATTTTTAAAAAACGATCAACTTTTAAATAAAATTTTAATTGCAAGCCAAAGTATGTCTAAAATTTGTAGCACCAACTCCAAATTATAGAGAGTTTTCTTGCCAATTGGAGTTGGGTATAAGTGAAACATAGAGGTAAAACATTCATGTGTAATAGAATCAAATGTAAATAACTCCATAAACCTTGGAATGAAGGCACACATACCCACATAAAGAAAGCAAAGAAAATCGACCTAGCATAAAACAAGTGAGTAAAAACCATTTTACCCTTGAAATCCAACCCACCAACTAAAATCAGTAAACAATTAAATGATGCATTTGAGACCACAAAATAAGACGTAATATTTTGTGGGTGTCATCGAACTATGTTATTTTACTAGCATGAATTGTTTTAGGAATTGAAATATCGCATGGTAGGGAAAATTGGCCACATAAAAGTGAATACATATTGAATTTTTAAAAGACCACGCAAACATCCTACTAGAAGGATTGTAAAAAGAAAATCACACGCAAAAGAAGAAGTAATATCAAATTAGTAATCTTATTATCTTGAATAGATGACCATTCATGTATACTAAAAAGGATAAATGATTCCAATCAAAAATGGAATTTATTGGCAATTTTGCGAGCTCTACAAGATACAAAAGCACCATATTCATCCTCACAAGTGATAAGAAGCTACGTAGGTATCTTCAAAAGTGATAAAGATATATAGATTGCAAGCATCAAATAGGCCATAGTTTGTAGATACAGGAATATTAAGAAGGAAATCGTGTTATCATGGCAGGGACATTCAATAATCAACAAAGTGAGCGACTGTGCAAGATTTAAAAGGCTTTCAAAAATCAGTAATGATGGATTCATGGAGGATTCATGGCAGTTTCAAACCAAGGCCAGGCAAGGGGTTAGGTAGGCCATGCATCTCTCGAGGATATTCTTCTAGACCTCAGGATCCTTCATTGGTTGTTCAGAGATCCCTTAGAAATCAAGGCTTTCATAAATCAATGCGATTCCAAAATCAATATTCATATTAGGGCCCCTTTAGGTGGTAGACTAATTGGATAGATACCCAGAAGCCCTTGAGTACTCAGGAAAAGAAGAACCAAACCTATCAAAGGCAATCTTGGTTGGGCTCTTAGGCAAGTCTTCCCCTATAGAGAAAAGTCTTTCCTCGCTGGTCTGGCAATGCTTAGAATGTAAGCTCCCAAAAATAATGGTCCAATATTGATGTGAAACACTTAAGCTTAAACACCTTTGTCCTATAATCATGATGCTTGCCAAAATATGCAAGCTTGCCCATTAGCTGCACCCACCTTGTCTTTCAGGGGCACCAAGGAATTGGGTTTCAAAAAACCATCTTCTCATCGACTGACTCCTAACTTTGTTTGTAAGGACCAGAAATGTAGTAGGAAGTCCATGGGTAGCAAACTGTTTGTTCTACCCTCAGATTCAATGAACCCCATGATTGCCCAATTCAAAGAAAATGCCTTTTTTGCACAATGGTGTGGTATAGGTGGGAATAGCAAAGATATAATCTCATGGTGAAAGTCTTCATTCCTAGGTTTGATCTCAATCAAACAACTTCAGAATGATTTCTTTCTTCTAGAATGTGTTGATTCATCTTTAAGCAAAGTAATCACGGGAGGCTGTCCTTTGTTCTTCCAAGGGTCAACCTTTCACTTTATAGATTGGAAACCAGGCTTTGACCCAATGAATTAATGATTTGAGAAATCCCTCGTCTGGTTGTCATTAGTAGGCCTCCCATTTGATTTTTGGTTCCCAGAGGCTTTGCTGAAGATAGGCGACACTTTAGGATCCCTAATGGGTATTGAGCCAGATTTTTTGAAAGTTCTTAAAGGAGATGTAGCAAATATCTATGTGGAGATTGACCTTAAAAAGGCTTCTATAGAGACTTAGAAATTATTTCAGAAATGGGCAGATGGAAACAGAAATGGGCAGATGGAAATAGAAAGTGAGAAGGATGGGAAAGGAAATCTCTGGAAAATGTATCCTTCAAAACCAAATAGTCAAAAATAGCTCAGTGACAGCCTCAATGGGTGCTATCCACCTTACACACTAGCCTATAGAGCTAACTGCTACACAACAAGATGGTCAGAAGATGGTCAAGGGTTTGGAGAATCTATTGGTATCAACTGCAATGGTTGCAGATCAGGCATGCAAGAATGCTACTCAACAGCCTCAAGATAGAGCTCTTGTTTCTTCACCTGTCTTTCCAGCTCCTCTAGATTCACAAATCCTTCACACTCCTAGATCTAATCAACTTTCTAAAGGGAAACAAGGCAAGCTGACTCATTCTAGCCCAGGTATGGTTTCTTAGTCTTCTCTTCCTTCTCCTTTTAGTTGTCCTCCTCTTATACTTTCCCCGATTGTTAAGATCTAGTCTAAAAAAGTTGTTAGAAGTCTATTTGGTAAAAAAAAAGTCCTTCCCTAACCAGAGGAACGTTTAACACTTTTTCCCAGCCTCCTGTTAAGGTCTCAAAAAGGAAAAAATGCTTAAGGCAAAATAAGCAAAGAGGATCCATACAACAAATTAAGTCGAGCAAAAAACCTATGCAACTTGCTAAAATCCTGCAAGAAGAGGTCATTTAAAATGATCTTAAAGATGATTTGGAAGAGGATCAGGAGCCACATCTATCTGATGGTGAGATTTAATCTTCCTCAGATTTACCCACCTCAGAACAATTTCTTAATCTATCGGCGGAAATTCCTAATCCATTCTTGTTGTCTCCGTCTTAAGCTCCTCAAGATTTGGTTTCTTCTTTAGAGAAGAATGCTAAGAAACTTCTTCAGGATCTTATGATTGAGGATGAAGACCCAGATACAATTTTAGATACACCCTTAGCAGTTCTGTACTCTCAAGCTAAGGAAAAAAAGAAACTAGGCCTGCATCAGAACCATGAGGGATTGGAGAAACCAGACTTTGGCTCTTTCCCTCCTACGAAGGGTTGCAAATCCCTTATTGAAGCCAGATCTTTAGATGGTGTTGCGGAGAATCAATCAAAACTTCAAGATCTATGGAAAGTAGGGAAGGGTAATCCCCTTCCTGAATAACAATGAAAATCTTATCTTGGAATGTTAGGGGTCTCAATGCCCCTAACAAAAATAGGGTGATCAAAAGAAGGATTCTTTTGGTCAGTGCAGACATCATTTTTTTGCAAAAAACTAAATTGGAAAGTAAGCAAGCAGTCACATTTGGAAGTGGAATTAGCCCCTTATTTTAGACATCTTTGCACTTGAAATTGGCTTCAAAAGGGGCTTCAGGGGGTTGAATGATAATCTGGAAGCCTTCCCAAGTTAAAGTTGATGACATTGCTTCTAATAGAAATTGGATTCTGGCCAAAATTTCCCATCTTCAGACAAATACAACCTTCTTTGTTATAAACACTTATGGCCTAGATTCCCCACTCAAAAAGCGACTCTTATGGTCTTCCTTAGATGAATTTTTGTCTTCATTGACTGAGGAACAACGTTTTATAGGTGGAGACTTCAATGCTATTAGAAAAGCTTATGATAAAAGGGGATGAATTACCCGCCTTGGTGGATCTCAGCAGAACTTCAATGACTGGATTGATAGGAATGGTCTTTTGGAAATAGATTTAGGGGACTTGTTCACTTGGACAAACAAAAGGAAAGGATTTATTAACATAGCGGAAAAAATAGATAGATTCTTTCGGCAAGGAGATTTGAGGCACTTTCCATTTTCCCCCTCCTGTTCTGTTCTCCCTTGCTCAGGATCAGATCATTATCCCATTTTGTTTTCTTTGCTTGGCAATAAGGCCAGCTACAGAGCCCCATTTAGGTTTGAGAACATGTGGATGAAAGATCCAAACTTCCTCACTTTGATAGAGAACTGGTGGAAGGAAGAATCATTTGAAGGTTCAAAACTATTTTGCTTTACTACAAAACTAAAATTTGTAAAGCAGAAATTGCTTCAATGGAACTCACAGCATTTCAAAAATATTTTTTCAACAAAAAGATTGATAGAAGAAAGAATGGAAACACTAAATGATAAGATCTTCCTGGAGGGAATGGACCAGGAATCCTTTCGTCAAGAAAAGAAGCTCCTTTTGGAATATGAGGATATTTTATCTAAAGAAGAAATCTTCTCGAAACAGAAGTCTAGAGAGAATTGCCTTAGAATGGGTGACAAAAATACCAAGTTTTTTCATAATGTAACAAAGATTATAAGGTGTAAGAACTGGATATCAAAACTGAAATCTAAGGATAATCAAATCACAGAGGACCCTAATGAGATAAAGAAAAAAATCACCACCTTCTTCTTTAATCTTTTAAATAATCTAGATGGATCCCAATTGTCTGAGCAAAAAAAGTTGTTGGAAGTGATCCCCAAGATTATCACAAATGAGCATAATCAAAATATTAATGAGAGAATTAAGATGGAGGAATTATTGCAAGCTCTTAATCAACTTCCCTCTGGTAGAGCTCCTAGCCCAGATGGCTTCCCTCTGGATTTCTTCCAGAAGTGTTGGCATATTTTAGGTCAGGATCTTGTAGAAGCTCTAGAATGCTCAAGAAGATCAGGGAGAATTCTTAAGGAAGTAAACAATACGTTTATTGCCTTCATCCCAAAGAAGGCAAATGCATGAAATCTAGGAGATTTCAGATCCAATTTCTCTATGCAATACAGTTTATAAAATTCTTTCAAAAGTCATGACGAATAGAATGAAGCCCCTCATGGAAACTGTTATATTAGATAAACAAACATGGTTTGTACCAGGCCGCTCAATTCTTGATGGGGCAATAATAGTGCAAGAAGCAATCCATACTCTTCAAAGCACAAAAATACCAGTTATGATAATAAAATTAGATATATCAAAAGCCTATGATAGTGTAGATTGGCATTTCCTATGCAAAGTTATGCAAGCTTTCGGCTTTGCAAAACAATGGATTGACTAGGTGTTTGAATGCATATCCACTCCTAAATTTTCAATCCTAGTAAACGGAAAGCTAGAAGACTTCTTCTCTTCTTCAAGGGGTATCAAACAAGGAGATCCTATCTCTCCTTTTCTATATATAATAATGGGGGAGGCATTGAGAAGGGCAATTAAAATAAGCCATTTGAATTTTTTTTTAGAGGGAATCAAAGTAACTAAGAACTTTGCAGTCACACACCAGCAATTTGTAGATGATAGCCTCCTTTTGGGGGTAGAAAAAAACAAAGAAGCAACCCACCTAAAAAAGATATTAGAAACCTATGGGAAAGCTTTAGGCCAATTAAGAAACAAGGACAAGTCGAAGGTCTATTTTTTCTTTACCTCTAAATTCTTACAGACTAAAATACTTAGAATTCTAGACTGCAGTGAAGGTTCCCTCCCTTGTATCCATTTGGGCATTCCAATAGACCAAGGTGTGAGGAGACTTAAATCTTGGGATCCTTTAAAGCTAAAAGTGGAACAAACCTCAAATTCTTGGAAAGGAAAATGGCTTTCTTGGGCCGGCAGACTAGTGATGATTCAAGCAGTGGTCTCATCTCTTCCTATTTATATATTATCCATCCTATCCCTATCAGCAAGTGCCAATGCCTTTTTAATTACAAAGATGATAAATTTCTTTTGGCAAAATACTGAGAAAAAACATAAAATTGCCCTAATTTCCTGGGAAAAAATAATCAAGCCTAAGATCCTAGGGGGTTTAGGCATTAAGGATCTTAAAATGCAAAATAAATCTTTAGGGGCAAAACTAGTATGGAAGTTCATAAAGAATCCTAACATCACATGGGTCAGAATGCTGACAACCAAGTATTTACCAAATCAAGATCCTCTCAATCTTCTAAGAACATGCATATTCCCCAAGGGTTCGAGAACCTGGAATTTCATTATCTCTTGCAGAAATTTGATTTTAGAACAGATCACATGGGACATTCATGATGGATCATCCAGTCTTTTTTGGGAGGATTCTTGGGGAGGCTACCCATCTATTGCGAGCTCCCTTAACATACCCATAACAAAGAACTGGCTTAAGCAACATTGGGGTGTCCGAGTGAGAAACTATTTGATTGAGGACGACCCACCCAATTCTCAAAGCTGGAGGTGGAAATCAATGGAAGGAGTACTAACCTTAGGGGAAGATTTAGATCAACTTTTATAACTTCTAAAAGTAAGAAATATCAATCCGGGAAGAGGGAAAAATTCTTTAATGTGGTCATCTTCTAAAATACGACAGTACAATCCTAAAGATGGCTACAGTGTGCTAGTTAGTAATCCTAATCAGGATCAATAGGATATTCCGAAGAAGCTATTTTGGAGTTCCAAGGTCATTCCTAAGGTAGGGATTTTTGCATGGCTATCCTATCAAAGGAAGATTTTAACTGCAGAAAAGTTCACAAAAATGGGGTATGAAGGACCTGCAAGGTGCACTATGTGTAAAGCTCAGGAAGAGATAGTAGACCATCTCCTTCTGAACTGCCCCTTTGCGTCCAAATGCTGGCGATGGCTCTGTGCTAAACTAGAGCTGATCACAACTTTGCCAAATGACATTAAATCCCTTTTCCAAAGCTGACATCCTCCAATTAAGGAGAGCACCTTGAGCATATTTATGGAAGTATCCCCATCATGTGTAGTCTAGGAAATTTGGAAGGAGAGGAACCGTAGGTTATTTGATGAAAAATCCAGAAGGTTAGAATCAATCCTAAATTCAATTGAATCGGTTATAATGGATACACTCAATTGCAAGATAGCTTTCTCTTTGGAGCCGCCTAAAGCTTTCTCCTCATGGGATGAAAACATTAGGAAAAATTGGCATGGAATTAGGATTCTTCCTTCCTTTGAGAAAAGAAACAATACAAGGAAGGCTGCTACCTGGTCCCCTCCAAATCTTGGCTGGCTAAAACTAAATTTTGATGGTCCTTCTAGAGGCAATCCAGGCCCTTCTGGCATAGGATATGTAATCAGAGATCACACAGGATCAATTTTAGGGAAAATTGTAAAGTTGATTCCACCAGACACAAATAATATAGCAGAATTCAAAGAATTGCAGCTTGGATTGATAGACTGCATAAAGCATGGTTTTAAAAACATTTCAGTGGAGGGTGATTCAGAGATAACAATAAATACAATCAAGAGGAAAAAAACTCCAAATTGGAGATTATAAGGAATCTTAGACAATATGATAGCAATCTTGGAAATAATTGAACATTATGAAGCTAAGAACATCTATAGAGAAGCAAATTCAAAGGCAGATGCTCTCTCAAAAATTGTTGCCCAAGGAACCTACATTTACAGGTAGGATCAGGGAAACTTGCCTATTGGCCTAGCAGATCAGGTTAATCGATAGGTAAATGCCCCTAAAGGCCACCAAGCTCAAATGCAAGAGACAATTTTCAGAGAGGCGTGAAAGTGAACTAAAAATGCTTCCCTTTACAGAGAAAACATTTAAAGTTCTTCTTTGGCAGTCTAGTGAAAATGGCTACTTCCCATTTAAAATTCAAGCTTCACTTTTCTTTGGGTAGAGTGGGTCCAGATTTAGTGATGTCATCTAAATCAAAGGTTTTGAGCTAAGCTTTCCATGAACCACTTCGCGAGACCTAGCTGGCAAAGTTGTCAAATCTAATTAAGGTTTGCGTAGCCCGGATGACAGATTTGGCATGTTGAGGATAAACATCCCCTGCCACCTTAGCTAGAAAATTAAATGTAATTCTACCCCTCATAACTTGGCATAAAAGAGGGTGCCCGATTATTTCTCCGTAATGCTTTCTACAAGTTGTTATCAATCTCTTGCTATTTTTATCCCAAAGCTATGTTTTCTCATTCCCTTTCTTATCTGGTAGCCCTGCAATTGCTAATCATGTCGACAGAGCCTCCATTTGGGTTTATAATGAGTGTCTACCCTAGGCCCACCTCTTGTTTTGGTGCAGATACTCCAATCTCCCTCTCGGCCTCTACGTGCCAAGTCTCTTTCAGAAAGATAACAAACCTGAGGCTGAAGTGCCTCCTTCTCCATTCAGAATTCCCTATTATATTGGCAGTCAAGATGATTTTGGGTAGTGGGCATTTGAACAGGGACAAGTATCTTTGGGATAACACTAGCATTTCCTCTAGGTTTGTCACTTCTTTGATAGATTTAAAACTAGCAAAGCAAGCAGTATGGAGTCTCACAAAGAAGCTATTCTTAGAAGAGATTCTCCAAGAGCTTCAAGAAATCCTAAACAAGGTTATCCATGATTCAGGGGCTCCTCAGCTAGGTGATAGAATTCTGTTTAATGCCCATGGCGAGCTTATTAACTACTACCCTTTCTTGTTGGATTTGAAAGGGAAGGATTTGGATAGACACGGGGTGTTTGTCGGAGTAGGCCCGGGATACCTTAAATGGCAGTTTTTGTGGGAAAATTTAGAAGACCAGGGCAGAGAGGATGACCTTATCCAATTTGCTAGAGTCAACGGCCTCCTGCCTATGAAAGAAAAAGATGAGAGACCCCAGGCTGAGCAAGTTTACAGGGGTGGTTCTAGTAGGGGTCGTCGTGGGTCTAGTCGTGGTCATGGCCATTCTCTGAGCAGAGGTCATGGGAGAGAAAGAAATGCTACTTCTCAACCTAAAGTCTCCAATGAAACTGTGAGCTAGGCTCTTAATTGAGCTTTGTTTAAAGATATTTACTGTTTTTAAGACTCTCGTAAGATTAATTTTGGATTTAACAAGTAAAATCTCTATTAACTTGGTAGTAGAGAATCTGCCACCCAGACTTTTTATAATTTTTAATGCTCTTAGACTGTATATGTTAGGTTTGGAAGGATACTATATGTTGGTTATGGTCTGCTTGTCTGGTTTCTCTCCTTCTTGAATTCTCAAAAGGCTCATAGATGCTTCCGACAAGCATTTTGATAATTATCAACTAGTCATATTAACACTGTAATTATGCATAATTAATACAAATCTGGCTCTGCCTTTATTGATAAAAAAAAAAAGGATTTAAGAAATCCAATCTTTTATTTTTCTAAAGATTATTTAGAGAAGTGTCAAAAAAAATTGAAGATCGAGTAGAACAACCACTGTGTTCTTTAGTACATCAGTATTCTGATTACAAAACATATGGAAACAACATGTTTATACAATCTATGAGATTTTTACTGAGTATGGGTATTGTTGTATAATTAGTAGGACAACCAGTGAGCTCTTTTTTTAGCTGGTTAGCAAGTGATTTCTTAAATCTTGTGTACTAATGTAAGATTTTTTAGTTGCTAACAATAAGTAGTGTTGTAGAATTAGTACCATACAAATCACTTGCTAACCAACTAAGAAATATTTTAAAATTTTATTTAAATGTTTTCTTGAGGTTGAGCTGTTTAGCACATAAAACTATAATTCCTGGTTATGATGCATAATGCGTTGTCTAGCACATAGAATAGTCTTCCATGGTTATGACCCATAAAATTATATGATAGAATAACTAGTAAAAAGATGAGCATATTGGTTTATGTTTTTTTATTACCTCATTGGGGTCGATGTTAGAGTGTGATTTTTCAATTTTTTAATGTGTGGTGCTATTTTATAATTAATAATAAAAACATTTGTTCATTAAAACAAACAATTCATAAATTATGAGATTGAGTGACTTGGGTAAAGTTTGCTCCGTTAATTGTTTTTGCCTTCTTTTTTTGAGTTTGGTATGGTTTTGACATATTTAAGAAAATAAATTTGATTTTCATTTTTTAAATTAAGTAATTTAATAAATAATTAATTTTTAAGAAATCAATCAGAAGGAATTCCACAAGAGTAGGTAAATGCTTTGAAGTCAATAGTTTGTTGTTTCACATTGAAGGGATTTTTAGTTTGCAATTGAGAGAGGATGTGATTTCGCTGAACTCTCTCCATCAAATATATAAGAAGGACTCAAAAATAAATTTTATTTCAATTGGCTTGATTGGGCATTACAATATGAATTTTTGAACTTCAAAAGCCTTTTCCTAGGGGAAACAAAAGAGATGCACCCATACAAAGATATTTTTGTTTTTCTTGGATTTCTATTCTTTTATCAAGAATTCTCTTGTAATCTCCTACACACTCCACTATTTTATGCGCCAACTTGAGCACACATGATTGCTTTATATTTAATTTTTATGGATCAAATTTTTGTGAGGGTTTATGTGAAGGTTAAATCAAGAAAATACATCTTTTCTAAGGGTACTAATAAATTAAGGAAGCAATTGAATGAGAAGCTCTAAGATGCTCGACTATGGTGGAGGAGGTAGATGTCCTCCTCCAATAAAGTTTGGTGGATCCTTCTATCTTGTGATCTCCTTGTGCCTTATGTTTCTTTCCTCATTTCTGTCTTGTGGTCCATTTTTTAACAAGGGAATTTTTATTCCCATTTAGAGGTGATGACTAGCCATGACCCTGTTCTTTCTACTAATTTTACTCATTCTTGGAAAGATGGTAGGGTTGATTTCAAAGAGTTGTCTTTTAATGTGACAATTGAACTAACCTCAACTACCGTTGGTCTCCCTTTGGAATAGGCTTCTTTTTTTAATGAAAGTAAAATGAATTTCAAGGAGATTCAAAAAATTTCTAATGAAAGGAAAGAAGACCACCCATCTACAAAAATAGGTTCAACCATGGGGATCTTCCAAGAGAGTTGAAGATGGCGATGGAGGTTTTGATGAGGTATGTCAATCTTGATAGTAGATTCAAAATGTTTCAATTTTAAACTGTTCAAAATGTTGAATCACTTTAGACATGGTATCAAGATGAATTTTCCTTTCTAGGTTCATTCTTTCCTATCCAAGTTGGTTGTGGTAGCTCAGTCCAAACCTAATGGTTTATCCCTCCACTAGGATTTGATACTTAAACTCCATCAATTTAAGCCTCACCCCAGCTTGAAATTGTGTACATCATATTACTAATCCCTATTTGTTTATGGACCTGAGCCAATCCCATGTGCCTAATAAATCGAGGGATTATTCTTTGACCATGATAAATGGTCCTCCCTCCTCAAAAGCTATGTCTTCCTATTTTAACCCTTAATGCACTACCAAGAAAAAGAAACTTGATGCCTTCATTAAATCTTGAAAAGGGGAAAAATTTGAATACTCTAAACCCATAGAATATATTTCAAATCAATCATCTTTGACCTAGGTACTTCTAAATGCCCCCTTGAAGATTCTCATCCGTGCAATTTTGGGTTCATCCCTAAGCATTTACCCCCTGGGTTCCTTGACTTCATTCCCTATTTCTTCCCCATTTTGCCTAAGCTATATAGTGGTTAGTGATATGGTAAATGAATTATGCATGGCCTGCAATTTGCAAAATGAAATCATTAAATGGTTGTTGGCTCATTGTAATACTTCAAAGGGCAAGATCAACAAATTGGAGGCCCTGGCTACAAATAAGGCTAAGGCTAGTGATTGGTATTATAAGGTTTATACCAAGGTGGTATTGACTATTGCTCAAGGGCTACCAAAGAAATTTGACAATTGATCTACCTTGGACGATAAGGTGATTTCTTTAAAAGCTAATGTGATCTTAGACAAGCACAAAAAGAATATGGATAGACCATTACTGCTTTCAATAATGAGGTGATAAAAAATTTGGTGGTCTCAATAAAAGTTCTATAGAAGGAGCTAGAAAGAGAACATGTCAAGCACAAGAGGATTGAGTTGGATAAGGATTTTTCTAGTAAGTTCTCTGGCTAGGTCTTTAAAAGGAGAAAATATCACAGTTTCCTTAGATTATTTTCCCTCCAAGTATATTTATACAAATAGGTATTTTTCCTTTTTTGAGTAGTTGCATATTCTCAATCAGGAGTGGCAACCCATGAAGTTGACCCTGCAATTGAAAGAGCATCATCCCCATATCACCCTTTCAATTCTCATGAGACCATGTCATTGCGATCAAATAATCATCATTTCAGTCCAACTTATACAAGTTCCAAAAATTGGATCAAACTTATCATGTCCAAGAAAATGTTGTTCCTATTTCTCCATCACTAGAGGAAAAACTAGCTCAAGAAATAGAGATATTTGAACAAAAAGTGAAAAATAGTGAAAAGAGTAGATCCTAGATGTCCAAACTACTTAAAAATTTTAAAGTTTCAAATATAAACTTAGATCAAGTTGACATACAATCTCTCATCTCACAATCAAACATACCAGCTCTCATCTCACAAATAGACATGAAAAACTAATTTAAAATAACAACCACAAACTTCAACCAATTCTCAAGTCAAACCTCATTCAACGAAGTCTCAAACCAAAACTCATTCAAAAAAGTCCCAAATCAAACCTTATTTGATCAAACCCCGGGTCAAACCTCATTCAACCAAGTTCCAAATAAAAAATTATTCAACCCAACACAACTAGAGTTTAACCTGACACAACCAGAGGGTAATACCATGCAACCAAAGTTTTCTATACTTCAACTAGGGCCACCACCAAATATTTTGAAGTGATTTCTCTTCCAATGCAACCAAGTGTTTCTCAATAAACCCCACAATCCCCTGTACTACAACAAGTCAACCCCTACCAAGGTCACATACAACTGACTTTGCGTCTAGTCACGTCACATGTCATTGAACAACTTCTTATGTCCTCAAATGCATCATCAAGGGTGTTCCAAAAAAATTCAAGTGTAGTTACAAATTCACCACCCTTTGGACTATTACTACTTATCAAGTTGCCATTAGTTTCATGTCAAAGTTATACTATATACTCTAGTTGGTTACTACTACCAAAATATTCAGTTAGTATGCACAGTCTAGTCAGTTACAGAAGAAAGTAGTCTTAGAGCGTAGTTTACATCGAGCTGTCTACCGAGTATCATTCCATGTCTACCGAGAAGCAAAGATGACACACCGAGTTGGTATACACCGAGTTAAACATGTTACAGATTCATTGAACCTGGACATACATATGAAAATGTGTTACAAGATCGAGGAACATATAACCGTTATCACATTGGAAATTGCACTTAAAGATTGTGTATGATTTTGAGGTCATCTAACCAATGAAATATCTTGCATGGTTATTCATTTGATAAATCATATTTGTAAGATCGAAGCAATGAATGGATCTCTGGCATAAGAGATCTATTTATACAGCATGAGTTAAAAATTAAAAAGTGTGTGTGCATGAGTGTAAGAAGACTGTTACAGAGACATGGAGGTCACCAAGAAGGTTTTTAGAGAACAGTTAAAGAACAAAGTAAACAAAAGGGTTTACCGGGTTACTATATGGGTTATTGAGGTATGCTATAAGCAAGGTAATCATATTCTGAGCACATAAAATATGCTATAACATTCCAGATGTAAAGTTGCAGATATTTGTAATGATTTTATTGTAATATTTTGAAGTTGTAAGAGAAACCTTTAATAGGGTAAAAGACTCTAATCAAGTCTATAAATTGTAAAGCCTCTAACTAGGTGCAACATATAGTTTAAGTGTTGTAAAATCCTTTAGCAAGGTAGATCTAATAGATCTTATTACTCCTAACAGGGTAAGCTATCAGAAATAGCTAAACATGTAGCTCTAACCGAGCACTCTTTATTATTACAGTAGTGAAGTTGTGGGTGCCATCCCCACCGCAATTTTTCTCTCTAACCAAGAGTTTCTGTGTAACCAAAATATATGTGTTATGGAGTCAATCATGTATGATTGTTATCTATTTGTTTTAGCTTTATATTATGTTACTGCACTATTTGGTTTATGCATAACAATAAAGTTCTTATTGAAGAAAAATTTTGAAGTACTGATTCACCCCTCCCCTCTTAGTACATTAGCTTTTCATATTGGGCCTGACAATTGGTATCAGAGCTTCAATCTTGGAAAAGGGTTTAACTGCCTAAAGAGAAAGATCTTATCAATAGAAGGCTATAAAAAATCTCGGAGGATTGTGTACCTGCAAGAAGAACTGGATCATGCTAATCAAGTGATTGTAGACATGCAAAGGCAAATGCAAAAATCTCTGAAAGTGAGAAGAAGATTATCTGATAATTTGCAGGACTCTCAAGAGTTAGTGGAACAAATTGAGACATCATCTAAGAATAGTATATCTGAAGAAACTGAAGAAATGATTGGAGTATTGAAAGAAAAGAAAACAGCATTGGCTGATCAACTGAAAGCAATGAAAAGAGAACATGAACATTTCAGCACACAGATGACTGAAAATCTTGATGCATTGAGGACAGCCAAGGATAAAGTTAGAGATCTAGAAAGAGAGAAACAACAACTTGAAGTCTTAGTATCTGATAAGAATGATGAAATCACAAGGTTGACTGGAATTCAACAAAATCTATTAGATCAACTAGGTTATGCACATCATGAAGCAATTTTGAAAAATGATAAGAATCAAGCATTGAAACTTGAAGTATCAAGGTTGACTGATGAACTTGAATCAGAGAAGAAATCCAAAGAAACACTGAAGAAGAGATATGAAGCATCAAAGATGTTGGATGAGCAACTAAATACAAGAAGACTCAACAAGGATGCAGGACTCAGTTACAAAGGAAAAGACTCTACCGAGAAGGGAAATCATACTACCGAGAGAGGAGAATCATCAAAGCAAGCTGGAAACAAGAATAACATCAAAAGAAAGAAGCCTATTTGCAACTACTATGGAAATCAAGGTCACACTGCCAACATGTGCCAAATTAGAAAAGGTAAGCAACTGAATGTCACTAAGTCCAATGGTTATTGTTACAATTTGAATAAATATGGTCACACATCTAATCAATGTAGGACAAAGTCTGTTAACAATTATCAGAAGGCAAAATTCAAAGGGTTTTGTAAAAACTGCAATAGATATGGACATAGTACCGAGAAGTATTGGTTTAAGCAAAAGAACTATATGTGGTATGCACACCGAGCAAATGCTAGAGGTTACCGAACTCACATAGATCCTTACCGACAGTACTCTGCAGTACCATGGGATTACAATATAAGGATATGGTGTGAATGTTATGGAAGATATGGACATATAAGTGCCAACTGATTTATAAGGTTTGGAATGAACAACCGAAGATCATGGAGAAATCCTGGTATGGCATGTTTTCATTGTCACAAAGTTGGACATTTAGCTGGAGATTGCAGAGATCAACCTAGAAAAGACACTGAAGAAATAAAAGACAAACTAAAGATGATTTGGAAAAAGAAGGAAATTGTGTCAAATGAAGTAAGCACCTTACCTACCGAGTTAGGTGCACCTATTCCAAATTAATCGGTAAAGGTATGAAGGGACTGCATTATCTCAAGGTTAAATCTTAACAGTTCCTATTTTATCATGTACTTAATTCAAATCTACATAATTAAGATGTAATAGTAAGTTTGAAATTCTATCAAAGTCTTTTGAAGTACTATACAGGAAACTTGTCAAGTCGGTGTATACAGGAAACTTGTCTAGTCGGTGAATGAAGGAAGTTTGGTTTCTCGGTTAAAGTAGAAAAAGGAAAGAAGGTTTAGTAGAACCGAGTGCATTTAATGTTTTTAACCTAACCCACACAAAGCCCGATAAGGCATATTGTGTACTTAAAAGCATTTTCGCGGTCATTTTCACTTACCAAGTTTTTGAGAGAGTAGAGCAAAGCAAATCCAAGGTGATCAAAACCTCCTACAAAGAAAATTCAAGGTATTTACATCAATCTCAATGCATTGTTAAGCTGGTTTACTGATCTTATCTAGTTGCCATTATCTGCCAAGTATAAAGCATCTGTCGTTTGAAAATCGTGAAACCCTAAGGATTCTTTGTTAGCTTTTATCTGAAATGTACAATGGCACCTAAGATCCAAGATCCCATTGTTGTCAAGAATGTATAGAAGCCCTCACTAAAATACTCTATGACTCCCAAAGTTGCATCTAAAATAGATGATAAAACTCCTTTTTCACTCATCCCGGATAGAGTGTTGTTAGTTGAAGATGTGAGATTCTTCACCAAATGTTGTGTTGAAGAACTCGATCATGTTGAAATTAAAGACACCTATGATGAACTGTGCACAGATGGTAAATTGAATAGCAAGTATGAACACATCAAGATCAAGGGATTAACTAAAGCCCTAACCTATCCCCGTGTGTTCAAACCCTAGTGGGTTAAGTTTGTTCTAAGTAGAGTTCATGATGATTTCATGTGGCTAGAAGAACAACCATTTAAGATTACCAAGGAGATCATTCATCTGATTACCGGTTACCCCATTTATGATCATGCCCGAGCCCAAAAGATGATATCACAGAAGGAATTGATCAGTTTAACCGGAGTGGAATCAGATTGTAGAGGATTGAAACTGAATAATGTCACTAATGAAGAACTAAAATTTCCCATAAGAGTAATCGGTTACTGTTTCTTCCAATCAGCAAGGGAAAACAGTGTACCCTGTGCAGCAGTAGACTTGGCATACAAAATTGTGAAGAAGGGAATGAAAATTGATCAATGTGAGGTGTTGCTAAAGAACCTGTTTGAGAATCTGCATACCATCAGGAAGCCGAAGAAAAACAACTTAGCTAATACACTAAAGTTTGGATCATTACTTGTATGCATGTTTTTCTATTTTGAAAAATTCTTACCATCAGTCGGTAAAGTTGTTTGGCAACTACACCGACCAATCACCCATCAGATAAATGACTTCATCAAGAAGTTAGGTGATAATTTCAATGATATTATGGATGACTACTTCAGCAAATTTCAAGAGAAAATGCATAACAGATACCGGATTCCACCCCAGCTAGTAGAGAAATACAAAAATGATATATGTTTTGAAGTTGACACTGATTACTGTTATGTGAATGCTTGGAACCGAGAACTTAATCTTTGTCATGTATGGGATACGGGATTGATTTTGATATCACGCAACAACAAATTGATGCATTTCTCACATTACTGAGGCATGCTACTGAGCTAAGGTATGGAACCTATGAGGAAGTAAAAGAAAAGGTAAAGATGAGCATTGTAGTACCCAAAGCTACAAGAAAGGCAACAAAACTGATAAAGGCATTGTCAAAGAAATTCGGAGAAAACTCTTCCTCTACACCTGTCAAAGGCACCATTGCCATTACCGAAGAGGAATCTGAAGCCCAAGAGGCAGCTATAACACTGAGCATTGAATTGCCTAAGGGAAAAGTGTTGAAGAGAAAGAAACAGGACACATCAAAGGCCTCGCCGACTCCACCTCCAAAGCGACCTAACACAAGAGCATCTGTAGCCTCACCAAGTAAGAAAACAAAAAGTGTTACTGCTCCCAAGGTAACAAAGACCTACAAGAAATCTACTCGGAGACTCATTTTGGCAAAAGAGTCTAGTGATACCGAATCAGAGGATGCAAAAAAATTTCAAATTGTCAAAAGCAAGAAGGTAAATGTACATAGTGTTGAAAACTTCTATGCTAATCTAAAAGAATATGGAGGATTTGGTTCATTCAGATATGTAAAGTATGAAACCAGAAATAATGATGAGAAGAGACAAATTGAAGAAGCTGTCATCTGCACACTTCTAAAATTCCAGTTAGCTCCATTGGAACTAGCAAAGTCACTTCCAAATGAACTTTACTTGCATACTGATAATAGGTGGAAGTATGTAATGGACTCAGAGAAACAGATCAGAGAGAGAAGTCTGGTTCATCTATTTCCTGACATGTCAATAGCTGAAATAAAAGAACATTTGACAACCTACAACTCAAAGTTTCTTGTCAAACAGAGAGCCTTAAAACTGATGAATGGGCTGTACATTGAATTTGAAAATGAGACAAAAGCAAAGTGGCAGGAAATCTTTAAAATCAAGGATGTCAGTGAGCAAGCTATAGTTGAAATTATTGATGTCACTGAGCAAGATCCTGATGTTACCGAGCAAGACCCTGCTGACACCATACAAATAGATGAAGATGTCAGGGATACAAAGGCACTGGAATAGGAAATGATAGAAGGCAATTCATATGCAAAACTTGTATCTAGTGAATCAGTCTTGGAACAAGTTCAGCCTTATCCACCAGTCAAGCAACTTGTCTCAACCGAAATCCCTCATGACACGGATCAAGGCACCAAAGGTCTCAAGTCTACAATAGGAGAAGGTACTACTGAAGAATAGATATCTCAAGCACCTTCTAGCACTGAGAATGTTGCAACTAAGACACCGAGTACCGAGACACCAAAGGACACTACAAAGGCTAAAGAAACCGATCAAAGTGTTGCCTCTACTGAGCAACCTACCGAGGGTCATCAAGCCTCACAAGCCATTGTATTAGTTCCATCGGTGAAAGGTAAAGAAAAGAAGATGAAAAAGCATAGTTTTAAAGTTGATTTGTCAAAACCAATAGTGTTGCCCAATGTTGATATATCAAAATTAAAGGGGCAAGCACTCATTGATTTCGGTAAACTATGCAAAGCAAAGGCCGAACAAGAGAAGCAAATGGCCATTCAAAAGAAAAATAAAGTACTTCAGAAGGTGAAAGCACTCTTAATAGATATGCTACCTGAAGCTACAGTATCCACTGATGCAACCATCCACATTCAACTGGATGAACTCCTAACAAAAATAGAGACATTTGGAGTAGATGCATCAGAGTATTTGAGCAAACTAAAAGACAAAGAGCTCACTGCAAAAATGATAGAAGACGTACAAAAAGCTATAGCTATTGGCAAAGTTAAACTTGTCAAATTTATTGTTGAGTTGACTCCTCAACTCAAGCACATTCTTTATTTATTTCAGAAACTCTGCACATTCTCTTTATTCATTAAAGACATTAAAAATAAAACAAAGGCAATTGAGAAAGAGATCACCTATCTCTCAAATAAGTTGACTACAGAGCCAAATTCAGTTTAGAATTTTTATACCAAGCTACAACAGCTCATGGCTCAACAATTGGACTTAAGAAATGAAGAACACAAGATCAGGATGGATATAATGACACTACAAACATTATTCCTTCCTCATCTTTCATCCATCTAAGAACAGATCAACCGAGCCACCTCCTTATCTACTACACAAGAGGGAAGCACTCTAGATGGCTTAATATCATTATTGGTTGATATTCAAGCACATAATTCTTTAATGGACAGTGTAAAGAATGCACTCTCTATCACTCTCACAGAAGCCCGGACCAAGTACAAATCCATTTTTGATCAGTTACCACCCCCGAATGGTAATTAAGTTTTGATGTTTGTCAAAAAGGGGGAGTAATACAGTATTGGGGGAGTGATATAGTATTCAAAGTATCAAACAAAAGGAGTATAGTATACAGGGGGAGTATACCGAGCAGAGAAGGTAGAGTATCCAAGAGCAGTGAATCGAGCAGTGAACAAGACAGTAAGCAAAGATCAAGAGTAGCACATGGAACATTAATCATCGAGCATGCAAAATCAGAGTTTTATACAATATATCGATAAGGGGAGTATATCTGGATATATTATTTTATTGACTATTGTACATACTGTCAGTATAGTCAAATTTTGCAAGTATATAGATTTCTGAGTTATAACTTTGAAAGTAGTTTTTTATCAAACATCTCAACTAATGTCAAAAGGGGAAATTGTTACTACTTATCAAGTTGCCATTATTTTCATGTCAAAGTTATACTATATACTCTAGTCGGTTACTACTACAGAAATATTTAGTCAGTATGCACAATCTAGCCGGTTATAGAAGAAAGTAGTCTCAGAGCGTAGTTTACACTGAGCTCTCTACCGAGTATCATTCCATGTCTACCGAGCAACAAAGATGACACACCGAGTTAAACATGTTACCAGATTCATTGAACCTGGACATACATATGAAAACGTGTTACAAGATCGAGGAACATCTAACCGTTATCACATTGGAAATTGCACTTAAAGATTGTGTATGATTTTGAGGTCATCTACCCAATGAAATATCTTGCATGGTTATTCATTCAATAAATCATATTTGTAAGATCGAAGCAATGAATGGATCACTGACATAAGAGATCTATTTATAAAGAATGAGTTAAGAATTAAAAAGTGTGTGTGCATGAGTGTAAGAAGACTATTACAAAGACATAGAGGTCACCGAGAAGGTTTTCAGAGAACAGTTAAAGAACAGAGTAAACAGAAGGGTTTACCGAGTTACTATATGGGTTACCGAGGTATGCTATAAGCAAGGTAATCATATTCTGAGCACATAGAATCTGCTATAACATTCGAGATGTAAAGTTGTAGATATTTGTAATGATTTTATTGTAATATTTTGAAGTTGTAAGAGAAACCTTTAACAGGGTAAAAGACTCTAATCAAGTCTATAAATTGTAAAGCCTCTAACCAGGTGCAACATTTAGTTTAAGTGTTGTAAAATTCTTTAGCAAGGTAGATCTAATAGATCTTATTACTCCTAACAGGGTAAGCTATCAGAAATAGCTAAACATGTAGCTCAAACTGAGCACTCTTTATTATTGCAGTAGTGAAGTTGTGGGTGCCATCCCCACCGCAGTTTTTCTCTCTAACCAAGAGTTTCTACGTAACCAAAATATATGTGTTATGGAGTGAATCATGTATGATTGTTATCTATTTGTTTTAGCTTTATATTATATTACTGCACTATTTGGTTTATGCATAACAATAAAGTTCTTATTGAAGAAAAGTTTTGAAGTACAGATTCACCCCTCCCCTCTCAGTACATTAGCTTTCCATATTGGGCCTAAAAATTGAACAACTTCTTATGTCCTCAAATGCATCATCAAGGGTGTTCCAAAAAAATTCAAGTGTAGTTACAAATTCACCACCCTTTGGACATTAACTAAACATAGTCAATGTGCCACCTGTCATGCAACAAGGTCAAGCAACAAATACCTTGCAACATACAAATGTCAAAGTGATATCACAAATAAGATTGCCCAAACAATGAAGACGCCAACCTAAATTTCTCAATAATTTTCTTCAAAAAGTAGGTCATACACAAGAAACTATTTCCAAACATGATCATCTACACATGTCTAGCAATGACACATTTCAAAGACACACCCACCTTCCATAAATAAACTACTCCTCTACTATCCTTCATGTCTCCCACCATTTGTTCATCCCCTAAAGTTTCATAAGAGAAATCTACACCATCTCCATCAAATGATGCATTCAATGATGCAAACTCCCAAGGGCTATACATAATAGGTTTCGAAGCTAATGCAATTCATGATCCAGGTCCCTTCCATACTTCAAAAAGGCAAGACCCAATGCCACCATATACTCCCATTCCAGATAGTCCATGTGTGAATTCCATCCCCCTCATGTCAAAACATTGAATCCTTCCTAGAATCCCCCATACATATTTAAAATCATACCCCATGTCAAGATGATGATCCAAAGAAAAAATAAATGATTCTTAAAGAAAATAAAGATCAAGATACCAAGAATGATCAATCCCATCTAGCTAATTACTAGGATCCCATTTTCCCAAAATCCCATGATGATCCCACCATCCCTTTTCATCCTATTCAAGGTGATTTATTTGTCTAAAGAAAAAAGTGTCCTTCCAAGTCTTTTTGACACTCTACTTTCTAAGAAAGATCATCAAGTCCCTTCCATCCTTCCTAACGATTACATCCAAAATCAAAGAAAAACACCCTTAAAATTGAGTCCAATGATCCCTTTCCATGTCAAGATCAAATTATCACTTCACCTTCATATCTACCACAATATCCCATCATCCCTCTAGCTACCCTTCAAGATATGTCCATCCCTTCATCTCCATGTCTTAATCCTCCATGTCCCCCATAATATTACATCTCCCTAGATGAACCTACCATTCTTCCTATTCCACCTAAAGATCCCATCAATCCTCCTAGTACCCCCGCATCGTCCCAACAACTCTACGCAAGTTGTTCACAAACCTCTTACATGTCAAATGTATTCCTCCAATTCCACTAGGTTCAGTCTACTTCATGATCCTATCATTTCTTCCATACCATATCCACCTTAAAATGGACTTCTATCTTCTTCCCAAAGAATCAAGTATCCCATTAGTCAAAATATTTATTAAGGTAAACAGTTAGGCCTCCATGAATAAAGAATATTAGAATCCCTCTATATCAAAGCAACTCCTAATTGGAATGACCCTAGTTACATACCTCATTCTCAAGACACTAGTATCCCTACAAAATCGAAGTCCAAATATATGACTTCTTCTTCATCCCTTCCATCCATCTTAGGTCTGCATATATATCCATCTACTAGCTCACAATCCACATATATTTTCATAAATCAAGATCATCATTGGGACACATCTTTGATAACCTTACACCTATCTAAAAGACCTCCATATCATTCATATCCACCCATGAGTCACATTCCTCTTCCAACAATACACATATATTTAAGGATCAACATGTTCCGTCTAATCGACATGCACAAAAAGAAAAATATGATCCAAAAAGAAAAAGAAATATCCAAAATGCCACAAAGGCCCATTGACCAAAGGAAAGAAAAGTCAAAAGCCATATGGGTTCCTAATTAACTTGTAGAAGCAATGTGCTCCAAGGAACTGCAAATGAAAGAAAAGTAAAAAACCATGTGGATTCCCAAGTGGCTCCTTGAAGTACAACATCCTAAAGAAAAACTAAAGTTGATATCTAAAATTTCTATGCTTCCATCTATCACACCTTTAAAATCTATTTTAGGTCCTTATGTCCCAAAATCCACATCCACTCCTCCACTTCAATTCCAAAATCTAAAATTTTATTTTCCACCATCACTCCACTACCCCTCAAGGTGTTTGTCAATGTTGATCCCGCCAACATATTCCTCCACTCATACACAAGTCTTCCAAAATATCATCCATTATCCAACACCTATTTTCCACCCTTTCATCCCTCCTATCCAATCCATTCCATAAATCCTTACCCCATTTGATCGAATCATCAATTTTATTATCCTACCAATGTCCTTGAGAATACCTTCATAGCCATAGTCTATTGTAATACATATTTCATGAGTACCATCCGAACAACAATAAGCTTGAGTCCTTCCTCCATCTCATATCATATATCCATTACCTTCCAAAGACTTGAAATTATATAAAAAAGAAGATAAATATAGATGGAATTTTCCTTTCAATCTAGACTCAATAACCCTATTAATTTAGAATCAATAATAAGTTTATATTTGTAAGAAAACATCAAGTATATCTTAAGTCAAGTTATAAAATGTGTAACCTAGATAATGGTTATTTTTGTTTAGTGATTCTTTGAATTAAATGTCAATTGTTGATGTTATAGAGTTACCTTCACTCTATTAATGTCCTTGAAAGGAAGATCTATAAAAATTCATTGCTAAAACTAGAACTAAGATGCATTTAAGCTTATTATATAATAAATTATCATCCATGTCAACAATATTAGATGACATAAAAAAAAATCCATAGTACTTGAAAGAATTGATGCACTATAAAAATAGAATGAAGTCATGCATCCTGTTTGAAATAATTGGAATGGTGCCTTATGAGTTTTGAATCAATGTTGGATTATGACATTCTAGTATGACTTTTAAATATGTTAGAGCCATAAAGCTAAATTTATGAAAGTCGTGGTTCTGAAAATTAATGAGTAGATTAAATTTCATAGAATTCTCATGTCCATAAGAAATTTATTTTATTTTGAGATATCGAGGAATATAAGAGAAAATATGCTAGATTAGCGAAATAATTGACATGTCAGTGATACATTTTGGTAAAATAAAATTCCAATTGGTTGAACTTGAACAATTTATCCCTTAACTATTGATATTTTTTTATTAAACTTAAACTGTAGATTAATATTTCAATTTAACATGCCTAATCTAGAATAGGTTGATGACTATGTTATTGATTTCAATATTACTTTCACTCCAATATATGACATTTTTAACATAGAAAGAGCCTTATAAAAAAATCATTATGATTTTAATAGCTCATTTAGGGTGTTGTAATTTAGTAGACCTTTATCTCTAGCCATAATGCCCTTAATAATCATTCATATAATATGTTAAATAATTATGAAAAAAAGATTAAAAAAAAAATATTATTTTATGTGTAAGATATTAATATTCTTCTAATAATTTTTTTACATAAACTATTTTTTATAAAAAATCATAAATCTAAAACATAATTGAAAATACATAATAGTAAGGAACGAATCTCGATCCATGCCATTGGATTTGGGAGGATGGATATGTGTTTGCGTGGGTGTTGTGCTAGGGCCGACGTTCCCTAGCCTGTGTCCTCCGTCCTTTGTTCTTCTTGCTTCCCTCTCATGTGCCCATGTGGATCCAATTGCCGAGGCTCCTATTGGAATTCTGGAGAGAATATATTCTTCACTCAATTTCACTACTTCTTTGTAAACTTGTGGGTTCGGCTTCACAAACTCAAGATCGAAAGGTAATTTCCTACGCTCATATATGTACAGAAGTTAATTTAAATAATCTTTTGCCAGACTCTATGGAAATCTGTTTGGGGACATCTTCTTGGATCCAATAGCTGGACTATGAGACCCTTCCATTTAGATGTATAATTTGTCATGAATATGGTCATTTACAATGGAGATGTCTGAGAAATAAATTTTCTAAATTGGTTGTTTCTGATCCTCCTCACTTTGTTCTGGGAGAAGATAAGGGGAAAGCCCCTATGCATAATGGTCCTACTGATAAAGATGGCTTCATTCCTATCAAACTTGTGAATAAAGACAAAGGAAAGAAGAGAACTTGGTTGGATAGGAAAAATAATGTCACCTTAAATAGGTTTGATGTTCTAGAGGATTTGGTCCAAGAGGAAGGAGTTCCAGTTAAAATGTCCTTGGGTGCCAAATTTCAGCATGAGGTGTTGGATGGGGATTCCAAGAAAGAGGGTCGGGCCCTATCTTTGGAGAATCAATAGGATGTTAAAATGATTACAAATTTGCCTTCCCATGTTCAGGACAACAGAGATCTTAGTGGGTCACAAGTCCCTGAAGGTGCAGTGGTCATGGAGTCTACTTCTCCTTCCACTATAGTGGACTCAGGTTCTGTGAAGAGTAACAAAGCCCCACATGTTTTAAGCTTGCAGTAGAAGACCCTCAAAAAGGGTTCTTTAGACAAACCTTTAAGGAGTGGATGAAAAATGGATCAAGAAAAGGTTAAGCTTATTGGTGATACTTTGGTTGAGTTGGGGTTTGTGAAGCCCATTAATTCCCACTTCTCTTAACCAAATAAATGATTGTTCTCTCATGGAATGTACGGGGGTTGAAAAAAATCCCTAGAAAAAAGGTTGTTTATAGATTAAGTGACTCAGAGTCACCTGATGTTGTTTTTATTCAGGAAACCAAGCTTTCAGTGGATGGTTTGGCTAGTTGTGCCTTGTGTGTCTGGACCCAGGGCCTTTGGTAGAGAGTGATCTCTCATGGCAGTTCAGAGGGGGTTGTTTCCTTCTCGAACCCGAGGAAAGTTTCTCCTTTGTGGTGGTTTTCTAGTAGGTCTTCCATTTCTATGGTCGCTTCTAACTTTGAGACTGGAGAAAGATGCCTCTTCTCTAATATTTATGCTCCTCCTGATCTTGTGGATAAGTCACATCTTTGGGCTCACATCAATCTTGTTTGGGATCAAGACCCTTTTCTCCCCTAGATTTTGGCTAGAGATTTTAATGCCATTAGTAGTTTGGAGGAAAAGCGAGGTGGGTTATTTAGGCTTGATCCTTCCTCAAATTTACTCAGAGATAATATTGGTCTCTTTAATCTCATTGATGTGAAGTCAATTAATGGTGTCTTTGCATGGAATAATAGGAGGAGTGGTGTTGAGGCTATTTATGAAAGGCTTGATAGATTTTTGGTTTTTTGCTATTGGGTGCATGATAGGTGGTCCACCAATTCAGAAATTCTTGATTGGAGGGGTTCTGATCATTGGTCTATTACACTTTCTATTACATCTTTTAGAACCTCCAAAAGTCCATTTTTCAAATTTCAATTGATGTGGCTTCGTGATCAGTCATTGAAGGATCTTATGGTTTATTGGTGGTATGAAGGGGTGCCTACCCATGGGCGGGATATGTACACCTTTGGGAAGAGATTACAATGAGTGAACTATAGGCTGAAGAGGTAGAATAAACAATGTTTTGGGAATTTTCATAGATGGAAGATGGCAGCTCAATCCAAGCTAAATGACGTTACGCGTCAAATTAGGGACCAAGGGATGACTGTGGAGCTCAGTATGGGCGAGTCCCTTGCTCTTAAGGACTTAGAAGAGTGGAAGTTACGTGAGGAGATTTTCTGGAAACACAAGTCTCATGTGAATTGGCTCCAAGAAGGTGATAGAAACACAAATTTTTTTCATAATTTTGTTAAGCCTTGGAGGTATGGTAACTCTATTACCTCTGTCATATCTTCAAAAGGGGTTTATATTTCATCTAAAGAAGAAATCTCTAGGGAAGTTGTTAGTTATTTTTCTAATTTGTTTACCAAATAGGATCCTAAAGTTATGGTGGAAGAGAGGGGCGTCTTGAATTGTATTCCCCCTCTTGTCTCTGTTGAAAAGAATGATGCTCTCTTGCGACCCATTTTGTTGTCTCAACTTGAGGGGGTTGTGTTTCAAATGAGAAAAGCCAAGGCTCCTAGCCCTAACGGGTTTCCTATTGATTTTTTTTAGGAATTTAGGGAGATTATAAAGTATGATCTTCTAGGTCTTGTTTAGGAATCTCATAGGAATAAACAAATGCTCAAATCTATGAATTCTACTTTCTTGGCTCTCATTCCTAAGAAGGAGGGGGCTAATAGCTTAGATCGATACAGGTCTATTGCTTTATGTAATGTTTTCTACAAGATAATCACTAAATTAATTGTTGAACGACTCAAACCTCTCCTCTGCACTTTGGTTTCAAAGGAGCTTGATGGAAGATAGATCCTTGATGGAGTTGTGATAGCAATGGAGGTTATTCATTTGATGGTGTCCTCTAAGGAGAAGGCTATGTTTATTAAACTTGACATGGCCAAAGCTTATGATAGGGTGAGTTGGGATTTCTTACAAAAGATCCTTTTGGCTTTTAGTTTTGGAGAAGAGTCGGTGAATTGGGTTCTTAGTTGTGTTACTTCTACCTCTTTCTCAGTTCAGTAAATGGGGAACCCTCATAATTTTTTAGTGCTTTGCGGGGGCTTCGGTAAGGGGATCCTTTATCTCCCTATTTATTTATTCTCATGGCTGAAGGTCTTGGCAAATTTCTCACTTCCCAGGTGAGACATGGTCTTATTCAAGGCTGGAGTTGGCGCAATGCTCTACCTCCCTACTCTCATCTTCAGTTTGTTGATGACATACGTTTGATGGGCAAGGTTAGAATCAATGAGGCAATGAAATTCAGGAGAGCTTTGGATATCTATTGCAAAGCCTTAGGTCAAAAAATTAATGAAGATAAATCATCCATATACTTATTTAATACTCCTTGGCTTATTCAGAATAGGATTTCCAGGATCCTTTGATTTCAAATGAGGTCTCTTCCTTTGTTGTACCTCGGGATTCCTTTAGATTTGGGGGTTCAACGCAAAGATTTTTGGAAAGGAATTTTGGATAAATTTTGTTGCAAGGTTAAATATTGGACTTACAGGTGGTTATCCTCTATTAGAAGAGTGAGTCTTTTGAAGAATATGGTGCAAGAACTTCCCATTTATAGGTATTTTGTGCAGGCTCCCCCCTCCATCTTTGTGAGAGAGTTTGATTCTCCTTCCCATCAATTTCTTTGGTCTGGTAGTTTTCTTTCTTCTACGTGGAGTTTAGTTAAATGGGACTCTGTTGTAGACCAAGACATGCTAGGGGTCTTGGCCTCAGATCTATTAATTTGGTTAGCAAGGCCTTGGTGGTTAAGTTGTATTGGAGGTTGTGTAATAGTCACTATCAAGACTGGGCCAAGATTTTAACCCATGAGTATCTCCCTGGCGCTAATGATCATGAGGTGCATCATCTTAGTTTAGTGGGCAGGGGCTCTTGTAACTAGGATACTCTTAAAAAAATGTGTGCAACTTATTAAAGATGGCCTTTTCTAGATTTGTAATAGAGGCTATGAAGCTCTTTTTTTGCAGGACTCTTGGGATGTTCACCCTCCTATTCTATCTAGTTATCCATAACTTCCGCCTCTTTGCAACATTTTCACTGATGCTGGATAGGTTAAGGTGGAGAATTTTAAAACGGTTAGGTGCATTGGTAGGTTGAGGTGACTTGCTGGAAGGATCCTCTTGAATAGACCTTGGGTGGCTCGTATGAGGATCGTGTGGTGTTGGTTAATATCTTGGAGGGTAGGTTATGTAGTTCCCTCAAGGAGAGATATATTTTGGCTTGGGGTCCTAACCCAAAAGGCAAGTTTTCTATTGTTGAAGGTTATGCTCAGCTTGATAGGAAATTGCATGGCTTGACGGATGTTCCCTAGTGGAAGAAGGTTTGGAATAGCTTCTCTTGGCTGAAATGTATTTTTTTCTTATGGCTGGTTGCTTAGAGGAAATGCCTCACGTGGGAGAATCTTTGTAAGAGAGGCTTCTAAGGACCATCTATCTGTTATCTTTGTATGCATAATGATGAAGACTGCTCCCACTTGTTTTTTCTTTGCCCTTTCTCTAGGGAGATTTGGCACAAGTGGTGGGAGGCTTGGCAACATGCTTGTTTTCATGCTACCACCTTAATTGACTTTTGGGATAGCCTGCACAAACCCCAACAAAGACCTCTTTTCTTCAAGTGGCCTAGGCTATTGGGCCAGCCCTTATTATCTTGAATTTGTGGTTGGAAAGGAATCAGAGGGTCTTTTGTGATTCACATATAGGGAGTCCTCATCTATGGCAGAAGATAGTTAATAGGCTTCAGGAGACAATCTTGGCTAAGTGCAATTTTTCTGAAAATGTTGATCCGGGTAATCATGCTATTGTAAAGAATCTGCAATTGGAAAACATTAAAATGGACTAGGTTGCTGGAAATAGATCTCGACATGTGAAGCAGTGGATAAGCAGAGATGGAAGGTGGATTCCCCCTCCTATGGGAATCTTAAAAATTAATACAGGTGGCTCTTCCTATGGGAATCCTGGACATGTAGTTAATGGAGGTATAGGTAGAGGTGATGATTGTTGTGTAGTTTTTTCTTCTCTATTTATATTGGGCAACACTCTAACAACCTTATGGAGGCCCTAACTATTAGGATTGTTATTGAGCGAGGCTATTCTTTAGGATGGAGGAATATTATTTGTGATTCAGATTCTCAGATTGTTGTGGGCACGTTGAGTAAACAGAATTAGAATGATGTGAGTTGGCAATTAGCTTATGTGGTCAGACAGATTTTACAACTGTGTAATACATTGGAATTTGTCTCCTTTTGGCATATTCTGAGGGAGTGGAATAGAGTGGTTGATTGTTTGGCCAAGTGGGCTTCAGAGCATTTGATGGTTGGGATTTTCATCAAAGAGATGGTCTACCTCCTAATTATCTTGAAACTTTAGACAAGTTAATGCTAGAATACATGATGATAAAAAGTCACTCAATGGTGTAGGATCAATTTCTCTTTTATGTTTGTTTCTTTTTCATTGTCATTTTTGAAGCCCTTCAGGGCTCCAGATGAGCCTGGTTTTTGGTGTAATTCCAAAGTAGGATCACGTCATTTTTAAGAAGGCTTTCTGAAAAGGTATTATCATTGGAAATCCGACAATCGGATCTAATGCTATGGTCGCTGGACTTTGTAGTGGTGGTGTTGGTACTAGTGGTTCTTTTTGGATTGTTTTAGTTTTGGTTGTTGTCTTGGTGGGCCTAAGGCCTGATCTTTGTAATTCTGCAATTTCTGAATAAATCTTTACCCGTTTTTTGAAAAAAAAAAATACATAATAGTAAAACTAAATAATTCATAATAATAAATAAATTATTTATTAAACTATAAGACAACATCTTTTAAGAGGAGATCAACCTTACTTGCAGGTACGCGACTAGATTCCCTACTGGACATTCATGACAAGATGGAAAAGAGGACGACGAAGAAAAGAAAATGCATGGAGTCCCTGGACATGGGCTCTAGTCCCATGGCTTCCTTTGTTAAAGCCACCCCCGACTCCGCATTGATCTCCTCTATCTCTTGAATTGGGTCAAATAAAAAAGATTTTTTTTTCGATTAAGTGCTTAGTTGCAGGAAAAGGGTTAACCCATGTAGTGGACCATCTCTTTGTCTCCATGTTGGGTGATTGTTCTGTGTTTTTGGTTGTCTAGGTTCTTCTTTGTTTGCTAGTCTTTTAGTTTATTTGTTGGATTTTTGTTAGCCCTGCTAGGTTTTCTATTATGTTTTGGTGGGGTTTTTTTTCGCTACTTGCACATCCCTCATGCACTCTAGGTGTCACTTTGTGGATATGTAATGGTACAGGCCTATCTCGATTTTATTAATCGAAACATCTTGTAAGAAATTGTTGAGAAATGCAAATATTAATCAAAGGGATGAGAGTAAAGATTAATGAGAGGGATGAGAGGAAAGACATGGTTGAACTAAAGGAAAATCACAAGAACGTGAAAAAAGTTGAGGAGATATCTAGTCTGAGCAAGGAAATGGCAATGAAGAATTCTACTTCTCTACATGCGATCTAGGAGGAGATTGAGCTAAGGAATGTGAAGAGGAAGAGATATCTAGATTTTCCATCTACGACGTTAGACCCCCTCACTTCTATTATCAAGACTACTCTGAAATTTGTGGATTTGTCCTCAAGGAAAGATTCTAACAAAAAACTATATCTTTTTCTGATAAAGTTAAAGTTTTATGACATGAATGGCAAGATGAAAATGCCCCCACTTAGTAGGCCATTCCTTTGTGTCTGTGGTAGATGGTTGGTTGTAGCATTTTTTTTCTCTCTCTATGTAGCAGTTCTATTTTGGTTGTATGCTTGTTTCTTGGTATTGGTTGTATTTTTTTGGTTGGGTGTGTACTCCTCATGTGCCCTAGGTAATTTCTCTTAAGTGGTTGTAAAAGGTTTAGGTCTATCCTGCTTTAATTAATCATAACATCTTTTAAGAAATTTGACAGTATAACAATTAAGTCTAAAATATGTGTATTTTTTCTATTTTGTAGGAAGTGCATCATCCCCTACATTCTAAAGATTCATTTCTTTTATATAAATGATTAAAGGTCCTTTCAAGGTGAATGACATGATATAGATGATAAAACAATTGACACAAAACAAGTCAATGAAATTAATTAAAATATAAGATATTCTCTCATGTAACATAGATTCACATACTTTATCTTTATTTTGGAAAACATGGATTTATTTACTAGTATCTAATTATGGACATATCAAACGGAATCTCTTTTCATTAAATTAATTTGTCATTCCTTTAAAATAAAAGTAATTTATTATATTGTTTTAGGATACTATGTCAAATCCATATAATTGCAAGGTTATTTTATTGCATGAGTTTAAGGTTGAAATATTTTTGATTGAGAGTTAAAGATGAAGGGATATTCATTCTTGAAAGTTGTCTTTAGGTTGGGATCTCTTTAACTAAAAGACAAAAAAAGATAGGTATTCACTCCAACAAAGTTGTCAAAAAAAAAAAAAAAAAATCTTACATTCAAAAAATTTACATTTAATAGAATTTCATCGTGACCAATAAACCAAAGACTTATAAACAAAATTATTATATTTAAAAACATGTAATATTTAAGCTTCAAATATGAAAGTGATGTGCACTAATACTATATTTAATTGAACTATTCTTTGGCATTAAAAGGTCGACCGTCCGTTGTAATTGGCGTTCGTGGACGACTAGAAAAATTTACACTGGTGAAAACGTCCAATGTTTCCCATTATTTAATTAAAGAAAAGGATGGGTTTACTGGTGAATTTAATCAAACATTCTTGCTAAGAATCGACTTTTTAGTCAGTTAAAATAGTAAATCAAACTATTAAATTAGGGTTGTTTTGGTTCTGTTTTATGGCGTTTTCGATCGGTTCAGCAGAAATTGCAGTCGTACTTATCTTTTTTTTTCAGAATGATTACGATTCAAAGCACGTTAGGTATGTTGCACGCATTTTGGTCAAATCTGTGTTCTCGCTTCACTCTGTTTGCAATGGATTATTATATATCAAAGGCATCTAAACCAACTCATAAATAAGGTAGAATTCTCCGACAAAATCGTTTGAGACCTATTTTTAAAAGTGGAAGCACCAAATGGATCACTTGACGCCCAGCAATTTGCAGATAATATATAATATATTCTCTCAATAATGAAACCTACTACATCCAGCATACATAATATATAATATATCCCACCGAATGAATCCTTATAAATCATTCTACGTTATGCATCTACAAATCCAACTTAACAAATCCCATTTATCAATGATTTCCTTGTAAACCTCGTATAATATGCCCCACCTAGTGAAAGGAGATTCCATTTCAAAACGGTCTTCATCGACGGCGAGAAAACAGTTTGAGGTGATAATGGTTTATAATAGATAGTAAACTTGCATGATATTGGGTATGTGGTCCAATTTAGTCTTTAATAAAATGGTTAGATTTGCCAAAATTTGTGATTGAGAAAACAAAGTGAATGCCATATTTGTATATATTTTTTCTTTACACGCCAACGTCTGTTAAAGGGAGAGGCGCGTATGCTCCATCAGGAAGAAAACAAAGGCGAGTAGCGAATTTTATTGAAATCGGTACCGTGTTTTGACCCCTAATTTGTCAACTTGATCCCGCACCACACTTCTCTCTGCAAATAGAAAACCTAAACAGTTATGTTTTGTCGTGGCGGTTGGACGGTGGTAAGGTTTCTTTGTTTGGCTACTAAGACTACTAACAAAATATTTACCACTTTCACCTTTCACTTGATATTGTGTTCAGATGGATTTCACAATAGAAGAAATTATTTGGATGGTTGGTTATTACTCCTTAGAAAATAGAATAGAATGGTATAGACGTAGAATCCCATCTCAATAATCATTTTTGCAAGGCAAAGCATGATTGTTTTATGAAAGTATTAAAATTTTATTTTCAATGAGCTTCTTTCATTTGAGTAAGGATTATAGTTCATTTACTATAAATTTGATTGGAGTGAAGAGAAAGAAGAAGAAAGATCATTAGATACAGAATTTTTGGGAAAAAGCTCATATATTAGAGCACTTTTAATAAAGTATTTGGGATTTATTCCCACCAACACCACAACTAATGGATAAAACTTGTTTTTTTGTTTTCAACTAGAATGGGGAGGTCTAGAATAGTAGTGTTACAGATGTGTGCTTTGTTGTCATTGATGTCAAATAGTGTATCAGCTTTTTGAAAACCTAACTCATGAGTATTTATTTTGACGATTACAATCATTTGTGCACTTGCAATTTGGGAAGCGAAGGAGAGTGAAGGAGAAAAGTCAAGCAGAAGTGTGAGAGAAAGGATTCCAGAATAGTGATTAGGCAAAATGGCAAAAATTTTAAGTATCAATGATGAACCCAAACTTGATTATGAGTTGAAACCTTTCATTTTGTTGGATGTAGACCTTGTTCAAGCTTTTCCTGGAATCCATGATCGTGTTATTCATAAGAAAAATGTTTGTCAGTATATTTATATTGTTCTAGAAGAATATGATCATGAGAAGATTACAGCTTTTAGGCAGAATTATTTGGTTAGCAATTCACAGACGTTGAAGATTGAATTTGGCAGGCTAGGGCACAAGGGTTTGGATATTTGGAATTTCTTTTTGATGTTTGGTGATGAAGAGGTTATCATAATTTTTCTTAGCAGAATTTATGGTGAAGATATATATATATACATATCCGGCTTGATAAAACATACTTGATTTCGAAGGAAGTGCTACAAATTGTGATAGGGTTATGTGGAACTGAAGAAGTGTCGATGTTGAAATTTGTAAAGAATGTTGTTCAAGTGAATCGATTGACTAGAGTAGTTTCAAATGGAAGAGTGTTATTGTTGAACCCAAGTCAGGACTGAGAGGGGGGATTGAATCATACCAAATAGAAATTAATGCAATGCATAAACAATTAATCAACAACACATCCAACAAATTAACACCAAGATTTTCTACATCAAAAACCCAAATAGGGAAAAACCATAGTGAGCAGTTGACCACAAAAATATCCACTATGTATATCAGATTACAGTAAAAGAGCTCACTGCTTTGAACTTGCAAACCAAGCAACTGCTCTCGGTGCAAGATACAAAAGAAGATTGCAAAACTTGAAGCTAACTGGAATAGGGAAAGATGCAAAAATGATCTCAAATAAAGATCTCCTAATCATGAAGTTGTCCTTGAACTCTGAATCAAGTGACCAACATCAGCACACATAACTTAGACCTCAACTGTCAACACTATGTCTCATGCATCTGCCACAGTCTCAAAACAACTTGCCTATCATTTGAACACAACTCTTCTTCTCTACTTTTCATTTCCTCTCGCATACCCTACTTTTCTCTTCCCACTCTCACAATTCCACTTACCTTCCACACTCAACTTAATCATGTACGCATTCCGTATATAAAAGATAGATCATCAAAGCTTGAACCAAGTTGTCTTGAAACAAAATAGCCATCTAGACCAAAAACACCCATGCTAATCCACTCTAGGAGAGAGAGGGGACCAAAACACATTTTTGAAAGATCAAATCACCAATTTACAATCACTAAAACATATCTAACAGCACACCAATATGCTACACATCCATAAAAGTAATTAATGATTAAAACATATCCGCAAATATAAATAACTCAAATCCAGATCTCCACATGCTATAGTGAGACCCATAGCACATCAAACAATCCTCCACAAATCATATTCAGACTGAAAGATAGGTCTAGCATAGAATATCACAACTAGCTATGAACAATGCCACAACATCCAAAGAGCCCAATAATATTTCTGGACGACAAACTATCATATCCATTTCATTATCCTACCAACATCTTTGATCATACCTTCATAGCCATGGTCAATTGTAATACATATTTCAAGAGTACCATCCAAACAACAATATGCTTGAGTCCTTCCTAAATCTCATATCATATATCCATTATCTTCCAAAGACTCAAAATTATATAAAAAAAGAAGATAAATATAGATGGAATTTTCTTTTCAATCTAGACTCAATAACCCATGTAATTTAGAATCAATAATAATTTTACATTTGTAAGAAAACATCAAGTATATCTTAAGTCAAGCTATAAAATGTATAACCTAGAATTACGGTTATTTGTGTTTATTGATTCTTTGAACTAAATATCAATTGTTGATCTTATAGAGTTACCTTCACTGTATTAATGTCCTCGAAAGGAATGTCTAGAAAAACTCATTGCTAAACCTATAACTAAGATTCATTTAGGCTTATTATATAATAAATTATAATCCATGTCAACAATGTTAGATGAGATTAAAATTTCCCTAAGTACTTGAGACAATTCATGCACTAGAAAAATAGAATGAACTCATGCATCCTCTTGGAAGTAATTGGAATGGTGTCTTATGAGTTTTGAATCAATATTAGATTATGACATTCTAGTATGACTTTTACATATGTTAGAGCCCTAAAGATAAATTTATGAAATTTGTGGTTTTGCAAAGTAATGAGTAGATTAAATTTCATAGAATTCTCATGTCGATAAGAATGTTATTTTATTTTGAGATATCAAAGAACATGGATAACTTTAAGACAGCACCCCCCGAGAAAAATTGTAAAACCCTGGCGAATCAGGCATTATTTTGAGGGGGGAATTTTCATATTGATGGTGAATTTTTTTTTCAAAATAGGAAAAAAAATTATTTTGTATTGACTATTTTGTTCTAGGGTGCGAAAATTCCATAAAATTCTAGCTAATAATACCTTTTTCTGTGGGGAAAATATATATAGGAGGCGAATATTTTTCGTTTAAAGGAACAAATATATAATTGTATGCGAGAAATTTTTTACTCTGAAGGAAAAATTATTTAAGTGTATTGGCGATTTTTATCCACCACTTGAAAATTATTTAATTTGGTTGGCTAATATTTTGTTATTTATGGAAAAATATATATTTTATTGGCGATTTCATGAATTCATTGCCATTAATAGACAAGGCACATCATATCACATCAGTACATGACATTAAATTGAACTCTGCATGATGTATTGATAAGCGTGACCTCTTTGACACATGACTCGTACCCCATCAATGATTTTAAAACATTCGATGATTGTAGATCAATGATTGAAGTTTAATTTCGGCCCAAATTTCTAAATAGAATGTAGTTCACTAAAAAGTGCCCAGAATAGAATTGGTTCAATAGACACATATCAAATGTCATGGTCGATAATGTTGGTCATTTAATATATGTCTAGTCACTAACTGCAATCCACTCTGTCCCCACAACTTCCAATGTGGTATTTGGTACTGGTTTATAGTTGTTTCCAATTTCGCACACTAGTGCATTTATGGGAAAGATTTGCACAGATATACTAAATATTTAAAAAAATTAAAGGAATTAATACAGTTAGAGAAGGAATTATTACAATTAAGAGCTTCAGCTATTTATAGACAATATTTGCTTCTTTCATCTTCAATTATCCTTTGGTAGATAAATCGTCAAAGCTCATGGTATTTAAATTCTACCTTTGGTTTAGGTCTATAGGCTCAGGCTGTATAATTTGGTATTCTAATTTTTCAAGATGGACACTCCTATCCGCTTGAGAAGCATTTATGCGGAGGACCAGAGGGCCTTTTCAGGCTCCCTTAGAGACCCAACCCTCCAATCAGTCTATAAGGAGGTTGGGATGTTCACTAATGAGGTTGTGAGGATGGTGTTGGGCAGAGAGTTTCCGCGTAATGAAAATAGATACCTTGTTAACACGGACTTTACGTCCCGGTTCTTGGCATCACTTTTGGACCTCAGAGGAGACAAGGTAGATATGTTGATATTGTTAAGGAAGGTGTTTAAAGAAGACTTCCTTGGTGACAATGTTACTATTCTCTTCTTTGCAGAAGTAGGGGTGGGGATCCCTTGGGTGAATGAATTAACCAAGCTTCTCGTCCCTGACCAAATAGTGGCCAGGAAATCATTTCTTTTGAACCTGAATGTGGAGCAGTTAACGCATCATAGGAAATGGGTGCAGATTAGTAGGGACTTTCTCTGCAAATGGTTCCTCGTAGATGAATTTCCAAACTACAATTGGCTTGAAGAATTCTCATATCTTATAATGTCTGAAGAATTCTATGTGGAGGGAGGGCGAGATTCCTAGGGTAAACCATGAATATGTCCACTACTTGTGCCCTAGCCTCGACCCCCTAGTAGTTTTGTTTTTTTGGATATTTCCTCATAACCTCACTCATTTTGGCTTTAAATTTTTTGAGGGACTTCGACATGTAAAAATTGTAAATTTATGAAACATATATATTAATGCTAATTTTGCAAATTCTGATTCATTTCAGTTTGCCTCTTATGGATATAAAAATGCTTTCTGTTTCATTTTATTATTTGTTGTTGCCATCACATGGTAGGATACTTAGCATAATAATTATGTTTTCAAATAGCTTAAATAGTTATTAATTTGTGTGGATATAAGCCATAAAAAAATAGCAGGTCTATTCTGATTTATTATCTAAAGTTAAAGAACAAACTTAGTGTCACTTCTGAGATGACCTTTTTTAAAATATATTTGAAGTCCTTGATAAAGAAGTATTTGAAAAAACATAATGTCAGGGATTGGCTGCAAGTGATAGCATCCAATAAGGATCGCAATGTCTATGAGCTATGTTATTTCAATATTTTGTTAAACAATGGAAATAAATTTAATATTGTGATCTTTTTTATGTAATGTTTCATCCTCTATATTTAATATATAAAAATAAAATCCAGTTCATTCCATTAATTATTTGTACATTGACTATCATTGATTATAATTTTATAAATATAAAAAAAAGATGTTTATCTTGCAAAAAACAAGTGAATTAAAAGTCTAACTTACTTGTTGTAATTTTTTCTTCATAATTTCAATATAAAAAACAATTCAACTAACTAGATACATGTACATTGAACACCGAAAATATGTTTCATTGAACACCGATACGAAATAAAAGGCTATGGCCAATGGGACGATGACGCATCAGGTGACGTGGAGTTTGGGTGGTATAAATCCTATGTATAATGGCACCCACGGGAACTGACAACGGATATGCAGTGATATTGCCTTATGGACCTATGATATGCACATCATTGTCATGAAAGTGAATGGTTAACATTTAGCCTTTATGCGGCTATAATGTCGGCTTGTGCGTACGAATTATGTGGTTGAACTAGTGCATGCAAAGGAATGATGGAAGAGTTTGTGATTAATATCGACGACCGCCACCATTGGATGTCAGAAATTAGAATTGAGTGAGAGGTGTTTAAATCTTGGGTGGATTGGAAGTCTTAGTATCATAGTGTTTGCACTTGCAGCATTGTCTTGAGCTTTTTAAGCAACATGGAAACCAATTTCTCCTTCCATATTGATAAGAAATTAGTCTCATTTCTCGGACGGTTTACAAACAAGAGGCTAAAAGGTTTGTTTTTGTTTAAGGATGAGTGGTTGTATGAGAGTGTGAAAACATTGTTAGGAGAGGAAATTGTCCATGTAGGTAATCGCTACAAGACAATCATAGAGGCATATTCATTGATTGTCGCTTGGGGTTTCTAATTTGAGGATGAGATGGACAAGGTAAAAAATTCCTTGAGAGTTGTAATTCATGGGCACTACCTATTAAATCTGGATAGTATGTTTTTCCGTGTGGTCATGAAGGTGGGCATTGTTCCTAAGGAAAGGGTGGCTGGTGTGGTGGCGCCACTACCACTCATTTGATGGGCTGGTAATGATTTGGAGGTAAGATGCAGAGCTCTTTCTTGGCGCGGGTGGAAGGCCTTCAAAATATTTGCAAGGTTGATGCAGTGTGGTGAGGTTTTAACAGTCCTTCATGAAGTGGCACATGTAGAGGTGAGTCGAGAGTTGTGGTCGATGTTAGAGTATTCGGGTATTTACTTGATTAATTAAACATTCTTTGTTTAATTATTTAAGTTCCCTTTATCTCTATTACACTTAAGCTAACTTTAGGTGCATATAATTAATTGTTTTAATTAATTATTATGTGCAAACCTAGGTTTTCCCTTTTTAGGGTTTCTTGACCTATTAAAGGTTGAGTTCTTTCTTTTCATTGTAAGAATCACATTACATATTTTTGTGAATATTGAGCTCTCTCTTTTTGAGCATATTCTCTGTGTTTTGTATGTTCTTCAGATTTTGCTTCATTGCTTCTCCTTGTAACAGGTTATTCGGCTTGTAGAAGATCTTCAGGCTCCTGTGGTGTTGTATTTTCTCAACTCCTATATGGTATCAGAGCCGAATCTGCAACTACATGTTCTTGTTCTGAGATTTTTGGCTTTGGAAGCAGATCTGGTGTTTCAGGAATTTTTTTTATGTACCTAGGGTTTGAGCTTTTTTTTGAGCACTTTGGGCCTAAACAGACCCCACCATCATGCTCAGAAGGCCCGAAAACCCCTATGGTCATATAAAATTTGACCTATTTTGGTTCCTGAGCCTCTGGGAGCATTTTTTTCTCTCCAAGCCAGGCCGTACGACCCTGGCACACAAATCGAGAAATTTTTTTTTTTTTTTAAATGCCTTTTTATGGCATGCAGGCCGAATTGTTTTGATTTTCAAAAAAATTACAACAAAAAATCAAACAAAAAAAAGGGGCTTTCAAAAAAAAAAAAAATCACAATTTTGAGGGTACCGGACCTGTCAGGCCGGCCCCACTGGCACCGCCGCCAGCCGTCCTCACTGCCCATGCCGTCCGCGCCGCCCGTGCTCCTCGCCGCCGGCCAACCATGCCCTCTCCCGCTGGCATTTTTTTCCCTTCCGGCCGCGAACTTCCTCCCCGGCTCCAGCTCCGGCACCGGCGACTTTCCAGCACCGGCCCGCTTCCGGCAGCGCCTCCGGCCCACCCGGCCCTTTTTCCCGACCGACCTCCGCACCACCAGCGAGCCTCCTCCACCCAGCTACGCTCCGCTCTGCTAGGCTGCGCCACCTCCACCTGGCCGTTGCGCCGCTCCGCCCCAGCAACACCTCCACCCGGCCCGCTCACCACCTCCGCTCGGCCCGAGCCCCACCTCCGCCCGGAGCACAACCAGTCCCTCCTCTCTAGTCTTTTTGAGAGGGGGTTGGTTTTTTGGGCCTAAATTGTGCCTCTAGAGTCGGATTTTGGTGAACGAATAGGCGTTGGAAAGGTGATTCCAAGCCGGACCTCGTGGTGGTGGAATTTTTTTCCTAGATCTACTATTTGAATGTGTTTTTTACCAGTCAAAGTCGGGCTTCTTTTTTGCACTTCCAGGGCCCTAGAATGGGCAAACGGAGTCATTTTTTCGCGAACAAATAGGCATCGGAAAGCTGGTTCCAAGGCCAACCTCATGGTGTTGGTAATTTATTCCAATTTTTCTATTTGACTGTGTTTTTTTGCAGTCAAAGTGAGGTTTCTTTTTTGCCCTCCGGGAGACGTAGAATGAGCATCCGACCTCCGTTTTCGAAAACTTTATATTTTCGGAAAGCGTATTCTGTGTACTTTCCAGAAATATGAGTTTTTTTCCAAATTCTGCTCCATGCATATTTTGTTCAATTTATTGCTTTTCAGCACTCTAGTGGATATCGTGGTTGTTTCAGGTCCTGGGATCTCTTTTCTGAGTAGGGTGTCTCTGTTTTGATTCTCGTTTCTATTTCTAGTCTTCTTATCATTGTAGCTTGTAATTATGCAAACGCACTGAGATAAAGTTCCATCATGCATTGTTTACTTGGAATCTTGCATATCTTGTGTCTTGTTGTACATGCACTATTGATCAAGTGCCATGAGGGGGTTGATGTTTGCCTTTGTTAGCCATCTTCCTTTGTCAAGTGAGTGTTCCTTCCACGACATTCGCCTCATGATGATGTGTCTCAACACCTTTGATGTTCTTGGTTCTTCGTCATGCAGTTGTTTTTTGGCTGTCCTTTTCAGTGTTCCTGTCCCTATCCCACTTCCGCATTATGGGGAGGTTTATCCTATTGGTTCTAATGCTTCCGTGGTTCGATTGATCAGCTCTTCAGGCTTTGGTTTCTCATGCCATCTGTATCTTCGATTTCAGTTGTTTTGCCTTGTTTGCCTCCTGATTCGAGTAGTGTCATTTGAGGGCACTCATGCAGATTACAGTCTTCTCTACCTGGTCATGTTCTAGTTCAGTGGATGTTCTTCAGATCAGCAGTTATTCTTCGACAGAGTTTGCATGTTCTTCATGCTTCAGTGGTGTTCTTTTATCTCTTTTTGGAGAGGACTTTTTTCCACTGGGTTTTCTCCTTTGTCTCCGTTTCATAGAGATTTCATTGTATTTGGGTACCTGATCAGGCCTTGTTGTCGGGACCTATCTTTATTGCTTTCAGTAGCTATTCTAGGTTTTAGCTTCTCCCTAAGTCTAGCTTAAGGGGGGGTGTTAGAGTATTCGGGTATTTACTTGATTAATTAAACATTCTTTGTTTAATTATTTAAGTTTCCTTTATCTCTATTACACTTAAGCTAACTTTAGGTGCATATAATTAATTGTTTTAATTAATTATTATGTGCAAACCTAGGTTTTCCCTTTTTAGGGTTTCTTGACCTATTAAAGGTTGAGTTCTTTCTTTTCATTGTAAGAATCACATTACATATTTTTTTGAATATTGAGCTCTCTCTTTTTGAGCATATTCTCTGTGTTTTGTATGTTCTTCAGATTTTGCTTCATTGCTTCTCCTTGTAACGGGTTATTCGGCTTGCAGAAGATCTTCAGGCTCCTGTGGTGTTGTATTTTCTCAACTCCTATAGTCGAGACCCAAGACTACCCAAGAAATGAAGCGGCTCTAAAAATTCTATGATGACCTGGAGTACAGGTCATTTCTGGGTTAATCCTGCTATGGCCGGTGGTGTTTGGTATTGGTTGTTTGTATCTTTTTGTTCCATGTTCATTTTCTCCCCACGCCCAACTTTGTTTGTATGAGGGGATGTTTGCTACAAATTTTGGTACGTCGAATTGGAATTCTAGGGTTTTTGCATGTAGTAGGGTTTTATTTTTTGTTGGGAATGGTGGTTTTGGCCCTTGCGGATGTTTTTTGTGGTGGCAGAACTCTGGTGGATTTACTATACCACCTATACTTGCATATTTGTAATATTTTATTTCGAAGTAATACAATACAAAAATTATCAATAAAAACAAACGAAATATCATGCAAGTTTTGAAATTACATATTTAAATTATATATTTAATTCATTATAAATTTATATATTTAATTAATTTAATTAATATTCAAATCTTGTTGATAATGGGATGAACAACAATTGACAATGGATACTGTCGTCTGTTGGATCAGTAGTAGCACGGATCAACGACTTAAGGTGTATTTTAGGCCGAATGTGGGATCTCTAAATTTTTTTACAAACTTTCACCAGAAACATGTGTCATTGAACGCCAATAGGAAAGAAATTTTATGGCCCATGGGACGATGAAGTGTTACGTGATGTGGCATTTGGGTGGTAGAAATGCTATGTATAATGGGACCCACAACAACTAACAAAGGATACTGTCGTCCATTGGATGAGCACAAATCAATGACATGAGGTGTATTTCGGGCCAAATGTGGGAACGATAAACATTTTTTGCAAACTTCTAACATAAGACTTCCATAAATGATAAACATTTAATTAAGTATAGTTAAATTCTAAATTTGCACTTGTATACTTAATTAAATCTAATTAGCTCTATTTCGAGCAAAACTTGAAAAGGATTAAAAATATTCAAAACCATTCTCAAAAAGTGACTCGTGTTTGTTGACATGGCCAAAAAATGGCAAAAGTCTTAGGACCCACAACAACTAACAACAGACACCATCATCTGTTGGATGAGCACAAATCAACGACTTAGGGTGGATTTTGGCCCGAAAGTGGGAAGTAAACACATTTGTGAGCACTTTGCTCGGAATTGAACGTTTTAAATTTAATTAACTATAATTAAGTCTAAAAAGCTCTATTTCGGGCGGAAGTTGAAAAAGATTAAAAAGACTCCAAAAATAGTCCGGAAAAGTGACTCAAGTCTGGTGACGTGCCTAAAAACTGGCAAAAGTCATGGGACCCATGACAACTGACAACATATACCATCATCCGTTGGATGAGCACAAATCAACGACTTAGGGTGGATTTCAGGCCGAATGTGGGAAGTAAAGACATTTTTGAGAACTTGACCCGAAATTGAATGTTTTACATTTAATTTTCTATAATTAAGCTCTATTTTGAGTGGAAGATGAAAAGGATTAAAAAGACTTCAAAAAGAGTCCGGAAAAGTGATATGTCACTCGAGTCCGGTGACATGTCCACTGTCCTCAAAATCTAGACCGAAGCAATGAATTTTTTGTCCTTCGATGGAAAATAGATATTAATAATAATTTATAAAATTACAACAAGATTCTAGAAATTTTGCCCTTTAGGTATTACATTTTTACTTTTTAGTGTTTTCAAAAGAAATGACTCATAATAGTATTTCATTTCAAGGACAAACCAGTAAATCTAGAGAGATTCAGAAATGACTACTAAATTGAGGAATGCAAGTTGCAACATAGTTTGTCTGTGCCAATCTAGTGAAATAGAAATTTCAGGTAAAATCTAGAACACCTACATCCCACATTTTTGTTTTAATTTCGTGGTTCAATTTGAAGGTTAGCATTTTCACACTTGTATCTAGCATTATTTTGAATTATTAACCGTAACAGCGATGGGGAAACCAGGAAGCAGTAGTTCAATAGGAAGTCAAGTGAATAAAAAATATACCTAACCAAACTGGTTAAAACACCAGGTTTCATAGATGAATACCATGATATTTATGATCCTGCTATCCATAGTGAAAAGAATATCATAGAAATTAGATATGCATTGTCTAATAAGGTAGCAAATCCAAGCATGGCAAAATTTAGTGTTTTCAACATAATGTTAAACAAAAAACAAATAAAATCGCATCGTAGGATGCTAGATTGGGAAGCATGGTGTTACCTAAAGTATTCCCTTGCCCTCATGGTTAGTGCCAAAAATTATGATGAAAATAAAAAGTCAATTGTCAATAAAAATACAAAAGAGGAAATTCTATCCATAAACGAGGGAGAATTTAGAGAAATATGAGAGTCTCAATCCAAGTCATAGAGATTCATTTATCAGAGCTCTAATAATGTGTGGTACTTCATTTGATCATAATCATAAGCCTCCTTATGATTGTAACATTTTTGTTCCATGGGTTCGGGATACTATTTCCTTGCTAACATTTTGCCTAGGATTGGAAAATGATAGGGAAGTGGGTGCTAGCCTTCTTGAAATGATTTTTAATATCCATTGTATAAGTCAACTAATAAGATATAATTTTGTTGAGCACATTATTCAATCCATGCAAAAATAATTACTAATGATCAAAAAAGGTTCCTATAAATAGGTTCTCATCCTACTTGTGCTATCTTCTTCTATCCAAGTATCGTGCAATATTTGAGACCAAAAATGTTCGCACTGTGAACTACAAGATTGATGAGAAGATTCGGAATAGAACAGAGTGTCCAATATTTGAATGGACACCTAAGATAAGGATGCATGATAACAAAAAGAACTACAAACATTTTGTAGACTTCTTTTTAGCACCAATGTATAATGAAATTACAAGCACTCCAATGCCTAGATTGCCTGTGTCTTGTAGAGATTGCATTCAACTCAGAAGTCAAATACAATTGGTTGACTAGTTCTTCATAGAAGAATACATTGTGTCAAGGTTTTACGAATCAGCAGTAAAACCCTACAAATTTCCAATACATGTGATAGAGAGGATATTTGCATTGGAATGTGTATAGCAGTTGGAGAGCACAAATAGGCACTTTCATGGTCAGTAAAAGAACAACATATTCCCTTCCTTTCCTTTCTCATGTGGAGGGTTCACATTTGAGAGAGAAGCATTCAATGTGGCACATGATTTTTTGACATCTTTTAGCTTCGGTGATGAGGGTCTCTGGCGGTATGATCTAATCAGTGTAGTTCAAGCAAGGCTTAATAAAAATGGGAACTCTTAAGCATTATGTCAACATGAAGGTAAACCATTGCTAGAAAAGCTTAGAAACATGGACTCCTAGGATGAGGTAAAAACAAAGATGGAGAAAATTGTCACTCACAATAACATTTCAATAGAAGAATTTTCATCACAAATTATGGCATTGCACACACAGAGGACAACAAAGGAGGGCATCTAGTATAGGAGGTCCTATAATTTCTAACAAAAATCTGCTAATCTAGGTAACAAATCTATTTCAAAAATAATTTTGCAAGAATGTAAACACATATTTTGGACCCAAACCAAAATAAATGATTTTCGGACTATGAGGAAGAATCTCGGTGAACCAAAGACCAATATATAATTTGATTCCATCAATGAGGATGAAGAGTTTAGCAAATTGTGGAATATGGAGCATCCCACAACATCATATGATAGGAGTGATGATGAAAATGAGTATGAGGTTGAGGCCACTCCAACAACTACTATAGTCCCTACAAAATTTGGTGGAGTCAATGAGTCCATGAAAGAAAAATATAGAAAAGGGGAAAACATTATGGAAAAAGGGGTTTTGAAGGTGGTGGTCTAGGTCCCAGAGGAGAAGGCATTTGGTTTCCACTTGAGGTACAAATTCCATCAGTTCAAAATCAAAATCTCTTGTTAAACCAGTCATTAGACTTGATTTGTCAGATTCATCACGGAAAGGTACTACTCATTACCCTCCAGCTCCACTTGTATTTGTGAGACGTTCAAATCCACAACCACCATAACATCATGGCATTCCCATTGGTGGTGAATCAAGTGCCACTGCTACTGGTGGGGAATTTAGGGATAGTATTCGTATTAGTGTTTAGTCAAGTGCCACTGTGATTGGTGGGGTTGGCATGGGTACTACTATTGATACTCATTGTCTTGGTGTTGGACAAGTACAACAACAAAATATCTCTCGCAAGAGGCCACTAGTGGTAGATACTCATTCTATTTAGAATCCTATATCAAGTGCCACTACCGCTACAAATCTATCATTTGCATCTTTAGAACATACCCCTCAAGAGACTATAAAAACTACACATGCAAGTGACAATGGGACATGATCAAGAATGGTTGTTGGTACTCCTCACAATGTATTAGTTAAAACCACAGACATAGGTGGAACTAGAGCCTCTGCTATTTCACCTTTCAAACATTCAATTTCTTCACCAAGCCCAGATTTTAAATTTCGTGATTCCTAGGAAAAATTTGAACACACAACAAATGCAAATACAGAAAAAAGAGAGCATTGCATAGGGTTGCCTTGACTGCCTTTCTAGACAAACAACCTGCAAGGAATAGGGCATTTCCAACATATGACCCACACAAAGATTTGATAGAGTTCATGGTTGTTATGTACGCAAATAAAGATAAAAATCCACCACACAATCGGATAGATCCCTCTAAATTTCAATTTAGCACCCTCCAAATGGATTTTTCCAAAGTAAAAAATGTGGACAAAATTAGTGAGTCAAAAAGGACTAACAAATTGGTCTACACTTCACTTCTAAAGGTGGAGAGATAAAATAAATAAACCGGAGAAACAAATTGAAAAGTTACAGGCAGACCTGGAAAATGAAAAAATCAAAGAGGAAAGAAGAAGATAACAATTACAATGATTTATAGAAAAGGATAAAAAACGCAAGCTCTGCAGTAGAAATTGTAGAGCAGAAAAGATGGAGGCAGAATTGAAGGAACTGATGGAAAAACTAGCTAAAAGCAGTAAAAAAATTGATGATGAAAGAGTTAGTTTTCAAAAATTATACAAAAGTTATGAGTCTGTTGTTGTTGAAATAAGAAAAATACAGGACCTATTGGATCATGAGGAGGAAAAAACAAAACATTTGGAAGAGGAAGTAGAGGAAGAAAGAAAAAAATGTGCATAAATGAAAGAAGACCTGCTCAATGCAAATGATAAAATTAAAACTTTGGAGGATATATTGAAAGATAATATGAAAAGAACAACGAAGTATATACAAGAAAACATTTGGGGGAAAATAATGCAGAGGAGTGACAAGTTGTGTGAATTGTTTGAATTGAATGAAAGTCTGAGATTAATTTATATGAAAATCAAAGGGCACATTGAGAAGAGCATACATGTTTATTCAAAAGAGGATATGGCAAAACAAATTTTACAAGTAGTCTATAGTACCAGTGACAACTATTTGGCATCCAAAGGAATTAACAGTCGGATTGATGCCACAGTTAAAACATCGTCTATCCTTCAAAAATGCCAAAAACTAAGGAAAACATCAGACGATATAGATAAATGCGGCAAAAATATATTGAAGTTGCAAGAAAAGACAACTACTTTGATTAAACTTGGTTTGCCTAAGTCCATTGACCCATCAAATAAATTAATTGGAAAAGAAGCTTACAAATAAAGCATTGAGAAAAAAATTAAGTCTAATTTAGACTTGCTTCCTAAGAACACAACTCCCCAAAGCTTTCTAGAATTCATCAAACCATTTACAACTCTGAATGTGGTATTAGGTGAAACAGTTTTGTCAAGTCACTCTTCTAAATATGGATTGTTTTTAAAAATGCAGTTGACTTTCCATAGTTTAAAGAAAATTGACCTTCCATCAGACGAAGAGTGGAGCACCCTACAAAAACTAGCACACAAATCTCAAGAATCATAGTATGTATTGCACAATTTTTTGCTTTTACTCTTAATTTCAAGATTTTATGTTTTTTTCCATTTGGAATTAGGCATCGCTTGAAATAACTTTGTTTTATGAATAGGAAAAAACCAGCACTCGTTATTTCTAATCTAGCCTATGAATCTTTGATGCATAGTGCCAACCTTCAGCCTATAAATTTATATTCTCAAATTCTCCCAAGTTTTAACATTTTTGCATTTCTGTATTTATGATTACTAGGTTTTGGGCACTACTATTATCTATATTTAATTTGTCATGGCTTGAATTAATATATTTAATTTTTTAACTTTGTTTTTTGAATAGGAGACATGTAACAGTTGTTAAATTGCTAAATTGCTAATCCAGCTTGTGATGGCCATGTAAATTTGTGTTGAGTTTGTGATACTAATGGCAGTTGGGATGATATATTCAATGTCCAGTGCCTTAGTAATTGATTTTGATGTTTATTCTTCACATGTTGCAAATCGACCTGAACCTGTTGTTGCTCCCTTGTTTCTATAAAAGGGCATTCAGGGTCATTTGCAAAGGGTTCTGAAACTTTGTATTGAATTTTGCATGGAGAGTCACACAGAGTGGTACAATGAATGAATTGTATCATATGACTATATTTTGAAATAATTAATGAAAATCTAAGTTGAAATTTCTCAACATATCTAAATAAAGATCTCTGTATCAATAAACACATTATGGTATTTATTATGCTATTTAAATCGAGAAATAGAAAGTTGAAAAATACAATTACAAATCAATATTAAATTCTAATTGTAAAAAGTTGACACTCATAAAATATCATCAAGTTATCAACCATAATAATATGCTTTGTAATATGAATGATGAGATACAGTAATAAGATTAATAAATACCAATCTCTTATAGTTTCCATTCATCCTCATCAAATTCAAAGATTTCTTGATTCTTGTCACTTGTCTATGTTTTCTTCACTCTGAGTCTGCATACCTTCACTGAATTGCATCTCAATGCTACCAGTAGGTCCAAAACACGAGTCAATAGTCCCAATGGTGCTTTGGTTTTAAGTGTTGTCCAAACCTCGTCTTTCAAATTTGGACCTCCATATTTTCAGTGCTTTATCATAAGAAAAAGTGTGGACATCATACCTAGATGTATAGAGCCTCAAGCAATTTTCCAAATTTTTGTCTAGTTTGTTTCTTAGCTTTGATTTAAGGAATCCCAAAGAACTGAAAACTCTCTCATCTTCCATCAAACCCAATATCATGGTAAGACATAAACCAACAAGCTTCAAATAATCTTGTATTGAATCATGCAACGCTATGTTCTCAGCTATATATTTTCAAAGCCTTGTTACTGATCCCTCTTTGCGGGGGTTCTCCATTATGCCATATTGTTCCCTCATAGTGTATGCAAAATGAGATAACTTTTCTCTAAGATGAGTTTCATCTAATATTCCATGTAGAGTTACTCCATTCAATTCTTTGGATATGGAAAATTGTTTTATCAAAGTCAATAGCTTACTTCGAAAATCAGCTACATTGTTGAGGCTCCAATATTGAGTAAACACAATGGACATGGCTTTGAGTAGGTTGTTAGGAGGGAATCTGCTTCTAATCTGTGAGGAAAGATCATAGGCAATTTTCTTCACAGAAGTAGTTACAGTCTCAACAATCTTGTCGAAACTTTTCCTTGTAACTCTTGCTAGTTGCTTCCAGAGGCTCTTTCTTGGTTCCTCAGGGTCAACCGTGGCATAGAAGTTCATTGGTATCTCAACTCCCTGTACATTGGCACATAACTCCCCATTTGCACCGATTTGTAAAAAATTATTAGGATTGTTCACATCTATGAGTGTTTGCCACTTAACAATATTTTCATCAGATAGTGTTCGTTCATTTCGATAGAGATTGTCAAGGGGCATGGTAACTTACGTAGCATAGCATATTCTGCAATATACAGAGCTCTTTTTTGGGCAGACTTCATAATATTCCTCATTTCCTCTAGCATGGGCAGAAGAGCTACTAAAGTTAAGAGTGTCTCTAGATTACTTAACCTCCGAAGAAGGTCAGGAAATTTCAGTTGCTTTGATTCGTTGTGATTTTTGTGAAATAGTCCAATAAAGGATGGATATTCTGAAAAAATCGATGCCTTCGACCATCCAAAGAGATCCATTCAGTATCAATATTCTTGAGAAGCTTGTTCCCATCAGTTACTCCATCAACAAAGTGTTGAAATTCCATAAATCACTTGGGACTTCGACAGAAGTGTGAGTAGAGCTCTCTAATTAAAATTTCAATTTTTTTATTGAAGCATACTTGCTCACAATTCCAAAAGATAGAATCACTCTGTGAGCAATGCAGTGAATTGCAGTAATGTACTGTGTAAAAGAAGTTTCAATCTTTGTACAAAGATTGTTCATGTGACCTTGCATTACTGAAGCTCCATCTGCTCCAACACACACCAAATTTTTGGCAACCATTATGTCATCCATACCTCCATATTCAATTAAACATCTCTTTACTAGTTGAAATAAATTTTTCATTGTCGCACTATCCTTCATTTTAACAACAAAAAGTAGATGAGGTTGGCGAACATGATTTTGTACAGTATAAACATGCATGCATACCCACGAAGTATTATCTACTATGGTAACTTCGTCTAAAGAAAATGCAATAAATTTCAACTCTCTTATTTTTCCCTTTATGTCTTCTTTTTCAACCTCAGCAAGACAACTTGCACATTCCCATACACTCTTTACTAACTAGTGCCTATTAGGATAGTTAGGAACTTTCAAAAAGTGTAATAAATAACTAATTGATGGGAAATCTGTCATAGCACGCCCTCTGCTCAAAATATAAAAAACAACACTTAAGTGAACAAATTATCCCAGTTGTTCTATTTGCATTGCGTTTCCAAAACTAGCTTCAATAGAACCTTTAACTTCAGCAGGCTTCATCTGTATTTTCTCATGAAAATAATACTCTTCAGCATTCCTCACATGCTTACATTCCTCATTTGTTTTCCATCTTATGACTAATTTTTCAACTTCGTTTATCATTTGTTTTTCATAAACTTTACCCATATGTTTTTCTGGTGTCAAATTTTAGCTGCAACCTAATTTCCTTGTTATGTTTCCAAGTGCAAATCTTACACCTGCATTCTATTGGAGGCTCTCCTTCAATTGGATTCTCCACTAGTTCAATGAATGGATACTTTGATTCCCAATTAATTTTAAAATTCTTCACTGACATATCCCACCCCCGATCCTTTTTTTGTTTTGGTTGATCCTTTTTTGACCTGGATTTTCTTTTCCCCTTCCATGCATTATCATTTTTGGCATTATCATCCAAGTCGATTATATCATTATGGCTAACTTGGGTATCTACCAGATAATCTTCTTCAAGATTATCCTGATCTGAGATACCAGGTTCCCCGTAGTCTTCAACATGTGGTGTAGGTTGTGAATTTTGTACGTTTACTTATGAAGATGTACCTTCTTGATTTTCACCACAAAATTTTCCAAAGACAAAGTACGAAGACAACATTTTGTGTTTTTTTGGACTCTCATGGCCTTCCCCACATTTAGGTTTCCTACCCTTCTTCCTATTCGACATCTCCAATGAAATAAAGGCTACAAAAAAAAAATCCATTTGTTGAAGAAGCAATAATAGACTATAAAGTATAATATACGTTTCATTGGCCTACAACCTACAATCTAGATGTCTAGGGTCTGAATCTCATGGCTAACCACTTGACACTGACGGGTCCCCACTGAATAAGAATGAACTCAACAATGCAAACAGGTATAAATAAATTCAGAATAATATTATAACACTTCAAAAATATGATCGCTTTCCTTTAGGTCACTAGTAGTCGCCAATGCAGTCAACAACAATGAAGTTACTTGGTCTAAAACTTTGCTATTGATCCGAATTCAAAGCCTAGAACCCACCAGATTGTGTAGAGATAGATTTGATTTTTGAATATATTTATACCAGTTCTTATATGGCAAATTCCACAGGAATTTTATATTGTATACAAATATTTGGCGAATCCCATCTAGCTATAACACGACTTATGTAATATTTGAGGCGATTATGGATCGTCCAAATAATTGGAAAATATAATACAGTTGGAAAAAATTGGGGTGAATGGAGACACGCGTCGGAAAAATGTCGGGCGAATTGGGTCCTCCTGGCTAACAAATCTTCATATGTCTATAGACGAATTATGGTCGTCTAGTAAGGCAACCTTGGAGAGTATAGGCAAAAAAACTAAATTTACCGTCTGTCCACTGTATACTGTATTGGCGAAATCCTCACATAGAAACATTTGATTACATAAAACATATGGTGATCGGGTCATGAATTTGACATAAATTGATATTTTTTTGGTGACATGGACACCCCTAGTCGGTACAAAATATTTGCCATTTCCTAGGTCGCTGACGTGAAAAATTCACCATTGGCGAATATTTGCCACTACAGTAATCTTTGTCAAAAAATCTAAGAGAAAATATGTTAGATTAACGAAATAAATTTACATTTCAATGACACATTTTGGTAAAATGAAATGCCAATTGGTTGAACTTGAACAATTTATCCCTTAACTATTGATATTTTCTTAGTAAACTCAAACTGTAGATTAATATTTGAATTTAACATGTCTAATCTAGAATAACTTGATGACTATGTTATGATTTCAATATTACTTTCACTTCAATATATAACATTTTTAACATAGAAAGAGCCTTATTAAAAAATCATTATGATTTTAATAGCTCATTTAGGTTTCTCTAATTTAGTAGACCTTTATCTTTATCCATAACACAGTTAATAATCATTCATATAATATGTTAAATAATTATGAAAAAAGATAAACAAATTTAATTATTTTATGTGTAATATATTAATATTATTCTATGAAATTTTTACATAAACTATTTTTTGTAAAAGAATCATAAATGTAAAACATAATTGAAGATACATAAAAGTAAAACTAAATAATTTATAATGATAAACAAGTGATTTATAAAACTATAAGAAAACATCTTTTAAGAGGAGATTGAACTTGCTTGCAGGAATGCGACTAGCCTCCCTACAAGACATTCGTGACAAAATGGAAAAGAGGAGAGAAAAGAAAATTAAATGCATGGAGTCCCTAGCCACAGACTCTGGTCCCACAACTTCCTTTGTTAAAGCCACCCTTGACTCCATGATGGTCTCCTTGAGCTCTTGAATTGGGTTAAGTAAAAAAGATTTTTTTTTGGATAAAGTGCTTAGTTTTTGCCAAGATTGGTGGGAAAAGGGTTACCCCATGTAGTGGACCATCTCTTTGTGTCCATGTTGGGTGGTTGTTTTGTGTTTTTGGTTGTCTGGTTTCTTCTTTTTTAGCTAGTCTTTTAGTTTAGTTGTTGGTTTTTGTTTGCCCTGGTGGGTTTTTTGTTAAGCTTTGGTGGGGATTTTTTTGCTAGTTACACATCTCTCATGCACTCTAGGTGTCACTTTGTGGATATGTAATGGTACAGACCTATCTCGATTTTATTAATCAAAACATCTTTAAAGAAATTGTTGAGAAATACAAAGTAATCAAAGGGATGAGAGGAAAGACATGGTTAAACTAAAGGAAAATCACAAGGACCTGAAAAAAAAGTTGAGATAACTACTGAAGCAAGGAAATGGGAATGAAGAATTCTACTTCTTTGTATGCGATCTAGGAGGAGATTTAACTAAGGAAGGTAAAGAGGAAGAGACATGTGGATTTTCCATCTACGACATTAGACCCCCTCACTTCTATTGTGGAGGCTACTCCAAATTTTGTGGCTTTGTCCTCAACAAAAGATTCTAACAAAAAAGTATAACTTTCTCTGATAAAGTTAAAAGTTGTATGACATGAATTGGAAGATGGTAATTCCCTCCCTCATTAGGCCATTCCTTTGTGTCTATGGTAGGTGGTTGGTTGTAGGGTTTGTTTCTAGTCTCTCTATGTAGCGGTTCTATTTTGGTTGTCTGCTGGTTTTTTATGTTTTTTGGTATTGGTTGTACTTTTATGGCTGGGTGTGCACTCCTGATGTTCCCTAGGTAATTGCTCTTAAGTGGTTGTAAAAGGTTTAGGCCTATCCTGCTTTAATTAATCAGAACATCTTTTAAGAAATTTGATAATATAACAGTTTAAGTCTAAAATATGAGTATTTTTCCCATTTTGTAGAAAGTGCATCATCCCCTACATTCTAAAGATTAATTTCTTTTATGTTAATGATTAATGGCCCTTTTGATGTGAATGGCGTGATATAGATGATAAAACAATTGACACAAAACAAGAGATTCAATGTAAATAATTAAAATATAGGATATTTTCTCATGTAACATGGATTCACATACTTTATCTTTATTCTGGCAAGCATGGATTTACATACTAGTATCTAATTATAAACATATCAAACAGATTATGGAATCTCTTTTCATTAAATTAATTTGTCATTCCTTTAAAATAAAAGTAAGTTATTATATTGTTTTAGGGTACTATGCCAAATCTATATAATTGCAAGGTTATATTATTGCTTGAGTTTTAGGTTGAAAAGATTTTTGGTTGACAGTTAAGGATTCTTGAAAGTTGTCTTTAGGTTGAGATCTCTTTGACTCAAAGTCAAAAAGAAATGGGTATTCACTCCAACAAAGTTGTAAAAAAATCTGATAATCAAAAATTGACATTTAATAGAATTTCAGCTTGACCAATAAGCCAAAGACTTATAAACAAAATTATTATATTTTAAAACATGTAATATTTAAGCTTCAAATATAAAAGTGATGTGCACTAATACTATATTTAATTGAACCATTCTTTGGCATTAAAAGGTCGACCGTCCGTTGTAATTGGCGTTCGTGGACGACCAGAAACATTTACACTGGCGAAAACGTCCGATGTTTCCCATTATTTAATTAAAGAGAAGGATGGGTTTCCTGGTGAATTTTATCAAATATTCTTGCTAAGAATCGACTTTTTAGTCAATTAAAATAGTAAATCAAACTATTAAATTTGTGTTGTTTTGGTTCTGTTTTATGGCGTTTTCGATCGGTTCAGCAGAAATGCCAGTTGTACTTAATCTTTTTTTATCAGACTGATTACGATTCAAAGCACGTTAGGTATGTTGCACGCATTTTGGTCAAATCTGTGTTCTCACTGCACTCTGGTGGGAACGTGTTATAATATATCAATGGCAGCTTGAATGATATCACAAATAGAAAATGTGTAAATGGTGATCCTTTAAGCTATATGAGTTATATTTTATTTTTTATAATATAAATTGTTTTTCACAAATTTGTAATCTTGAATAAAAGAGTGTAAATAAGCATAACACATGAATCAACACAAACATACACTAAGTTGGATTAAAAAACTAAGGACGAAGAGATTTACTTTAATATTAAATTTTTCAAAGGCTAGGGTTCATATTTGCTACCATGAAAATGAATTAGGTATATATCCACACACACATATCCAAGCCATAATGATGAATAATAAATTTAGGGATCATGAACGACTTTGGGGACGAGTGACAATATGAACATTAAATAGTTTTATCTTTGTGTCATGAATGGAATTACATAAGAAAATGCCACTTGTAGAGTAGTCATTGTGCATTAAGACACTTCATTCAAAAATAGGCCCAAACCATAAGGCAAAAGGTAAAGACATATAATTTTTCCACATTATCATATAATTTTATTCTTCATGTTTATGATTTATTCATTTCCTCTTAGAATATTGTGCATGTATCAATAAATTTATAATATATGAAACCCACAATTTCTAAGGCAAGTGACTTGAATCCTTACTTTAGGTTCAAACCAGGTATGCAAAGATTACATTGAGTTATGTTTGATTTTAGATATGAGATCTTAATATAATGAATTTTTGAAGGTAATGTAATTTAAACTCATATTTCTATTTGAATGCTTCAATATCCCACCCATATTATTTGGCATGAAATATAAATATAGAGCGATTATTGTGGTTGTCCATATGTTAGATAATATGTTAATTACAAGATGCAAAAAATCCATAAGGTTAGTCATTTATAGTAATTTGCAAAGCCCAATGGAAACACAAAACAATAATGTGGATATGAATCACCATAATTTAGGAAGACTTAAAGACACATTCCATCAATGTGTATTGCACACTCAATACATATACATGTTGAATTAACCTCAATACACATATATTTCAGTAATTTAAAATAACTCTTTTATCCTTAAATATTTAGAGTTGTATTGGTCTTAATTTTCCTAATAAAAAAGATTAATAAGAACAATATCTTGTTAGTAGGGCCTTCTACTAGGAAAAGGTTTAGGGATGCCTTTCAAAACCTTTTGGGCTTTTTTGTTTTAGTCCATTCCTTGGTTATCCTATTTTGTGGTCTGTTGGAATCGCTAGGTGATCCTATTGTAACAAGGTTTAGGGATGATAGCTTGTGGGAAGCCTCTCAAAATTCATTTTTGGTTTCTTGTTTCCATGGCTACTCTATTTTCAGTGGAGGGGTTTTTGTCTAGAAAATGGTTTGGGGTTCTGTCCTAAACCCCTTTGTTTTGATTATGTGATTTTGGGGTTCGGGACCCTTTTTCCCTCTAGTAGGATGCTCTGGGAAAAAGCCTCATTTCAAAGAAGGTCTTTCCTTTTTTGTTGGTTTTTGCCTTGGTGGTCTCACTACTGGTGAGTTCCTCCCTTGTGTGCACCTATAGTGTGGTTATGTAAAGATTTGGATATATCTTTCTTTAAACAATTTGTGAGATTTTGCCAAGATCTAGAGGCAATGGAAAGCACAAATAGAGAAACAAAATAGATGATAGGAATAAACTGTATTCTATCAAGAGAAAATACCGGTCAACTGGATCATCAATTGCTACATACAATGAATATGAGCCTTCTTATATAGGCAAGATTATATGGATATGTGAGCACACAAACATGACATGTGGCTCAATAAGAAACAAGGGTCGGTAGGAAATAGGTGTGGGTAGGTAGGAGAAACAATATAATATTCTACATGAGGTGGATCACCCACCGAATGTGGAATGTAATAACAAGATAAGTCTACAAAATATGGAAATTCTCCTACACACACTATCCCAATGTGGCACAAACACCCAATTTTCTCATACCCAAACTACTATTAAATACATGTACCTAAGTAAACTTAAGTAAGGTGTAATAATATCCATGATGAATAATTATTTACACCAACACCCCCCCTTAAGTGCAACCTAGGGGAATGCACTAAAGTCTACAGTGCAACTAAGCAATGCAAGATGGGTCTCGGCTACGAGGCCATGTTAGGTACCCATGTACAAATGCAAATGCAATCTCCCATAAATGGAGAAAGAGAGAAAAACCTAATGGGAAAAAACCCTCCCCCAAAAGAGAGATGATGAAAGCACACAATGCTCTCAATGATGAATGAGAAGAACAAAATATGTCCCCCCCATAAGAGACAAGAGGGACCATGAATCCCCTCCTCAATGTCGAATCTCCTGCAAGGATGGTCCAATGATGATGACCAAAATACCTCCCCATAAGGAAGAAAAAGAGCCAATGTTGCACCAATAATGTCAAAGTGTGATAAAACTAGGTACCAAGTCGATAATGGTGAATCACTCGTTGCAACAAAATAAAGATCAGGCATGGAGACAACCTGCTTTGAGAATCATCTGGATACTTGTAAATGACAAAAATACTAGTACAATCAAAGTCTCATGAGATCCATGCACAAATCTGTACAATCTAAGTCTTAACTGGAGCGATGCACCAAGTCTCACAAGATATTTCGAATCTACGTGTAAAAAAGGATTACATCAAATAGTCAACAATGAGAAGATACAAAGAGGTTTGGAACTTTATGATAGTGCGAGTACAACATTGCTCAAGCAAGAGCATACATCATGATAAAATATTTAAATGTGGAAACATGAAAATGATGCCACCAACAAAGAAGCCCTGTAGAATACTGCAGATGAAGATGCCTCTGAATGGAATTTCACCAAGAGATATAAATGAACATCTGACCTCCCATAAAAAGATCTTGTTGGCACTTGAAAATAATGACAAAGTGGACTTATAATTTCAATGATTACAACTTCTCAAAATGAGATATAAGAGACTTAAACAAGTACTACTAGTGATCTAAACTGAGATCCAAGCAAAATACAAGTACCAAATAGGCCAAAAATGACCAAATACTGAAAGTACAATATCCATTCAGAATCACTGCAAATTAATGGCAGATTATGAAATTAGACAAAAAAATTATGCTCTCTAAAAAAAACAGCACCTAAAAAGGAGGTCGTATGAGCCCAAATGAAGCCTCCAAAGTTCTAAAAATCAGGATTTCATGATTTCCAAAAAACCTGTATCCAAAAATCAGAAAACACTCCTGCACCACTATATAGATCACGAAATTCTACCCTAAAACAAAAAACAAATTAGAAAGGAGTCCGGATGAGTAAGACCTATTTGAAAATTGCCTGCAAAATTATAATTTCTGGAAATTTTTTGCCGCAGCTTCAAACTTCAAATGCCTCTAGATTTGGCCCCCGAAGTCTGATTTGGATGAAACAAAAGGAAAAACTGACTTTCTTGGACCTCCTCAATCCAATGGTAACCTCAGATTTGACCCATCAAGCTTCAATAATAACCTGCAATAGAAAGCTCCAAAATACACAACCTCAAATAGAATCATTTTAATTTCTCTCAATTGACAAACCAATGACACTCTAATGGCTTTGATACCATGTGAGATTTTGCCAAGATCTAGAGACAATGGAAAGCACAAATAGAGAAACAAAATAGATGATAGGAATACACTGTATTCTATCAAGAGAAAATACTGATCAACTGGATCATCAATCGTTACATACAATGAATATAAGTCTACTTATATAGGCAAGGCTATATGGATATGTGAGAACGCAAACATGACATGTGGCTCAATAAGAAACAAAGGTAAGTAGTAAATAGGTGTGGGTAGGTAGGAGAAACAATATAATATTCCACATGAGGTGGATCACCCACCGAATGTGGAATGTAATAACAAGATAAGTCCACAAAAGGTGGAAATTCTCCTACACACACTATCCCAATGTGGCACAAACACCCAATTGTCTCATACCTAAACTACTATTAAATGCATGTACCTAAGTAAACTTAAGTAATGTGTAATAATATCCATGATGAATAAATATTTACACCAACACAATCAAAATGTATAGTATTATCCACATAATAAAATTCTTGCAATTATGTAGTATTGTCTAACTAGTGAGCCCCCATAGCTATATACAATTAATGAACTCCAATCAATAATAATGTTCTTACTAATCCAAATATGAATTAATGTTGTGTTTTCAATTGTATGATATTATCAACTTAGTGAATCATACTTCTAGTTGTAGGGAATCTCAACCCTCTTCCAAATCCATGTGCTTCTACCTATCTAATCTAATAAATTTCCTAAGAAAATTGTAATTATTTTTTCACCAGATGAATACTATATACAATTGTTAATCCAACCCAGTGAATCCCATGCTAACATCATTTATAATTGCCCACATAACAAATCCTTTGTACTCCTATCAATCCAACCTAATAAATCTCATATGGATATCATATAATATTACCTACAAAATAAATCCTTTGTTTTTTTATAAACCAACTTAATAAAACCCATATTCTCTCAATAATGAAACCTACTATATCCCTTATAAATTAATGTATAATATATCCTACCTAATGAATCGAGCTACTTGTATTGACCACTTAACAAATCCCATTTATCAAGGATTTCCTTGTAAACCTCGTACAATATGTCCCACCTACTGAAAAGAGATTCCATTTCAAAATTGTCCTCTTGATTCTCTTGTCAGTTTCTCCATCCATGGAGAGAAAAATTTGAGGTGATAATGGCTTAATTATTGTTTCTTCACACGCCAATGTCTGTTAAAGTGAGAGGCGTATGATCCTCTAGCAAGAAAACAAAAGTGAGTAGCAAACTTTACTCAAATGGGTATAGTGTTTTGGCCCATAATTTGTCAGCTTGATTTCTCTCTCCAAATAGAAAACCTAAACAATTGTAATTTATTATTAATATGTTTATATAGAAATATTGATTAAAAAATTATTGTTGAAAAGTTGAATAATATAATCAATTAGAACCAAATATTGCTTATTCACCATAACATTTGGTTGGCTAAAGCATAGACTCATAAAAAATTACAAAGAAAGTCTTGCTAACCTATTCTTATATTATATTTGAATTTTTGACCAATTAAAAACCTCATTAAAATAATTTTAAATAAAAAATAAATATATGTTAGACCATAATATGGTTCTAGAAAACTTTCATGATAAGAAATATTTATCAATGGAAGTACCATACTTTCATAATCATCCCAATCTCTTCCAAACTTATACATTGTCATGTGAATGAATGAAAAAATTTTATAACTTTCACAAAACCAAAAACTTTAAGAAATTTGGAACTATAAAAATCTAAAATATTTTAATAGTGTCCACAAAATCAAAATATCAAAAGAATAGAGAGTTGCAAAAATATAAAGACCCAAGAACCACAACCTTCAGATATTTTGTCTACCTTGTATCTAATGAGAACCTTGATATATTTTCCAATTCTTGTAAAAATCAATTTAAAAAAAAAAAAAAAATTTAAAAAAAAACAAAAAAAATAAAATTAAAAGATATTTTCAAATTCTTTTAAATGTCAAATATCTTCTACTGTTCGATAGAAAGATTTACCTTAAGTCACAGAGAACATTGAGTAAACTATGTGTAACATAAAACAAGTTAAATTGAATGCAACAGTCATGTTTATAAATATAGAGGTAAAAAGATGAATGATTAAGGCACCTATGAGTCATGGTGAAAGTTTTTTAGAGTGACAGTAGAAAGTTCAGCGGAGAGAATCAATTTTGTTTGTTATGCAACAAGGTCAATCAACAAATACCTTGAAACATTATCAATGTGATATCATAAATAAGATAACCCAAACAATGAAGACACCAACCTAAAGTTATCAACAATTTTCTTCAAAAACTAGTTCTTCCAAACATAATCATCTACCCATGTCTACCAGTGAAACATTTCAAAGACACACCCACCTTCCATTAATAAAATTCTCCTTAAGTAGCCTTCATATCTCCCACCATTTCCTCATCCCTTAAAATTTCATAAGAGAAATCTACACCATCTACATCAAATGATGCAAACTCCCAAAGGCTATATGCAATAGGTTTTCAAGCTAATGCAATTCATGATCCAAGTCCCTTCCATACTTCAGAAATGCAAGATGTAATGCCACCATATACTCCCATTCCAGAGAGTCCATGTAAAAATTCTATCCCCCTCATGTCAAAACATTGAATCCTTCCTAGAATCCCCCACACATATTTAAAATTATACCCCATGTCAAGATGATGATCCAAAGAAAAAAGAAATGAGTCCTAAAGTAAATCAAGATCAAGATACCAAGAATTACCAATCTCATCTAACTATTGACTAGGATCCCATCTTCCCATAATCTCATGATGATCCCACCATCCCTTTCCGTCATATCCAAGGTGATTCATTTCCATATAAAGAACAAAGTGTCCTTCCATGTCTTGTTGATACTCCATTTCCTAAGAAAAATCATCAAGTCCCTTCTATCCTTCCTAATGATTACATCCATAATCAGAAAAAAAAAACCCTTAAAATGGAGTCCAATGATCCCCTTCCATGTCAAGATCAAATTATTAGTTCACCTTCATATCTACCACAATATCCCATCATCCCTCCAACTACCCATCAAGATCTGTCCATCTCTTCATATCCATGTCCCCCACAAGATTCCATCTCCCTAGATGAACCTATCATTCCTCTTATTCCACCTAAAGATTGAATCAATCCTCCTAGTTCCCCTCATCCTCCCAACATCTCTATGAAAGTTGTTCACGAAATGCTTACATGTCAAATGTGTTCCTCTAGTTCCACTAGGTTCAGTCTACTTCGTGATGATATCATTTCTTCCATACCATATTCACTTCAAAATGGATTTGCATATTCTCCCCAAAGAATCAAGTATCCCACTAGTTAAAAGATTTATTAAGGTAAATAGTCAGGCCTCCATGAACAATGAACATTATAATCCATCCATATCAAAAGAAATCCTAATTCGCATGGCCCTAGTTACACTCCTCATTCTCAAGACATTTGTATCTTGACCAAATTTGTCCAAATATATGACTTTTCCATCCCTTCCATCCATCTTAGGCCTATATATCCATCCATCTACTAGCTCACAATCCACATATATTTTTATAGATCACGATAATCAAAGGCACAAATCTTTGAGAACCTTACAGTTATTCAAAAGACCTCCACATCATTTATATTCACCCATGGCTCACATTCCTCTTCCAAGAAAAATCCAGATGCCAAGCATAAAATCCATGTCCAACAATCCACATATATTTAAGGATCAACATGTCCCATCTAATCAACGTACAAAAAAACTAAAATATGATCCAAAAATAAAAAGAAATATCCAAAAGGCCACAAAGGCCCATTGACCAAAGAACAGAAAAGTCAAAAATCATATGGGTTCCTAATTCACTTGTAGAAGCAATGTGTTCCAAGGAACAACAAATGAAAGAAAATTAAAAGGCCATGTGGATTTCCATGTGGCTTCTTGAAGCACAACATCCTAGAGAAAAAACAGATTTGATATCTAAAATTTTTATGCCTCCATCTATCTCACCTTTCAAATCCATTTTTGGTCCTTATGTCCCAAAATCTACATCCACTCCTCCATTTCAATTCCAAAATCTAAATATTTTTTTCGGGCTCTATCACTCAACTACCCCTCAAGGTTTGTGCCAATGTTGATCTTGCCAACATATGCATCCACTCATATACAAGTCTTCCAACATCCCATCCATTATCAAACACCTATTTTCCACCCTTTCATCCCTCCTATCCAATCCTTTGCATATATCCTTACCCAATTTCATTGAATCATCCATTTCCTTATCCTACCAATATTAATTGCAATACATATTTCAAGAGTACCATCCAAACAACAATATGCTTGAGTCCTTCCTACATCTCATATCATATATCCATTATCTTCCAAAGACTCAAAATTATATAAAACAAGAAGATAAATATAGATGAAATTTTCCTTTCAATCCAAACTCAATAACCTAAGTAATTTAGAATCAATAATCAGTTTACATTTGTAAGAAAACATCAAGTATATCTTAAGTCAAGTTATAAAATATATAACCTATAATTACAGTTATTTGTGTTTATTGATTCTTTGAACTAAATGTCAATTGTTGATCTTATAGAGCTACCTTCACTCTATTAATGTCCTTGAAAGGAAGATCTAGAAAAAATTATTGCTAAAAATAGAACTAAGATTCATTTAGGCTTGTTATATAATAAACTATCATCCATGTCAACAATATTAGATGAGATAAAAATTTCCCTAAGTACTTGAGAGAATTCACGCACTAGAAAAAGAGAATGAACTCATGCATCCTCTTTGAAGTAATTGGAATGGTGCCTTATGAGTTTTGAATCAATGTTGGATTATGACATTCTAGTATGACTTTTACATATGTTAGAGCCATAAATATAAATTTATGAAAGTTATTTTTGAAAAGTAATGAGTAGATTAAATTTCATAGAATTCTCATGTCTATAAGAATGTTATTTTATTTTGAGATATCGAAGAATCTAAGAGAAATGCGGTAGATTAATGAAATAAATTTACATGTCAATAATATATTTTGGTAAAATGAAATGCCAATTGGTTGAAGTTGAATAATTTATCCCTTAACTATTGATATTTTATTATTAAACTCAAACTGTAGATTAATATTTTAATTTAACATGTCTAATCTAGAATAACTTGATGACTATGTTATGATTTCGATATTATTTTCACTCCAATTTATAACACTTTTAAAGGAGAAAGAGCCTTATAAAAAAATCATTATGATTTTAATAGCTGATTTAGGGTGCTGCAATTTTGTAGACCTTTATCTCTAGCCATAATACCCTTAATAATCATTCACATACTATGTTAAATAATTATGAAAAAAGAAACAATTTTTATTATTTTCGGTAAGATATTAATATTATTCTAATAAATTTTTTAATAAACTAGTTTTTCTAAAAAAAACATAAATCTAAAATATAATTAAAAATACATAAAAGTAAAACTAAATAATTTATAATGATAAATAAATGATTTATAAAACTATAAGGCAACATCTTTTAAGAGGAGATCGACCTTGCTTGTAGGAATGCAACTAGCCTCCCTATAGGACATTCATGACAAGATGATAAAGAGAAGAGCAAAGAAAAGAAAATGCATGTTGTTCCTAGCCACGGGCTCTGGTTCCATGGCTTCCTTTGTTAAAGCCACCCTTGACTCTGCATTGGTCTCCTCTAGCTCTTGAATTGGGTTAAGTAAAAAATATTCTTTTTTGGATAAAGTGATTATTTTGTGCCAAGATTGGTAGTAAAAGAGTTACCCCACGTGGTGGCCATCTCTTTGTGTCTATGCTAGGTGGTTTTTTTCTATTTTTGGTTGTTTGGGTTCTTCTTTGTTTGCTAGTCTTTTAGTTTAGTTGTTGGTTTTGTGTTCGCCCTGCTAGGTTTTTTGTTATGATTTGGTGGGGTTTATTTTTTCTAGTTGCACATCCCTCATGCACTCTAGGTGTCGCTTTGCGGATATGTAATAGTACGGGCCTATCTCGATTTTATTAATAAAAATATCTTTTAAGAAAATGTTGAGAAATGCAAAGATTAATCAGACGAATGAGAGGAAAGACATGGTTGAACTAAAGGAAAATCACAAGGACTTGAATTTTTTTATTGAGATAACTATTGTGAGCAAGGAATGCCAATGAAGAATTCTACTTCTCCGTATGCGATCCAAGAGGAGATTGAACTAAGGAAGGTGAAGAGGAAGAGACGTCTGGATTTTTCATCTATGACATTAGACCCCCTCACTTCTATTGTCGAGGCTACTCCAAATTTTGTGGCTTTGTCCTCAAGGAAAAATTCTAACAAAAACCTATAACTTTTTTCTGATAAATTTAACGTTTTATGATATGAATGGCAAGATGGTAATGCCCCCCCTCATTAGGCCATTCCTTTGTGTCTATGGTAGGTGGTTGGTTGTAGGGTTTGTTTTTTGTCTCTCTCTATGTAGCGGTTCTATTTTGGTTGTCTACTGGTTTTTTGTGTTTTTTGGTATTGGTTGTAGTTTTCTAGCTAGGTGTGCACTCCTCATGTGTCCTAGGTAATTTCTCTTAAGTGGTTGTAAAAGGTTTAGGCCTATCCTACTTTAATTAATCAGAACATTTTTTAAGAAATTTGACAATATAACAATTAAGTCTAGAATATGAGTATTTTTTCTATTTTGTAGGAAGTGCATGATCCCCTACATTCTAATGATTCATTTCTTTTATATACATGATTAAAGGTCCTTTTGATGTGAATGGCGTGATATAGATGATAAAATAATTCACACAAAACAAGATATTCAATTTAAATAATATAAATATAGGATATTTTCTAATGTAACATCGATTCACATACTTTATCTTTATTCTGGAAAACATGGATTTACATACTAGTATCTAATTATAAACATATCAAACGGATTATGGAATCTCTTTTCATTAAATGAATTTGTCATCCGTTTAAAATAAAAGTAAGTTATTATATTGTTTTAGGGTACTATGCCAAATCCATATAATTGCAAGGTTATTTCATTGCATGAGTTTTAGGTTGAAAATATTTTTGGTTGACAGTTAAGGATGGAGGGATATTCATTCTTGAAAGTTGTCTTTAGGTTGAGATCACTTCGACTCAAAGTCAAAAAGAGATAAGTATTCACTCCAACAAAGTTGTAAAAAAATCTCGTACTCAAAAAATTGACATTTAATAAAATTTTATCTTGACCAATAAACCAAAGACTTATAAACAAAATTATTATATTTTAAAACATGTAATATTTAAGCTTCAAATATAAAAGTGATGTGCACTAATACTATATTTAATTGAACCATTCTTTGGCATTAAAAGGTCGACCGTCCGTTGTAATTGGCGTTCGTGGACGACCAGAAAAATTTACACTGGCGAAAACGTCCGATGTTTCCCATTATTTAATTAAAGAAAAGGATGGGTTTACTGGTGAATTTTATCAAATATTCTTGCTAAGAATCGACTTTTTAGTCAATTAAAATAGTAAATCAAATTATTAAATTTGGGTTGTTTTGGTTCTGTTTTATGGCGTTTTCGATCGGTTCAGCAGAAATGCCAGTTGTACTTAATCTTTTTTTATCAGACTGATTACGATTCAAAGCACGTTAGGTATGTTGCACGCATTTTGGTCAAATCTGTGTTCCCACTGCACTCTGGTGGGAACGTGTTATAATATATCAATGGCAGCTTGAATGATATCACAAATAGAAAATGTGTAAATGGTGATCCTTTAAGCTATATGAGTTATATTTTATTTTTTATAATATAAATTGTTTTTCACAAATTTGTAATCATTAATAAAAGAGTGTAAATAAGCATAACACATGAATCAACACAAACATACATTAATTTGGATAAAAAAACTAAGGATGAAGAGATTAACTTTAATATTAAACTTTTGAAAGGCTAGGGATCATATTTGCTACCATGAAAATGAATTAGGTATATATCCACACACACATATCTAAGCCATAATGATGAATAATAAATTTAGGGATCATGAACAACTCTGGGGACGAGTGACAATAGGAACATTAAATAGTTTGATCTTTGTGTCATGCAATTAATTACATAAGAAAATGCCACTTGTAGAGTAGTCATTGTGCATTAAAACACTTCATTCAAAAATAGGCCCAAAACATAAGGTAAAAGGTAAAGACACAATTTTTCCACATTATCATATAATTTTCTTCTTCATGTTTATGATTTATTCATTTCCTCTTAGAATATTGTGCATGTATCAATAAATTTCTAATATATGAAACCCACAATTTCTAAGGCAAGTGACTTGAATCCTTACTTTAGGTTGAAACCAGGTATGCAAAGATTGCATTGAGTTATGTTTGATTTTAGATATGAGATCTTAATATAATGAAACTTGTAAGGTAATGTAATTTAAACTCATATTTCTATTTGAATGCACTGGGAGACAACAGTTTGAGGTGATAATGGTTTAATTATTGTTTCTTCACATGCCAACGTCTGTTAAAGGGAGAGGCGCATGATCCATCAGCAAGAAAACAAAAGTGAGTAACAAATTTTATTCAAATGGCTACTGTGTTTTGGCCCCTAATTTGTCAGCTTGATTTCTCTGTCCAAATAGAAAACCTAAACAATTGTAATTTACTATTAATATGTTTATATAGAAATATTGATTAAAAATTTATTGTTGAAAAGTTGAATAATATAATCAATCATAACCGAATATTGTTTATTCATCATAACATTTGGTTGGCTAAAGCATGGACTCATAAAAAATTACAAAGAAAATCTTGCTAACCTACTCTTATATTATATTTGACTTTTTGACCAATTAAAAACTTCATTAAATCTTTTTTAAAATAAAAAATAAATATATGTTAGACCATAATATGGTTCTAGAAAATTTTCATGATAAGAAATATTTATCAATTGAAGTACCATACTTTCATACTCATCCCATTCTCTTCCAAACTTATACATTGTCATGTGAATGAATGAAAGATTTTTATAACTTTCACAAAACTAAAAAATTTAAGAAATTTGGAACTATAAAAATCTAAAATATTTAAATAGTGTCCACAAAATCAAAATATCAAACGAATAGAGAGCTGCAAAAATATAAAGACCCAAGAACCACAACCTTCAGATATTTTGTCTACCTTTTATCTAATCAAAACCTTAAGATATTTTCCAATTCTAGTAAAAATCAAATTTTTTAGAATAAAAAAATTAATGTCATTAAAAAAAATCAAAATACCAAAAAAAAACAATGTAAAAGATATTTTCAAATTCTTTTAAATGTCAAATATCTTCTACTGTTCGATAGAAAGATTTACCTTAAATCACAAAGAACATTGAGTAAACTATGCGTAACATAAAACAGGTCAAATTGAATGCAATAGTCATGTTTATAAATAGGGAGGTAAAAAGATGAATGATTAAGGCACCTATGAGTCACGACAAAAGTTTTTTGGAGTGGCGTTAGAAAGTTCAGCGGAGAGAATCAATTTTGTCTATCAAATTACAAACAAACATCATGATGATGGATTGGAAGAGTGCATAAGGAGGAGAAAATGATAGATCATGGAGTGTCATCGGAAACATTGATGCAAAAACTTTCAAACAATTGAATCCAAAAATTGCAAATTACAAATTAGCAAATTCCTATATTGATTAAAATGTTTATTGGATATGTGCAATACGCACATATCGATAAGGGCTTGAATTTTAGCAATAAATATGCATCTTGATTATTATGAACAAAAATATGTTCTTTTGATAAGATGAAAAGTGACATTAAAATTATAAAATTGAGTTAAAATTAACATTAAAATAGAATAATAAAAGAAACATAAAAATAATACTATCTTTTGAAATAATTGACAAGCAAACTGTTATTAGTTGCATTGATTGATGATTTGGATATGACCAATGTCCAACATATCCTTAGTCTTTTGGAATACATCTAAAAATTCTGCAAAACTCCTTTATGGAAAATACAATGAACTATCTTTATATGTTCCTAAATAACACTCCTTATCTAATTGTGGAGGATGATATTCTTTATTTATGTGAAGATTTCAACAAAATAGTTTATGTTCACATTCCTCGAATTCATGAGACTCTGAACCCAAAGGATTTTCACCTTTGTTTAAGGATGATACTCTTTTTTTATGTGAAGATTTCAACAAAATAGTTTATGTACACATTCCTCAAATTCATGAGACTCTGAACCCAAAGGATTTTTCACCTTTGTTTAGAAGAAAAATACAAAAGAAGAAAATGTAGCTATCTCAGGTCTTAATGTAAAAAATTGGAAAGGTAGGTAAAATTTAGGATGCTTTGCAAAGGCTAGGGCATGCTTGGATTTTAGTGGACAAGGCTCATTGTAGAGAAGTGACTGAGTAAATTTTTTTGGGTTGGAGAGGTGTAGATGAATTATCATCCTTCATCTTTTGAATAGTGATATTAAGGATTTTGCATATATGGTATGGGCCATGTCTACAAATTTCTTGGGTAGGAAGTTTGATCAGTTCAACCCCCTAGAGTCAACTCCTTGCAAAATCCATGAATGATTAAATAGAAGAAAAACTCCCAATCTCTTTCTTAGGTCATGGGTATGTAAAAGTAGTTGATACTAATTCCATCGATCATGTCTTGAGCTTACACCCTAATTTGGTTGAGGAAAGGCAAAAAATACCATGGATTTGGATGGTTTAGAGTATAAATATTTTATGATCAACCATGCCCTTATTTATACATTTATAGGTTTTGTTATAAATTAGTAGAGTTTTGTGATTGGATCTTTAGTATATAGGAAGCACATCATAGTTTCCTTCTTTAGATCTCAATTCTGACTCTTATACTTTTGGTCTCATTTAAGTTAAATCTTTCTTTTCTACCTTTTCAATTTTGAGAGTTTTCAACACTGACAACACTAGTGAACCTTGTGGGAAGGCTTATATTTGCTTGTTAGTTAACACTACTAACAAAACATCTACCACACATAAATTTGATTTTGGGTTAAGATTTATTTTACAAGAAGTTTAGAAGATTTTTTTTTTTTTTGGGTTATTACTCCTTAGAAAATAGAATAGAATGGATTTAAGCCTCTATAAATTGAATGGATTTAATGAACTAAGTTGGGAATAAGCCACACTCAAACTAATGATGGGTTGACCATATAGGGCCAATAGCTCAGTATGTAAAGCACCAAATCTACCAAAACCCTTTTATCCTCCTTAAGAAGAAAAGGGATTCCAATATGAGGTTGTTGAGGATGTTGTTTCACCTTTTGATAAGGTGGAGTACTATGTTGGGAAGGCTACTTAAGTGATTTCTCCTCTAGAGTGTGTAAAGATAGATATGAATTTTGTTTTTTGTAGAAATGTTGTTTCTTTTCTTTTGGTTGCTATTCTTGACCCAACCCCTATTATGAGTCATATTATCCCTATGGTTGTTTCTTCTTCTTAGATGATTTTTTTTCCTTTACCCAATCCTTGATACCATCTCTAATAGTATGATTGTTGTTGCTTCTTTTCTTGTAGTTGTTCCTAATCTTAACCATAAGGGTGTGGAGGAAGTCTTTTTTGTTGAAAGTTATATTATGGGCATTTCTGATATGGATATTGAGGATGCACATATTTATATTGATGTTCTCGACTCTATCATTGTTGAATTATTTTCTTGGCTTCAAAGTTGACTTATCGAGAGATTATGTGAGAATTACCGCAATATTGATATTGTTAGAAGATGGATCATTTAGGTTTGAAAATTTTGTAAAAAGGTTGACATATTAGCTATCTTGAATAGATTTTTTTTTGTTTTCTTTTCCCTACCAAGATTCCATACATCTGGGATTTTTCATGAAGACCCCTAGTTTCTAGGATTAAATAATCACATGTAGTCCTCAAAATTTCTCTTCTATTTTCAGTCCAATGACAAAACTATTCAAGTTTTTCATTTGTGTTCATCTTGTAGGGTTGCCCTTGGAATTTTGGAATGAAATTGTTTCCTTGATTATTTCTAACACTTTTGGATAATATTGTGCTACTAATAAGATCACTAAATTTATGAGGAAGATGTTAATTTCTAATTTTTGCGTTTATGGACACAAAATACAAGCTCCTCACTTAGATTACATTTTCTTCAAAATTTTGTACTTGGGTACAATAGATAAAATATGAAGACTCCCTAGTGATTTTTCATTATTGTGGTAAAGTGTGTCATGCCTCCATTACCTTCTTGAAGATTAAACAACAACTTTGTGTTTGGAAGAAGAAGGATTTACTAGATCTTAAGATGGATCTTCTTCAGGAGGTTCGAAAAGAAGATGTTAAAGGTAAATTTCAAAAGGGCTATTTGATGATGGACTCCCCTATTAATGACTCGAGATGGGTAGATGGTTCTACCAGTTATTCAATGACTCCTCCTTATCTCAAAGAAGTTATATTCAAGGAGAAGGATCCTAATTTTTAGATTAAGAAAAGTTCTTTGGATCATTTTTTAAACCACGATGACTTAGGGTGGTTTATTTCATGTTTGTTAGTCTTTGTATTTTTTAATTTTTATTTGTTTCTCTTGTTGTTCATTGGTGTCTAATTGTGCTTCAATATTTATCCTTCACTTTGTATTAAGTTTGGGGTCCTTACAAAACTATTCTTATCTTAATAAAATACATTGATTCACATATTTTAATCTAACTAGCACTTGCATCTATAAGAGGTTCAAGATATATACCAAAATGAATGTAAAGGTAAGACTTAAATATATTTTAATGTTATACAATTACTTATATACTAGAGAATATTTTAGATTTTCAAATTCACAATGATGCTAATAATAAGGTATTAGAAACAATAGAAAATTTATTAACTAAATTGAATAAGAGTATATTTCTTGTGGAATGTATAACTTGATTTTAAGTTGAAAAGGCTTGAAACTCAAATTCCATGACACCCAAAAGCAACATACATCTGGATACATATTTATTAGAACACTTGAGAATAAAACCATATGGTGAAACTTAGGACTCTAGTGTTGACCCATACTTCTACAATATCCAAAGAAAAATCTTTTTAGGAACATGTTGTTATGTCTTCTTGCTATCCTATTACTATGGTCGTAAATAGTGTAGATAGAAGCAAACTACAAATTTTTTTGGTCATTTAAAATTTGCATCCTTCTCAAATCAATCAGATACCTCTTCTTTGGTAGCATAGATATTATTAAAGATGTTTGAGATAAAATACAAAAATTTAGTAGAAGTCTAGAAACACTAGAATGAAACCAACCACTGAACAAACTACCACCATTCAAATAGTGCTCACAAATGCCTATAAATTTTTCAATTGAATTTGAATATCCAATTAGGTATTCTTTTTTCTAACTAGCCTTCCTTTTTATGCAGACAAATTATTACCATTACTAAGCAAATTCCAATTCAACAACCAAAAATAAAAAATAAATCTTCACCATAAAAGCCAAATGACCATTTTTTCACTAATTCTAGGTGCAAGTGAGAGTATATCTAAAGTTTGTAGCACTAGCTCTAAATTATAAAAATTTCTTGCCCATTGGAGTTGTTCCTTATAAGTGGGGCATACACTTGAAACATTTACGTGTAATAAAAACAATTGTAAATAACTCTATACGCAACAAAAAGGAAAGGAAAGAATCTTTGTAGTCCACAATGCCAACAAACTATATATGGGTCTATAGATGGCTTACAAAATATGGGACTACCTCGTATTCCTTATAGAAGGCACCAAACTGCACTATAAATGAGGCATACATACCTTGCACTTTATGGAATTTGAGCTTGTGACCTCTCTTTCAAGAGTACAAGTTCTCCACCACTAGGCCAACTCAGGCTGTACAACCAACAAAGGAAGTCTAGCAAGCATAGAAAATGTGACTAGTGGCCATTTCCCCCTTGCAATCCAACCCACCAACTAAAATTAGTATACAACCAATTGATGCATTTAAGACTACAAATTATTTCTTAAAAGTTTGTGGGTATCATCGGTCAAGTTATTTCACTAGCATGAATTGTCTAAGGAATTGAAATATTGGCTGGCACGGAAAACTAGCCACATAATAAATAATACGCACTCAATTTTTAAAAGACCTCTCAAAAATTCTACTGGAATGATAGGTCAATGAAATTCACACCTAAAACAAGAAGAATGATCAAATTAGCAATCTTATTAGCCTAAAAAGATGACCATTCATGTATGCTAAAAATGAAAAATGAATCCAATAAGGAATGAAATATTGACAATTCTACAAGCTTTCCAAGATACAAGAGAATCATAATTATCCTCAAAAGTGATATGAAACTGCGTAGGTATCCTCAAAAGTGATAAAGGTATATATCGATTACTTTGTTTTCTATTTTTTTTCTTTTTGTACACCAGTGATTGAGCATGGTTTAGCAGCATTAGTAAATGGTTTAATGATGGTCTAGCAGCTATTTAGATTGTATGTAAACATGAAGTCCATTAAAAGAAGTCTATTGACTAATTATAAGCATAGTATAAGTATAATAAATAGATTTTGGAAGCTATATTCATTAAATTATTAAAAAAATGATAAGTGAAAGTCAACTTTTTCTTCATTTATAATGGAACATTTTAAAAATCTTGCAAATGAGAAAAACAAAACTCAAAACATGCATTAAAATAAAATTTAATTCTTATATATTTTTGGAAGGTATTATATCAAATTCATATAGTTGTTTAGCTATTTAATTGCATATATCTTAGGTTGAAATTTTTTGAAATGGAATTTTTGAGTATGAACTTAAAGATGTCCACTCTATTAAAATTGTCTTTGACTAAGAATCGAAAATAAAACAATATCCATTCCCTTTAAATTGTTGATTTCCCTTTAAATTGTTGAAAATTAAAAAGATTAACTTCGTTCTTTTCTTTATGATTGTAAACCTCACACTCAACCAAACTGATTCTTAATAGACTCAATTACAACTCAATAGACCAAAGACTTGATTGAATTTCCATATTTTAAAACACAAACATCTAGAATTGAATTACAAGAGAGATGTGAGCCCTAATGTTATATTTAATTGAACCTCTGTCTTAGCCATTCTTCCAGATTGCAAGGTCGAGTGTCCGTTCTACTTGGCATTCGTTGACAACAAGAAACATTTTCGCTGACGAAATTGTCCCATGTTTCCTATAATTCAATTACAGAGATCAAACGATGGATTTACTTTTTAAGAGCATCATCCGATTACGCAAGTAAAATAGGAATTTAAATTATTAAGCGTAGATTCTTTCGATTCGATTTTATGGCGTTTTCGATCAGTTTAGAAGAAATGCCAGTTGTAATTATCCTCTTTCACATCAGGATTGCTACACAGCACGTTTTATTGCACGCAGGGAATTTGGTCAAACCCGTGTTCTCTATTTTCAATGGCTTATTACATATCAAAGGCATCTGATCGATTTTATGGCGTTTTCGATCAGTTTAGAAGAAATGCCGGTTGTAATTATCCTCTTTCACATCATGATTGCTACACACAACACGTTTTATTGCACGCAGGGGCTTTGGTCAAATCTGTGTTCTCTATTTCCAATGGCTTATTACATATCAAAGGCATGTGATCGATGCTGACGAAGGTGAAATTCTCGTGAGAATCGGTTGAACCACCTATTTGTCTCAGTGCACGCACCAAATGGATCACTTGAGGCCCAGCCATTTTCAGATGCAAAGAAATAGTAACAAGGTAATCATGTTCGGCCAAAGGAATCATGGCACCGGAAGTTTATCAATCAACAAAGTGAGCGACTGTGCAAGATGTAAGTAATCCAATTCTTCAGTTTCTTCAGATTATTTAGACTCTGCAAGATGTTGAAAAATTAGAAAGACAACCAGTGTATGTTTTCTTACATCAGTACGCTGATTTCAACGTACTTGGGCCATCCTCTGTTGAATTAGAAGAGTCATTGATATATATTAACTCACGTTGCAGTGATGCGCAGTTCATGTGTCGAGACGGAGGAGCAGACAGCGTGTGCGCATCAGAATGTGCATGGTTTCAGCACCCAAACGTGACGAGGATCCTGAAAATTTCTCTGTAAGAAACTACGGTAGTTTAGGAAAAATCGACGGCTTTAATTATTCACAGGTTCCATCGGGAGAGCAGCAGCATGGGCCGGAGGATTGGCGCACCTTCAGAGCTCGCCTGGTTAGTGCAAATTCCACGGTAGTATCTGGTCACAAACAGAGGCCGAGGAATTTTAATAGCAGAGAGTGGGCTCATGAGACAGACAACATAGAAGAGGGATGTGTATTGGTGGCCACCGAGGAATTGAAACGACATCCTCTCCTTTCAGAAGCCGTTGTACTCGTATTACAGTGGCCAGATGTTAACTATTCGACCTGCAAATTGATTGTGTTGAACAAGATGTTTCCTTATGACACTAGCTCAATGGATATTGTTGACCCAATGTTAAGGAATTTAAATCTTCCTGTGTTTATGGGAGGGCCTGCAGTGGGAGGAGCAGGATTTGGATCCAGATTTCATGTTTTGACAAGAGAGAAAGGAGTTGCAGGATTTGAGTGTATTATGCCGGGGTTGTATGTGGGGAATATGGGAGTCACTTTGCAGAGCGCCATGAACAGTGACTTTGCCATGCGATTGTATTTGGGGGAAGTTGAGTTGGAAAAGAGACATTTGAGAGCGCAAGTGGAGGCATTCGGATGGTGGAAAATCGTAGCTTGTAGTAGAGATGCTATTTTTAGCACCGTTTTTCCTACGACTGATATGTGGTGCCATATAAACCGCTTGCTAACTAGTTAAGAAATCTTTTAAAGTTTTATTAAATGTTGTAGTCTGAGGTATTGTTTGGCATATACAACTGCCTTTCCTGGTTGTGACGCATAAAGCTTTGCGTCGCGCGTAGATTAGTGCTTCCTGGTTATGGCTCAGTAATTATACGATTGAATCAGCATGGGAATAGGCTGAGTATTTGGGTGGACTCTTATTTTGTGGTAATAGGATTTAGTTTTCAATATATTTATATTGTTAATAAGTAGATTTATATGTAAAAATATATATATTATTAATAAATTTATCGGTAAAAGTATATATTTATATTAAATATTATTAATCTTAAATTTATTGATTTCCAATTCATAAATCTTAAATAATTGTTGATTCTTTTAATGTTAAATCATCTATTAAATAAAGAACTTAATTTATTTAAAATAATTTTTATTTTGTAGGTTGACTTTGAATGTTTCTTGTAAAGATTTAATTTATTTGATATTGGGCTAATGTCACAATTGTGTTCTTTCATTTATTAATTTGAATGTTTTCCTAACAAAAAAAAAGGATAAATATTTATTAAACAAAAGAGTATGATGGTTTGAAAAATGTGTGTCATCAATATCACTTAAACACGCCAGGGTAACTTTTGGGAGACTTGATGTGATATTCATTGCATATAATTAGATATATTTCATCTTGACTCAAATCATGAGTTTTCCATTGAAAATAGTGACACGAACAATGAATAAAATTTTATATTTTCTCTTAATTTATCTTCTAAATTCAAAAATTATATTGAGCCCCTTCTCCTAATCATTGTCTTTCTAGACACGAGTGTTTTTTTTAAATTATTAATCTTGTTTTACATGATATGTTAAATAAGAGAGTTGCATACATGACAAAAAAATTCAATGATCAATGCCGTAAAAAGAGCACATTATACACAATCATAGTAACACATAACAGATTACACTAGTACACAGTTTTAGCATATAAAGGACAATAGTACATTAATACATAGTCATAAAAACGTAGACAATGCTACTAGTACAAAAAAATTATGTATAAAGGACAAAAGTATTCTCTTCACTTTTTAATAGTCACATGAAAGTAATATATTGCGTCACTAATAATCCAAATTATATGATTATGGTATTGAGTATATTAGACTTATAATATCTCACATCCATCTAGTAAATCCTAGGAATATCTTTACCAACTTATTAACTAGGTGAATGCATGATTATTGAACCATTAAAATTGTTCTCTAAATAACATGTGTCCATATAAATATGGAAACTAAAATATAATCTTAGTTAGGTTGCATGACCATTTTTTACGTAATCTAATTTAACTTATTTTCTCATGTAACATGAATTGTCATATTAGAATCTAATTATAATCATAGTAAACAAATTATAGAGTCTTTTCAAATGAAAGATACAAATTTATTATCCAACTTTGCCTTGGTTTGCAATGAAATGTTTCAAATACCTTTCTGAGAGAAAAAAAAAGCTATGAATTAAAATAAGATTATATATATATATATATATATATATATATATATATATATATATATATATATATATATATATATATATATATATATATATATATATATATATATATATATATATATATATATATATATAATCGTATTAGTTATAGGTTGAAATTTTTTAAAGATCAAACTAGTATCCATTCTATTAAAGTTGTCAAGTTAGATTAAGATTTCTTTAACTAGGAGCTCAAGATATAAAAATATTCATTCCACTAACATTGTTCAAAACATAATTTTAACCTCATCCTTTAAATATTTGGATCTTGCACTCAACAAAACTTGATCCCTAATAAACTCATTTGCAACAACTCAACTTGGCTAATAAGCTAAAGACTTATTAACTAAATTCTTATTTTTTAAACAAATAATATATAAAAGTGAATTTTAGAAATGATGTAAATTTTATATTCAATCGAACCATTCTTCAATATGGAAAGGTTGACTATTGTATTTGACATTTGTAGACAATAAGAAACATTTACAAGGGAGAAAAATCTGATGTTTCCTATTACTAGTTCCTTCCTGCAAGAAACTATATCAGAGGCTCATTAAACCATTATTAATCTTTCCCCTCTCAGCCAATCAATTTGCGAGAAAGTTTTGCAATATTTTATTTCCAACTATATGCTACCAAGGAGTTGCCCATTTTTTAGTCAAAATTTTGGTGCACCCTATTTTGGCCATGTTTGATTTGCATTGCACATGGTTTACAGAGGGTTCACGGTTTTTCATAAGAAGTAACACACAATTAATGAAGGCAAGGCAATGAAACAAAGGTCTTTGGATATTGGTTTCTGAAAATTGCATCGCAGATTGTCAGGAGGAAGATGTGTGGCTTGCATGCTAAATACAATCAGAAACCCTAAGCTAGGATTTAACAACCAGAACTATAAAAAAATACTTCTGCCTCAACTTCAGGGTGGAGAAAATGTGTTAATTGCAGGCAGTGACAAAAATTCAATCTTTTTGACTATAAATTCCATATCATGAATAATCTAACAATTTTATTTTTTCTTGCAAGTTATGGCTTTCTGCTGTAATCCGGCTTGTAGAGATGGCTTCCAGAAGAAATATTTGAGTACATTTTTAGTCAAGCTGCAACACAAGAGAGTTGAACATAGGTCGAGCAGTGTGCATTCTCTTAACATTGAAACATTAGTGTCTGTTGTTGAAAAATGAGATGTAGCTATTCAAGTACATTATTTATTGAAAATTTAAAATGAGACGATGCCATTATTTTAATCCAAATCCTTGTGGATCCATCAAACAATATAAGTAACTTGTGGAATCAACAAGTAACACTTACATTAACTTTGAATAAATATATCATGTGAGAGTACATAAGCATGCACACACGTACACACACACACACACACACACACACACATAAACTGTATGTGGAAACATTATATTTCTATGTAAGGATTTTCTTGAATGAGGGTTAAAGCTCTTGCTGGTATAATCACTATGGACATAGGACCATTGATAATATATGAGCAAATATAGGCACCTGGCCTAGAAGTTCAAGATAAGATGGCTTTTATGATTAATAATATTTCAACAACAAACTTGGAAGCCCAATCAAGGGAGTTTTTTGATATTTTGAAAGATAAGTACTATCCATGGTTTGCTTACTATATGGTGATGAAAAGGTGAGTGTGGTATTTTTGTATCAACTTTTTTTTTTCTGAAAGTACCTAGTCATTTATATTTTTTGATTAACCTACACGCTTTTGCTAACACATTGGCAGTTATTTTGTAGGGCTAGTATTGAACCCAATTTCATGACTTGCATTTCAAGTTTTTGGACAAGATCAATTTGAAATTACTGCGCAAATAAATCATCAAAGCTACTTATGAAAATTGCAAGGTTAGTTTTATCTTTTTGGGCTTCTAGTTCTTTGGCACGGAATATGGACCTCTGTATCTCGTAATATGTTGTGTCCAAAAACTGAGATTTTATATCATTGGTGAGTTCTTTTAAAGTTAGAGCTTATTAAATCTAGTTTAGAAGAATGATTTTTACTCAAAAATCTTGAAAGTTGGCTTGGGAAAACCTTACTATTGGTATAAACTAGACATGGCGGGCTCAGGAAATTGATCCTAAACTTTTGATCATTAAGGTTATACTTATTTTCTTTTTCTTCTTTTTATGACTACTTCAGATAATTAAATGCTTTACTTGTAGAGTTGCTTGTTCTTTTCAAAAGAAGGCTAGAATGGATAATAATACATGCCTTAAATTGATTCTTTCACATTTTGTATAGAAGCACCCTATCAAGATGGTATGTTCTAGCTTGCCATGATTGTTCGAGGGCAATGCCTATAAGTGTCACCTTTAGTGAGGTTTATTATAAAACCATTTCATCTAGACACCATTTCAAGGTGTTTTTATCCACAACAGTTAATTTCAATGTAGTTACTTATTTCTTTGGATTTTAAATATATAGACAAAAAAATAGAATTTTTTATTTTTTCTATTTCGTAAGATTGTACAAAATTTATTTGAAGATAATATATCTTTTAATAGTGTGTGTGTATTGAATCAGATGGGTGAGAGGAAAAATCAAAATTCTTTATTTTGTCTATTGCCTAGCATTCTGTTGAATTATATATAATCATATAATAATGTGTTTGCTTCGACCTTCAAATCAAATAGGTGAGATATGCCTCGACGTCTTGAAAATTGCTTGGAACCCATGAGGGACTCTAAAATTTGTCTGCCATACAATTATTTACTTTAAAATTTGTCTGCCATACCATTATTTACTTTAATGGCCCACTCAGAGCTAGAGAATCAATTAAACTTTGATCATGGTGTGGTCTACTTTAACCATTAAGAACTCTGATGTACATACATTTGAGTGGAAGGACTTTACTTTTTTTTTGTTTTGGAACTTCTATTTCAGGCATTCTTCTATGATCTAGTGATAATTGAGGGTATCAATCAATAACCAGAATGTATACAAGGCTAGCAGTCATGCCTAACAAGGTTAATCGTTGAACTCTGATTTGTCAATTAGATTTCAAAGTTTTCTTGAAATATAACAAGACCATGGGTGGTTAGTAAATGATCAAGTAATTTTCTATGTAAAATTAAAAAATGTACTTGATGCTTCTAATAAAAAAATCAACACCAATTGAAAGAGAAACCATGTCAATACAATTTGAGATATTTACGGCATGAATTCCTCCACCCCAGGATAGTTTGTCTGTGACATTACACTGTGGTCTCCATTAGCATAGATTATAGATTTGTATTTTGAGATTTTTGTGCACTTCTACTAACATTTTTTTATTGATAGGCACATTTTCTTGCATGTATTTTATAAGTGAATGAACACAACCTATATTGTAGAAATGCCTAAAGCCTATGTTTAAAAATATCCAAATACATGCTCAAAATGTATGTTCTTTCAAGTCTAGGTTTTTTATGTTTTGGTATGGGTTACTGCATTTTGGGGCTAATTTATATGTTATTAAAATTACATGTGGAGTATCTCCTATTGGTTATGTATTATATGCACTTAAGATCACATTGTAACATGGGATTGTGTTAATGGAGTCTTATTTTATGTATCATATGTGTTTCAGCTATGATTACTTGTGTATTCTCTATCACCTACCAAGTGACTTTGAAGTTGTTGTATGGTCCCCAAGAATACATGGCTCTATCAGGATATATTGTTGTGCACCAGAACTTGTGGTTCAAGAACAAAGTGATTCATAGGTTGCTGAATTTTATTAAATATTCTTTACCATATACAATTATCATTATTGATTACGATGTATAGTGCACTATGTAGTGCACAGATTATAGGTTGCAATTTATATGATTGAATAAATAGTCATTTTTTTGTGATAATAGTTTATGTTTTAGTTTATTCCGGCGATGTTGGATTTTGGAGGTGTGTTTCTTTTATTCAATTTTTTAAATATGGATAAATATTATTTTACTATTTGTCTATTATTCCACTTAAAACATTATTATCTTATTCAATTAAATTAATATTAAAATTTTATTATTATATTATTTTTTTCATATATTCTTTCTAACCTCAATACAAAAGAAAAAATACAATTAAAACTATATTATTATTATATTTATATCAAGAGGTGTATTATAGTCACAAACAAATGGAAAAACCTCCATCAATAAAAAAAGAAAAATAGATTTTATTACATTCTATAAAGGCAATGTTTTTTTGGTTTTGAAAATAGGAATGTAGAAAATCTATCAATTGTGCAACAAAGCTCATTATAAGATGAAGACAAAGTGTGAAAAACTACTAATGACCTTGTTGGCCTAATGGGGAAGTGGGATAAGCTAGGTGGGAAGATTGAAGTTTTGGACAAGAAGATCAAAATGGAAGGGACCAAAATTGAGATGGAAGAGGTAAAGAAATCCCAAGAGGCCCTCAAGAAGAAAATTGAGGACGTTAATCTTGCTTGTAGGAATGTGAGCAGTATGCACAATGCCTCCTTGCAGGCTATCTAGGATGAGATGGACAGGAAAAGGGTGAAGAAATGTAAATACACAGAGCACCTAGCTGCAGGTTCAAGCCCCATGATGTCTCTGGTTAAAGCCACCCCTAACTTCACGCAGGTTTAATATGGCTCTGGGATCGGTTCAAGAAAAAAAAAAAAAGGTGTCCTTTTTTAATAAATTTTTAAGTTTGTGCTGGGATTGGCAGGAAAAAGGTTCCCCCATGTAGTTGTCTATTTATTTGTGCCTTTACTGGGTGGTTGTTTGGTCTCTTTTTGTTTTCTATTGTTTTTTAGTTCTCTTGCTGGCTTTTGGGTTGCTCTGCTAGGTTTTTGTTGTGTTGTAGTAGGGTTTTTTTTGCTAGTTACACATCTCTCATGCACTCTTAATGTTTCTTTGTGGATATGTAGCATACGAGCCTATCCCGATTTTATTAATCAAAACAAAACTCATTGTAAACTTAATATATCTATTAATTTTTTTATTAGTATTTTTGTTATTAAAATTTATAAAGGCAAATTTTCCGTTTTAGAAACAGAAAAATAGAAATTCTATTACAATTTTATAAAGATAATATTTTTTGTTTTAAAAACAAGAAAATGGAAAATCTATGGATTATGCAACAAAACTCATTGTAAACTCAATATTGTTACTATTATAAAAATAGAACTTTGTAAGCACTATGTTTTTTTCTAAATTCTATTGAAACTAAGAAGAGAAAGAAATTGTGGTAATATCATCTAGTCCCAGTTTGAGAAGAGTTTGACTAGTGGAAGGAGGCATTAGCGATCTTTAGCAATTGCAATTCATCAAATGTGTTATGAATGTTATCTTAGAAAATTTGAATACCAGGAGTTTTTTAAATAACTTCTCCAGTAATTTTATCATAGGTATATGGGTTGTACAAACATGAGTGGACATTGATGTTATACATGTTGCAGAATAAGTGGCACACCCTCAAGGTGGAGTGTAAGAGTTTATTTTTTGGCCGGATTTAAAAGAAAAAATAGGGAATATTGAAATTCTAATTTTGTTCTTTCTTTGCATGTATAGTTTTTCCTTTTATTGAATAACTTACACTATACTCATGTGTTTCTTAATTGGTTTTTTAATTTTATGTTTTAAGATGTGTTTTGACAGACATTTTGTTTGGTTTGATTGGTCTCACATTAGATCCACATCGTTTTATCATTTTGCAATTTGTTTTCCCACCCACATTCCATCAATGTGTATTGTACGCTCATTCCATATACATATTGAATTAACCTCAATACATATATATTTGAGAAATTTATAATGACTCTTCTATCCTTAAACATTTAGAGGTATATTGGTCTCAATTTTCTTAATAAAAAGAATGAATAATAGTATCTTGTATTATCAATATAATAAAATTCTTGCAATTATGTATTGTTGTCCACCTAGCGAACCCCCATATATATACATATACATATACATATATATATATAGATACATATATATATATACATATATATATATATATATATATACATATACATATATATATATATACATATACATATATATATATATATACATATACATATATACATATACATATATATATATATATGTATATATATATACATATATATATATATGTATATATATATACATATATATATATATGTATATGTATATATGTATATGTATATATATATATTCTAGTCAATAACACTATTTTTACTAATTGAAATATGAATCAATGTTGTGCTATAAATTGTATGACATTATCCACTTAGTGAATCACACTCCTAATTGTATAGTATTGCCCAGCTACTAAAACTCAACCCTCTTACTTCTTTGTGAATATTATATCTTATTTTTCAATCAAATGAATCTTATATACATTTGTTAATCCAACCTAATGAATCTCATATAACATCATATAGAATTGTCCACATAATAAATGCTTTGTACTCGTACCAATCCAACCTAATGAATCTAGTACGAACGTCATACAATATTACCCGCAGAATAAATCTACTATATTTCTTCTAATATAACTTAATGAATCCCATATTCTCTCAATAATAAAACTACTACATCACTCATAAACAATATATAACCAATTGAATCCTTATATAATCAATCTACTTATATCAACCACTTAACAAATCCCTTATGAACCTACAAATCCCATTAATCAGTGATTTCCTCGTAGATCTCGTCTAATATGTCCCACTGAGTGGAAGGAGATTCCATTTCAAAATGGCCCTCTTGATTCCTTTGTCAGTTTCTCCATCCAACAGTTTGGCGTGATAATGGTTTATAATAGATTGCATGATATTAGGCATGTGGTCCAATTTAGTATTTAATACAATTGTTAGATTTTCCAAATTTTTGTGATTGAGAAAACAAAGTGAATGCCATATTTGTATATATTTTTTCTTTACACGCCAACGTCTGTTAAAGCGAGAGGCGTATGATCCATGAGAAAGACAACAAAGGCGAGTAGCGAATTTATTAAAACCAATACCGTGTTTTGACCCCACACCACACTTCTCTGTGCAAATAGAAAACCTAAACAGCTCTAATTTATTATTAATATTAATATTATTCTAATTTGAAAAAGAGACATTTGAGAGCTAAAGTTGAGGCATTTGGGTGGGGAAAAACGTAGCTCATAGTAGAGAGCAATATTTTGCGTACAATTCATATGTGTTGTTATATGGAAGTTTTTATTCTGGTTTCAAAACGATAGTACAGATTGACTATCACGTCTGTTAGTCGCGTATTTTATATGGTCGATTTTGTAATAAACGACTGTGATTGACTAACATATCACTATCAAACTGTACGAAAGATCTATTTTAGAACTAGAATAGCTGCAACTATACCATATAAACCTCTTGCTAACCAACTAAGCAATTATTTTAAATATCTATAGTAAATGCTACGTCTGAGATTCAGTTGTTTAGCACATAAAACTGTTTTTCCTGGTTACGACGCATAATGGTTTGTGTAGAGCATAGATTAGTCTTTCCTCTTTATCGCTCACTAATTATGCGATGGAATTAGTCAAAAGTTGGGCAGTTCAGAAATTACACGATTGAACTATTAGGTCAAAAGCTTGCTCAATCATCTTTTCCTCTGTGTTCTTCTTTACACTTTGCTGTCGGTTTAATGTCTTTAAGAAGACTTTTTCTTGGTGGGTTTTTTATTTTACTAGTTATATTAGTTTATATATAAACTAATCATTTTTGGTCTTTCAGTCTTTTATTACTAAGAAATTTTAGGAAAATCCATGGTCCTGGATGGTGATTAATGAAAGATATAACAAACAAGAGCTGGAAAGCAGCGAAGTTCCTGCTCAGAAATGCAGCGACTGAGTTTGCAGAAAGGAACTGGTTAATGTTTCAAACATTTGAAAACCGTAAAACAGCTCCTACAGAATCTTCCACAATTAGCACAACCTCTTTTACAGCATTTTTTTGCTGATACATATATCTAAAATGGACTCATAATTTCAATTCCATCACTAATTGTCAATCCTCCAATTTTATTAGGCTCAACAAAAAGGCCAAAAATTTCATTTTCAAATGACTTTGTCGAAGTATAGCAGAATTCACTGCTTTGCAACTTGGTTTGAAGGATTGCATCGACCATGGCCTAAGAAATGTCTCAGTGGAAGGAGACTCGGAGATAGCAATAAATGCAATAAGGAAACAAAAAACCCCAAACTGGAGACTTCAAGCAATTTTAGAAAAAATCTAAGAAAATTTGAATAGACTTGAGCATTTTGAAGCCAAACATATCTACAAGGAAGCGAATGCAGTGGCAGATGCCTTATCAAAAATAGCAGCTCAAGGTTCTTTCATTCATTGGTGGGTTCAAAGTAATCAGGTTAGTGGTAATGTAGATCAAGTCATCCAACAAGTTTCATCCTTCTAGAATTTTGGGGACGCTTTCTATAATCCTGATTGAGGAATGCAGATTTTAATTTTTGAATTATTTTTCCTGCACTCCTTTGGCAGTTTGCATTAACGGCTATTTCTTTTTTTGAATTCAAGCGTCCACTTAAACCTGGGGTTTATGGTGGGTCCGGTTTAGCTTTGCCAGCATTTCGCTTAACCTATCTACATCTTCTTCTATCTACGTTTCTCAAAGCTCTAGCTCGCTTCCACCGTCATTTTGTACCTTTCGTATGAGTTGTCTACAGGTTTCTCTTTTTATCTGCACCTAGGAAGATTTGGCTTGATCAGGACATTTATTCTCCGCCACCTTCGCGGGAGCTTTTAATGCTCATCTGTTCCTCATTATTAAGTTTTTAGACGTGCGCCCAATTATCTTGCCGAATAGTTTTCTACATGCAGCCTTCATTTCTTTCTGCAAAATCTGCATATTTCACTTTGGTTGTCCTTTCTTGCTTGTCTTCTTTTCTCTGATCATCATGTCTTCTAAACCACCGTTTGGATTCGTTATGAGCGTCTACCCAAGGCCCTCCTCATGCTTTGGTGCAAACACTCCCATGTCCCTCAATGCCTCCACTCATCAGTTTTCTTTCAAAAAGATCACGGATTTCAGACTGAAGCGTCTCCCCATCCATGCGGACCCTCCAATTCTACTTGCAGTAAAGATGATTCTGGGTAGTGCCGATTTGAGCAGGGAAGAGTACCTTGTTCATAAGTAGGTAAGGGATCTTTAAAAGCTTTGTGATCAGCATTAGTCGTGTGATTTCCAACAACAATTTTGCCATCGATGAGGTCGTGAATTTCATGTTTGAGCTTCATGCAGTTGTTTGTTGTATGACCCTTGTGTCGATGGTATTCACAGTATTCGTGTTCTCTCTACCATTTGGGTTTAACTTCTGGATCATATGGTCTAGAATTATCTGGCAATGTTATTAGATCGTTTGCCAATAAAGTTTTAAAAGTTGATTCATATGATTCGTCCAGAGGAGTGAAATTGCGTTTAGGATTTGAAAGCCAAGGTTTCTCTTTAAACCATTCTTTTGACTTTTTTGGAGGATTTTCTGTTGTAGCTTCAGCCGCTTTGAGTGCTTGTGTGCCACTAGCCAGGTTAAATATTGTGGATTTTGACTTTTCTTTAATAGTGTCCACTACTCCATCATTAACAACGTTTTTGTTGTTATCTTTTCCGTATTTCCAATATTTGTTCTTTTGTTTAGAACTAGAACCTTGCGATGTTTCTTTCCAAAGTGATATATCTCCTTTCTTTATGAGCACATCTTCCATTCTGAGGGCACTATCCACCTTTTTGTTGAATGAAGGGTACACTTGCATTTGGATACTGTATTTCAATTCATGGATCGGGTTATTGACAAATATATCCATCTTCTCAGAATCTAGAATAGATCACGAATATCTAGAGAACATTTTTCTCTAACATTGAAGAAAAGTGAGAAAAGGTTCTCCTGTATTATATTTAGTATTGCAAAGCTCAATCATAGTGACTGGATGATGAATGTTATAGGAGTATTGTTGTAGAAATTTTTTGATTAATTCCTCAAATTTTTTAATTCCCATAGGTAGGCTTGAAAACCATTCCATAGCTTGTCCTCCTAAGCTTCTCGGGAAGAGGTGCATGAGGTATGTTTGTTCGTGCATGAATTGCATACATAAATCACAAAATTCTCTGACATGATCTTGAGGATCTGCATTTCCATTATATTTTTCAAACTTAGAAATCTCCACTCTTGAAGGAAATGAAGGCATGTAAAGGTTTTTGTCAAATGGAAATGGGCATATTGTGTCCAGAGAATATTGCTTTGATGAGTTATCCTTGTTTTTCAGTTCTGTGATTTTTGTCTATAATGCTTGTAATTGTTTGTTTACCAGCACTAAAGGTGTCTCTTCATCTTTAGTGATGAGGGTTTCAATGTCATAATCAATAGGAAGTTTAGCACCTTGCTTTGCTAGCTCTAGACAATCCTCTTATTTTTCTCTAGACATGATGATCTTCATCATCTTTCAGAAATATTTATCATTCACACATTTATTTATAACAGTTTTCGTAGGTTTAGAGGCTTCAAAATCGCTTGATGAGGAATCACTGTTAGTAGCATGGGTACTGAGGTTGTCATAAGTATCGCATTTAGTATCTTGTCTTTCTTGCATTTCTCCAGACTTGATGGAAGATAGGGGCTAATCAAAAATTGGTATTTGTGATGATGAAGGCTTTGGGATGAGTTCTTCTACAAAGAATGGATTGCCATTTGATGAAAAGGATACTGCTTTACCTTTGTTAGCTTTCTTGCAATAAATTCTGGTTTGAGCAGGCATTTATGACTGACATGACCAAGAATTGAATGTGATGCAGAAGTCAAGATCAAATTGAAGCTAGTTGTTCATTTAACGTAGTGATTGAGAGAAGTAACTAAGATCTGATTTGGTTTCAGGAACGATCTATCATGTGTAAAATGTTATCTAAGTTAACTTAGGTTTGATAAGATGTTGATTGAACTAGCTAGAAGATGATCGATGAAATCGTGCAACGCAATGACAAGGGTACACTATCAAGATTATTTATGCTTAGAATTATGATGACTAGTTTTATGCTCGCTATTTTGACTAATTTGGGCAATTTTGACTATTTTGACTGACAAGATCAAGAATTCGTATGACATAGTTTGCTGACCTAGATGACAATTTAGCAATTTATAGACCATAAAGACAGTTTTTCGTACGATAGTTGGGTAGACTCTAGATTGTAATATGTTGAATGTGATGTAACTTCGTACAATAAGATGTAAAAGACAAGGCGATAGTGTTTCAGATTCGTACAATAGTTTTAACAGATCCAGACGGCAAACTATTAAGAGCAATGAAGACTTGTACGACAAGAGGTATATAGTAGGATGAAAATTTAGTAGACTCGTATGACAGAAGAGTAAACAAAGATGAGATTCTGGCAAACAGAGTTTCAATGACTGACAAAGACTAGATTTTGATAAGGACTGATGTTTTGATGACTGAGAGAGACTAGCTTGGACATAGACAAAGTTTTGATCACTGAGTTGTTAATTCGTTTTCTCTAGTTTCTGTATTTTAGTTTTAGTTTCAGGAATGAAAACACATAAAAAATGCAAGATATATATAATAATATCAAGCACAACATGCTAACCCTATGGAAGTTGGCTTAGAGAAGAAAACCTTTGCTTGCTGACCTAGGTACACACCCAATAGCTAATCAGAATATGGCCACTGAGTCTCACACAATGGATTCTCAATGCCGTATTAGCCGACTTCAAATGCTAATGGGGGCACGATATGCCGAGTGTCATGGGAGAGTTACTATCTCTCTTGCACAAAGATTATCCCCCTTTTGGAGGTGAATCAAGTAGCTTCTATCTTATAGTTCTTAGTTAGGAATTCCGTTCGAAATTACCCCTTGAATTCATGCAAGCATAATTGAGGTCTATAGCCCAACAAGGTACCAAAACAAGTTGCAGTCACATAAACGTGATTAAGACTGCAAAGCCCTACAAAATGCTCGATATTAGAGATCTCAAAGAGAAAACTTAAATAATCCCATCCTTTGAGACTTTAATCACTAGAGGCCTATTTATTATAGTGAGTTGGAATGGTCAGGTCTAGCTATACTCACTTGGGTCTTTCTCATAGGGTGATTACTTTTTCCTACAGTGACAGGCCCACTAAAGGTATACAAATCTTAAAATTTAGAAAAAACTTTGAGGGTCTAGATTTCTAATTGTCTATAAAAGACAAGAGCATACTCTCCTACCTCTCTGATTTTTCTGAAAACACAAATGACAAATTTTTTCTTTAACCAGATAACAATTTAAGTGCCTAAAAAAATGAATTTAAAGAATACACAGTGTTTGGTCGATTTTCTTTAGGTAACCTACAAAAACAACGCATCAATAGTCATTTTGTTTTCGATTCTTTGACAGACGTATGTTTGATTGATAAATTCTCTGACAAGCATTCTGCAAGAAACGGGTTAGGCTATAAAAATCTCAAGCAAACAAAAGACAAACCAGGGTTAGCGTCAGCGTTAACAAAATCTAAATTCAATTTATGAAAAACCCTAAAAAAGTATATTGTTTTTGAAATGATAAAACATAAATTCGTACGACAAAGTATACCTTTTTGCACAAGTATTCTCACAGGACCAAACAAAAAAATATAGAGTTAAATTGTTAGAGCAGAAACTCGTACGAGTTCCTTTTCCGATCCACAAGATAAAACATAGGTCTTGATAGAATTTTGTATGAAGAAGTACTTATACTCGTATGATATTTAGCAGAGGTTGTACGAACGAGACCTGAAAGATAAAGAAGTGATTTTGAGGCCAAAGGATTGAATTCTGAGCCCCATGGTGGGTGCCAAAAATGTGTGTGTGAAAAGTGGACCTATATTTGTAAGTTGTACTTGAATACACAACACTTCAATTAAGTCATTAGATGCATGGTTAGTAAATCAATAATCAATAATGAACAATAAACCATTACAAAGAGACCTATTGTCTTGTAGTAGATGCGAATTTAGTCTTGCTCTCAGATTTCATATGCAATATCAGTGACTAGACAATATCTAAATGAAGGATTGAATCTATATGAGCATGAATTTGAGCTAAATAAATGCAATATTTAAGCTAGATATGCAAGATTAATCTAACATGATTCAAGCAATATTAAGCTAGATGATTTAATAAGGATGCAATAATAATATGTAATATCTCAATGCACAAATCTCAATGAACCTAGAGAAAAAACAACATGATAACAATATACTCTCTAGGATCCTTGAATGAGAGATGAAGGCCTAAATTTATAGAAATTTCAAAAAGAAAGCAATGGTTGAGATCGAATGATGATGAGCGGTCAAGATTTTACAAGAGGAAGCACAATCCAGGTGAATTGATGTGATTGGCTTCTTTTTTCAGTTTTAAAGGAAATTGAACTAAAATTAAGATAGAATCAGAAAAAAACTGAATGTTCTCTATTTCATTCAAATTTAATATTTAATTGTTTTAATTGCTTTCTTTGAGATTATTTATCAATTTTTAATTTTATTTTCAAGATTATCTCCAATTGATTTCTTTTCTCAATTTTTAATTTGATTTTGTTAATTAATTCCTTTTTTGATGATTTAATGGCAAATTGATTTATTTAATTAAATATGCAAGGATATTCAATAAAATAAATAGGATAACTGTTTAAAAATGATTTACTTGGAATGATCAATTAATTAAATATTTATTTAATTAATTCAGAGTGATTAATTTGCCATGTGACATTGGTGATTTAAAAAATTAATTGTGTGCTCAAGATTAATTTTAATTGCCTTTGATTAGGACCTTGGCGATGTTGTTGAGATTAGGGGATCATGGTTTAGATGATCATTTTTAGGGTATTATAGTTCTTATAAGTCAGAAGATGTCCTAAGGGCTCATATGATGTTCTAACACATGTGGACCCATTATGACCCTACATGACCCCCAATGATGCCATATGACCTCTTCAGACCATGTATGATATCTCAAGGGGTCAAATGGTGTCTTAATAGGTCATATAGTGTTTTAACACATGCGTGGCTTAATTACGACCCCACATGATCTTATGGTGTCATAAGGGGTCATAGGATACAATATGACCAGAAAGATCCCCCTTAATCTCCCTTACTTTTCCATCCCCCTATCTCTCTCTCTCTCTCCCTTTTCCATCCTCTCTCCCTCCCCCCTGTCTCCCTTTTCCAATCTCTCTCTGCCCTCCTCTCTCTTTCTTCCTCTCTCTTTCCCTCCCTCTCCCTCTCCCTCCCCCCTTTCCTTCTCCCTCCCTCCCTTTTCCATCCTCTCTCCCTCTCTCTATCTGTCCCCCTCTCCCCCTCTCTCCCCCTCTCCCTCACTCTCTCTCTCTCTCCCTCGCCCTCTCCCTCCCACTCCCTCTCCCCCTCTCTCTCCCTTTTCCATCCTCTCTCCCTCCCCACCTTTGTCTCCCTTTTCCATCCTCTCTCTGCCCCTTTTCTCTTTCCCCCTCTCTATTTCCCTACCTCTCCCTCTCCCTCCCTCCCTTTTCCATCCTCTCTCCCCCTCTCTATCTCTCCCCCTCTCCCCCTCTCTCCCTCTTTCCCCCTCTCCCTTACTCTCTCCCTCCCTCTCTCCCTCTCCCTCCCACTTCCTACCCCTATCTCTCTCTCTCTCTCCCTTTTCCATCCTCTCTCCCTCCCCCCTCTATCTCCCTTTTCCATCCTCTCTCTGCCCCCCTCTCTCTTCCCCCCTCTCTATTTCCCTCCCTCTCCCTCTCCCTCTCCCTCCCTCCCTTTTCCATCCTCTCTCCCCCTCTCTATCTCTCTCCCTCTCTCCCTCTCTCCCCCTTAGAGAGTTTTTTAGTGGCGAATCTTTGCCAATTAGAGAATTCCGCACGAATAGTCTTGGGCACCATCGTGGTCAAATCGCCCAGAATTTTGGGGTTAACGACACACTATAGAAACTGGCTTCGCCAATGACCACACACCATCGACGTGCATGCCCATAATATTCACCCGGAATCACTCAGACGTGGGTATTAGATCACCTCCGTTATTCGCCAGCAATAGTTAAACGACCACGTACCCAGGACCTAATTCGCCAATGGTAAATTACATGTTCATTACATGCATGGGCCAAATTCGCCAATATCAAATAAAACATTATAAGCATTTGAGGACCCATTTCGCCCCGCTTAAATTAAATGTTCATTGCATGCCTGCGCAATTCACCAAAAATGGAATTAAATTAAATGTTTATTGGCAATTGCGATGCCCGGGCCCCATGCAATTTGCCAAAAATGTAATCATGGATTGCTATAAATACACTATTTCTTACACTCTTTCTTACAATTTGTTCATGTCTGATTAGTAAATGGGGAGCTCTCAGAGTCTCGAGTCTCGATTCGCATTCCACAAATTGAGTTGGAAAGTCGAAGTTCATTGTAGGGCGGAGGGCCAGAGTTACAATCCTGCAACACAAGCCCAGGCATTCATTCCTGATTTCTGATTCAGAGAATTGAGAAGGCATAAAGGTGAGTAACCATTTCTTCATACTTGATAGTATTAATTTTAACTTTTAATTCGTAGTGAGAGGTCAAGACTCAAGATGTCACAGTCAGACATGGGTGAGACTCCTCAGGGTGGTGAAGGGATTGGGATGTCAGACAAGGGTAAGAATCCTTAGGGCAGTGAAACTGAAGGGATTGGGAGGCCATCAAAACACCCAAAACTTAAACTTAAAGATAGTACCATAAAGTCTTTTTTTGGAATTGGCAAAGTTTCTAGTCCATCAACCTCTGCAGTTGTAGAACCCATTCACAGTAGCTCACCACCACCAGTACCACAAGGTGGGATTGTCATTGAGTTAAATACATCAAATGAGGATGACAATACCGACATGGTAGAAGATGTTCTAAGGGATACACACAATGAGATACCATTGGCGAATGAAAATGCTAGTACTAAAGATGATGTTGGTAGGAAGAAAAGAAAAAGGAAAGTAAAAATGGGGCGAGAGTGGGAGATGACAAGGAGTTTTAAGATTGATTGGGTAGAAAAGTACCCATTCATTGAACTGGTCCCAAACAATGATGAACAACCAATAGAATGCAGGTGTAAGATTTGTAGCTGGAAAACTAAAAGAGAGAAGAAGATGCAGCTAAAGCTTGACACCATAGAAAAGCATATTGGTAAGGTTTATGAAAAACAAATCATAGATGGAAAGGAAACACGAGTAGTAAGATGGAAATCAAAGGAAGAATGTCTTCATGTTAAGTATGTCGCGGAATATGAAGAGCATAACCACAAACGACACTGATTCGTAATAGTGGATTTGGAAATACAATCAAGGTTGGGCTTGAACATGTAGCAAAAGATGCAAACCTAGCAAAGACTGTTCAAATGAGTGTTGTTTTTCATATTATGGCGAGAGGGCGTCCTATGAAAGATTTCCCAAAATTAAGTAATTTATTATCTTTTTTGAATGTTCCTCACTATCCTATGTCATATTGGTCAATAAACGCTGGATGGGAAATGGCAAACTGTCTCGCTGAGGTGGAAAAGGAAAATTTACAAGAGAGTGTAAAAGAGTCAAATTTCATTTCATTATCCATAGATGAAGTTACTGCAGTAGATAACACTGCTTGGGTTTGTATGCATGTGTATACCGTAAAAGAACACGTCCGCCAAGCTCATCTACTCTGTGTTCATAAAATGAGGGGCAATTCAACAGCAAAAAAATTATATTTGGAAGTTAAGAAAGCTTTGAATGAAATTTCTGGTATGGATGACTTGACAATTGCCAAGAAGTTGGTGTGTGTTGGAGCTGATCGAGCTGTAGTAATGCAAGGTCAAAGGACCGGTCTTTGCGCAAGATTACAAACTAGTATTGCATCATACATGGTTGGCATTCACTGCATGGCCCATCGAATGAATTTAGCATATAGAATTGTAAGAAATTTCCCTATAGTGCCAAAAGTCGAAGATCTAGTCAACAAGATCCACTCATACTTCTGCCGAAGTCCTAAACGTTTTGCAGAATTTTAGATTTTTGCTGAGGGAGTAACAGGAGGAATCAAGCTTCTCAGGGATGTTGAGACCAGATGGATCTCCTTGCATGGATCAGCGGAATGAGTTCTAACAGAATATAAATCCTTGATCAGACTAATGTATGAGCAATGCCTCACAGTATACAAAGCTCCTGATCTCTTACATAAGTTAAGTGATATAGAGACTCTATTAACTTTAGCTAGTCTTCTCCCCATGTTGGATTCAATGAAAAAACTTGTTAAGAAAGCCCAAGACAGAACTATGTATATCAATGAGTATAGCACTCTACGTAAAATGACATGCTTGAGCCTGGATGGTCTATATTCAGATCTAACAGGGCGAAGCCCAAATTTTTTTACGTGGCAGATAATTACAGATTTGAATCATGCTGAAATTTTTTTACATTTCAATACAAAAAATGAGTTATGTGTCTTTGTAAAAGGATTTCAGATACCAATGCACCAATCTAAGACGGGCAAGCAAGGCAGAGCACTACCAGTTAAAAAGGAAGATTTTGACAGGATTGTTAAATCTATTAGTGATAATTTGAAGTCTATTGCATATGAACTTTCAACTTAGATTTGAGAAAGATTCCCTCGAGAAGAAATACTTGAAGCCATGGGTTGTGTGTATCCTCAATTTTGGCATTCAATTGGAGATAATCCAAATGACGCAAAGATGTATCATAAAAAACTAGAGGAATTGATATTGACATTTTCAAAAGATGCATATTGCAATGGACAACCAATAGAAGGAATTTTAAATTCAAATCATCTTAGAAAATAATGTAAACAGTTTGCATTGGTTATGAAATAGCAATTGGTTATCTTGGAGAATCCATTTGAACCTGGATCAATCACACGGATTTGGAAAAGGATAGATCAAAGTGAAGCATTACGTATTGCAATACCAGAATATTTGAAACTTGTTGATTTATGTCAAACAATGATATTGGGGTTGGCGGAAGATGAGAGAGTTTTCAGTGCATTAGGGATTTTGAAATCAAAGATCAGAAACAAATTAGACAAGAATTTGGAAACTTGCTTGAGGTTGTTTGTAACCCAGTATAATGTTATAGATTTTCCATATGATAGGGCACTGGCAATCTGGAATTCCATGCATGATAAACGAGGGGTGCGCAACACTTTTAAAGCTGGTGGTGCTACTGCTAGTGCTAGTGCTAAGACAAATGAATATGATGGATCGCAGACTCAGAGTCAGCATGAAGACGAAGACATTTTTGAATACCCGACTCAGAATGAAGATGAACCTATTAGTACTAGTCAGTTTCTGGATCTTGAGTCCATTTGGGATATAGAAGCCTCAGATAGTCAGACTGAATCACTGAAGTGAATTAGCAGTCATTTTATAGGTATTTATAATTATACTACAATTCTTGAGTCATATTACAATTTCAATTTGCAAAATTGCAATACTATAGTTGTCATTGATGATTTTTGATATTGTATTCCTTGAATTTGTCAATCAAAAGTAGAACAGATACTTATTTCATATTTTTAATTATGAATTTGAATTATTACTAAACAATTGAACTATTAGTAAATTGGTATTTGGTTCCACATTATGTAACATGTTGAACATGAAATGCAACAAATTTGTGTCACAAGATCTATAAAATTATTCATATTGCATAACTGTTACTGCCAGAACCTTTCTACTGTTCTACATTAAATGCTTAAAATGATGTTTATGGTGATTAGGGTTTTGTGTTTGTTTTTTGTCTTAGTTGGCTAGTAAACCAAAGTTGTCGCGCATTGAAAATCTAAGTTGTCCTCTATTTATTTGTCCATGTTAGCATCAAGTGTCGTCAAATGGTTGGTCAGACATGTTTAATGGTTATCGCTAACTCGTAGGTCTTTTATCATCAAGTCAGTTTAAGTCGCGAGCTTGCGAGTACTGGGAGATTTTAGTTGTCACTAGCTCGCAAGATGTTTTGCACTTGACCATTTTATGTTGGGAGGTTGTGACTGGGTGTGATTTTATGTTTTCGCACGGGCATGAGGTGTTCATGGTTAAGTCATTTTTATTTGTGATCATGTGATGTAGTTGGTATCGCAGCTTAGTTGGTTTTGTCGCTTGCTCGCATGTTTTTAAGTTGTTTAGCATTTTAAGTTGCGATCTGGCGATAGGTAAGTTTTGGTCTAACTTTATGGTCATCGCATGCTCGCGGGTTTGTAAGTCTTAAGTCAAAAAGTGTTGCGAGCATGCGATGGTGGTTAAGTGCCTTGTTATTGTGGGATCACAAGGGTTTAAGTCAAGTTAAGTTTCGAGTTGCGAGCTTATGATGAAATAAGTTATTTTGTTAGATCAATGACTGTCACTCACTTGCGAGATTCTATGAGGATTCGTAAAAGGGGTTGCGAGCTTGCGATTAAGAGGATTTGGTAGCATTGTCGCTAACTTGCCAGTTCCTTTCTTGATTGTTATAACTGGTTGAGAGTGTGTGATTAAAGATGGGGATTGACACGTGAACTTATTTGTCAGGTTTTGTAAAAGTTTTGACACGATCGAGCTGAGATTTGACATTTGTACAATTGCATTAATGCATTCTATTAGTTTAATTGAATTAATGCCACACTAGCTAGTTCATGCAAGTGTGGAAGTTAATGAGACTTGGTCACTTGAGAGAAGTGATAGTGCCCAAATACCATTTTATGTTGCGAGGTTGCGATTGGGTGTGATTTTATGTTATCGCAAGGTTGCGAGGTGTTCACAATTAAGTCATTTTAATTTGCAATCATGCGATGTGATTAAGTCGCTTGCTCGTAGGTTTTGAAGTTGTTTAGCATTTTAAGTTGTGATCTAGCGACAGGTAAGTTTTGGTCTGATTTTGTGGTCATCGCATGCTCACGGGTTTGTAAGTCTTAAGTCAAAAAGTGTTGCGAGCATGCGAAGGCAGTTAAGTGTCTTGTTGTCATGGGATTGGAAGGGTTTAAGTCAAGTTAAGTTTCTAGTTGTGAGCTTGCAATGAAATAAGTTGTTTTGTTAGATCAACGGCTATCGCTCACTCGTGAGATTCTTTGAGGATTCGTAAAAGGGGTTGCAAGCTTGTGATTAAGAGGATTTGGTAGAATTGTCGCTAACTCACTAACACATGGACTTGTTTTCTGGGTTGTGTAAAAGTTTTGAATGCTAATCGCCAATCAAATAGAAGGGCATGAATTCAAATTTCACTCGAGTACTTTAGTTTGAAGTTTGAATTAATATCATTATGCCACAGTAGCTACTAGCTAGTTCATGCAAGTGTGGCAATTAATGAGACTTGAGACTTGAGAGAAGTGACGGTGCCCAAAATTCAAATAGTAAATACCATAAATTGCATGATCAAGCCGAGGTTTTGTATAATTGCATTAATGCATTCTATCTTCGAGGTAATCTAGTGAATTGAGCTCTGCAACAACGTTGGAGAATTCAGAGTGTTGGGTGTGAGAAAATTTCAGAAAATTGGTTAAGTTTTTCTCCTGCAGCTAAAATGAGCCAGGCGACGAGTGGTACTGGAGGTTCCAAGCCCAAGCCCAAGGCCACGACAAGTGGAGCAGGTGGACCTGGAGGTTCCAAGGCCAGTGCCACTGAGGAAATGATGGTTAAGAAATACAAAGATGAATTTTTAGATTTGATGCCAGGGACTTCCGTTGCTTTGAATACAAATCATTTGGCATGGAGAGATTTATGGAGCCAATGCAAAAACCCTACCACGCTTAATATGACTGGTTCTGCTCTATTTCATTATTTCTGGAAAAATAGGGTTAAGGGTGTCCCAATGTTAAACCCTTGGGATTTAAATATGGCAAGGTTAATTGTGCCAGATGTGTATGTGATGTGGATTTGATCAAAGAGTTGGGTAAACGCTATTGCCCAGTATCTAGGGCAATTAGAAGAAAGAACCAATCTTCCCTAGTTTTAATTAATAGAGCTATCTTTGTTGAAGCTTTCTAGATTACTGGTGTTGCATGTACATATATAGATTTGGAGTGGATTGCAGAGGATTATGACAAATACAAAGGTTTTATCAAGAAGCATACAATGCCTAGATACATGCCTAGGGTGAATAAGAAGCCGGTTATAATTCCAGAGAGTATCAAACCACCATTTGACATCACACCTTTCCACCATTATATGCATTGTACTATCTATGGATTATGCAAAGTGTTGGGTTTTGATGGAGATTCAATAGTGTCAGCTAAATTATTAATGATGGCTATGGACATTCAACACCCAGATGTTAACAAAGATTATGATTATGTGGGCTATGTGGTTGAACACATTCATAATGCTCTAGTTGAAATACAGAGTGGTGCACCCAGCCCTACATTCAAGCATTATTCATTGATGATGCATTTAATCTTGTTCTATAATGTTGAGTTCGTGGATAAAGAATTGGAGTTTTTCAAAGAAGAATTCGATTTCTTAATGCCAATACAAAGATGGACCCAAGTTTGGGATAGTAGTTCTCCCCATTCTTCTTTCCTTTTCTTTGAAAATTGGATTGTTTCACCAATTATGGAAATGCTAGGAATAAATAGCGAACGATTGTCAATTAATGTTAGGAGAGTTTTGAGACCTTACTAGTATGTTCCAAACTGGCCTATTTCACATAACTGGGGGGACTTTTTTTTTTGATAACTTTACTGTGATGAGAGTCTATGGGTGTCCTCAGCCTCCCCATATTTTACCAAAATTTGTTCCAATTAGGATTGCTTTTATGGAGTTTATCTGGCAATTGACCCTAGTTGAAAAAGAATACCTTGATAAACACAGGAAGGGTTCTTTTCTTCCTAGGCTTTGGGTTGCGTCTAATTTTACCATTGGTAGGAGTTCCTTTGATGAAGTAAACAATTTCCTTAAACAGTATAGGTTGGTTAATGTTGTGTCTAGATTCTATGATCCGGAACAATTTATTAAAGTTGCAATGCCAAAAATGACACCTTGAGCCACAATAAAGGACCATGAACCATTGGATGATGAAGACATGGTTAGAAATTTGCTGAGAAAAGATGAAGTACAAGAAAGGAGAAGAAAATGGAAAAATTTGATGAGAGTTGAAGCAGAATTGTTGGCTGCTGACCCTAGTTTCTCAAGTTTTTGCCCTGATAGCCCGTACCTAGAGAGGATTAACAAAATGCTGAATTTATATGAAACTCTAATGGAACAAATGCCTCAAATTCCAAAAGTGACTGCTCAGCAGCAAGACCCCCAAGATGGACATTCTTCACATGGCGAGAGGCCACTTAGTGTGTCTGTTGATGATGTAGAGAGTGGGGATGAAGTTCAATCTACGTGAGTGCCAGCTGCAAAGAAACAAAAAACCACTGAGGTCGGTACAATTGTGAGGATCGACCCTGCTAGAGCAATTGTTACAGAACAAGGACACTATTTTCATTAAATAAGGACACATCTTAGAGAAGCAGGGCAGAATGAAGAACAAGGAGAAACAAACAAAGCCCTTGCTCAAGGCTTTGATGAGCGTGTGATGTTGTCAAATGAGTTCATGAAAGATGATGACTTTATTAAGTCAAATAAATTTAAAATTTTTTTGACAAGGTTGAAACAAAATCAATTAAAACAAAATCTGATCATAGAGGAAGCAAATGAAGAAAAGAAAGAAGAGATCATCAAGGCACTACAGGAATATGATCCTGATAGGGAGGAAATATCTGTGGAACAAGCAAGACAATTGATAAAGAGTACTAGTATGATTATGATGCTTGACTGGGATATCCAGTCTATTTTTATTATTGATCAGATTAGGAAGAAAGAGGACCCAATGTTTAGAACTGAATTTGAAACTGGAGATGTAATAAGAGGATTAGGATTTAATCCTAAGTCAAAGACACTTGCTGCTTGGTCTTTGGCCCCTTCCACTCAAAAGCCCCACCTTCTAAATATCCAAGTAGAAAAGAAAGTTGATAGAATGATTTGGAACTTGCAGAACACAACTGACACGTAGATTGCCTCATTTTTTACTCAAGTTTCTTCATGAATTTATCAAAAACAAAGGATTTGTCAAGAAGATACACAAAAACATATACCCAATTGATTGCATTGTCTAAAAAATATGAAGAGACACTAATGAAGAAGGGCGCTCTGGAGGAAGAGTTAGTGGAGTTGAAAGAAAAAATTGCAAATGAGTCCCCTCCAATACAGATTACAAAACAAGTACAAGAAATACCAGTTGATGTGACATCAAAAATGGAGGAATACACAGGAAAAATTGAAAAGCTTGAAAAGGAACAAAATGTCAAGGCTATCTCTGCTGTGTCACGAATTCTAAAACATAGGATTAGTGTATTGAAGGACAAATTGATGGTTGTGCATGATATGCACATTTCTTTGAAAGAGGCAAGCAGAACATCCTTTGAGGTTGTCACTTTTCTTGGACCTTTGTTCAATGTTTGGTCAGGAAGAAGAAGATTAATGGATAAGCTAGATACTGCAATGATGTATAGTGATGAGTTCCCTCCCAAGATCAGTGACACTAAAGACATGGTGGAGGTAATAAATGCAGCTTATGCATTTTTCACAAGGAAGGATGTGCTTATAAATGAAAAATTGCAGATATTTGGGGAAGGTTATAATAAATTGGTGCCTTCAATTTATGGTAGTAATGGAGATTTGAAATTAGTTTCTTATTGGACCAACGAATTTGATTTGATTCTAGAGCAAGAAGAAATAATCAAGCATGTAAATGAACAGGTTGATGCTGATTTCCTTAATGGTCTGCTTGATTCACTCTTCAAGGTTGAGGTTGACCATGCAAAGTTTATTGTTGAGTCCAAGGCAGTTTCAGATGCCAGATGGACAGATTCAGTTGCAAAGTTGGAAGAGGTAAAGGCATTCATTTGGCCAACAGACAAAGAGATGGACAGGTAGCAAGCCATGCTAAAGCCAAAGAAGAAATCTCGGGTTGAGGTTACCACTTTTATTGATCAATGATGTTGAACTTGAAAACTCTTATATTAATATAATTATAATAGCTCAACTGTTCAAGAATTTGATAAGTGCATAGTTGAATTGCATTGTGAATTTACTTTCTGATATCATTATGAATATAATATCAATATCATTTGCAGTTTGAGCAATGTGATCTTCACATAATTGTCTTTGTGTTGAATTTATGTTTTCACTATGAATTTAATGGTCAAGGGTTTTTTAGTTTATATATGAATCTGGGTTGTGTAACTATATGTAATGGAATTATTCATAATTTCATTCCTATTTATCTACAAATGAATCTTATTGAAGTTTATTATCAGGTTGTCTTGAATTATAAGTGACTCTATGCCCTAGGATAAGGCACTGGTCTATTGTCTTGATGTTTTACTAATTATGTTGTATAATTGTATTCCTATCTAATAATCTATTGTTGTGTTTAATACTTTCATTCTTAATACTCTTATGATTTTATATGCTATTGATGTTTATGTAATATATATGGAGGTGTTCTATGACTGTCTATAATCCGCCCACCAATTATAATGAGGTGAATCCTTAATTATTAATATGATTCCAGACTAACAGAAATTTTGCATTCCTGGGCATAATAGGATTAGGAAGCATTAAATGAAAAATTACATACACCATAACAATGCAACAAATGAAAAAAATTAAATCTTATGATTCTAATCATTTGAAAGAGATAGAATTATACACAAAATAAATTTATATATAGACAAAGCTTGACACTAAATGATTTTCATTTGCTCTGTAAATGACTATACAGTATACAACTTGCTCCCTTCACCTAGAGTCTAGAATCACTACTAGAACTAGAAAAGGAACCCCAATGACTATACAACTTGCAAAACTACTTGAGCCATGCCATTATCACCCTGGTGCCTTCATTTCAGATGGAATGTGAGATGTTACATTCTGTCCAAGTCCAACAGATCATTTCCAAATTGAGGAGGAAGCCTTCATGCCTAGGAACAGAGAAAATGGAAAGAGGAAATTGAGCCTTCATGCCCACGATCAGGGAAAGTGGAAACAGGAGCTTTAGGGTAAATGTAATCTGTTGGGGGGGGGTTGCAGCTTCCATGTCATCACAAAGATGACTGGCTACCACTCCCCAGCCAAACAAATCCTTCTTTCATTCTTCTACGGGATCCTTCTTCAAACCCCTTGCCATCCTGTGGAAGAGTAGAAGCAGAGGATGTGCCGTGCTTGGCCCTTCTTGACAAAAAAGGCTTTCACACCCCTTGAAGGGAACGGGCTTGGAAGCCTAGTCTATGCTCTTTGATCCTAGGGTCTCTAGGCCTTCCCTTGCTTGTGGAATCCCCTAACCTTTCCCAATCCACCCATCAACAACATGTGATTCTTCTCCTAAGCTCTCACCTACTCACAAGTTTCAAAAACCCTTACATAGGCTAATAAGGGTTTAACTCTTCCTACACCTTCTCAGGTCTTAGCAAGGATAGGATAGGTCTTTGACATGTTTCTCCAACCACTCATGTGCCCCCAAGAGGTTTTGGCATTCCTTCTTGTTACCGATTTCACAATTTTGCTTCTTTCCTACAAAATAGGGCTACAAGGAATGAGCCCCTATTAGGCCTCCATTTCGGACTTTTAGGGCTTCCTCTTGCAAACAATGCCAAAACTTGTAAAACTTCCCAAAGGGACTGCTATTCATTTATCAAAGGCTCAAGGATTTTCCTAGTTTTGGGCCCCCAAGTGTCTGTACACTACCCTAGGCGAAATTACGGATTTTTAAGGGTTTTTTAGGCCTCCCAGGGTCACAGAGGTGGTTTGCTATCTTCACCACCTTGTTTAGATTAGTGGAAGCTCCTCCTTCTCACCAATGATTCTCCACACACCCCACTACAACTCCTCCAAAGGGTTCGTCCTTCCTTGTCCTTCCTTACTCTCACGGACCTCTGCAACCTTGACCCTTCCTAGCCGGGCACAGACCAGTCTCGCCTAGGAGTGGGTTTTTGAAAGGTTTTTCTGCATTCTCTAGGGCCCTGCTTCCTTTGAGATACTATACAGGGTCTATACTTCTATACCCCATGGTTTCATGGTGTTTTCACAATGGGGATTGGAGTTACCAACCCATTTTCACAAAGCAGTCCAAAACTAGACACTGAAGAGGTAACTACAAAATATTTACAAAGCACACAACACCTGCAAAAAAAAACCTAATCTAAATGCTCAAAATGAAAGTATAAACACTATACAAGACTCTCAACACAGTTTAGTTTCTAGAACAATCCATTATCAATCTTTAAATGCTCCATTTGTGCCGACTGGCAACAAAAACACAGTCACAGTCAAGGTGTTTTTTCTTTGGCCATACAATCTGACATCTCCCTCCTCATTTTAGGGTTTGCAACAATTTATAATGTCTTTGTCATGGTTTTTGTGCCAAGGTTAGGTTTCCCCACACCAAGCTAAGGTTATGAGCAATTTGGTGGAAAAGTTGCATGACAAATTTGAAAAGTTGTCATGCAACTTTTTGCAACTTTTAAACAACTTTTGCAATGTTGCTTTTCTTGGATTTTAGGCCTTTATTAGGCTATCCTCTGGACACAACCATGCCAAAAATACCCCAAACTCATCAATAGGCCCACATTCCATCAACCCCAAGAGAAAAGTTAACCTAGACTTGTGAACCGAGGACCTAAACTAGGACCTAAACAATACCAATGAGCTCTTGGCTCTTATTACATTACATGGCTTCATGAAGAAGAAAAATCACAACAAAAACAAATGGTGGGAGCCCTTAGAAGGGTGCTCCTGCACCATACTCCCTCTCTGCACAAAACTAAGGAACTAGGGGAGAGATGAGAGCCGGATCAATCCCAAGTTTCTTGAACTTGCCCTCTTCAACCCAGGTAGCTTCAGACATGGGTTGACCTGCCCACTTCACCAAGTGTTCCATGTAGACCTGGTGTCTAGTAGACTTCTTCACCCTTGACTCCAAGATCTACTCTACTATTGGATGCTTCACTTGAGGCAAGTCATTCACATCTAAGTCCTGCAACACCTTGGCCTGATCCTCAGTCTGCCCTGCTATTTCAACTTTGTATAATATCAGATCAACAACATTAAAGACTAGTGATATAGCCAAATCTGAAGGAAGATCCACCTTGTAGGTGTTCTCACCATATTTGGACAGAATTCTACAAGGTCCTACCCTCTTCATTTGCAACTTAGTAGGCTTTCCGCTTTGCATTCTAGCTTTACTTAAATGGACCATCACATAGTCACCCACTTTGAATTGAACCTCTCTCCTTTTCTCATCCACTTTAACTTTCAGCTTTTGAGTAGAATCTAGGATGGCTCTCTTGACCTGTTCTTGTACTTCCTTGATAGTTTGAGTGAATTCCTCTGCTTGCCCACTCTTCATCTCCATTGAACCAAGTTCTCTTAGTTCACACACCCCTCTAGGATGTCTGCCATAGACAACCTCAAAAGGACTCCTTCCAGTGGTCCTATTTACACTATCATTGTAGGCATACTTAGCTTGTGGAATAACTAGATCCCAAGTCTGCCCATACCCCTTGGTTAGACACCTTAGCAAGTTGCCTAACACCTTGTTAATGACTTTAGTTTGACCATCAGTTTGTGGATGGTAAGCTGAGATGAATGATAGATTAGTTCCTAGTCTTCTCCATAAGGTTTGCCAAAAATGGCCATGAACTTGCTATCCCTATCTGAAACAATACTTAATGGGAGTCCATGAATCCTTACAATCTCGTTAAAGAAGAGATGTGCAATATAACTAGCATTATGAATAGTTATACATGGAATGAAGTGGCTCATCTTAGAAAACCTGTCTACCACCACATAGATGCTAATATACCTATCTTTGTCTTGGGGAGTCCTACCACAAAGTCCATGCTCACACACTCCCAAGGCCTATTTGGGACTGGTAATGGCTGATAGAGGCTTCCATTTCTTGATCCTCCTTTTGCCCTTTGTCACACACCAAATTGCTCCACATACCTTCTCACATCCCTTGGCAACCTAGGCCAATAGTAGTATCTCTATACTAGATCCAAAGTTTTATTGATTCCAAAGTGTCCACTTAGGCTTCCATTGTGTTTCTCTTGTATGAGATTTTCTCTCATGGATCCTCTAAGCATACATAACTGATTGCCTTTGAACAAGAGACCATTTTCAAGAGTGTAATCTACATACTCACCATGAAAATCATTCTCAAACTCCTTGCAAACCTTGTAGGCTGATGAGAAGTCTTAATCTTCTTCATATAGATCCTTGAAACCTTCTATCCCTATGCTCTGCAATTGTAATTCTTGGATAGTCAATAACTTCTGGCTTAAAGCATCTGCCACCTTGTTGAGCTGCCCCTTTTTATGCTTGATGGTAAAGTTAAAGGATTGGAGATACTCCATCCACTTCAAATGTCTATTTCTAAGATTCTCTTGAGTGTTAATGTAACTCAAAGCCTGGTTATCTGTGAACACCACAAATTCTTTTGGGAGTAGGTAATGCCTCCACTTCTTGAGAGACTGAACTAGTGCATACAACTCTAGATCATATGCTGAATACCTCTTCTTTGCCTCATTAATCTTCTCACTGAAAAATTCCATAGGCCTTCCCTCTTGACTCAATACACCCCCTACTGCAATTCCACTTGCATCACACTCCAATGTGAATAGCTTATCAAGAGTAGGTAAGAGTAGGATGGGTTTTGTGGCTATTTCTTGCTTCAATAATTGGAATGCTTCATCATCTTGTTCAGTCCATTTGAACTTAGTTTTAAGGCTTCCTTTTATAGTGTCAAGTACTGGTGCACATATGCCACTGAAGTTCCTCACAAACTTTCTATAGAATTGGGCTAAACCATGGAAACTCCTAACTTCAGTCCCTGTTTTAGGGGTAGGCTAATTCAAGATTGCTTCCACTTTGCTTGGATCCATCTTCAAGGTTCCCTTAGACACCACAAACCCCAAGTAGACTAACTCTTGCTTCAAGAAGTCACATTTCTCTAAGTTGATTGCCAACTTCTCCTCATGCAACCTCTCTAGGACTAACCTTAAATGTTCAAGGTGCTCCTCTTTGGTTCTGCTATAGATGAGTATGTCATCTAAGTACACCACTACAAATCTTCCTGTGAAGTCCTTCAACACCTCATTCATCAACCTCATGAAGGTGCTTGGGGTATTGGTAAGTCCAAATGGCATCACAAGCCATTCATACAATCCTTCAGTGGTCTTAAAAGTGGTCTTCCACTCATCACCCTCCTTAATCCTAATTTGATGATAACCACTTTTAAGGTCCAACTTAGTAAAATACATGGCACCCCCTAAACAGTCCATCAAATCCTCTATTCTAGGAATAGGGAATCTGTACCTTATGGTGATCCTATTTATTGCCCTTGAATCAGTGCAAAGTCTCCACTTGCCTCCCTTCTTTGTTGCTAGCACTACCAGGACTGCACATGGGTTGATGCTCTTCTTGATCAGTCCTTGATCCAACAACTCCTGCACTTTCCTTTCCACCTCCTTATTTTGGTCAGGTGTGAGCTTATATGCTGCTTTATTGGGCAGGGCTGCACTGGGGACAAAGTTTATTTGATGGCTTATAGACCTTCTTGGTGGAAGTGTTGCAGGTGCTCCATCACTCACTATGTCTTTACATTCTTGCAACATTTGCTTTACCTCCTTAGGTACCTCTGTCTGTAACTTACCTTCCTCCTCCTTTGGCATCACAAAGATGGCACATCCCACTATCTCTTCTTCATGCAATAGGTGTAAGAACTCTTTACCAGTGTTAAGTAAGACACTAGGTGTTCTTGAGGTTCCCTCATTATTCTTTGTCAGAGACTGAATCTTATAGGTTTTGTTGTCCTTCTTGAAGGAAATGGAGTTCTCCTCTCCATCATAGATCACCTTCCTATCAAATTGCCAGGGTCTACCTAGCAGCAGATGACAAGCATCCATGGGTAGCACATCACAAAGGATCTTGTCCTTGTACCCTCCAATAGAAAACTCCACCCAAGTCTGTTCATTGACAAGCACACTCTGCTCTTGATTCAACCATGTCACCTTGTAAGGACTAGTGTGGGGTATCTTTGTGAGTTTCAACTTCTTGGCTGCCTCATCTGATATGATGTTATCAGCTGACCCTGAATCAACTATCACCTTGCAAACCTTACCAAGGATTTTGCATCTCACCCTAAACAATGCTCTCCTATGCTTAGGTTCATCCTTAACCGGCTGTCTTATCAAGACCCTATTGAACATCATATTTTCTCCAATTTGTGATTCAATATGGTCCACCTCAGGTTTTTTGTTGCTTGATGTGTCTTCATGGGCATAAGCAACCCTCTTTCCACTGTTTGATGAGGTAGGCTTGTCAGTGCATCTATAGGCTGGGTGTCCCAATTAACCACAATTGTAGCATTTCATGGTTGTAAAGTAGGAATTACCCCTGCCAGTACCTCTACCCCTATTTGGACCCCCTTGTGCACCTCTTCCTCTAGAATGGCCTCCTCTAAGATTGGCTTCACTGTTATGCTCAGTCAACTTGGACTCTCCTTGATTCCTTTGCTCATTTTCCTTTCTTTGGTAACCACCTCGATGACTCATTTGATCTCTACCTCTGCCTCTACCCCTATTGTTGGAGTCTCCCTTCCTTTTGTTCCTCTCTTCCACCTTAGCAGCAAGTTGATGACATTTTTGGACACTGGTAGGAGTCCATAGGCTTATCTCCTCTTAGACGTTCCACTTTAGGCCACTTAGATACCTAGCCACCTTGATAGATTCCTCTTCTTGGACTTTGGATCTAAGACAAAGCTTCTGAAACTCCTCTATGTAAGAGGCCACATCAAGATCTTTCTGCTTCAATCCCTATCTCTTCTTATGAAGTTGGACTTCATAATCCTCTGGCAAGTAGTTCTCCTTGATCTTACTCACCATGGCCTTCCAGTTTGCAATAGGTAGCTTCCCCATGCTAATTATCTCCTCTTGCAAGTACTTTCACCATGTCAAGGCTGCTCCCCTTAGTCTTGATTCGGCAACCTTAATCTTTTTGGCTTCTTTCACACCTTCACACTCAAAATGGTTCTCCATACCCTCAATCCATTCCATGACGGTGTCAATATCCATCCTTCCACTAAAAAGTGGCAATCCTTCAAAAGATTTTGTATTCAAAGCCTTAATGGCCTTTACAAAAGGTTCTTCATTGATTAAGGGGTTTGGTTCAAGTATGATGTCATCTATATCAATATCTTTCTTGCCTCTGTCATTGGTGTCCGCACCCTAGAGTTCTTGTGCTCTCTAATCAACCACTTCTTGTAGCTTGTTCCTTATCTCACTCATAGCATCTTCAAGGAGTCTATTTTTCTCCTTTTGTTCTTCTACTTCCCTAGCTAGCTCTACATTAGTGACCATTATGTTCTTGCCTACTGATTCACTAGAATATAGAGACATGCATGGTTCACCAAATCTTTAACTTGGCTCTGATACCAATCTGATGGGAACGGCTTGGGATAGACTAGCCTAGTCTATGCTCTTTGATCCTCTCCTTGGATCACCAGGTGTTCCAACCACACCCTAGGGTCTCTAGGTATTCCCTTTCTTGTGGACTCCCTTGACCTTTCCCAATCCACCCACCAACAACATGTGATTCTTTTCCTAAGCTCTCACCTACTCACAAGCTTCAAAAACCCTTACATAGGCTAATAAAGGTTTAACTCTTCCTACACCTTCTCAGGTCCTAGCAAGGATAGGACAGGTCTTTGACATGTTTCTCCAACCACTCATGTGCACCCAAGAGGTTTTGACATTCCTTCTTGTTACCAATTTCACAATTTTGCTTCTTTCCTACAAAATAGGGCTACAAGGAATGAGCCCCTATTAGGCGTCCATTCCGGACTTTTAGGGCTTCCTCTTGCAAACAATGCCAAAACTTGTAAAACTTCCCAAAGGGACTACTATTCATTTATCAAAGGCTCAAGGATATTCCTAGTTTTGGGTCCCCAAGTGTCCGTACACTACCCTAGGTGAAATTAAGGGTTTTTAAGGATTTTTAAGGGTTTTTTAGGCCTCCCAGGGTCACAGAGTTGGTTTGCTATCATCACCACCTTGTTTGTATTGGTGGAAGCTCCTCCTTCTCACCAATAATACTCCACACACCCCACTACAACTCCTCCAAAGAGTTTTTCCTTCCTTGTCCTTCCTTGCTCTCACGGACCTCTGCAACCTTGACCCTTCCTAGCTGGGCACAGACCAGTCGCGCCTAGGAGTGGGTTTTTTGAAAGGTTTTCCTGCATTCTCCAGGGCCCTGCTTCCTTTGAGATACTATACAGGGTCTATACTTCTATACCCCATGGTTTCATGGTGTTTCCACAATGGGGATAGGAGTTACCAACCCATTTTCACAAAGCAGTCCAAAACTGGACAGTGAAGAGGTAACTGCAAAATATTTACAAAGCACACAACACCTGCAAAAAAAAACCTAATCTAAATGCTCAAAATGAAAGTATAAACACTATACAATACTCTCAACATAGTTTAGTTTCCAGAACAATCCATTATCAATCCTTTAACGCTCCATTTGTGCCAACTGGCAACAAAAACACAGTCACAATCAAGGTGTTTTTCCTTTGGCCGTACAATCTGACATCTCCCTCCTCATTTTAGGGTTTGCAACAATTTATAATTTCTTTTCCTCAGTTTATGTTCCAAGGTTAGGGATCCCCACGCCAAGCTAAGGTTATGACCAATTTGGTGGAAAAGTTGCATGACAACTTTGAAAAGTTGTCATGCAACTTTTTGCAACTTTTAAGCAACTTTTGCAATGTTTCTTTTCTTGGCTTTTAGGCCTTTATTAGGCTATCCTCTGGACACAACCATGCCAAAAGGACCCCAAACTCATCAATAGGCCCACATTCCCTCAACCCCAAGAGAAAACTCGACCTAGACTTGTGAACCTAGGACCTAAACTAGGACCTAAACAAAACCAATGAGCTCTTGGCTCTTATTACATTACATGGCTTCATGAAGAAGCAAAATCACAACAAAAACAAATGGTGGGAGCCCTTAGAAGGGTGTACCTGCACCACCCCCTCTAGAAATCCTTCTCACTTTCACAACCCCTTTGATAATAAACAAACTCACACAAAAGAAAACAAAAAAACACCCATCTAGTATCATAGAGCACACAACAAGTACAACTCCATGCACAATCCTACTCAAACATCATCTTCCTTTTTGAGGAAAAAAACCACTCTCACAAAATGAAAAAGTTTTATTTTCTCTTCTACCAATTAAGTCACCACTCCATTGTATTTATAACATTTTCACACTTCATTTGGTGATGCTCATTCTGCATTCACGTGAAAAATTATCATTTTGGTGGTTTTCAACATGACTGTAGACTCTAGATTCCTAGAAGTCATCATCATGCCTATCAAATCCACTGCATCCTACTAAGGCTCATCTATTGTGAATGATTTTGTTCTGATTTTATTCCTCCTTGATTGGACAAATTCTGCTTCAAAATCCCTAACAATAAGCAATCTGAGCTCTTATTTCTCAGAGAAATCTGTGATCTTCCATCTCTAACTCAGAAGCTATCAAATCCTTTTATGCCTCTGAAACCATCATCCTCACTTGTCTAATCAACCTCAACTTAAGAGAAACCTTTAAACTAGTCCCTTAGGAATGAGTCAGCATCCAAGCCTTAAAATTTCTAGGTTGCGAGCTAGCGACCAGATAGTTTGTGGTTAAGTTTTATGGTTATCGCCAGCTCATGAGGTAAAATGTTTGAAGACGTGATCAAGCCATGAGTTGGCAGCAAGTTGGTTTGGGTTTGCATCGCGAGGTCTCTAGCTTTTTTGGGTTTTAGCGTTTTATGTTACCAAGCTGGAGATTGTTAGTGAAATTGCTTTGGTCGTGAGGTCTCAAGTTAGTCTAAGATAAATAGTTTTATGTTGGCGAGTATGCGACAAGGGTTAAAGTTTTTAAGTTCCCACTATCTCCAAGTCGCTGCAGTGACGAGGACTTAACATTTGTGGTCGAGAATTGGTGAGTGCCAGTTCAGTTTCCCTCAGTCGCTAGACCTCAAGGTTAAGAAGGCTTAGTATTTTCAGCTTGCAAGTTGGAGATAGAGAGAGTTGACGACTTTGTGCCACATGTTTTAATTACTTAAAGTTAATATCTTAAAATCGCCAAAATTTTATTTTTATGGTTTGAAAATAGCTTGAAATCGGCAATATTTTATTTTTATGGTTTGAAAATAGCATGAAATCGGCAATATATTTATTTTTATGGTTTGAAAATAAGTTGAAATCGCCAATGCAAATATTTTTTGGTTTTAAAAACATTACCATTCGCCCATGCAATTATTTTTTGGGTTTTAAAAATAGTACAATTCGCCAGGATTTTTCACAAACTTTGAGCGATCACGGCTAATTCTCCAATGGAGATTATTATTTTTCTCCGTAAACCTCAAAAATTCACCAGTAAAATTAAAATTATCCCTGAAATTATACAACTTTCGCTAGGTTTTTACACCTTGTCCAAGGGGGGGGTTTCTTAAAGTTTTCCCTGCTCCCCCTCTCCCTCACTCTCTCTCCCCCTCTCCCTCCCACTCCCTCCCCCTCTCCCTCCTCCTCCCTCCCTCTCCTTCACATTTAATTTACTATAGGAAGCACGTACGGGGTGCTGGGAATATTAATGTTGGCCTGCTAAACATTTTTAGGGCTAAGAGATGAATATTTCAAGTGTGTTATGTAAAAGAGATGATGGTTGCATTTCTTATAAGATGATATGTTTGAAAGGTTCTTGTGCTACATGTGGTTGTTTGCAACATTTACCAAGATGTCTACATTTGGATAGCACACATGAAATTGGTAAGAAACTAGTTTCTTTTGGAAAGTACAAGACACTGACATATGGCATTAAAGATGGAAAAGAATTGAAGTGACGTGAGCTAGTAAAAAATGACATATGTGTAGCTGATTTTATGAGATGGTTTCAAGAGAAACTAGTTTATGAGTACATAATGCATACACATAGAGCTCGGTAATTAGATGAGCAATTCAAGCTATGCAAGACCGCATTTCCTCTTGGTACCATTGTCTCTATAGCTAATTTTTGTGACAATTATACACTGCAACCTCAAAATGAAGTGCACTCTATGTATTACCATTCTACACAAGTTTCTATTTTTGTACACATAGCATTCATGCATGCAGATGATACCATAGAGTAGCATAGAAAGGTTGTAAGAGAGTATCACTTCTACATAAGTGATGATCATACACATTCATCAAAGTTTGTGCAATGATGCTTTAAAGTTTTCTATGATAGTTTAAGGGAAAGGAACATATGATACAACCAACACTTAATATGGTTAGATAATTGCACCCCACAATTCAAGAATCCAAGGATGTTCTATTGGTTGAGTAGGACGCATGTGACAAGCGATGCACAACATTTTTGGAATTTCACTAAGGCTGGACATGGAAAGGGAGAGCACGATACTGCATGAGCATGCATAAAAAGAGCATTATCTAGAGAAGAACTGAAGTACAAAGGTGGTGCTGAGTTGAAAGATGTATCAACAATTGTGCAATGGTGTAACTCTACAATGGGACCAAGTAATGCACGTACATCAATGGTTCATAAATATTTTTGGTTGATCACTAAATTTGACATTGAAAACTATCAAGCTTGTTGTACAGTTGCAGGATCCAATGACATGCACTCATTTCAAATTTCAAATGTAAGTTCACTAGTAATTTATACTAGACAGATTGTATGTCTTTTCTCTTCATGTATGTATTTTTTGTTGGAAGAATGTGAATCACAAGAGTGGGTTGACAAATGGTCTTGTAGACTGTTGGTTCCCATTGATACCTATCAAATTCCTAGAGCACTACAATTGAACCAGATGGAAGCATCGATTGATTTCAATCATGTATCCGACCTAGTGGAACCAGGTGATTTTTGGGTTAATTTTATTGCAGGATTTTTTTGGCTCATTTTGTTTTATCAAACATTATTTTGGTTATTAATTATCATTATATAATATGCAAGTCATGTGGACGTAATTGTTGCAGAAGAGAACAATTAAGAAGGAACATATTACTTTTTGTGTCATTGTATTGAGCCTAAGAGAAACTTGACAACCATAATCATTGACAGAGAGGGTATTGAGTATGCAGTAGGGTCTGTTGTCATGACAGGCACATGGCTTAGGAGATACCCTATCAAGAATTCTTATGTTTTGTTGTTCGAGGACTTTGAAACACATAGACATATTCTTCATTTGTCCAACCTTGTTATTGCAAAAAATATTCTATTGATTAAGTATCATGGTAGACCTCATAACAAACTTTTATGGAAAGTTCATGAATCTGACCATGAGGCATTACTTGACACAATATGGGTTGTAGCCGATCCAAAAGGCTCACTTAATTGATTCTATGGTTCAGGGTAGAATGATTTTGAGAATTTTGTACATATCATCGACGAATTGTTCTATATTCATTTTTTGTATACTTAAATTACGATGACCTAATTCGCACATATTTAAATGCCAAATTTTGAATAAAAACCCATGAGATTATTTGTAACATATTTTTTTGTATATTTAAATAGCCAAGAACTGATTTGTCCATATTTAGAGGCAATTTTTTGAATATATGTGACTATGTTTGTGACTTATTTTTGAATATATGTGTCTATTTTTTAATATCTTAAGGCTTTTGAGTTTATGTGATGTGATAAGGTAAATCATGACTATTCTTGATTATATCTTAAGGGTTTTGAGTTTATGTGATGTAAGCAATAATCATGTAGATCTATGTTGTGCATTGTATAATCATGGAGAAGTATTTGGGTCATTATTGGGTCATGGGAGTCATAGATTGAGTCTAGATACAATTTGTGAAAAAATTGTCATTATTGTCAAAAAAGTTGTCAAGCAACTTCCAGATCGTGTCGGTAGGGTATGGCTCTTGACGTTCTGACACTTTGGGAGGCACAATAGGAGCATTCCTAGCATAGACCTTCCCACTTGGGCACAATTGTGATGTTTGTTGTGCCCATGATGGACGAAATCAATTCTAGCCTATCTTGCAACTTTTCATTGCAGTAGGCAAAAAAAATGCTACCATTTGAAAATAGCTCCGAGTCATCAAAAACCAAGAGGCCATTGTAGAAGAGCCCTCACATGACCCTACATGTTCAAATGGATCAATCATATGCATCCTGTATTGAGAGAAATAGTTTGTCAAAGTTTGACATTGTTTTGGACTTAGGGCAATTGAGAGATCGCGTCGGTAGGGTATGGCTCTCGACGTTTTGACTCTTTGGGAGGAAGAATAGGAGAATTCCTAGCATAAAACTACCCACTCAGATTCAATCATGATGTTACATGATGGATGAAATCAATTCTAGCCTATCTTGCAACTTTGCATTACATACAACTGACAGTTTTTGCAGTAGGCGAAAAAATGCTACCATTTGAAAATGTCTCCGATTCATCAAAAACTGAGATAGGTCATTGTATAAGAGCCTCACATGACCCTAAAGGTTCAAATGGATCGATCATATGTGTCTTTGATTGAGAGAAACAATCTGTCAAAGTTTGATAATTTTTTGGACTCAGGGCACTTGAGAGATCGCACTAGTAGGGTATTGCTCTCGATGTTCTGATGCTTTGGGAGGAACAACAAGAGAATTTCTAGTGTAAAATTTACCACTCAAATGTTCTCATGATGTTGGTTTGTGCCCATGACAGACGAAATCAATTTTAGCCTATCTTGTAACTTTGCATTGCATGTGACTAACGGTGTTTATAGCAGGCGAGAAAATACTACCATTTGAAAATGGCTCTGAGTCATCAAAAATTGAGATAGGGCATTGTAGAAGAGCCCCACGTGACCCTACAGGTTCAAACAAATTGATCATGTGTCCTGGATTGAGAGAAATAGTCCATCAAAGTTTGACAATTTTTTGGACTTGGGCACTTGAGAGATCATGTCGGTAGGGTATGGCTCTCAATGTTTCGATGCTTTGGGAAGCACAATAGGAGCATGCTCAGTGTAAAATTTTCCACTAAGAGGTTCTCATGATGTTGGTTTGTTCCCATGAAGGACGTAATCAATTCTAGCCTATCTTGCAACTTTGCATTGCATGCGACTGACAGTTTTTGCAGCAAGCGAAAAAATGCTATTATGTGAAAATGGCTTTGAGTTGTCAGAAACCGAGATAGGAAATTGTAGAAGAGCCTCACATGACCCTACAGGTTCAAATGGATCCATCATATGTGTCTTGGATTGAAATAAACAGTTAGTCAAAGTTTGACAATTTTTTGGACTCGGGGCACTTGAGAGATCACGTCAGTAGGTTAGGGCTCTCAACGTTATGACACTTTGGGAGGCACAAAAAGAGAATGCCTCACATAAACCTACTGACTCAAAGGTGATCATGATGTTTGTTTGTGTCCATGATGGACGAAATCAATTCCATGCTATCTTGCAACTTTACATTGCATGTGATTCACGATTTTTTGCAGTAGGCAAAAAAATGCTACCATTTGAAAATGGCTTTGAGTCATCAGAAATCAAGATAGGCCATTGTAAAAGAGACTCACATGACCCTATAGGTTGAAATAGATCAATCATGTGTCCTGGATTGAGAAAACGTCAAAGTTTGACAATTTTTTGAACTCAGGGCACTTGAGAGATCGCACCGATAGGGTATGGCTCTCGACATTCTGACGCTTTGGGAGACACAACAAGAGCACGCCTAGCGTAAACCTACCCAATTAGAGCTTCTTGTGATGTTGTTTTTTTCCCACACCAAACGGAATCAATTCTAGCCTACCTTTCAACTTTGACAAGTTTGACAAGTTTGACAACAATTGAGCAACTTTGACAACAACTTTGACAACATCTTTCAATTTTCTGGGCATAAATTAAGGTTGGAATAAAAGAGAAGAGAATTACTATTTCTTTAGAAGTGGCTAAGATAAATTTAACACTAGTAATACATCCGAGGGGAACAAAAGAAACATCTTTCGCCATTTTCATCTCCATCTTTTTTGAATTTGCAGACAAGAAAGTAATGTTCAGCTTTTCACTTTCACAAATGAACAACTTTTACATATTTTATCCAAATGACCCCAAACTTTCACAAATGACTTCAAATGACCATTAATGGTCCCAAATCACCTTATTTAGATTAAAAAATGGAGAAAAAATATGAAAACCAAAATTTGACCATTGCGAGCATGAGGGTGCTATCGCACCACTCACATTGACAAATATAAACGAAAGGAATAAAAAGCATCTAGTGATCATTAACATGGATCAAATCTGACCATTACCATTGAATTTCATTTTCATTGAGACAAGGAGTTTTGTAGGGTTAATTCAATATTTTAGAAAGTTTATCAAATCATATTCCACGACTGCAATGCTTTATATCATAGATTTTTGTTGTTTATATTCATTTTGTTGATTGCATAGGCAAATATTCATGTAACTTTATAAAAGGGCAGCAACCAAATACAACAATAAACAATAATCATTTAACTGTATCAATAATTATTTAATCATTTATATATATCAAAATGCACAATAATCAACACAATGAGCACATTCCGTATGTATCGAAAATGCCTATCAATATCAATGAAATACACAATAATGAACACAATACACATTTATTGGATCGAATATCAACATTTATATATATCAAATAAGGCATGTATGCCAAGTCAATACAAGCTTTACAAAAATGTGGCAATGCCATGTCCAAATCGATATACAATTAAAATGTAGAATATATCTACATGTATTGGTCATTCAATGACCACAACTAACACAATATGATCCTATACAATTTGTGGTGGATCATCAAAATCGAGCTTGTTCGATGCAATATGTGGCTTTGTAGATGGCTGCAAAACCACAATTCAAAAGCTAAGTTAGAATCCTTTTGTAGAAAATAGTTCACAATTATCAACATAACTATGCCTTAACTATAATTTCTTTATAATAGAAATGTAGTTACCTCATCTACTAATCTAGCATCTACAGTCTTCTCTGTCTTCTCCTTGCTAGCATTAGGAGTTCTCTTGAATACCTTCTTTAAAGGCTCCAAGTTAAGGACAAACCGCGAAGGGGGATATTGTCGATTAAATACAATTAATACAATGTACTAACATATATACATCAAAAACACTAAAAATGTACGATATAGAGAACATAACTATACCAGACCCTGAGATGATTCTCCAATAGAGTGAGGAGGGCTCACCATCAATGGAGCAGTTATCGCTATTACCTGTATGAAAAATAATCAAGATTAAATATAATTAATATAATGATAAGTATTGTAGGTTAAAACAATTAATTAATATATAAAACAAAATCGTACCGAAGCCTGAGATGCTTCTTCAGTACATGGAGGAGGGCTCGCCATTTATGAAGCAACTATGGATATTTCCTGTATGAAAAAAGAGAAGATTATAAATCATCACAAGTTCACATGTACACGTGCATACAATCATAAAATCAAGAAAATAAAGTAGAGATACATACCTCCACCCTCTATCGATCCTCGGGTGTATCAGGTGCATTCAACATATCTACAAAGCTCAGTGGACGCTGTATATAAAACAAACAAAAAACACCAATCAATCTACAAATTCCAATTAAGACAATTTCAACCTTTTCAAACAATTGTACAATTACCTTCTTCCCACATTTAGGCGTCCTCAAGGATTTCTTTTGCTGAGGATCAGGCCTAGACATGGAGGGGGTACCCTAAAAAAACAAAATTAACACAAGAGATATTGGTACAAATAATATTAAACATAATTTAACAAATATAAAATTAAATGACTTCCATAAATTCCATCAAAAGAATACATAAATAAGGTGTACAAAATATGATACCGCATAGCTCTGTAGGCCAAAATCAATCGCCGAGAGTGTGACATCATTAATCTAGGACATTTGAGCCCTTAACAATGCCTACAAAACAAAAAATTGAAAAACATTAAGGAGAGTTATCATATCTTGTAATTTTGTTGAATTCAAAGTGTACTATTCTTTTTTAACATGTTACAAAATTTATACCTCAGGCGTCGATGTTGCAACTGCAATAACTGTGAGAGGAATATCAGATGTCGTCGCTGCATCTTGAAATTTATATTGTTTGTATCAATTTAAATCGATCTATAAATGAAAATTCATTTACAATTGTAAATTTTAAGTGACTGATAAATAAAATGCTATGAATTCAAATCAACACACCTGTGTCTGTGGTTGACTAGAAAACAACATGTCCATCAATTCATCTATCAGTGCCATATCCTCAATCATGCCGGTCTAACATCTACTCCTGTAAATTGTACATGAATGGGCTATGGAGCCATTTGCAGTGGCCTCGTCATTCGTCCATGCCTCGTCATCCGTCCATGTGCATATGTTTGAGCAAGTGGGACACACATGATGAATGGGCTCACCAGTGCCAGCTACCCTAGCTAATGGATCATCGTCCGGTACAAGAGGGTGTGCTAACTATGTCCCATGCTGGATGATCGCATCATTCAATGTTGTTGCTTCTTGAAGATTTTATAGCTCCATCGACTCTTTCAGGGCTAATGGGACAATCACATGCTCCTTGGGGTTTGGGTGCTAGGGGGTGACAACTCTGTGGGTCTACTACCCTATGAGCTCCAGGTCTATCTTGGGAAGAGCCACCACCTCTACCATGGAACTCTCTCATATCAAAATAAGTAGGCTTCTCATTAAGGACAAAATCACACTATACTTTCCTCAAAAAATACAAAGGCACCTCATAATTATTACAAGGTGGTTCGTCAAAGACCATCCACCACCTATGCCAAAACAGATCCCTCATCTGCACATTGGTACACCAATGTATGAGAAACCTCTTTGCATTAAGAGGTAAGGACTCACCAATTCTAGGATCAACAAAAAGAGCACATATTTGTTCTTTACTTCTATTTTTGTTTTTCACTCATATGATAATCCATTCTCATAAAATGCATGACACCTATCCCTATAGTTTCCCCATTATGTAATCTAGGTGGAAACTGCAGTGGCACCACTAGCTAATGTTTGTAGGCTAGTGGCAAGGGATAAATGATGCTCAAGATTAGATGTTTTCAATTTATTAATCAACCTACTTATTTTAGCAATGTTTTGCCCTAACCGATTAAGCAATTGATCCTGTGTAGTTGGTGTATGCTCTAAAGGAGGAGATGGAGGTGTATTTTGTGGGTCTTGTTGTGTGCTTTGCTGTGGGTTTTCATCTTGCTGTGGTTCTTGATTTTGAGAATCTGATATATTTGTAACAAAAAATTAAAAAACTAATGAAAATCAATGATTTTAAATTCAAAATGTAAATAAAATTTATCAAATATACAAAATAAACAACCTACCTCTTTCCACGACACTGAGAAGTGGAAATCGGGAGCTCGTGTGCGGTTTCGCTAGAAAGTTCCCCTCCAAACTACTGTCGACCATGGGTTGAAAATGAGACCCAGTCAGTGTAAAATAAAAATATATTGATAGATAGTGCATACGCGGTCTTAAAACACTAAGATTGTGTACGAGGTTACTCAAAATTAAAAAACCACGTATGCGCTATCTATTTTTTCAGCTTTTTTTAGGTGTGTGTCCACTTTTTTTGCACCATATTGGTGCACACACCCGATTATATTTTATTGATTATTTAAATAGGAGAAAAATTAGTAAAATTGTTGGTATCATTTATTTTTTTATTTTTTAAATTATGCTTATTCAAGTAGATTGGGTTAAATATCTATATGAAATTTGTTATTAATAGATGATTTTGTATTTGAGTGTGATGATACTTCTTATAATTCTCAATAGGTAAGCTCTTATCTTAAATATGGGAGATGCATGTAACAACATTCAATGATTACCACTCTTCATTTTTAATCAATAAAAGTTTTATATATTATATATTAATACTTAAGGTAAGATATTACATTTTACATGTATTAACTTGACATAGGTAATAGCTTGTGCATAGAAGACCATCCTCCAAAAATACACTAACTACAAACTACTTGACCTACATACATCCAATTCAAATTACATACAACCAGGATATGCTAATGCTAGAAGCCTATCCTCAAGAAAAACAAAAATCCTAAGTAAAAAAAATTACTATGTTGCCACTTACTTCTTCAACTCCTTCTCCTTCTAACTTCCACAAGTTATCTAATAGTCTTCCTTGCAAACAACAAGTTTCTACTTACCCTTCTTAATGTTTTCTCCTCTCGATGCCTATTCCATTTATTCATGACTATGAAAACAATCCTTAATGAGAGACCATATCCCTTGTGCTTCCGCCATCCTCTAATCTATATGACTATCTACACCCGAAACCAAAAATGGCCTTAATGATGGAATGCAATCAATGTCTCAAATCCATTCATCTTCTTCGACAATGAAACCCTTGTTAGGACATGCCATTGTCAACAAGGTCTCCAATCCAAATTTCCACTCCTCCCTTACACATTCACTCATGGCCCATTTAACATCCTCTTTGGTGCCTAGCTCCAAGTAACTGGCAAGAAATATGGATGGCACATCCATTTTTGTCCAATATTTTTACTCAAAGCTCATGTATTCTCCTCCAGGAACTTGTCTACCATCCTCAAAAAATAAGGATATTTTATTTTTAAAATATTCCTCATCCTTTGTTCAGATACCTTGCCCATGAAGGCAAGTTGTTGCTTGTTTGTCCCAAGGGAAAAATTGGCTTCCATGGTGCTCGTGAAGAAAACACAAACCTAAATGCCCTACACTTTACTGCTATCACTTCTCATACCATCCTACCAAACCAATTGACTGAAAAGAAATGGTCATAAACACTAGTGATGGGTGCCTAAAAACTTTCTCACCCACCTCCGACTCTCATGTATCACTACCCTCTACATAAATGTTTTCATCCCTTAGATAATCCAATGGTTGTGTACCTCTATTTATCATCCCCACACCATTATCAAAACACCCACTTTTCATAATTGAAAGACTCTCATCCTATCCATCAATCAACTCATATCAGCCTCATTAACTAGTTGTAGTCCTCTGAAGTCATCCCGCCATTTTTTCATATTGTCTTCTCTAACAAGACACCCCCATTTTGATAAGACATCAACCTCTTTATTTCCCTCTTGCTTGACGTGGAAGACTTTGAAATTTTGAAACTGCATTTAATCTCGAGATTATGAGCTTAACATATTTTTTTATCTTCCATGTTTGAGCTTCACCCTTTATAATTGAATTTACAATCACTTGGGAGTCACCTTCAAGATGGAGGTCTGTAAATGAGAGATGTGAAGCCAAGTTAATTGCGAGGATTGTCGCTTGAGTGTCCACCTAATTGTTTGTGCCATCTTCAATATTTTGTGCACCAATTGCAAGGATGTTACCCATTTCATCCCTTGCCACACATCTTGCTCCCAACGAACATGGGTTTCCTTTAGAAGCCCCATTGCCACACCACTTCTCCCCCAGTCCACTTTATTGGATCAGCCCAATGAGGCCCATTAGCAGGCCCAATGATTACCACTCTTGTATTAAAGTAATAAAATTTTATATTTCCAGTACTTCTAACAATACCTAAAGGTGTTATTTAGTCACATACAACAACATATATTTGTAGCCTTGTTAGCAAAGTAATGCACATTTATGTTTTTGTGTGTTCATAGATAGGATGTAGGTTTTATTGATCAATGGAATTTTTCCTTAAGTCTTTGGATTACCTTTTTATAAGTGATATCAAACAAGTTTATTAGGTTGTCATAAATTAAATGAAAAGTTTATAAATTGAGTTTCCACTCATTTTTAATTTTTTTTCTTGAAATATTTCAATACATCTACTCAAGACCGTTTTCACTTAGTATAAAATATTTCTTCTTTGTGTAAAATGAACATCATTGCAATTTAATTTCTCTATGGGATTTTTAAGCCCAAAAATTTTCGTAGAAAAAATGTTGTCTCATGTCAAAAAAAATTATTTGGTCATTGAAGTTCTCTCATGTTGGCAAACACTTTTTAGTCACTAAAAAGTAAAATATTGAACCTATCAATCAATAAGAATTCAAGTTGATGGATAAAATAAAGGTTGAAAATAATGATTTTGTTGTGCTAGCATTATTATGAATTTGATTTTGAATTAAACCACACAATAAAATATTATATCTATAAAAAAGATTAAATTAAAACTAAATATTTGGTATGTCACTTTAGTTCAAGATAATGGTACTTCTAGAAGAATATCCACCTTCTAGAAACCATGATCGGTTTCTATGAAAAATATTGTTGAGAAAAAAGACTAATTAATATGTGAGGTAAGGTGTATAAAATCAAACTTCAAAGTGTGCATCTTTTCCATTAATATTTATGCTCCTTCTTCATGTTCAAGTAAGAAAATAATTTTTCAAGAAACCGATTAAATTATGTCACCCTCAATTATACATTACATCCTTGGTTCCTATTTCATTATAATACTGTAGAAATAATGGGGAAAAATAATAAGTATGATTTTTATCTACTTTCCTAATGCAAAAATACTTGGTCACACTTAATGAAATAAAGATATATAAATATTTATGATAGGTGGCTAATAAATCCAAGAGAGAGTGTTAGACTCAACTACCCAAATGTGGGTGAGAGTAACATGTGGAATTGATGGATATTCTACATGCAATAATAATAACCATGTTTAATTACCCAAATAAATCTAATAATATGTGTTGAAAAATAAATATCCCTAAACATAAGGAAAATATTAAACTTACACTAAAAATAAATATTTTCATTATAAACTTATAATAAAATATAATTATTGATCCAAATATTATTAGCTTGTTAGATTATGTGTGATGCAATAATCATTGCTGAGAATTACTGTCAAATATTGATCACACACTTTAATCATTAGATATGATCTAACATCAAAATTGTGAAAATGAGAGAATCTTGTAAAGAGATAACTTCAAAGAAAACATACAGTAAAGTATTAAAAAAGTGCTCACATTCCTCTTTTTAAATAATAGACAAGAGATGTGAGTATTGTATATATAGCATAAATAAGGGAATATACATCTAAGACCTATAATAATTCCAATTACCCAAAATAGGTAAGAGTTTTATCTACTTGATAAATTACAAATCAAATTATTTCACTTGCTCAAATGAATACAAACAATTATGATAGGTGGCATATAATTCCAAAAGTGAGTGTGAGACTCAACTACAAATGTATGCTAGGAGAGAGTAACACATACATAATTAATATATTATGACATATGTCATTGGAGTAAACAAATTTAAATAACTTAAGAAATATTAATAATGTGTTAGAAGAAAGAAAGATCGCCTAACATAAGTATAATAAAACATCTATACTAACAACCCTTCAAGAAAAATTTAGGTGGGTGAAATGATGGGTTACGACAAAAAAATCCTAATGAGGTACACTTGAAAATGGAAATTACCATCCAAAATAAGAAGTCCCCAGATGATCAGTATCCCGTCAAAATAGAGATTGAAAATATCACCACAAAGTAGAGACAAAAAATTAAGGACAAAGAAGTACTTCCTAAAGTGGACACCTACCACACCTCTAGTAAATCTCATACATTAAGGAATTTTTTTAAGTGAAGGTTTATGTCTACTTTTTCTTTGATGTTTGCTTCTTACTCAACTAAAAAAATAGATCATAACCAAGTGAGAAGGAATACCTTGAATTAGACTTTTGATCCTAATATTTTCATACACATTCTAAATTTGTGTCTCACACCAAATCAATATTGATAATTTTGTAAACTAAATTTCATAAGTGGGCATACCTTGAATGCAGTGGAGGATCCTCTTAGCTTCTTTCCAATGTAAATCATGTCTCTCCTACATGAATTGTGAGACCATGCGCAAAGCATATGAAACACTCAACCTAAAGTCTAATCCATGATAAAAGTTATTATTATAAAGTTCCATCAAGAAAGGTTTATGAACACTCAACCTAAAGTTTGACCCAAGATAAAAATGATTCAATAAACACTTATATTCAACTATGTGAAACCAAGAGAACATATCAATAGTATACTTAAGTTTTGAAATAGAGATACCTAAAGATAATTGAATGGTCTCAATCCCCAAGAAGTAGTACAAAAGGCCCAAGTTCAATATTATAAATCTATCATGTATATTATTTTTCATTGTCTTGATGGTGGATGGGTGACTCCTTGTGATCAACAAGTCATCAAAATAGAGAACCGAAAAATGTGAGTGTTATCTTGCTAAAAAAATCTATACATTTGAATAAAAATGATGTTAAGTGATGCAGGAGCATCCCGGGTTCATAGCAATCTTGCATCAACCAAAAACATTTTCCTTTCTATTTTGCTTTTTGTTTGCAATTTCAGTTTTCCTTTCTGTGTCCCGGTTTTGGCTCATCAGATCTTGTGGAGTTGGACTCTACTCGAAGACTTGATCATCTTTCTTGCTTCCAAACCACATCTCATTTGGATCACTTTCGGCAAGATATCGCAAATGGTTTCCATGATAGTTTCCTATTACCGGTTGACAGTCCTTTGTTACTAGTTGCTTGGACCTATTTTGGTGATCTACCAGAACCCCTTCCAAAGCTTGTAGAGCCTTGGGTGTTGATTCCATTGTTCCTTGACGTGTGGCCGACCTTTTCCTACAATCTACGTTTCATCCTTTGGATTTTTCGAAGGAATATCTTGGCGGAGGCCGACCTTGTTATTCTACACGTTAGGTCTTGTTCTTCGGGTTTTGATCCTTTTGGATCGATATATATAATTATAATTGCACATTATAATGTAATCAATCAAAGAATCAAGTAAGTAGACTATGTGTAGAAGATAGATCTCAAGGTTCAAGGTCCCATTTGTGACCTATTATGTATGTTCTACTAGGTCTATGAGCCGGTATGTTGTAATTCGGTTGTTACCGGTTGGATGTAATCAATTTTCATGAAATAAAACAACCTATTATGCATTGCCTCCATCATATCTTTTTGTTTCCATTGTGTTTAATCTTACTGACTAGTCTGGATTGATCTCTTTCCGACTTGTAGCTACAGAGGACTAGCGTGAATGATGGCACAAAGAGGAGCTCGGAATGGTGGAGCGTGTGGGAATGGAGACCCTGCTATGATGGAGATGTTGTGAGGTATAGAAGCCTAGATGGAAGCTGTGGAGATAGTCTAGAGAAGAGGCCGACATATTGAAGATGTGAGTGAAGATGAAGGAGAAGAAGCCCCTGCAAAATAAGAAAACCCACTGGCGGTTGATCCTGATGAGGAAATTTTTTTGAGGGTTTTGAGTAGGGCGAATACTAAACCTCATTTTACCCCACCAGAATATTATGGGAAGTTATATTCAGATGAATTGATGGACTGGATCTAGGAGAATGAAAAATATTCTGATTTTGAAAACACTGCAAAAGAGAGGAAGGTGAAATATACCTATACCCGGTTGAAAGGTCATGCATCTCTTTGGTGGGAGAATTTGCAAGTTGATAGGTAGAGAAGAGGTAAAGAGAAGATTAAGACATGGGATCAGATGATTTCTAAGTTGAAGTCAAAGTTTATGCTAGCTGATTATCAAGTGAATATGTTCTTAAAGTTGCAGAATTTAAGATGAAAGGAATCTAGTGTGAAGGAGTACACTGAATCATTTTACAAGTTGACTATTAGATCTGGACATGTTGATGATGAACTTGAACAAGTCGCAAGATATTTTAATGTATTGCGGATGTCAATACAAGATGAACTGAGTTTGATCAAAATGGAGAGTGTTGAAGAGGCTTACCAGTATACCCTAAAGGCATAAGAGAAGTTAAACAAAAGACACGAGTAGAGGTAAAGAGGTAGAGGTGGAATGTTTATTGCAGGAAGATTTCAAGGAGGAAGAGGATATACTGGAGGAAGAGGAACCAGTATAGATCAGAGAAAGGACAAGGAAGTGAACAAAGAAGGTAATTCATACCAGAAAGATAAAAAAAATTACTGGAGGAGACAACCGGATGGTTACCGGAATGAGAGTTTTAGAATACAGAAGATAGAGGACAGAGGTTAGAGATCGAGCGAAGATGTAGATACCGGCAAGATTCTGGTCCGATAGGACTGAATCCACAAGTGCTGAGGTCTAGAACAACGTTGAACCAGTTGACTGTTACCAAAGGCCCAATTGATGTGTAGATAATCTGCATATCTTATATTTGTGTTGTAAGCATTGTTTGTAATCCTGGGCTGCGGTCTAGCAAGTGGCATATGTAATTCTTTAAACTGTTATAAGAATTTTTCATAGTTTTTACCGATTGTGTATTCTGTGGTGTTACCAGTTGCTCTTTCTACTTTATGCATGTTGTGTTACTGGTTACTGATATATCTTGCATGGTGTTTGTGTTTAGGTTGCAAGGTGGGGATGTCCTTCATTGGATCTCCCTACCTTGACTGCATCATTAAGTCAACCCAACTATTAGATGTAAGGGGTCTATCTTGTCATACCAATCTCGAGGGTTTTTTTTTAGGCCATAGAGAGACTTTTTAAGAGGACATACTAGTGAAGAGTCATGTACAAAACACTATAGGTTATCCATGTAACTTTCATCTTGAAATTAAAATGAAGAAATAAATGCTTCACATCCATCTTATGAACTTCCCAATAATTGATTGCAACTAAAGAAAGGATAAGCTAGATGGAGTTCATTCTGGTAATTAGTGTAAATTTATAAATGTATTCAATGTTGAAAACTTGGAATTATAGTTTTTTGACTTGCACATTTTATCAAATATATCCACTTACATCAAATTATTTTCCTTTTCTTAAAAAGGGAGATGAGATTCCATTTATGATTTCTCTCCAAGGAACTAAACTATTCTCAAAACTTCTTGAAAGGACTATGGATTAAAATTTGAAGCAACAAAAAGATGTGGAACCTACTAAAACTATGCCCTTTTTCTTCTAGTATTTAAAGAATCACCAACCGAATCACCTACTAAGTCTAATGTCTAACAATTACAAATAAACCTTAATTGTAGAGAGCATGTGGGATAGTTATCAACCTTTTAATGATGACTACAAGGGGAATGTCAAACCTCATCATAACAACCACAATTTGAGGTGGAGGAAGAAGAATTATTGTCAAAATAGAGACGATTAAGCTCCTTTAAAGAGATATAATCATGATTTAATGTCTCTAATGTGATGATGCATGCAGAACTAGTAAGGGAAGAATTGGAAGGGCCCTCCTTAAAATAAACAATCCTCTCAATGAATAGCTCATGAGTTGTAGGCTGGAGACGAAGTGCCCCTTAAAATCATCTAGATAGCCCAGAAATATGACAATCTTTCTCTATAGAATTATATTGTTGTAACATTTCTTTATTAAAATGTTGGTAGATTTGAGAGAACCAAACACTCAAAAGTGATAAACTACATGATTTTGACTACTTCAAGCTTCAAACAGAGTTAATCCTTCATAGCTTTGTGAGAAACACAATTCTAGATGTAAAAAGCATAGATATTGGCATCCTTCTATTATTTAGATACCAATAATTTGGAGTGTATCATATAATTTACCATCTCTTTCAAGACATGTTTGACTCTATGACAACATTTTGTTAAGAAATTTATACAACAATGTGTTGCAAATCAATATATTTTGATGCAAAAAATTGTTCAAACCAATGATTTACATCTTTTTTTTGGCTCAATAACAATCCTAAGACAGAATATATTTAAAAGTGATGAGAATATGCATTGAAGTCTTAGAAGAAGTTAAATCATAACCAACCAGAACCACTATTAGGAATGAAAAAAACATCCCAACAACAAGGGATGAATAAGACTATCAAATGTAAGAATAAAAACAAAATATCAATAAAGTATCATCTAGAGACCATTAAATGCGAATGAGCGTCTGAAAATGAGAGCCCCAACCAAGAAGAAAACCCAACTAAAATGAAGGCCTTAGGAGGTATTCAATAAAACCAGTGAGAAAAGGTCATCAACTAAGACCAAAATAGAACATAATAGAACCGAAATAGAGATGGGCACCTTGAAGGAGGTTAATCCAATGCGTGACTAGAGGAGGATGCCGGGGAGAATGCCACAAAGGTAGAAGAGGGGGAAGCCACCGTTGCAAGCTGTACTTCGCGAACCTGGTCACCATCATCATCACTTGAGCTTGAGGATGTTCTCACCTCATTATTGGTGTTTAGACTCCATAAAATTCATAATCCACCACCCAATCCTCATCTTCATCTGATCCACATTATCACCAATAATGTCAAAGCCAATTAACCCATCTACTGTAAATCCCATTAACTGTTTGAGGAATTGAATGCTTCTCTGGACGATGGTCAATCTGCAGTCCCAAAAGGTTTTATTCCAAATAGAGAGAATAGGGAATCTGGGTGTAGGGATACTAGCCTCCATTCTGATGACATAGTGCGGCCTATGGAGAATGGTCAACTCCTTGTCGATGCTAATCAAAACATTGTCCAATTCACCCAGGAAATATGCTTGGCAGACCCTTCTACACGGTTACATGTTCAACCCCATTATCTATATGAAAAAACTTGATGAACTTTCTTCTTGATTGTTTCTTTACAAATTATATGAAGTCCTATAAGAACTCAACTTATGTTGAGGTTATGGAAAACTAGGGTTAGATTTACTAGTATCCCCCAAAAGAAACCACATTGAATCACACTCACAAACTATATATATATATATATATATAAGACACATTTCATATTTTAGAGATATTAGAATTATAGCATTAATATGTCAGATGGAAACCCTAGTATTCTCCATCTTTATAACTTTATCCAATAGTTTAAGAATTCGAAGTAAGAAAAGCTACAAATATGATGAAACATTTCACATTTCAACCCATTTAGGTGATGAATTCAAGACCACATCTTCTAAATTGACAATTCCTTTCACATACTTCACTTTATTAAGAAAATATAAAACTAAATCAATCATAACCACATTATGTTTGACTCTTTTTTCTTGCCTTGCAAATTTCATTATAAATAAAAATGCTTTTATGTGTTCTTACTATAGCAAGAAAACAACCACATAATTATGTCTCTATTGTTCAAAATGTATGATTAATAAGAAATATAAAATACATTTTAACTCTACATTTTGTTAGAAAGAGAATTGGGAGTTAATATAGTTTAATGCAATAGTAATTATGGTGGTATTTATAATCTAAATAAGTATTTTTAAATATATAATATTTTAAATTTTTTATATAGATTTATTTTCTCATATTAATTTATTTCACAATTTATTGAAATTTAATTAAATTTAAGTTAATGTCCATTAATATTGTTTATGAATTATTTGGACTGAAGTAAATGAAATTTTATTGCATCAAATCACTAAAGAGTTGAATAAATCGATCAAATGTTTGAATACTTAGAATGTTAGAAGGAGAGTTTAGATGAAAATAAATATATAATAGAAAAATTAATATAATTTAATGCAACAAAAATTGTGATAATATTTATAAATTAAATAAGCATTTTTAAAAATAGTTTTATTATATAATATTTCAAATCTTTTATATAGATTTATTTTGTCATATTAAATTATTTAACAATTTATTGAAATTTAGGAAATTTTAGTTAATGTTTATGAATTATTTGGACTGAAGTAAATAAAATTTTATTGAATCAAATCACTAAATAATTGAATAAATTTATCAAACGTTAGAATGTTAGAAATGTTGAATAAAATTGAAATATTAGAAAACTATATAAATGTGATAAATAGTATATACAAAACATTTATAATACTACAAACTTTTAATTATATTATATATATATAAATATTAAAGATCAATCTGATAGAAATAAAAATTAAGAATTAAAAAGAAAAACTATATAATAATAATGAAAATTTGATTGTCTAGTCCACCATACATAAAAATAAAACAGTAAACATTTTATAATAATTTGGAATGTTAGGTGTACAACTAACAGGCTGGTCACCATTAGATGCACTCCTCCTTTGGAAACCTCAAGCGATACACCACAGAGCCTTGGATTATTGTTCCACTTTATCAGCCAGATCACTCAATTCCTACATAGACTTCACGTTGAGCCATTTCTTATATATTATACATCATCTTATTCTCTCATCGCATGCCCACACTGATGGCTTCGCATGCCCACAAACACCTGCAACTGGAGATGGGGTCCCAGGCAGAACTGAAATCGAGAGATAATAATCATGAGAAAAAAAGTAGGAGAAAGAAGTGCAAAAAGCCAGGAGGATGGAAAAAGGAGGAGCAAGAAGAAGCGATCAAACAGCCAGGAGGATGGAAAACCATGCCTTATATCATAGGTAAATGATCCATCTTTTAGAGGAATTTTATGACAAATCTCTGATCTCAAAACCCATTTTATTCTCTGGAAACCCAAAGGGTCTGTCGTAGCATAAGGGGTCAGTGTGAATAATCTGGCGTCATAGTGATCTGGGATCATTATAGTCTTACTGTTAGGAATATAAAGTATAAAGTCTAACGGTCGCATCACTGTTCATCTTTCCATACTCTTTACTTGATAGCTGAATATGATTGTATAAATGGATGAGTACAGGTCATGTAAATATTATTGGTTAATAGTTGTTATTGCCTGCTTTCTGATAGATGTAACCATTTATTGATGAACCACTTTAAACTTGTGTTAGCTGTTATCTTCTATTTGTTTTCACTTTAATTTATTTGTTTATATGTTTTTTCTCTGCTCGTTAATCTTTACAACTACGATGTTGTCACATTAGAGTGAGCTTATGTATTTTCGTCGTCTTCTGGGCCTTTGTCTACCTTTATCTACCATGCATCTTTTCATATTCTACATAGTTTTTTGTTTCTTATAGATATGCAATCTAAAAAATCTAAAAAATTGAAGTCCTACTTTATTGATTGAGTTAATTTCATTTGTGTGTGTAGGAAATGAGGCTTGTGAGAAATTGGCAACCATAGGTCTTCTGGCAAATATTGTCTTGTATTTAATCTCAAAATTCAACATGCCGAACGTGGAGGCTTGGTTTGTTATTAATGTATGGTCAGGGACAACAAACAATATGGCCCCATTGATCAGTTCAACTACACAAGCGAAAAGGGAAAGAGAATTAAGCATTCAGAGCTTCTTCAACTGGTACTATGTTTCCTTCACCATAGCGATGATGATATCTCTCACAATCATTCTGTATATTCAGGATAGTGTAAGCTGGAGTTGGGGCTGGGCATTCCCTCTGGTCTAATGTTCTTCTCTGTGACCTGCTTCTTCCTCCGTAAAAGGATTTACATTCTTGTCAGTCCTGAAGGAAGCTCCATCACAAGCTTTGCACATGTAATAGTTTGTGCAATAAAGAAACGCCATCTACGCTTACCTTCGGAGCAGGCTTGGGCAGAGGTTTTTTACGATCCTCCGACGAAAGGAAGCCTCAAATCAAGGATGGTTCTAACCCACCAGTTCATGTAAGCAGCTCTTTATTCAATTTTTTAATGAATAAGTGGGTCAGATTTTAGTAATAATTAATAATACACATTTTCAGTAGTAAAATAGGTTAGGCGGATTAAAGATGACGCTTAAGAATCTCAGACAAGCGTAGTCTAGAAAGCTAGAAATAATGACATAAAGAGCCGTTTAAGCGGTCCAGGAGGAAAGGAGGAGATGGAGGGTCCTAGTCATCTGGGTTACCTCATAGGGTCTAGGATGATCTTACCCTTTATCAACTTTATCATTCTCATTCTCTTTGTCTCTATCTTCGTTGTGAGTCAGAGAAATTGCCAAGGCTAGTTGAGGAAACCACTTAAAAGAAGCATGCGTAGGCCAACCACTACCACTACTCGTTGACGCCCTCACACCCCTAGAAGGCCACCCAGAAGCAGTTCTCCAAGGAAGAGGTGAGGCAGAGTGGTGCCTAGTTGAACTGCTCCTACCGCTAAAATGGCAATTAGGAGATTGGGATTTGAAAAATATGGAAAAGGAAAATCTCGTGTCTAGAATATGCAGTGACAAGTATGTCACTATATATCAAATATAAACTAGAAGTATTTCACTAATTTTGGAAAAGAAAAGTCTCAGGCCTAGAGAATCAGGGCAATGTCTATGTAGCATCCTTGATGCACTCTTGGTCATGTTTTATTAGTTAAATAAAAAAAAAAATCATTGTATTATAATTTTCACTATTATAATAGTGCCCACTCTCACTATTCGCATCCACTTAGGTGCTTGCTACAGTAGCTCGCACTCTCACTACTCGCATCCACCTAGATGCTCTCACTAATCGCATCCACTTTCACTATACCTAGGAGCCGTAACCTCTATGGCATTTCAAATGTATAGTTTGCCAATAAGAGTGTCATTAACAAGTGTGGCTCTATTAAAGGTGGTGGTATACATATTTATTTTAAAGTAAGATTTTGGATGAATAGTTTTAAAAAAATAAAAAATAACATATGTTCCATAAATTTGATTTTCACAAATCTAAACCATAACTTTAATTTATATATCTTCTATTTCAATAAAAAATATTATTTTTAATATATAAATTACATATAAATTTAATCTAATTTATTAAATCAAATAAACTACTTTCATAATAATAATTTAAAAAAATACATATTTTAATAATTTAAATAAAAAAGACTCATTGCATTCTAATTGATTTATATGAAATGAATAATTATAACCACCTTTCATTTCTACTTAAAAAATTTGCATTTTCTTGTCTCTCACATCTTTTTAATTTTCTTAAAATAAACTTTATACACTGTAAACCATTTTCAAGAGAATCTTTATAAATAATACAACATCAATCAACAAAAAAGTAGATAAAAGAATATTCAAATATATTAAATTTACATAAAATATCAATATAATAACTACAAAGTAAAAAAATATATTTAAAAATAGACCATTATTGAAGGAGGAATCAACCAGCATCATAAATTTAAATGCCCATCATGAATTGAAAACTACTAATATCTGATTTCATATCCACGTTCCCATGGTGGAACAAATCTCTAGTAGTCCAAGAAATAATTAAAATATTTTAAAACATCCAACCAAAAACTCCCTGATTTTAAGAAAACCTATTGATTTATTGTTGTGTTCAACTGATTTATAATATTCAGGTTTCTGAAGAAAGGTGCGTTAAAAACCGAACAAGACTTGAAATCAGACGGATCAGTGGTAGAGTCAGTCTTATAAAAACACCTACAGTAACTGGTATGTTATTTGTTTAGTTTTGGTTATTAAACTCTCTATATATGTGTGTGTTTTATGTAGGTATTAATATTGAATAAATTTAGATGAGAATAACGTTTTTAAGTCAGGGTTTTATTTATTTGAAGTGTATCTATGATTATGATTATATAACATATTTTATTGGACGTCATAATATTATTGGAATTGCAACTAATATTTCATCAATGATTTTTTTTTACTCTATTGTCAATTAGGAGTATAACTTTGTGCCTTTTAGAGCCCCATACTTGAAAATGATCATATTTAAAAGCAAAATAACAAGGTTGCACGCCTGTGCTTTGAATATTCATTTTTTAATTTGATTTAGTTTCATATAAAACTACTTCAAGTTCTGATTTTTCCTCATCAGAAATTACAATCGTGTAATTCACTTTGATCTTTTCTCAAACAATTCTATCCATGTTCCATGGCTTTTAGAAGAAAAATATAATTTATTTTTGTATAAAAGTTACTTTTTGATGGCAATGTTATTTATTGAGAAAAAGGCTTTTTTGAAAAGATTCAAGATTTGATCCCGTAGGAACGTTTTTCTAAAAAAACTAACTCTTAGCTATGTAAGCCTTTAAATTTAAAGTTTTTCAGATAAATTATTGAGGGGTTAATGGATCAAACACATTAATTAGGTTAAATTAGTCTTTCAATAAAAAGGTCAATCTACAAAACATCAAACACCATAACTATAATCTTTGGAATTATTTATATGTCTTTTTATTATCTTTTCTTATTTTAATTATGCATATTCTCGAAAATGGTCTACTAGATCCTTTCTATTTGATCCTTCAATTAACCTTTTGCATAATTCATCATATGATCTATTACTTTGTGACCTTGGGCCAACCCGTCTACTACCATATGTGAGCTAATTCTTCCAAGTGTAAGATTGTAAATTTGATGAAATTGTACCTGGTAATTTATTTCAGTGGATGGTATGCATCTTTCGTAATTATTTTGAATGATAGGTATATATCTGTAGCGTCATAAATTATCACCAGGCCAATATACACCTCATGTTTGTGCCCCTAATTTAGCATGTCTCCCCCTCATCTCCTATTTGGGTTTGTTCAATGCCTTAACTCTAACTTTTATGCCATATACACCTACCAATTGATCCTCTGGAGCTATATCCTTCTCCTTGGGGCTAATTTGAGGTCCTTGATTGAGGAGGACGAGGGCACTAGCCCTGGTTCCCGTCAATGGGACCCAATTTAGATCTATTAGGTTTAGATCTATCTAATTCCTATCTTTCCCTAATGTGATGGTCCCTAAGTAAAAATTAGCAGTTTTCATCCTTCCTGTAGTGGAAACCCTAATATTTTTACCATTACAATATCCAATACTTGCACCCACACATTAATAGTACTCTTATTAGATTAATAAAATATAGATATTTTCAACTTACCCAAAGCCTGATATGGATTTGATTTTTCTTGGCTAGGGTCTAGGCTCCATTTTGATCCATTTCATCCTCTCTTCATATTTATGTAATTTGTGAGGGACACTACTTCTTCTATTCCTCCAAGGAGATTCCTATATTCCACATAACAAGTAAGCATACCATCATGCATTGAATTTTGTATTTCTTTAATAAAAAAATCTTCTCCCCTTTGAATGAATATGGGATGGGGGGGTCTACCCATATACCCAACCATGGTTCTTGTTTTTAAATTTTATGCTCATCATTGATACTGTTAACTTTAATTTCCTCACTATCTTGATTATTGAGATTTTCTATATTTATTTATCTTTTGTAACATTTGCCTCATCATGTCTATCATAAGGTTATATTTTCTATCTACTTAATTTCAATAATTATACTTTTCATTTTCCTTAACCATTTTTACTTATATTCTTTGGAAATCCAAAGGTGCTTCAACCACTTTCTCCTTAGAATGTTAATATTTTTCCAGTTCTCTTTGGTGACATATATTGGCTTGACAACATAATTAAATATAAAAGTAACTATTTGTAATGTCCCTTTCTAAAATTTTCTTGTGTTTTTTTAATATAATAAACCAAAACTCATAATAATATTTGCAAATTGATCATTATAATGAAATATAACTCAAGGATTGTAGCCTAATATTTTATTATACAACTCAAATTAGAATGTGTCAAAAAATATATTAAAATTATTATCACCTTTGTAAATCTTTTACCTCTCAATAATGATCTCTTTATTTAAATTCATTTGAAATGTCTTAAGAGTCTACTTGACTTCTAAGAGGTTTACTTCCTTTAATTTCAATTTCTACGAGGTTTCATCCTCAAGTTGATGAATCATGGTTCTTATTCCATAAGAAAATTTAATATAAAATTATCCTCTCTTTCCATATCCATTTTCCTTGAAATTTTGAATGATCTTTTCTTATGTACCCTTTCTCTTTAATAGACACAACTCTTCATCCACATACCTTTGAATTTTTCTATAAAATTAAATTTTAATAATATTAATTATTCTCCCTTAAGAAGTCCCTTTTATGGATGTTACATCACATGCTTTAAAGCATAAATCTATATTATGAAAGTTTTAATCTAGAATTTTGTGAAATTTTTGTTGTGTTTCTTTTAGCATTTTTTAATTGAATAGTGTTTAACAAAATTTTATTTGAGAGGTAACTTATTTGTCTATATACTATTAGAATAAATAATGGAGTTATTTTTAGAAGTGATTTGTATATTTGTGGGAGTTATAGTGTTCAATTGTTGAGATATTTATATATTTCAATTGCTAGTTTTTTATATAGTCATGGGTTGTGTTTTTCACCCAATATGATAGAGAGATGTTAATAAACAAAGCCAAGAAAGGACATTTAACCTTCTTGAATAAAGGAAGATCTTAAAGGAGGATTTTTATAATTCTAAAATAAAAATTTATTTTTGGAAACATCTAGAATATCTCTATTTCAGAAAACAAAAATTGATTAACTCCTTTGTTTAAGTAATAAATTTTCTACAAATAGTGGGATGGAAACTCCAATACTACTAATGGTGAGTAGAAGGTAGATGGCTTTCACAGGAGAAATTGGACATAACAGACTGAGCACTATTATGAGGTATAAGTACCCAATAGTCATGTATGCAATAGAATCTATGCTAGGGGAGGAATTCTTGATGATATATCATAGGTATCATGTTAATGTAGACGCCTCTTCAATGTTTTTAGCTATCTCATTTGATTTAGGTCTGAGAAAAGATAAGGCAAAAGGGTTATGCAAGTTGGTTTTCAAGGAATAGGTGCTGGTAGGGCTAGATGATGCTCTAAGGAATTATGATAATTTATGGATTCCTCTGCCTTAGGATTATGACAAAATGAATGAATAAGTGCAAAAACTCCCAATTATTTTGATGCAAGATGAGGAGAAATACTAGGAAAATAGGTTGGCGACTTTCAGAAGTTTGGAATTTTTAAAGAATTGGATGAAAATGAAAGAAAATGAGAACTCGGTTTGGATTTCTATATATATTCAACAAGAAGGCCTAGAGGATAAGATACAAGTGGATGAGCTGGAATTGGTGATCTCCTTAGATGACGATGAGATGGCAGGTGAGGAAAGAGGTTTGAAGGTTTTATTGTTAGGGTCTAAGTCATATTTAATATATAGATAGCTTTGAAATAGAATTTTATCAGGACAATTAATTTAGTATAGGAAGGGATCTTTTTTGGAGATCTGCTTTGAAGTTTTTTCACAAAATGTTATGTAATTATAAAGCATATAGAATATTAGAGTGTTGTTTATCAAGACATAGAGGATTTAAAATTTGATATTATGCTTTAAATCTGAAGTATATGCAGACAATGCTTTAAATTCTCTTTAATCAAAATACATGTTTCCCCTTCCAATAATTTAATTATATTTTTGCTTATTATTTATTTATCTAGATATTATAAAAAATATATTTGAATGTTTATACATATAATAAAAAACTTTAGCCAATATTGTAATAAACAACACTTAATTGACTATGCTTAAAAGTGATCAGTAAAGACTCGGTTATAATTTATAATATTGTGTGCACGACTAGCAAATACTAATGTAACTTTCCTTTTATGGACTGAAGCATTCACTACATTTTTCTACAAAAAAAAATAGTCAAATGATTAGCCGTTCATGTTTTGGCCATCCCAATTTATCTTTTCTATTTTCCATTTTTAATGTTTTGGCATATTAGAATCAAACTTTTGTCTTGAGTGAAGGAGTGATGAACTCCACTCCATGACCTGCAACAACTATACAACTTCACATGAAAGAAATATATTTCATCAGATATGATGAATGCATTGAGATATATTGAGATGATAAATGCATACAATGAGCTCTTCTTAAATAGGCAAGAGAAGATAGAAAGAGTGGACAAGATTGAGAGATGTGTCTCAACCTAAAGGAAGTAGAGTTCAAGTGGAACTCAAAAATATCCATCTACCTAATTAATTAATTTACCTAAGTTAAACTTAAAAGTAAATAGCAAATAGTAAAACACTATTTACTCTAACATCCCCCCTTAAGTGCAACTTAGGGAGTATAAAAATGCAATGATGCAATATGGGTCCTAGCTACGAAACCATTTTAGGTACCCATGTATAATGCAATGAAACACAATCTCTTATAATGTGGAGAAAAGGAGAAAACCCTGTGGGAAAAACCTCCTCTCCAAAATAGAGAAAATAAAACAAGATGCATGAATGGAGGACTCAAACCCCCCCCACCCCCAAGGACTACATACATCATGTATATACAATTAAATATCCTCCCATAGGAAGGAAGAAAGGAAACTACATAGCCCACCCATAAAGAAGAATCTCTTGCAAAAATGGAAAGTGCTTGAAAAAAAAACATAGTCCAATGTCTACAAACAACATATCTCCCCTTGGGAAGAAGAAAAACCAAGTACAAGCGCAGGATAGAAATTGGTAGGAAGTTGATTCCAAATGTATGATGTCTCTGAAACACTCTCATTTGTTGCCAACACCTTAGAAGATGATGCCACACACCAATTAAGTACACATCCAATCATGATAGGAGGTGATAAACAAGGAATCATTGGAAACTGATCTTGAGCAAGATCCAAAGATGAAGATGAAGTGACAATTGATGTGTCACAATGAACATCAAACATGAGAGATAAACCCTCAAATGTGTCTCCCAAATCTGAAATGTGAGATTCCACAAATAACGAACCAATGTCTGGCAAGTAGGAATCGCAATTAGGAAGACAATGATAATCGTGCCAAGCAGGGATGGTGGAAGTCTTAAGTGAAAGCTGATCAACTATCTCGGATGAAAAATTGGAAACCTCTGAAGTATCTGCAACCTCCAAAGGATCAAAAGCATGGGTTATCAATTCTAAAGAATGAACATGCACATGAGAATTGAAGAGAAGAGCACCGAGAGATGGTGGATCATCATGATCACCATATACCTCTTGAATGTGAGTCCAAAGAGCATGTGGACACTCAAAACAAATAAGTGACTCCAAAATGTCATAATCAACATTCTCAAAAATGACTCTAAAAACTTGAGCCCTAAAACCTTTCCAGATACTATGCTCACTAAGTGTGCCTCGATGAGGAACTTGATTATACAAGTACAACAATAAGTGGAGCTCACTCAAATGAATGATTATGAAATTACTCCACTGCCTATAATTTGCCCTCTCGAGAGTAAATGTAAAACCCATTATGACAATTATTGAAATTGCATAATAGCAAAGCAAAAATAAATTGAATTAGGTGATAAGAGAGGAAAAGAATATGGCTTCCCTAGATCAAGAGAACTTCTCTATGCTCATTGGGTTATGAAGAGAACCTCCAATATTCTTTGAAGTGTTCACTTTTTTGTGACATGAATGTACAACTCATAACCTTTTTTGAACAAAATGATAGTAGACAACATTATACTTTATGCAAGAATGATATGTTGGGCATTTAGCCAAATAGATGACTTTCTTGGGAGGTTTGACACCCCAGATTTAGGTCATATAAATGGTAGCATAAGTTCACAAAAGAGAGGAAGAAGGAGGCATCAAGCACCACTAAGATTGAAAACTATGCGTTACATCATAGGTAAATGGTCAATCTATTGAAGAAGTTTTATGATAAACTTCCACTATAACATATTTAATGAAAGGAATTTTATTTCTTGAAACCCAAAAGTTCTCTTGTGTCATAAGGGTTCAAAAAATATAGGTGAATAATTCATTTGCATTAGATTGCTTTTGTTCCTATAGGTAGCTCTTTACTAGATCCAATGTGTCACATTTATTTAATGCCTAAATTTCATCTTTCATGCCCTAGAAACATAACTCATGATCATTTGAAGAGAAATTCTCATGCATAAATATAAGTTCATTGTTAGTACATGTCAAAGAAAAGAAAAGGAAAATTAGATGTAATATATTCTTTTTTGTCAACATAGTTTCACTTCTACTTGATTTTCTTGAAGATATAATAAGAGGCTCCTATGGTTCCTAAATAGAACTTGAATTTGAACCTTATTCTTCCTTGAAATGTCTATCCTATTATTGTTTTGTAGTTTCTCTAAATATGTATCTTCCTATATATCAAGCTTAATATCAAAACACACTTGTTTGTTAATCATGCATGAGGTTGTCAATCATTTTAGAATGTTCTAAGCTCGTTGAAAATAACATCCTTAAAATATAACATTTTCTTTGATATACATTAAAAAATCTTATATCATTTAATATTCTTATCACAACCTATATAAAAGCACTTGTTATCCCTAAAATCAAGCTTAGAATGCTTTCCCTTACAAACTTGAACATATGCCTCACTGCCAAAATCTCTAAAATATGAAATCACTGATCATTTACCTAACCATAGCTCATAATGCTATTGGTCAACAAAATCATAGTAGTAGGGAACCTTTTGATCACCTAACAAATAGTGTGAACTACTTTATCCCAAAATCAATGTTCAAGTTTAGCACTACTCAATGTGCTTCTTTCTCTATCCACTAGAATCATGTTTATCAAAATTGTCACTCCATTTTTTTGTGGCGTATATGAAATTATTTTCTCTCTAATGATTCCTACATGTGTGCAATAGTTATCAAAATCCCTAGAGAAAAACTCACCACCATTATTTGTTCTTAAAACCTTTAACTTTCTATATATCTGTTTCTTAACAAGTGTTTTAGGCTCTTTAAGCATAGAAAATATAACTAATTTATTCTTTATAAAGTATACACATGCATATCTAAAATAATCATAAATAAATATGAAATAGTATTGATACTTTGTAATTCAAGGCACAACAACAAGACAAATTACATCACTACGAATAACTATAAAAAATTTCTTAGCTCTACTAATACAAAATTTAAAAGAAACTCTATATTATTTTTCATACAAATAATTATCCTAGAATTAAAATCAATTAAGTAGAGTAATAAACAATCAACCACATTTTTATTAAAGTTTTCAAATCCTTCTCACATATGTGATCATTCTATGGTATCATAAACTACAAGGTATAGAGTTTTTAGTTACATTAATAGAGTTGCCAAAATATAAATCCATAGAACGAAATTCCCTCCACTTAACTTACAACCACTTTTATCAAAACTAAATTAATATGCGCCCCTCAATTGTTCATTTTTTAAATAAAAAATATAATTTAAGGCTATACAAAATGTATGCAATATATATATGAAGGATTTCACACTTACATTATTGAAAATTTATTTTAGCCCCCTCGCAACCTAATGTCGTCCATATGTTATTATCTTGAGGAAAATTTTCTCACCATCATAAGCTAAAGTTCATATAGTTTTAAAACCACTACTTGTGACTAGTCATGTGGTAGGATGTACCTAAATTGATCATTCTAATAGCCATCAAAAGTGATCTTAATATCTAAATAATAAACACATCAATAGTTTTATTGTAAGAGGATTTATTTATAGATGAACCATTATTAATTTTTCTTTATTTTAAGCCGATAAGCTTTATTGTAAGCCACTAAACTATTTTCAGACAATGGGTGGCAATCGTGAAACTATTTTCAGGTCAACTGAAAATAGTGAATCTGATTTGAACTTTTCAATTGATACGTCGCCTTGGTGTCGAATCCATCTACATCATACATAACACTAAAAGAGGTGATGCATCTGTAGGCATTGTCTTGCACTTCTAAAGACAAAGTCCTTAGATGCTCTCATGCACCACGTATTTCACCTAGTCCTTACTGTTTATATTAATAGATGAACATGTTTAATTTTTAAACATGAAACAAAAAAAATTAATATAATTTATAATTAATTTGATAGATCCACCAATTCTTTTCCTTTATATCAATTTTTAATATTATATTACAAAAAAGATTAATATAAGTTATAATTTAATTTAATGTTAATTAATATAATTTTGTATAATATTAATATCACTAATTATATTAATATATTAAAATGGAAAAATATTAATAGTAATTTTAATTGAATAAAATAGGTAAAATATTCGTAATAAATATATTATTAAAAAAATAATAATAAATAATAATATTATAAAATTTAATAATAATAAATAACTGAGAATGAATTGATTCGTATAATTATTGATTAATTAGAATCAATCTAAGAAGATTCGTTTCTTGTTATTGTCTCACTATACACAAATCACATGGTTTAGTGCTAAGTAAAGGTACAATTAATATTGATATAAATAAAACATAAGGCCTCACATTTACAAAAATGCCTAGAGTCGGATCCATAAAAGGCCTTTGTATAGAAACTACATTCTCCATTGATTTCTATTCCAAAATGAAAAAAAAAAAAAAGAGAAAAAATACTAAAACTTATCAATTAGAATATTTATCTTAAATAGTGGATGGCCAAGAGAAAAAAAAATTGAAGTTATAACCTCTTTCTCAAAAATTGAGGTTTTCGATTGTTATTTAGTAAATTAGTTACAAATTATGGTTTTTTCATCCATCAATATTGAGTTTCAATGCATACAAATGCCAAAACTTTAAAATAGGAGCTACAAAAAAAAGAGCTCAGGCACTCTTATGTAACTTTGATTTAATATAAAGTGGGTACTGAGTGTTTAGAGAAATAACAAATGAAGAGATTTGGAAACATTATGTTAGTAATTAAATTATACAATGATACATGTATAAATTTATATTTTAATATAATAAATTTTGTATAAGAAAGTTTGTCACTAAGACACAAGAGGAGAGCATATGTAAGTAGATCTTGGGGATTAAAAGAAAAAATGATTTATTTTAAGCCTAAACCCAAATATGTTTCACCAATTTTAATCCCATTTTGAATGTGTTGAAGACACACCAAGAAAGTTGATCTAAAGAAAGAATTGGCTCTATGATAGATGAAACATACTATGATCACTTTTAAAATGTAAATGAGAGAGTTTAGCACAAATGTACTTAGACTTAACACTTTCGAATTGTGTTTAAAACCCCTTGATCCAATATGATGAGCTCCAAGCTAGATTTTTCAACCTGATAAATGCATAGAAAGGCTATGCAAATGTGGCTCTCTATGTGTCAAATGCATAGATAAAGGTTCAAGATACATATTTAAAGGCTCAAGATGCCCAACACTAGATGGATAAAACTAAACTTTGACGACTCTTCCCATGATAACACAGGCCCAGCAGGAGGGGGTGGTATGATAAGAGATCCATGTCGGCACCTGATCCTCGCTTATACTGCCAACCTAGGTGTCCAGACCTCTAGCATGGCGGAAGTGGCAGCCGTGTTTCACGGACTTGAAGTGGCAAGAGAGATAGGTATTTCTAAACTCATGTGGAAGGTGATTCTTGTAATACCAGTATGATACTAAATGAAGAAGCTAGGCCAAACCAGAAATCTACTCCTTTCATCGACAAGTGTCGCGTCCATCACCTTACATTTGATGAAGTCAAATTCTGCCACGTGCGATGCAAGGAGAATAGGGTGGCGGATAAATTAGTCAGTCTAGGTACGATGATTAATAATTTGAAAGTTTGGCTCCAAATACATGAAATACCTCTTGACGCCCATGCCATGATTTCAAATGACATATACATTAATTATGTGTGATGCCAAGGCTACTTTTATATTTTTTTCTTTTCTTGCCATTGCCTTTCCAAGTTGGTTAAGGGGGTGAGATTTTATTTCTGTAGGTACCCACCGCACTTATTTTCATACCTGTCACTTTCACATTGTGGCCTCTCGGTCTGCGAAGATGGGAGGAGATTTGAATTAGATTGAACCAGATGAGTGTTCTTAGTTCAAAAAGAAAGGCGATTTGTGGGGCAAGGTTTTCAAGGGAAACCTAGATTCGTATGTGGACGGCATGACTAGACATGACCCCAAACTCTCTATAGGCTTTGTTCAAGCCTGGAATAATAGCACTAGATCATTGTGAATGTTACTAGGTTGGCTCTGGATGGTGTCACCTTCCCAAAAAAACTTAAGGGAAATTACAAGGGGGATTTTGACTGGTTTTTTCAACCTAGTGAAGGGGTCTCCAAATTACAAAGCGGCTATAATCATGAAAATCTCTAGGGTATATGGAAGGAGGCTACCCTTCTCTTAATGAAATACTTCACACTCGATGACAAAAAAAGGACATTTCACCTTCAACTCTTCCTTATGTTAAACCATCTATGTCATGAGGTAAAGATGAAATTCCTTTACTCGGTTTTGTCTTCCTTCACTCAATCTATTTCTAGGGTTGTTGCTAAAAGAAACCCCCCCTACACCAAGGTCTTATTTATAGGTTGTATTATTTACATTTGTACCAAAAGCCCTCGAGTAGTGTTCCTATTGGTGAAATAGGGTCCAAATTTGATTCTAATTTGACCTCATTATGACTCCATCCAACTCTGCCAAAGTGTCCCACTTGAGCCCTAAATTTCCCACTAGAAAAGTCCCCCCTTGATGGCCAAACTTAGGGCCATTGCCGCTTCTAGAAAGTACCTTATTGATGATACCCCATTTAAGGATCACAAGGAGGTGTATATTATTGAGGATTCAGAGTCTAATTCCATTTCCTCAGAGGAATCAAACTCCTCTAAAATCATAGGCTCTTATTGGTCCCCTGACAAGAATGTTGCCAATGATGATAACCCTCCCTCCCCCTAAAAACCGCCCCTCCCATTAAGCCCCTGAGCTCTATCATATTGCCCACCAAACTTGTGAAGGATATCCATGATGATGTGCAAAAATATGATGATATGCTCAAGTGGCTTTTCAAGTAGATGAATGTTGCTATTAGGAAGATTAACATGTTGGAGGCACTTGCAAAAGCTGAAGCTAAGGCCAACACTTGGGTTGAGGGTGTGAATGAGGATATAGTTTGGAAGGCAACCAATGATTTTGTTGGTCTTGTGGACAACTAGGATAAGATGAAGGAGAATCAATGACCTAGATGCTAAGATGAGAATGACCATAATGAAAGTTGTGTTTGAATAAATTTGGCATGCCCATGAGGCCCTTAAATCTAAAATCGAGTTGGCTAACTTGACCTATAACAATGTGACCAACATACATAATTCCTTTCGACAAGCTATCTAGACCATTCTCGTTGAGCTCAACAGGAAAATAGAGAATAAGTGCAAGTGGATGGAGGCCTTGATCGTTAGTGTTGGTCCTTCGGACTCTATGGTAAAAGCCACCCTGAATTCGACTCTGGTTTCTTTTGGCTCTGGGTTTGGATCTTCTAAATAGGTGTCCTTTCTTTTAAATTTTTAAGTTTATGCTAGGATTGGTAGGATAAAATTTCTCCCATGTAGTTGGCCATCCCTTTGTGCTTTTCATCAGTGGTTTTGTTGGTTTTTGTGTTTCTTGTGTTTTATTTCTGGTTTTGTTCTTGTTGATCTTTTAGTTTCTTTGATGGTTCTCAGGTGTCCCTATTCATTTTTTTCTATGTTTTAGTGGGGGTTTTTGACTGGCTACGCATCCCTCATGAGCCCCACGTGTCACTTCACAAATATGTATTGGTACGGGCCTATCTTGCGTTTATTAATCAAAACAAAATTTTATTGATTTAATTATTGTTATCATTATTAAACTCAATATTAAATCTATCACAACTTGTACCCTTCTCATTTTTTTTGTATGAAAAATAACCTTATTAATCTTATCTTAGTAGAGATCTTATGAAGAGAAATACAAATATTATGACCAAATTTGCAATGGTTAACATCGGACACAATATTATTAGGATTATCAACAACAAAATCATCCTCATTCTTAGCAAAATGTTAAAATAAAAATTTGATAGCCCATATTGAACATCTAATTTTCTCTTTCAACATAATATCATTTACATTAATGACAAAAAAATCTCCTTGACATAAGTAGCTTTTAAGATATAGAATAAAAAATTACAACTCCTATCCCCTAAATGATACCAAATTAATAAAAAATATTTATATTGTTTACTATTCTAAAAATTAGGTTTTGATTTACCAATATCCCTATTTAGATACCATATTCAGACACACTTCCATACTAATTAAAATTTCATGTCTATATAAACCAATGTAAATAGATAGAATTAAATGTAGAAAACACAAATCATATTCTATAGATATTCAAATTCTAGTATTAATATGTGGGAAGGAGGAACTATTGTCCCCCATCTTTATAACTTCACCCAATAATTTAAGAACCTTGGATAAAACCCATTTATATGATGAATTCAAGATTGTGTCTTCTAGATTAAAATTTCCTTTCAAATATTTTTGTATTTATCTTGTTTCCATTATCTTTGTCTTGTTTCCATTTTCTTGTAGATTTCATTGTAAATGATAATGATTTTATTTGTTGTTACAAAATAAGAAAATAACCATATAAATATGGCTCTAATGTTCACAATTTAATAATCGATGAGAAACATAAAATATATTTTAATTCTTGATTTTTTTAGAAAGAAATTTGAGATCTTAAATGAAAAGAAATGTGTAATAGATAAGTTAATAGAGCTTAATGCAATTGTAATTGCACTGTAATTAGAAAGAAATTTGAGATCTTAAATGAAAAGAAATGTGTAATAGATAAGTTAATAGAGCTTAATGCAATTGTAATTGCACTGTAATTTTAGTTTTATAAAAGGCCGACATGAAAATATATTAGATTAAAAGAAAGTAAACATGGGTATTTGTGAGATTATGAACAAGATAAGATCCCAAGTTAGTAGAATCAAGATCAAAACTCAAAAACCTAGTGCTATCTACCCAAGACCATAGATCTGTAATTAAAATTAATCAATTTTATTAATTTTTATTATTATTCTTTACGAATAATAATTCTTGTAATATTAAATAATCTATTTAACTGTTATATTTAAATAATATTTAAACAAACAATTTAAATGAAAATTACTATAACAATAATTTATAAAATAAAAATATAGGCATATCACAACATAGGTTTGTTCCAATCATTTTTAGTTTTAAAGGTCCTTAAGGAGAATGAAGTGGATCAAATTTTGTTGCACCAAAACATTAATAATTGATGATATTGACTGAATGCTCAAATCCTTGTAATGATAAATAAGTTGTCTAACAATTATATCACAACATAAGTTTGTTCCAATAATTTCTAGAGTTTCAAAGATTCTTAAGAAGAATGAAGCGAATCAAATTCTGTTGTACCAAATCATTAAATATTGATGAAATTGACTGAATGTTCAAATCTTTACAATGCTAAACGAGTTGAAATTCTAAAAATTATACTCAAATGATCAAATGATAAAAATATATACAGAAAATTACAAATATTATAAAATTTTATTTTGAGATATTTTTATATAAATATTTTAAAAACAATATAAAATATAAATATTATAATAATAAAAGTAGTATAGACCATGTAGTCCACCATAGATAGAAGTAACAGTGAAGACTCAATAATTTGGAATGTTAGGTATACAACTAACAGCATGCTGAGAATGAGATGCACGACTCTTTGTTTGGACTCATACAACACAGACCATGCTCTATGCGCCGTATAAAACATAAATGCTCAGATCACTATTTTAATTTTTCAACCTCAACATTGCTTCTTAATATTGTACAATCAGACGTTTGTCATGCTCCATATTTTACATTGTTACGCGTATCAGCCAGATCACTCAATTCCTACACGGACTTTACGTCTGAGCCATTTCTTATATATATAAGTGGTAACATTATCTTATTCTCTCATCCCATGCCTACAGCCATGGCTTTACATGGCCACAAACACCTGCAACTGGAGATGGGTTCCCAGGCAGAACTCAAATCAAGGGATAATAACCATGAGAAAAGCAAAGAGAATGGAGCAGCTGTCTTAGAAGGTTTGACTCACCAGCCTGATGCCACAAAAATGGCAGTGTCAGTCCACAAAAAGGAGGAAGAAGAAGAAGGGATCAAACAGCCAGGAGGGTGGAAAACCATGCCTTATATCATAGGTAAGTGATCAATCTATTAGACCTATTTTATGATAAATCTCTGCTTTCAAAACCCATTTAATTATTTGTATACCCAAAGGGTTTCTCATATCAAAAGGGTTCAGTGAGAGTAATCTGGCGTCATAGTGATCTGGGATCATTATAGTCGTAGGATTTTGTCACATTAGAGTGAGCTTATGAATTTTCTCCATCTCCAATTAGCTACAAATAGCATATAGTTTCTGTTACCGTTTCCCTTGACTTCACAACTTAAATATTACAAACCTCAGAAAAGTATCTGCTTGATGCAAAAATTACAACTTTTCAATCAGCTTAAAGCCTTCCAAAGCTGAGAGACTCTTTGAGTATACTTTTTGAATCCCCTAATCTTCTTCTTCTGGTTCTTTGTGCATCGAGAATCTTTTTCTTTCAACATAGGTAGTTTAGTTCTCTTATAGATCTGCAATCTTAAATTTTGAATTCCTACTTTATGGATTGAGTGAATTTTATTTTTGTGTGTGTGCAGGAAACGAGGCGTGTGAGAAGTTGGCAACCATAGGTCTTTCTTCAAATATTGTGGTGTATTTAACTTCAAAATTCAACATGCCCAACGTGGAGGCTTCGTTTATTATCAATGTATGGACAGGGACAACCAACATCGCCCCATTGCTAGGCGCCTTCCTCTCTGATTCTTACATCGGTCGTTACTGGACCATTGCCCTGGGCTGCATAGCCTCTCTAATTGTAAGTCACTGACTACATATTCTGAGATATTGTTTATAATTTTTGAGTCCCAAATAGCATTACAATTCTTTTGGTCTGTGTAACAGGGAATGTTTCTTCTTAGCCTGACGGCCATATTTCCTAGCTTGAGACCACCTCCATGTGATACTGGAAAAGCGCCATGTGTGGGTGCATCGTTAGATCAAAACGTCCTACTTTACTCCTCCTTTGCAATGATGGCCATCGGTGCAGGTGGGATCAGGCCATGCTCCATAGCCTTCGGAGCAGATCAATTCGACTACACAAGTGAAAAGGGAAAGAGAAGCATACAGAGCTTCTTCAACTGGTACTATTTTTCCTACACCATAGCGGTGATGATATCAGTCACAATCATTGTTTATATTCAGAATAGCATAAGCTGGAGTTGGGGACTGGGCATTCCCTCCGCTCTAATGTTCTTCTCTGTGACCTGCTTCTTCCTCGGTAAAAAGATTTATATTCTTGTCAGTCCTGAAGGAAGCTCCTTCACCAGCTTTGCACAGGTAATAGTTTGTGCAATAAAGAAACGGCATCTACGCTTACCTTCGGAGCAGGCTGTGGCAGAGGATTTCTATGACCCTCCGATGAAAGGAAGCCTCAAATCAAGGATGGCTCTTACCCACCAGTTCATGTATGCGATTTCCAACCCGATACCTTTTGTCTTCTTTCTAAATTTGGAAAAGGAAAGTCTCGTGTCTGGACTATGAAGCGACAAGTATGTCACTAATTTAGGAATATTAAAGTCTGGTGCCTAGAGAATTTGTATCCATTGTCAGGATACATAGGAGCCCAAATCTCTTAAGATTTTTTTTTAGCTCTGTGGCATTAAGAATGCATAGCTGATAAATAAGTGTCGTCTACACGTGGAACTCTATTTTAAGCAAACCTGCTGATTAATTGTTGTGTTAAATTGATTCAGGTTTCTGAATAAAGCTGCGTTAAAAACAGAACAAGACTTGAAATCAGACGGATCAGGGGTAGATCCTTGGAGATTATGCAGTCTTCAGCAAGTGGAAGAGCTAAAGTCAGTGATAAGAATAGCACCCATATGGCTATCTGGCATAAACGTCAACGTCTGCGTGGCTCAGCTCAACACATTCTCTGTATTGCAGGCCCTAACAATGGACAGACACCTGGGCAAGAACTTCGAAGTCCCTGCGGGTTCATTCCAGATCTTCACCATGCTGGCGCTCACTTTATTCTTACCCTTGTATGACAGAGTGATCATGCCATTCACGAGGCGAATGAGCAAGGGAGGAAATGGGATAAGCCTTTTGCAGAGAATCGGGGTGGGATATTTCTTGTGCATTCTATTCATGGCATTGGCGGCGGTGTTTGAGACAAAGCGGAGGAACGTGGCATTGAGCCACGGTTTAATGGAGAAGCCCAAGGCTGTAATTCCCATGTCGGCCTTATTTTTGGTTCCACAGTATTCCGTGGCCGGGCTGGCAGAGGCATTCAGCTCAATCGGACTCATCGAGTTTTTGTACAGTCAGTTCCCGGAGAACATGAGGAGTGTGGCCGGTGCGCTTTTTTTCTTGAACATTGGAATCGGTAATTATGTGAGCAGCTTTCTAGTTAGCATAATACATAACAACACTGGCGGACGGCATGGAGAAAGCTGGCTTGGTCAGAACCTGAATAAGGGCAGACTGGATTACTTTTATTGGCTTCTTGTAGGGCTCGGAGCTGTCAATTTGCTTTATTTCCTCGCCTGCGCTCGCTGGTACATATACAAAACTGTCGTCCCTACTCAAACTGAAACAATCGAAAGCAGCAAAAAGTTATCACCAGTGTGATTAGAATCAGTCTTATGAGCGCGATTATACGGACACAGCCTTTAATGGCACGTTAGTTGTTCTGCCTTCATCGTTAAACTTGATATATATAAAATATAATTAGATGAGGATCACGTTTAGTCAAGTGTATCTATGATTCTAAATTTATAACATATTTTATATTGATTGGAGTCGCCAACACAATTGGAATTATTTATGTTTCACGTATTTCCCTTTTACCAGAGATGTCTACTTTATTAATTGATCCCTTCTCATATCTATGAATGGTTTATAGCAGAGAGAAATTATGATGTATTTATCTCTTAAATAATCAGTATGGTTTTTAATTTTTAGATGGATTGATTACAATTTTTTTTTATTAAACTGTGTTTATTTGTTGGACATTTCAGACCACATTCAAGGATTTATCATAGGAAGAATAAATAAAGTAATAGATTGCAAAAGAGATTCTTATAAAGGTTGTGATAGTTTAGGGTAAGTTGTAAAGTATAAAAAAAAAAGGTAAAGATAAAGAGATAAAAATAATAAACAATAAAAATGATTTAAAAGAGACAAAAAAAAAAAGAAAATGATAAAGAAAGAAACTAAAAAGACAAGGAGTGCAAACAAAGTGTGAAATAAAAAATTATATAAAAAAATTGGGTCAAATGAGGACAAAAAGGAGAAAGAAGAGGCCACAACAAGATTGAAAGAACCTAATAAGAATCTTGAAAATAGAAAGAAAAGAAAAAGATTAAGCAAGAAGAAATGTTTTAAAATTAAATACTAATAACAAAACAAAAATCAAGATGATAAATTAATAAAACAAATGCAAACCAAATAAAGATCAATGGAAATCTTAGGAAAATTCTAACAGAAAGTTTTCACAAAAATTCAAATTATCCAAGCTAGCATCCCCTTAGCCTTACGGGAGACTTGCATTTAGGATTTACAGAATATGTAACTCTTCAAGACAATATGTTTATTTAAAGTAACATTTCACTTTCAAATCTTTGACCAAGCCTCTACTTTTGACCTACATAGTTTCTTACTCTTGTTTCTTTTAGTTGTAAAACTCGACTCTAGTTGAATGGCCTCCTATTTTGCCAACATTTCATGATTGTAGTCATGCAAAACCAAGATAGGATGATGTTTTATAAGATCTAGATAAATGAGAGTGATAATATATGCTAAGTGTGAAGCTTTGAATACTTCATTTCATATACTACACACTAAGCAGTAAGCTAGGTTTTATTATCGTTCATGTTATGTGTTGAGGAGTTGACATGGTAGAGTTCAAAATATAATTGGAAAATAACATATGCAATAGAGATCAATGTATTATTGGGATTCCTTAGTGTTGTTGATGAAAGATCTTAATTGAATGATCGTTGTACTCTCAAAAGTCATTATACCTTCCAAACTCTTCATGTTAAAGCTCTTGGTTATATGCCAATGGTTATTTCATGATCATTTCATTTCATGATGGGCCTATTTACTTATATGCTCACATATAATTAACGACACCAATGAATGTTCTTATTTGTGTAGAGTGATGTCATTTTCCTCTGAGATCAATAACTAATGACATGTTAGAACTATATGTTATAGATCTCTTCAAATACATGATTTATTAGATAGAGAATGAAGTAGTTTCTCATCACAAGTAATATGCTACAAAAAAATATTCCAAGTTGAGGGTGCTCAATGGATTGGTTATTTTGAATTGGAGCTTTTATAATTTTATCTATACATATTTTTAAAATTATGTTTATATTATTATAACTATTTATCTTTGTGCATGATGATGGTTCCATTTAAAGTATGTACCATGAGACTTGTGCCAAGCTAAATGATCCATGGGTCCTTACACACTTTATGATCTATTTTATTTTGTGCTAGGTTTGAGATGGGTTAGTAACCTTGAAGTGTGTAAGATATTCTATGATTAGTGTTTTATGGTGTATTTATTTCTAGTGGTATGTGAGAGTGTGGATGGTATTCTTATTCAAGCATATTGATCCCTTAAAATGATCGACATGATCTTAATAATATTCATGTAAGATTGCACAAGATAAAATTAAGAGAATGTAAAAAATGTAAATCTCCATTGACCTTCCTTTTTTATGATCAATTCCCTCCTATAAGATGCTAAGATTATAATAACTTCTTAATAACTAATAAATTGAGATACTTAGAAATTAATTAAACTTTAGTTTGAATTTTTTGAGAGTTGGTTAGGGTGTTACATATGACATGAGAGCATGCTTAAAAAATAAGTACCTAATGGGAAATCAAGAAGGAAGTCTTAAGATCAAATTTTTAATTAATTTAAGATTTAATCTTATATTTCATTTCTTCTTATAAGAAATGAGTGATAAAGCCTTGAAACAAGATTGAACGAGAAAGAAGAAGGCTTAAAATTCCATTTAGATTTCAACTACATAATTGGAACCACTATTAAAAAAAGATACAATATAATATGTTATCCAACCACACAAGTAAAAGGTAGAATAGATAATATAATAGGTATAAAAGATAGATATAGTTACAAGGGGGTATACAAGGAAATATCAGAGATATTTGATTTGTTTGAGACAATGTTGTGTTGGAGAGGATGCTCTTAAGATATGGTTGATGTATATTAAAATGTAATAAAATAAATATTCATTGTTTATACTATATGCTATATGAATCTCATGAATGCATGCATTTGTGTATTTTGATTTACTATTCTATATTCAATCACACTAATATATTAATATTCACCACAAAAGTTCTATCATTCGCTTACTCTCAAAAGTAAGGTAAAAATAGATATATAGAGAGAATATGCCCAAATGTTTGAGTTACACTCTACCAAATCTAGTTTTTTTGCTAGGACTCTAATGAGTGATTAAAAAAGGATAGAACTTAGTGAAATTTTTTGCAATGAGAAATGATTCTACAATAAAGGATTATAGATAAAAGGAAAGAAGTTTTCATTTTGTGTTGTAGGATACACTTGTCCCATTGCATGAGAGAGGATATGCACCTAGGAATGATAAATGCATAGAGGAAAGATCCTTAAATAGATTGCAAAGAGATGTGAATACTAAATGTAGGTCTAAACATATGTTAAGGATGTGTAAAATGATCAATGAAATTTCAAGGAGATTCCGAGAAGAGCGATATTGTGGAAGAGTTTAAGATTGATTAGAAAATGAAAATGGATGAAAAATATTGAAATAATTATAGGAGAGAAAAGAATGATACCATAAGAAAATATAAAAGGTGATGGAAGGACAAAAATGATACCATTATAAAATGGAAAAGGTGATGCAAGTTAATTTAGATAGTGCCAAAAAGGCTTCTACTAAAAGAATTGAAGATGTTGTGATTTTTGAGAATCCACGAAGGGATACTATTGATGTTGAGCTTGTGAGAATGTAGAGAATACTAAGTTTCCATCAACAAAGGGAGGTATAATTATTGTGTCATACATTAATAATAGCACACCGGAGCAATTAAACACCCATAAAGTAAACGAATATATGACAATATTAGAAGGTCATATGAAAGGTTATGGTGAATTCAAGGAGTCATTAAATGGAGGCTTGGGAGGTTTATTAATTAACCAATCCTTGAAAGCACTACTATTCTATCACTTGAGATTTTGAATCAACAATAGTATACAACCTGATGTATCAAATATCATGATTATTATTTCTTTTAATAAGTAAATAGCTGCAGAGGGGCAACACCCTTGTATTAATCAAAATAGGAGAATACAAGGCCTGGTTCAGTGAGAGAGGTAGGGGGAAAGAGCTAGGAAGAAAACCCCTTACCCTAGCTCTATTCCTCATATAAGAAGAAACCAGCAATGGAGGCTGGACAAGTACAAAACACCAGTCGGCAACTGCTAGAAGTAGATAACAGAACCAGCTAAAGGCCTTCAAATGAAAAACAATAACCAGAAAATAGAGAAACATGAGAAAGGTGACACAATCGAAATCATTGGGAGTCTTTAGAGTCATAGTCCACAGTAGCACGAGCCACATCGAGGATTATTGGGCATTCAGTGCCATAGGTCGAGTGAGCCGTCGATTCAGCCTTCTCCCTAGGGAGTTGGTAGTCATTTGGGAACCACTCCTCGCCAAGCCCAAACCCCCAGACATTTCCATCAACCAAATCTCCATTCTCCAAAATGCCAAATCCTTCTGCACCTGCTAACCCTTCATCTCGAAGATATTTTTCCCTCCATTCCGACGTGAAGCCATTTTGAATGCCTGCCGCCTTAAATAGAAATTCAATTTTCCTAGTAATGGCAAGCTAGGTTTCTTGAAGAGCATCATAGTCCGAAGAGTTCACAATCACAAACTTTCTCACCTCTGCCCCATTTCCCAAGGACATATAGTAATTTTGGGGAAGCAGTATTCTCAGGTTGCCATAAATATTATCCAACGTGGCATCAATTTCCCTCTGTAGGTGGTGTTTACACACCATTTGAGTTAAAAGCTTCGCTCTCTGCTTGCTAGTCCCCATGTATATCACCATTGCAAGGAAAAAGGCCGGGATATCGGCATTGGCTCTGTACCTGTGATAAGCCATAAGGAATTCCTTCCGTAGTATCATTTTAATGCTGTGAAGAATAAGAGGGTGTCGAGAGTAGAGGATCTCTTGCAAACATTTGTCAGTGATTTCGCCCAGGAAGGCCATCTGTTGACAAGTAGCTTCAAGGAGAATTGGGGATTCCATTGCAAGTCACCAAGAGAAGAATGCAAATGTTTGAGGGGGAAATGAGGGCATTCCTTTGTTAAGTAGAAAGATATCAAACTAGGGGATATGAGCACTTGGCAAGTAGTTCATGCCTATTGAATACACACAGTCATGAAGTGACAGTGTCCAATCAACTTTTGAGACAAAGTTCATCAACTTAATGTCGATCGTCTTTATCCATCAAGTAATTATATGCATATCTTGATAGGATCTAGTCATAACTAGGTATCAATTAAATGTTCACAAATGTCCAATTGCCATGGGGCGCATACCGACACAGACCAATGTTGACGGCAGAGAGCCCTCATAATCAAATATCATGATTATTGTTAATGATGGGTTTGAGAATTTAATAACTCCATTTGAAAAAAAAAACATAAAATTTTTGTGTAGAATATTACATAATGTGGGGATTAAAATTATTCGATATTCATAAGAAAAAATAATAGAACTCCTCAAATTAAGAGAAAGAGAGAAGAATGTAGAGAAAGAGTCCAATTACCTAGCCATTAGCACAATTGAGGCCATTAGATAAGGATGAGATAATCTGATATTATTTAATAAAATTTCATTAGCTAACAAAAAGTTATCAAAAATACCATCTCCTAGATTGAATCAACATGATGAATAGGTGAACGTTTTACCTAAGAGCCATCCCCCTTCTTGTTTTAGTATGTATATATGCATGTATGTATATATATGTACACACACGCATGTGTAAGCACCATATATATATATATATATATATATATATATATATATACACACACACACACACACACATATACATACACACACATACACACACACATATATATCTATGTGTGTGTGTGTGCACATATATATACATATGTATGTATTGATACATTATACATACATACAGACACATACTTACACATACACATACACATACACATACACATACACATACACATACACATACACACATACATACATATACATATACATATACATATACATATACATATACATATAAATATACATATACATATACATATAGATATATATATATATATATATATATATATATATATATATATATATAGAGAGAGAGAGAGAGAGAGAGAGAGAGAGAGAGAGAGAGAGAGAGAGAGAGAGAGAGAGAGAGAGATACATATCTATGCATATACATATACATGTATGTATATATTATATATAAAGTGAGAGAGAATCAAAACTAAGCTATATAATTTTGTGGGAAGCCTTAGATATGATGTTGTAAAATGGTATATGAAAGTATACTCAAATCATGATGAGGTGATCACCATAAGCCTCCTCAAAAAGTGTGAATAAGATGAAGAGCATATATAAAATAAAATAGAGAATATAATGGAAATTTAGCAAAGGTTACAGATGCTATAAGGAAACTTGAGGAACCTTTGTGAAAGAAAATAAGTGAAATGGTTTTTCTATGGACTCCTATCTATAAGAAGAGCAACATTGGATTGGAGAATTAATTAAGCATGTATAGAAGGGGTGGAGCTAGCAAAAGAGATTGAAACCCAACCATGGAGGTGATGAATGGAAGAGAAGAAAGAATTAAGGAAAAGATAAAAGTAGAAATAGAACAACTTGAGATGAAACACAAAACTCTAGCAAGGGCGGATAGAGACCAAAATACTAAAAGAGAAAGAAAATATATGTATACATTTCTTGATGAAGAATACTTGAGAAATGAATTTCTTATCCTAAAAGAAAAGAAAAAGATGAAAAATCAAATGTGAAATGTGTATAAATGCCAAGGAGGATACAAATTATTCTCCATGGTAACGTGGAGGCTAAGATGATGACCAAAAATATGATTACCCTTTACTATTGTTTTAGTTAAGGGATGAACAGTAATATAAGCCATAGAGTAAACGCGTAAGTGAATATAATGCACTTTTTGAGAAGGGCATGGTAAGAATCAAAAGACTAACATAGTGAGATTTTCATATATAAGACTAAATTTGAAAGTTTGAACCACATCTTATGCCCACTACCTTGATCAATTCTCTAATTAACTAGATCATTATATCTTACACAACTAATTTACATTTCCTAGCTTTAGATCCACCTCTACCAACTATTACCTAAAAAGAACCACTTCTTATGCCCACTACCTTGATCAATTCTCTAATTAATTAGATCATTATAGCTTACACAACTAATTTACATTTCCTAGCTTTAGATTCACCTCTACCAACTAGTACCTAAAAATTCGCAAATCAATGAACTAATGCATGAACTAGCACTAGACCTAAAACATCATGGATCATCTCTAGGATTAGTTGATCCTCCAATCCATGTAGATACTTCATGTTATCATGAAAAAGAGTCTTATACATGTAGTGCCTTGACTTCCCTCTATGATTGAGAGACTAAGAAAACAAAGCCCCCAAACTTTGAATCTCTTCCCTCTTACCTCATACGTCTATAAAACACTTGATTGATGGTCATACTTTAGGTAACAAACTATCCTTGTAATGTTTTCTCTACCTTCCTTTCTCTATCACAATGGGATATAATGACAATAATTATAATTACACAATTGCCCACATATTTTTTCGTCTTCCCAACTTGTCAGTGAAAGACCAAATCATGTAGGCTACTAAAGCGAAATCAGCGAAAGTGACGATGACCAGATGGAAATGTTGTTCAATGCAATCTTCATAACATTAAGCGTTGGAATAGTAGATGGCAATGTGGTCATGAATGGGATGAATATTTGGTAGCAAAATGGACTAGGGGAGCTGAAAGTTTTAACAGGAGGCGGCATTTCAAATTTTTTTTTTTTTTTTTTTTTTTTTAAGCTCTAGGTAGATTCAATAAATCTAATTAATTAATTAAAAATAATAAATATTGTATTTTATTTTTTTTTAATTAATAAACACTCTCAAAGTTATACTCTGTTGTGTACACAAAAGTAATCTTATATGTCTACTATTTATTTTTAAAGGTTGATATGTTTCATATAAAATATAATATTTTAATATTTAGATTAACAAAATAATAGAATTGTTTTAGTTTAATATGTAAAATTCAATTGTGGATGGAGAATCAACTTATAAATTATTCTTTTCAATTAAATATATAGTTGAATTAATTGCGATTGTGTTATATTTTATAGGTAGTGGTTCACTAGAATTTATTTCATAAATATAAATATTTCATTTCAAAATTTATTTTATCATGATGACGTTAATTAGAATGAAATATTAGAACTTCTTATTAAGTCAGTTGATTTGTATTATTTAATTGATGTTATTAATTCATTTTATAGGAAATATCATTCCTCTAAAAAAATAAAGCACTTTCTATTAAGAATGATTCATAATTTAATGTACATTAAATACAAACAAATAATTGATAATAGATTAAATAAAGACTAATCTCGATCTTTTGTCAAAGATTCATTTAAAATATATACATATTGAAAAATAATGTTTTCAATTAAGATATGTTAAATTTTTTACAAGACCCAAAACTTATTACAAAGGAAAAATAGTAATGTTAGCTTAAAGGTAACCAAAACTAGGTATGATCAATATTTGAAACAATCTTTAGCACTTTCACACCTTCCTTTTTTCTTTGAGCAATTGTGAAACGAGAGCTATCTTCCATACTTGAAGACGTAGAAGGAGGGGAAGGAAACCCTTTAGTAGCCCCAGCTAAGGGCACAACATAATATGAAGAAAGAGGAACTAATGAAATATAAGGAGGCATAGTAGCTTATTGAGAAACAACAACTTTAACAAATGGTGCAAAATGAGGGTTAAATGGAAGACAAACAACAAGTGAATCATCATGTTGGACATCTACCACATAAAAACTAGATCAAAAGAGGCAAAACTAGGCCTAGAGGGAACCAAAGAAGGAATGAAAAAAAGAAAAACAAAGCATCCACCAAGAGAAGGAAGAAACCCTATGAGAACTATGGGGATAGCTCGAGGCCAGATGCTCAATAGTAAATAAACATCTACATTAAAAAGGGATGCCCTCATAATCAATCAACTAAATACAAGGCATTATAATTGACATGTACAAAATCTCAACCAAAGAACTTCCAATATCTATCAATATCCACTAAGATACGATCAAAGGACGTGTGAGAATTTTTTTAAGTAACTAAGACAGCCTTCAAATAATTACTCAAACTATTTTCAATTTCCTCATAGGTAGCTTTACATTACAACTCTAAAGGAAGATATCTAGAAATCTCACTCAAATAGGGTTAACATCAATATACTTTTTTAGAGAGTTAAAAGAGGGAGACTAGAGATGCATCAAGATAGAGTGCAAATCCCACATCTAATATCCAAAATCTAAAATAGCATCACTATGGGAAGAAAAACAAAACAAAGAAAGCAACAATAAATCATCTAGATCAAGGGTAGATCTCCATCTTAGATCTTCAAACAAAGGAACCCAATGCTCAAAAATACATTAAAGAAAATCTCAAAGCAACACCAACACATGACTAAACCTACAAATAAAACCATTTCTTGAGAAAAATATCTTCATTATCAATGATTTCATAAATTAAAACCACCACTAGAGTAGTTGAAGCACAAGAAAGTGACACATTTTTTTAGTCAAGAACCTTATCCTTAGCTAAGACAAACACATAAAGGTTTTTCTATAAAAGATTAGTGGATGAGGTACACTAATATAAAGAGAACTAGGAGAAATAGGGGAAGTTGTATCCCCAACATCACCAATAGAAGAGCCATGATAGGAGGCTCACACATAGAGCATGACTAGACACAACAATAGTAAGATGAGGGGAAGCATTTCCCATAATAGCAGAATGAGAACAATGAGAGACACCACTAGGTGTAGAAAACATAACCAATGTGCCAATAAGGTGGTGTAGAGCAAGACCTTGTGCAGGCCCAAGGGATGCATGCAAAAATTTAATAGAACCAACAATAGGTTCACAGACTAGACACCCAAGCCCACAAGCATCCTTCAAATCCCCATTAGACAACACCAAATTGACCACCAAATGACACATTGAGATGCACACCATGAGAGTGGGAAACAACTATTTGAAATGGATGAGCAAATAGAAGTAGGAGAGCAGAGAGTGAGAAAAATAAAAAAAAGTCATATTAATTTATTGAAAAAAAAATCTATAATTCTAACGTACTAATTATTAAATATTATATATAAATATAAAACTAAAAAAATATATATCTTTAAATCTATTCCTTCATTTATAATATATAAATTTTTATTCATTATCAAAATACCCATTATATCTCCTAAGAAAATACAAATACTAATTTAACTTCCAGCTTCCGAACAGGGTACGTGGTGTGCTATCTTTCAGTTTCATCCAAGTTAATTGTCACGTACATTCACAATCAACCAGACTTGAGTGTATGCTAATTCAAAAACATAATATACTGTCTATATTAATTCTTTGCTATTTATGGATCATATATTTTCTAAAAACAATTATCTATGGATAAAATGTACATTGTTAATATCTGACTCCAAATGTTAATAATGTTCAAGTGCAACCTTTCAATTTTATTGTGAGATATACAAATCTTCAATCAAATCATTTCAAGATCTTTAATTTATCATGAATACTAACATTGTTTCCCTTGTATTAATATTTTGTATGTTCATACTTAATTAATCATATTTAAATTATAATTTTAAAATTTTGGTCTACATATTTTATTTAAATATGTTATAATTCTTTCAATTATGATAACACTAAAGATAAATAAAGAAATTGTCTATTAATTGAAACAAATCAAATTATAAATCAATCAAAATATTTTGAATAAAAAATGAAGTATACAACAAATATCATTGTGAAAATTGAATAATTTCTATTAAAACAACTTATTAAATATATCATCATTATCTATCTTTCAATAATCTTATGTATATTAATAATTAATCATGATAAAAAAATTAACTCTATTAATCTCCATAAGTGTAGTACCCCTGCCCTAATCAATCTCTAACCTTGGTTTAATCTTGATTAGTTTATCGTAATATTATGTTATAGTTAGATGATTGATTTTACGCATAGCTATTGATGTGGTTTTCTCACTAGTTGTATGCAAGTTGTTAGTGTACCTATCTCGTGGTATTAATATCGGGCTAACGTTTTCACTAAATTTTATATATGTATGCATGTATGGTCCTTGGTTGCAGGAAATTTCAGGTGCAATGCCGCTTGAGTGCGAAGTTCTTCTTCACTCGGATTGCAGGTTTGAGTGTACCTCTTTTAATCCTTAGAGTCGGATTAGGTGGTCGTAAGACCCTAGTTGACCTTAGTCGTGCTCCAGTGAGCATCGCCAGTCGTCGTCGGTAATCCCTTCTTGTTTGGGTTTGCGAGTCGTTTGTTTGGTTGACCTTCTCATTTTGCGTGCTTGGTGTGTTTGGTTAAATTGATTAATTAGTCCTTAGTAATTATCTGAATTAAATATATGCGTTTGTGCATTGAAGACTAATGGATTAAATTAATCGGGTATTCGTTATGTGATTTCGTTGTTAATGAATTATCTATTTTAAATTGGGAGTTAATTCGATTTAATGACTGATTTGGAATATTAAATGCATTTTATATATGTTGTTAAAAAAAAAAAGGGTTTTATATTTTATCGCAATAAACTTAACTATATTCTGTTGGATTATTAAATCAGAAAGATTAAATTTCAGTTATATGAGAAATCGATTTTGGAATTGATAAAGCAAGTTAATTTGTTGTTTTAATTAGAAAAGTATTAAATTGGAGAATTATTTGTAAATAAAATTTTAAATTCCAAAAATAGAATTTTTGGTCAACTCTTCCATATAACCCAAATTTGGGAAATTTGGAGGGGATGGACATTTTTGGGAAATTTCTGGTTGGGAATGAAATTGGAGGTTTTGGGAAGGAATGAGGCTGGATCTGGCAGGTGGGCTCTCCTTCAGCTATTCCAGGATTGCGTGTGAAGGTAGGATTCTGAATTCGTTATTGAAAAATCAATTTGACTGTCCATTATGAATTTGGCTGGAGATTTTAATTTGGGTGTGTATTTCCTCCATTCTTTTTGGGTGTTTGAAACCCTTGGATGTTTGTATAGGATGAGAAAGCCATCAAGAAGATGTGATATCTAAACCAGTTCGTTTAAAACCGAGATTAGATTGAATTGAAATCCTTTAGCAAGCTCTGTTATGGGCGTTTTTTTTTAATAGTTCGAACTATGTTTTTAAGGAAAATGAAAACATTGATTTTTAATATTGAACTATGTTTCAACAAAAAAAAAAAAATAATAAAGAAAATAAATTATTTTCGGACTGGGCGTTTTTATGTATTTTCGGACTGGGCGTTGTTTGTTGTTAATAACCCTGGTTTTGGGTTGGAGGGCGGGGAGCGGAGCTCCACCCGCTCCTCCTCCCCTCGCCCCTCGCTCGTTCTCTGTTTCCCTCGCCTCTCGCCGGTGTTAAATGCTATGCCCGCGGCACACTGCGGTGGCCGCAGGGCCGCGGTGGCCGCAGGGTGCCGCGGACCTGCGGGCACCGCAAAGGCGCCGCCCGTAAGGGTATCCCCTGCGGTTCGGTGTGGACTGCGGCTAGGGTTAGGGCACGGCCCGCCCAGCTCGCCTCTCCACTTAATTTTAATGCGTTTTTTTTTGCTTTTAACGTGGTTTGCAAAATGTTTTTTTTAATGTATTGTTTTATTACATAAAAAAATGCATATGATATGTAATACCATTTTTATGCATGTTATTTTAATGTTAAGTTTGATTAGTTTTTTAATCCTGATTAAGGTGGCATATAGTGGTAAATGTTAATTGGATATGGATTAATCTTATAATGGAGTTTATAAGTGAATTAATTATTCAATCCCATTTCTTGACTTATGCTCCTTTCCTGATTAAGTTCTAAAACTGTTAACTTCGCAACTAAATATCATTGATTATATTCTGATCGATCTTGGATTAATGAATCTAGATCTTGATGGTTGAAATACGATGTAATTACTGCTTGATGATGTTAAAAATTATCTTAGAACATATCATTCGAGTAATTGAAAGTAGTGAAATATTTATCGTTGGGCATTAGAAATTTAACGATATGCATTGGAAATGACTATCTCCATTTAGATTCTCTTTCTACATTTTTATTTCCGTAATCCGTATTATGTAACTGGAATTGAAATTATGAATCTGTAGAGATTGATTTTAGATCAGTATGTTCATGACGTTTTGGATTGGAGATTAAATATCTTATTTTAGTTCTTTAATGGTTGTTTGAGTTTAATTAATATGAAATTGGTTTAAAAACTCATTTTGGCTTATTTGCCTATTCGATGCTTTGAACCTTAAAGAGTTAGAAAACCAAGACCAACTTATCCCTAGTTGAGGTAGATAACTGTAATCAGCTTTAGATCATGTAGAAAACTTGATCGATTTTAATGTTTAAATCAATTTGAGGAAATATTGTCTTTTCTAATTATTGCCTGGCGAGTTTAATTTCTGTTTTCGCTTTTAATTATGAAATGGCAAGAGTGCTTTGGTTGATAGGACCCTGTCGTATGGCTTGACTTGGGGTACCTGTTTCAGTCCTCGATTCCGAGTTGACTGTTGTATTGTGATGTTGTCATAGTTGGTCATATCCTCCTTGTGTGTGAGTCGAATGATGATTGTGGTTGACCGTTGTTGGTCGGGTCTCTAGTTAGAGTACCGTCAGTAAGTGATTACCCTTGAGTCGTGTTTGACCAGATGATTGTTTCTCCCTTCTTGAACTCCGTTCGTCAGACCATGCCTATTACTTTGGTTTGAGTTCGTCTGAGTTTAGTCTAGTGTCGTATGGGAAAGTGGCTTTCGATTGGGGGCCGCGCCCAAAGTGGCTGCTGGGTAACCCGTCGAAAGTGAGTCTAATAAGTGATAACCTTAAAGTAGATTAGAATGTAATCTCTAAGTAAGATAAACGTGCCTCACACACGAGACGAGTGCTATCATAGACTCGACATGCTGTGAGAGGGCCTGAAATGGCAAACCATCTTCCTTGTCTTCACGAGAGGATGTATGGGTCCACACGAGGCTTGGATGGGCCGGAAGTTTGGATTAGGTTGCTAGGGTGACCCAGTGTATGGGGCCGGGTCCTATGAAGACTTGCCATGGTAACCATACCAGGTTGTGTGATGACACTTGTCCCTACGTTCGCTAGTGTGTTGTCGTTTTGTCCTGTTAGGAGTACCCTTGTGAGTCGTCCTTTTTGTCTCTGCCCTTGTGAGTGTCGGTTTCATGTTAGACCTTGGGTGGTGCTGGCTCAGTTTTATGGATGCTCTTCTGGACCTTTGTTTTAGCTTTGATTATGTTCAGCTGGATCCTGTTCTTTTTAAGGATCGTTTATGTATTAATGGACCGATGTGGTCGCTTGTATATTGTTTATATTTCGCCTTGATGGCTGGATTGTAATTGGTGTAACCTCTTGTATTCGTAACCTTATTAATTATCAGAGGGGTCTTGCAGTTGAGCAGACCCGGAGATGTAGCCCCTTAGGGGTGAACTCCGAGATCATATGGTGTTATGTGATGTATTCTCTTATGTTCCTTTATTCAGCTTTATCATGTATGATTAGCTTATGTTAGAATGGTTAAGTGGATAAATGGAATTAACTAGAAATGCTTATATTTAGTTCTTTCTTGAATGCCATGTTGATCGAATGCATAAGTGGTTTAGATGTGATTTATCGTAGATGCCCGTATGTAATCATCTTTTAAAATGCAATAAAATGGAGTATGAAAGAATGTATTTTAGAGTAATGGAATCTATTCCGTTGTGGTTAGAAAACTAAATATGCTTGAAAAGATCTCATATGTTTATGATGAAATTCTAGTGTATTAAAATGTTAGATGTATGGCTTGTATTTTTAATGAAAAACTTGAATGAAGATTGTGAATGGATCTTAATGATGAATCTTCGCTTGTGATTTATATTTCCCTCTTTTGAAAGGAATTATCCTAATTATGAATTATCTCGTTATTAAGTTATTCAGCTTTTGGTTTATTTGTGTGAGTTAAGTGAATTGTGAAATTTAAGGAATCTCGTTGGGAAACTCTTTAGGTGTTAGTTGATGTCTTCCGCTATGTAATCTGAATCTTTGATATCTTGTTGCATCTTATGTGTTGTAACTTTAAAAAAAAAAATTGCACTCTATTCTTGTGTTATGGCTTATCCCTTCAGGGTTTCCTGGCGGGGCATTACATTTGGTATCAGAGCCCATGTTGCAAACATTGGGATCTCTGGTGTCGTGTGTGCCCTCTATTGGTGTGAGGTGTATCGACCTTATGTGTATGCTTGTCCTCCTTTTGCATGTGAGTGATTGAGCAGACCTTAGCGGGTGTGTAACGTGTGTGTTCACACCTTGTTTTCGCCTTCTTGATGATGGTGTTTGAGTGTTTATATGTGCATTGTATGCTTATTTTGAAGAAAATTAAATGATCATCACCATTCCTCTCTCTCCTTCTGGAAATTAAAATGATTTAGGATATGTGTAATTATCTTTGATTTGAGTTTCTTGTTGGAAAGAGAAAAGGGTGTGACTTCTTGAACCCTTGAGTGAGCCTTATGATGTTTATGTTTTTAGATTATTAAAGGGGCTATGGGTTTCAAAGTTCATATTGGTTATTGGGAGAAAACTGTATGTGTATGTTTAAAGAATTCTCCATGTGTATCTTGTAGGAGTAGCATGATTAAATTCTACCTTAGTAAGGTGCATTGCTATGCGGATAGTGGAATTATGTGAAACTGCTTGATTGGTAGAAGAAGTGTTAAAAAGAGCATGTTATTGTAGCTTTGAGAGAATATTAATGTGTTTTCCGAAAGATTGTCTTATTTGTCTCATTAAACCAGTTTGATTGAAGATTTATTTTAGCAAATGCTCCATTGAACTCGCTTTTGGGTATGTGGAATTACCTTAATGTGTTTAGAAAGTGCGAATGGAAAAGCTTGTTTGATGTGCATGCATTAATATGTTTTAATTGGGTAATAGCTCTTTGCTCATCTTTGATCGTAATGTGATCTTCTCTAATAGGTTGCAAATTATGACATGTGTCTGAATTGTATTATTTATAAGTGAGTGTTCTTATGAGGTCTTGCGTTATCAAAAAGATTGCCTCTCTTGATCTCTGTTCTGTTTGGAAAACTAGAACCTCTTGTTGCAACCATAATTATTGAAAGTGTTTTGTTAGGCTGATTGTCATCCTTCTAAAATGATAGCGAAATGAAAACCATGTAATTGAAATGATAGGCTTATAGTGAGAAAATGTATAATGTAGCGTGATCTTGTTTGATCTTGCGTGTTTTGTAGGAAATAGTTGGGCTATCAAACTCTCTTTCCTTTCTCCTTGCCTAATCATAAGATTGTTAGAAATGATATTAAAGAGTGCATTGATTTAAATAGAATGTTTATAAAACATGTGAAATTGTATGTTTGCTTTTGGCTTCATAGTGATAAATGAAAGTCTTAAGCTTTAGAAACGAATTTGTTTAGCTAGTAATTTAGTTATGAATGCTTACTGAGATTCGAGAAAGATATAGGAATGATGTTATTTCCTTATGTAATTGTGAATTGTTAATAATTTCAGTACTTGAATCTAGAGTAAACTTGATTCAGTTAATTATATAGAAAGCATAATTGGAATCTTCCTTGTATAGATGTTAGCGTACTGAAAAGTACTCCCCGTAAATGTGACTAAACCAGTACTGGTGTATTGTGTGTATTGTAAGAAACCAGTGCTTATTATTTGTGCCCATGGATTGGTGAAGTAATCAACCATGGAGGATATGTTGCTTATGAGTATGGGAAACCATACTGTTTATGTGATGTTGCTTATTTGTTTCCCTGCTGAGTACCAAACCTCGGGTTGTGGGTAACTCAGTATGTTAAGGGGTAGTATTCGAAGCGACCGTTCCTTGAATAGTATGGATTGGCGTACAAGTAATGTCGGCGCGAAGCGACTTTAGCTTCTCTACTTCGAGGAATGATATAGTTGTACTACTAAACTGTATCAAGGTGTACTCAATACTTTCCCTTTGATGAACCTATTTATAGGTTTATGTGTGTCAGCCTATTCCTATCCTTTATTTGAGCAGTTTGGATGGTGATTCTTGTGTATAGTGATGGTATGATTTGGAGGATCCTTTGCCTTGTCTTCATGAAAGGTAGGTTTAGGTTTATTCACATGTGCTGCCAGTTAGTATGTGTTGGTGGGCATGTGGGTGGACCGTAGTCATGTATACCTCTGACTTACGGTGAGTATCCTTCTAGATACGTCACTATGCGGGATGTGGCTTGCGCGTGCTTTTTCCGCGAGGTGCACTACCATGCGGGATACGTCCATTGTGTGTTTTCTCCACTTGGGGTATTGCCATGCCACGTGACGACGTGATGCGGGGTGATGTCGAGGTGCACACCGCCATGCCATGTGGATAGTGTGACTATGTCGCACCACATGATGAGCAACTGCAATAGCTAGTCAGTTGTTCCTTCCTTCCTCGTTGGTGGCTAGATGCTAGTCACACAGTGCTGTTATGTGCAATTGTGATATTCTTTATATTTCTTTGGGGATCAGCAATTTATTTTACCTTGACTTTGAAGGTTTGGCCACGATCTTGTGATCTTTTGCACTTTGATTTGGTGTTTAAATTCCGGATTATTTTCTTACCTTATTGTTGGAATTGATGATTTATTATCTTTATTCATCTGTACTTTGGTGGCTAAACTGGTCTATCATTATTGTTTTCGGATGCTGGTCTTGTGTCGAAATGTGAAATTCCTCTCCAAGGACGTATGATACGGAATTGGTAGAGTGTGTGCGAGGAAGTTGATATAGGGAACCGTGAGGATAGGGGGTATGTGAGGCTGTGACGCAGCTAGTATCCACTACCTACCTATGTGTGGTGACTATCTCTTGGAGGCTAACCACCTTGCACAACAAGGGATATTCACAAAGGTCTTGTATGGAAGGTAGCACCGCTATGGTGTGCCTAGCACCATCGAGTCCTTGAGTGAGATATTGGATATTTATGATCATATTGTTGTTATGAGATCAGACATAGAGATGCTGATCGTGCATGTTATCCTTGACCGAGCATTAGACATGCTCACATGTGGCCTTTTATGTTATGCATTCCAGTTATGTGGATGGTTATTATGTGTATCATGGAGTAAATTGTGTTAACTTGTCACTATGTTATGGGACATAGTCTTTGGAAAGGTTTTCTTATGCCTGGCAAGTGTAATCAATTGAGTTATTTCTTGCTCTTATTTCATGAAAGTGAATTTGGTTGTAGAAATTGATATCTTAAGCTAGTTCTATTCAATAAAATTTTATGATAAAGATGGATTGGTAAAGGAAATTGATCATTATGGCATGTTTTCTTGTCATTTTTGGTCGATGATTATGGTAATTGTTGTTTACCCTTTTGTAATGCTTTAATTTGGTGTAATGAAAGGAAGAAAATTCTTGCTTCTTTGCTATGATTGTGGATAATTCCTAGAATATTTTAAGGAATGTATGGTTTTAGATGTATCTTGCCAATGGATAATGGCATTGGTGAAGGATTTTGCAGGAATATTTCATTTATTTATGGAAAGTTTGCTATGTGCAATTTGATCTTTGTCGAATGAGTTTCAGGGCTGATGCATACGACATGTTCTTCATCTAGCCTTACGACTTCCAGGAGTAAGTCGGAACCTAGGGGGGGAGAATGTAGTACCCCTACCCTAATCAATCTCTAACCTTGGTTTAATCTTGATTAGTTTATCGTAATATTATGTTATAGTTAGATGATTGATTTTACGCATAGCTATTGATGTGGTTTTCTCAAAAGTTGTATGCAAGTTGTTAGTGTACCTATCTCGTGGTATTAATATCGGGCTAATGTTTTCATTAAATTTTATATATGTATGCATGTATGATCCTTGGTTGCAGGAAATTTCAGGTGCAATGCCACTTGAGTGTGAAGTTCTTCTTCACTCGGATTACAGGTTTGAGTGTACCTCTTTTAATCCTTAGAGTCGGATTACGTGGTCGTAAGACCCTAGTTGACCTTAGTCGTGCTCCAGTGAGCATCGCCAGTCGTCGTTGGTAATCCCTTCTTGTTTGGGTTTACGAGTCGTTTGTTTGGTTGACCTTCTCGTTTTGCGTGCTTGGTGTGTTTGGTTAAATTGATTAATTAGTCCTTAGTAATTATCTGAATTAAATATATGCGTTTGTGCATTGAAGACTAATGGATTAAATTAATCAGGTATTCGTTATGTGATTTCGTTGTTAATGAATTGCCTATTTTAAATTGGGAGTTAATTCGATTTAATGACTGATTTGGAATATTAAATGCATTTTATATATGCTGTTAAAAAAAAAAAGGGTTTTATATTTTATCGCAATAAACTTAACTGTATTCTGTTGGATTATTAAATCAGAAAGATTAAATTTCAGTTATATGAGAAATCGATTTTGGAATTGATAAAGCAAGTTAATTTGTTGTTTTAATTAGAAAAGTATTAAATTAGAGAATTATTTGTAAATAAAATTTTAAATTCCAAAAATAGAATTTTTGGTCAACTCTTCCATATAACCCAAATTTGGGAAATTTGGAGGGGATGGACATTTTTGGGAAATTTCTGGTTGGGAATGAAATTGGAGGTTTTGGGAAGGAATGAGGCTGGATCTGGCAGGTGGGCTCTCCTTCAGCTATTCTAGGATTGCGTGTGAAGGTAGGATTCTGAATTCGTTATTGAAAAATCAATTTGACTGTCCATTATGAATTTGGCTGGAGATTTTAATTTGGGTGTGTATTTCCTCCATTCTTTTTGGGTGTTTGAAACCCTTGGATGTTTGTATAGGATGAGAAAGCCATCAAGAAGATGTGATATCTAAACCAGTTCGTTTAAAACCGAGATTAGATTGAATTGAAATCCTTTAGCAAGCTCTGTTATGGGCGTTTTTTTTTAATAGTTCGAATTGTGTTTTTAAGGAAAATGAAAACATTGATTTTTAATATTGAACTGTGTTTCAACAAAAAAAAAATAATAATAAAGAAAATAAATTATTTTCGGACTGGGCGTTTTTATGTATTTTCGGACTGGGCGTTGTTTGTTGTTAATAACCCTGGTTTTGGGTTGGAGGGTGGGGAGCGGAGCTCCACCCGCTCCTCCTCCCCTCGCCCCTCGCTCGTTCTCTGTTTCCCTCACCTCTCGCCAGTGTTAAATGCTATGCCCGCGGCACACTGCGGTGGCCGCAGGGCGCCACGGACCTGTGGGCACCACAGAGGCGCCGCCCGTAAGGGTATCCCCTGCGGTTCGGTGTGGACTACGGCTAGGGTTAGGGCACGGCCCGCCCAGCTCGCCTCTCCACTTAATTTTAATGCATTTTTTTTTTCTTTTAACGTGGTTTGCAAAATGTTTTTTTTTAATGTATTGTTTTATTACATAAAAAAATGCATATGATATGTAATACCATTTTTATGTATGTTATTTTAATGTTAAGTTTGATTAGTTTTTTAATCCTGATTAAGGTGGCATATAGTGGTAAATGTTAATTGGATATGGATTAATCTTATAATGGAGTTTATAAGTGAATTAATTATTCAATCCCATTTCTTGACTTATGCTCCTTTCCTGATTAAGTTCTAAAACTGTTAACTTCGCAACTAAATATCATTGATTATATTTTGATCGATCTTGGATTAATGAATCTAGATCTTGATCGTTGCAATACGATGTAATTACTGCTTGATGATGTTAAAAATTATCTTGGAACATATCATTCGAGTAATTGAAAGTAGTGAAATATTTATCGTTGGGCATTAGAAATTTAACGATATGCATTGGAAATGACTATCTCCATTTAGATTCTCTTTCTACATTTTTATTTCCGTAATCCATATTATGTAACTGGAATTGAAATTATGAATCTGTAGAGATTGATTTTAGATCAGTATGTTCATGACGTTTTGGATTGGAGATTAAATATCTTATTTTAGTTGTTTAATGGTTGTTTGAGTTTAATTAATATGAAATTGGTTTAAAAACTCATTTTGGCTTATTTGCCTGTTCGATGCTTTGAACCTTAAAGAGTTAGAAAACCAAGACCAACTTATCCCTAGTTGAGGTAGATAACTGTAATCAGCTTTAGATCATGTAGAAAACTTGATCGATTTTAATGTTTAAATCAATTTGAGGAAATATTGTCTTTTCTGATTATCGCCTGGCGAGTTTAATTTCTGTTTTCGCTTTTAATTACGAAATGGCAAGAGTGCTTTGGTTGATAGGACCCTGTCGTATGGCTTGACTTGGGGTACCTGTTTCAGTCCTCGATTCCGAGTTGACTGTTGTATTGTGATGTTGTCATAGTTGGTCATATCCTCCTTGTGTGTGAGTCGAATGATGATTGTGGTTGACCTTTGTTGGTCGGGTCTCTAGTTAGAGTACCGTTAGTAAGTGATTACCCTTGAGTCGTGTTTGACTAGATGATTATTTCTCCCTTCTTGAACTCCGTTCGTCAGACCATGCCTATTCCTTTGGTTTGAGTTCGTCTGAGTTTAGTCTAGTGTCGTATGGGAAAGTGGCTTTCGATTGGGGGCTACGCCCAAAGTGGCTGTTGGGTAACCCGTCGAAAGTGAGTCTAATAAGTGATAACCTTAAAGTAGATTAGAATGTAATCTCTAAGTAAGATAAACGTGCCTCACACACGAGACGAGTGCTATCATAGACTCGACATGCTGTGAGAAGGCCTGAAATGGCAAACCATCTTCCTTGTCTTCACGAGAGGATGTGTGGGTCCGCACGAGGCTTGGATGGGCCGGAAGTTCGGATTAGGTTGCCAGGGTGACCCAGTGTATGGGGTCGGGTCCTATGAAGACTTGCCATGGTAACCATACCAGGTTGTGTGATGACACTTGTCCCTACGTTCGCTAGTGTGTTGTCGTTTTGTCCTGTTAGGAGTACCCTTGTGAGTCATCCTTTTTGTCTCTGCCCTTGTGAGTGTCGGTTTCATGTTAGACCTTGGGTGGTGATGGCTCAGTTTTATGGATGCTCTTCTGGACCTTTGTTTTAGCTTTGATTATGTTCAGCTGGATCTTGTTCTTTTTAAGGATCGTTTATGTATTAATGGACCGATGTGGTCGCTTGTATATTGTTTATATTTCGCCTTGATGGCTGGATTGTAATTGGTGTAACCTCTTGTATTCGTAACCTTATTAATTATCAGAGGGGTCTTGCAGTTGAGCAGACCCGGAGATGTAGCCCCTTAGGGGTGAACTCCGAGATCATTATGGTGTTATGTGATGTATTCTCTTATGTTCCTTTATTTAGCTTTATCATGTATGATTAGCTTATGTTAGAATGGTTAAGTGGATAAATGGAATTAACTAGAAATGCTTATATTCAGTTCTTTCTTGAATGCCATGTTGATCGAATGCATAAGTGGTTTAGATGTGATTTATCGTAGATGCCCGTATGTAATCATCTTTTAAAATGCAATAAAATGGAGTATGAAAGAATGTATTTTAGAGTAATGGAATCTATTCCGTTGTGGTTAGAAAACTAAATATGCTTGAAAAGATCTCATATGTTTATGATGAAATTCTAGTGTATTAAAATGTTAGATGTATGGCTTGTATTTTTAATGAAAAACTTGAATGAAGATTGTGAATGGATCTTAATGATGAATCTTCGCTTGTGATTTATATTTCCCTCTTTTGAAAGGAATTATCCTGATTATGAATTATCTCGTTATTAAGTTATTCAGCTTTTGGTTTATTTGTGTGAGTTAAGTGAATTGTGAAATTTAAGGAATCTCGTTGGGAAACTCTTTAGGTGTTAGTTGATGTCTTCCGCTATGTAATCTGAATCTTTGATATCTTGTTGCATCTTATGTGTTGTAACTTTAAAAAAAAAAATTGCACTCTATTCTTGTGTTATGGCTTATCCCTTCGGGGTTTCCTGGCGGGGCATTACAATAAGTATTTATTTATTATAATTTAATACTATTCAATGTTCAAAAATATAAAGTGAAATAAAATAACTGTTTAACTTCTTGTTGCTCAATCATTCAGTATGATCTATAAATGAACATTATGTATATTAAGTATCACTTGTGTGAATCTTATTTCAAATCTAAGTATCATTTGCACACGAATTCTAGTTTAACCACCAATCCAACTAACATTAAAAGATTGAATCGCAAAGGAGCATTATAGTTCTCTCCATATATATCCAAAATATATATGGTTAGTTGTGTAAATATTTTTCACATTAATGTTTAAGATATAAAATTATTATATAACTATAATAAAAAATATTAACATGTGTGTAGACACCTAAAATTGTCTAATTTAATTAAATAAATATTTTTGTTTATTTAATTTTAATTCATTTAGCCTCTTCTAACCCTTTTCTCATTTAAATAAATATTTTAATTTATTTAAATTTCCCTAATAAATAAATATTTTATTTATTTAATTGGTCCCACTTCCTCTATTAATTAAATAAATGTTTATTTAATTAATTCATTAGCTTTTTCTATTCATGACACATGCCATTTATCTCTTAATTTTCCTCTACCTACCCTCTTCATCATTTTATTGTTTCTTTTACCTACCCTTTAATCCTAGCTGACCATTTATTTCTTTCACCTATTAATATTATCCCTCCATTTTTTGAAGTATCTTTTATATAAGAGGATTCTTTCTCTCTTTCTAACACCTAATGTGACTATCAAGCCTTCTTGCGATCAAGTGACTTCACAACCGCAATACATTCTTTGTTGAGCTCTTGTGCACATACAAAATCTGAGAGCAAACATATCAAACAAGATCAATGGAGATAGTAGACAATGAAGATCAAACCGTACTTGGCATGTGAATAGTATTACTATTCAATTTGATTTGCATGTTCTTAGGTATCTTCATTGGTGTATGGTGAATGTTTTATTGTAGGACTAGTGTTTGTTGTGGTTGGATCTTTGTGGTTTTGCAATAGTTTGTCATCATCATTTTTCACCTAACACAATATGTTATCATAAAATTCAAAATAAAATCTCTTATAATTTTTATCAATTTTATTTATTGTATGGAAAAGTTGAATTTAGAAGCGATTGAATCCATGCAATTGAATCTAGAAGCTTATCATAATATTCATGATGAACTATGGAAATTTAGTATCTTTGATGAAAAAAAATGTTTATTTATTAATTTTATTTAAAGAATAGATAGTTACAAATATAAAAATGCTATGTCTATTGGCTTTAGTGTTTGTGCATTGATTTGATTTGCTATGCCATAAAATATGTTTTTTTGTTGTTAAAGTTTTTTTAAGATTACAAATTTAATTTTGTGAAAAATTCTAATTATGTTGACTTCTTTTTTTCTATTGATTAGATTCGCTATGAAGAAATATATTTTTTGTTTATTAGAGTGTTTTACTTGTAATGGACAAAAATCTCAAAGGTAATTGAACTAATCCAAAATACTAAACCCATTCTCTACTAAACATTAAATTAAACTATATTTTTATAATCAGACTTGAATTTTCAATACTTAAGCTTTCTTATGACTATCCCTTATTTTACTTTTGTAATTTAATGTAGATTAAATTTTGAAAATGGTCCTAACAAGAGCAGGTTTGTTAGTTACTGCCAATGGTATTATATATCTTACAAGTCATATATGTCACTAAAGATAGAGATCAAGGAGTAGTGATCACAAGATTTTTTAAGTGCCATGTGAATATAATTTTTAGGAAGAAGAGTTTTGTTTTAGAGATAAATTCTTCAAATCAAAACCATGTACATATCTTCCTACCAAAACTAATATGTCAAAATAATGATTAAGGTATTCTTTATATTTTCCTAAATACATTTAACTCTCCACAACACCAAACTATTCAACCCAAAGTATAAAAAGATAATATATTGATAGATTTGTCAAGATGCAAGCCTATCAAACTAAACAAAGATCAAAAAAATATCTACTCCCAAATCCCTTCTCTCATACAACATAAAATTCTCCTAAAAAAAGAATATCTGAAAGGGGAAAAGACAAAAGAGAAAACAAAAGAATGTCAAGTAATCCTCAAATAAGCCTTCTAAGATTAATATCTATAACTCAAGAATTATTTCCATGAGAATAAAAGTATACAAAAAAAGTAGTTAAAAATAAGATGGGTAATACTTGTCAAATGGTTCTCTATCAAGAGTATCAAGAGTGGGAAATGAGATTGCTTCTTCTTAGATACATTTAATGAAGATAGTTCTCTCCATAAATAACTTCCTCATTAGTGTAGTGTAGTAAATTATATCCCTTTACAATTTCATACTCTATTTGGGCCCCTATCATTTTAAGCCTATTTCGGCCCTATCCTCCCTATAATTTAATTATTAATCTTATAATTTAATTGTCATCAAATAATTAAAACTAGAACCTTATTTTATAGACACTTAAAAATGGTCAACACTTGTTTCTCCTTTTTTTTTTAAATATCATGCACATAGTACCTCTTAGGTTTAATTAATTCATTAAACACCCTTTTACTAACAATTCGTCTAAGTCCTACAAAAATAAATTAAATAATTTATTTATTTGTCTCTTTTGTTCATTAATTAAATAAAATCATTTTATTTAATTTATAAATATGAACAATAAATTAATAAATCATTTTTATTAATTTATCATATTTATCTTCCTCAAAAATAAAGATAATTAATAAATTTTATTTATTAATTCATCTTTATCTATTTTTTGTGAGGAGATAATTAATAAATATTATTTATTAATTATCTCTAAGTATCCTCTAATGTGAGGATATTTCCTGTTTTTTTTTTTTTTTAATTCTTCTGCTTTATCCTCTTGTATGGAGATATTTAATAATTTTTAATTATTAAATCTTCTCTAAAAATCCTCCTAATTTTTGAATTTGGAAATCAATATCTTTCCTTGATTTTCAAAATTAAATCTTTTTGGCAATATCTCTTTGATTTTAGTTTTTAAATTCAACAATGAGGTATGCATCTTCAAAAATCTATTTTTTTTTTGTGAGGAGATAATCAATAAATCTTATTTATTAATTTTCTCATAAGAGGATATTGTATTTATTTTTAATTCTTCTATTTCTGTTTTTGAATCTAGATATTTAATTATTTTTAATTATTAAAATCTTCTTGATATTTTCAACTTACTAATTTGGTATTTAGGAGAAGATAATTAAAGATTTTATTATTTATTCTCATAATATATTCCCATTTGCTTTCTTCTATCTTCATCCTTCCTTGAATGGAAGCTCTATCATGCACTCAATCAAGTTTGTCCATCTAACCAAAAATCTTTTCAATCTTAGCCATCCAATCAATCCCAATTTTTCTATAAATTGAGTTCTCTTTTCTCATTCAATTTCAACCATGCTTCGAGTAACCTTATGCTATGAATTTCACTTTGGAATCTTGCTTTCCACTTGCATTTTTTTTGTAGGTGAGATCCACATCCAGTTTCAAGGTGAAGGAAGAACAATGGAGGTCAATGAAGGCAACACATTGCGTTGATTTGCATCTTTGTTTTACTATTTTGCTTTCATTATTTCATTGAATGTATTAGGATTAAATTTCATAAGATTATTAGGTTATGTGGCTGCCTAATCGTATGCTTTTGATGCCTTATTCTAAATTCGTATTTACAGATTTAGTTCATCATAAACATTGACACCTATAAATCCCTTTATGAAGCTCTATTTTGGTGAGACCATGGTACCCAACACACATGCCACATCAAAATTCCCCAAAATTTTAACCATTGTTAGTGTTTTTGATTAAGGTAAATGAGTTTTACAGGGACCTGAAACCCAAAAGTTTTACAAAAATCCTGGAGATAAGCATTATAGTTCAAAACCAACAACAATAGAAAAACGAAATTGGGCCAAGCCCACAAAACAGTCTACAAAAGACCAACGATTAAGACCAACACAAACAGAGACCTACTGATAAGAATGCACCAAATCTGCATTCTTCTTAATCACTTTCCTATTGATATGCTCCAACTCATCCATGATAAATATAGAGCTGCCTTGCTCCTGGTTCTTGCTCCTGGTATGGGTACACTTGTTAGTGTTAACCATTGTTAGTGTTGCCCTTCACAATTTTATGAAAATATTTTTAACAATAGTGTCAATTTTTGTATAAAAAGTACATTGTTAACCCTGTATTAAGTTGTACAACCTAAGTTGTCCTAGTAGTGGAGAACTTGTACTCTTGAAATAGAGGTCACAAGTTCAAATCCAACAAAGGGGGTAGGGTATGCGCACCTTATCAGCTTCGGTCTGTTACCTATCAAAAAAAAAAAAAACCTGTATAAAGTTCATCTTTAATCATTCAAATGCTAAAAATTACATTTCCAATTTGATCACAAGAGCATTCAAAAGACTATAGATCTAAGCACATTGAGAAAAAAGCTATAGCAATCCATATTCAAAGTATGAAATCATGATTAATTTTGTAATGTTTTGTCATGTTATTGCACCTAGAATTGGAGGACTTGTCTAAAGAGAATTGCATCACCAACATTATCACTCCTAAGGTATAATCTTGTCAATTTAGCATCTCAATTATGATTTATTATCTATGCTCCTTAAGGAGATGCTCTCTTTTTATGAATTTGACCTATTGTCGAGGTGGGTAGACCAACATGGGGTTTAACTTATGTAAGCTATTGTACAAAAAAAAAATTATTTTTCATGTGTGTAGGTTCAAATACAAACAATAAAGGAGGTTACAAGTGTGTAGAGAAGACTAAGACAAAAATTATAGATTTTGAATAGGTGAAAACATGAGGAATAGGGTGCTTATCACCCCTATCCAACCCTTTTTGGTTGGATTTTTGGGAGACAAACCTATTGTAGCGTTGTAAATTGTCACTGGTCCAATTTACGTACCTCATGTTTGTGCTCCTACTTTAGCATATTTTGTCCTCCTCCCCTCTCTAGGTTTTATTTGTGCTAATTACCCAACTTTGATGTCAAGTAAAACCTATTGTGGATCCCAAAAGAGTGGTATCCATCTCCATGGCACCTTGTTTTGGTCCCCTTTATAGTGGGACTAGGGTGTGGTATGTCTCGGTCTAGACCATGGTGCCATAAAACACCATGGTCCCCTCAAAGGGGCCCAAATTTGAAATAGGGTCATGGGTGTTGTACATTTCCCTGACAGGAATTTATCCCCATGGCTATACATGACTATTGGAGTTTGGCCTATTTAGTAATTTACCTCAAAACCCCTATATAAAGACATTTTATCAATCTATTTTCATCTAATCAATCTAAATCTTCATCTACAGCTGACCTAAATTACTCATGCATCCATGAAGCATACATTGTTAAGCATTTTCAAAGATCTTCAAGGTTGCAAATTCATCATCAAGCATTGTGGAACAAAGTCGTATCAATTTTCATGGAAGCATGTGTGTGTGATTAGGGTTTTGTGTTTATCATGCCATTTCATGCAACATTTGTGATTACATTCAAAGAGAAAAGAATCATCATCAACAATTGCATATCCAAGGTATATCTATTTAGTATTTATTTTAGTATTTTCCTTATTTCATTCAAGGTTAATTCCTAAACTAGGGTTTCACTTAGGCAAACCCCTTTTACCAACAATTTCCCCTTTCTTTTTGTGTACAAGAAACATGTACAAATTTTTATTCAAGAGGATTGATAGAGTTCACAAAGATGAACATGTTCAGCTTTTGACAACAAGAAATTTGAAGGACCATGGAGAATTAAAATTACCTAGTCCCGAAAAATCAAGCCTAACTTTTGGGAACATATCTAAAACATATTATTTTGCCTAGATCTAGATTGATGTCTCCATATGACATTTGTAGTTTACTATTTCTACACAATATTTTCAATAATCGCCTGTTTTTTCCTAATCTTCAACAATCCAAATCAACTCAATTTAGTGAGGAGAAAGTCTTTATCAAAATGAGTTGATATGAAATATAATTTGAAATTAAACACAACATTGGGTATAAACTTGATATTTCATTGATATCATGCATTTCTTGCTCTTTATAAAAAGAGATTTAAGATCATGGTTGTGGTAAAATATATCATTAAAGCTTAGTGATAAATATTGAATTTATCTTGCGTGAAAGGAATGGTTTATTATCAAGATCTAGGTTTTAAATATTATACTCTTTGAAACTAGTAATAAAACTTAAATGATAATCTTTTGTGAAGCGATCGATCCTAAAGAAGAAAGATAAGTTATCCTCTCTTATGCATTGTCCCAATGCTATCTTTATATCTAATTCAAAGATTGATGTTTTCCTATCCAAGCTAGAATCTCCTTAGGCTTAAGGGAGACTTGTATTTAGAATTTGCAAAATATGTTTTTCTTCAAGTAAATATGATTATTTAAAGTGAAATTTCATTTTGAAATATTTGACAAAGCCTCTACTCTTGACCTACATAGTTTCTTACTCATGTCTCTTTTATTTGTGTAACTCAATTCTAGTTGGATGGCCTTGTATTTTGCCAACATTTCATCATTTTAGTCACGCAAAATCAAGATAGTATGTTTTTTTATAAGATCTAGATAAATGAGAGTGATAATATATGTTGAGTGTGAATATTTTATTACTTCATATCATATACTGCACACTAAGCAATAAGCTATGATATTTTATCATTGTTATGTGCTGAGGAATTGACATGGTAGAGTTCAATATTTAGTTGGAAAATAATATATGCAATAGAGATCAATGTATTATGGGGAAGACTTAGATTTATTGATGATAAATCTTAATTGAATGATCCTTGTCCTCTCAAAAGTTATTATACCTTCCAATATATTAGATAGCTCTTGTTACATGATTTATTAGATATAGAATGAAATAATTTCTCATCACAATAAATATGCTGCAAAAACAAATTTCAAGTTGAGGATGCTTGATTGATTATTTCCAAGTCATCATATGATGGGACCTTTTATATATTTATCTACACATATTTTAAAAGCTATGTTTATATTATTAGAACCATTTATCTTTGTGCATGATGATGATTTCATTTAAATTATACTGCATTAGATTTGTACCAAGATGAATGATCCATTGGCTCTTACACATTGTATGATCTAATTTATTTTGTGTTAGGTTTGGGTTGGGCTCATAACCTTGAAGGGTGTAAGAGATTTTGTGATTAGTATTTTATGGTGTATTTATTTCTAGTGGTATATGAGGGTGAGGATGGTACTCTTATTCAATCGTATTGGTCCCTTAGAATGATAAACATGATCTTAATAATATTCATGTAAGATTTCACAAAGTAAAATTAAGAGAATGTAATGCTCCATTAATTTTTTTGTTATGATCAATGTATTCTTATAAGATGCCAAGATTATAATTATTTTATGATAACTAATAAATTTAGATAATGAAACTTTATCTTTTATTCTTTTAGAGACTTGGTTAGGATGTTACATATGATATGCGAGCATGTTTCAAAAATAAGTAAGTAATGTGCCATCAAGAAGGAATCCTTAAAATCAAATTTTTAATTAATGTAAGAATTAATCTTATATTTCATTTCTTCTTATAAGAAATGAGTGATGAAGTCTTGAAACTAGATTGAAGGAGAAAGAAGAATACTTAAAAGTCCATTGTCTTTTTAACTCCATAATTTGAACCACTATAAAAAAAAGATAATATAATATCTTATCCAACCATACAAGTAATGTTTTGTAGTGTTAATTATAGTCATAATAGTGTTGTAATGAACATAATACCTAATGAACTTGTTTGAATGTGTATGCATTTTATGACATGATGAACTAAGAAAAGTTTAGGGGTATTAGAATGATATATTTGTGTAACTTCTGTTATGTTTAAACATAAGCACATGGGCTTTATGAAGGCTAATGTTAAAAAACCCACAAGGGTTCCAAATAATATAAAAGAATGGAACACACACCAATAAAGTTTCAAGGGACTAAGCCACTACAAGCCAAATATGACACACAAGGATAACTGGTGTACAATATAAAGAGACCTAATAAAAAGATGGCCATGTCACCATATGTAATATCTACACATATGCATTGAATGCTTGAGATATGTAGAATAGATAAGAATTAAAAGAAAATATAATAGGTATTAAAGATAGATATAGTTACAAGAGGGTATAGAAGGAAATATGAGAGATACTTGATTCCATTGAGACAATGTTGTGTTGGAGAGGATGATCTTAAAATATGATTGATGTATATTAAAATCTAATAAAACAAATATTTATTTTTTATACTAAGAGTGAGATAGGTGAATGTTCAATATTACATTTGATGTTGTAAGGGGAATTTATACGAGAAGGATGTGATGCAGTTCTGACAACCAGAGTTAATTACCGTAACAACTGTGATAATTGCATTAACCATGCATATCAAATAGTTAGAGAATGTAATTTATGCCAACATTCCCCCCCCTTATTACATTGATCTTATAACTTTCCCTGGGGACCCCGCCTCAAGGCTTACACAAAAAAACTGATTGATTACATTATATGACATATTTTGTAGAATATATTCTCTTGAAGAAGTAAATCCTAAACCAAGTGGGACTCCATCAAGTTGTCTCTTGACCTTCAAAAAGGTTTAGCTTCAAGTTGTTCTCTTAAGCTCCCTGTCCCAAACTTTTGAATCACAGAGTCTTGAATTATTCCCTACGAGATATGACAAATCTTTATCATTATCTAATGACCATGAAAGGTATAATTCTTGATCATATACTCTAAATCTCACTCAACAACAATCCATATTGAGATCAACGTCAAATCTCAAACCTGTCTCCAAAATATAATCTTGACAACACATGTATTCTTCAAATTTGTTAGCATCAACAAAGAAAGAAAAAAAGAAATAAAAAATGCCAAAATTGTTTCTCATGCAAAACACCATCTCAAAGCGAGAAAATAACTTGAGATGATGAAACTCCTCCATCCTCTGGTGCCACCAACCTCCAAGAAGACCCTACTATACTTTATCCATTTGATATCTTAGATGAGTCTTTTGAGGCCTCATCAAGTGTTGCAAAGATAGTCCCATTTATTGTAGTTTCAATGACACTTATCCAAGCACTAGTAGTAAGAAGATAGATTACTTGATTAACACATCTCAATGAAGACATATCAATTACTCCATCGATAAGCCAATGTTCCAAAGCTTCCACTCAAGACATGTACTTTTCCTTATCAATATCCTTACCCACCAAAATTAGGTACTCTCCAAAAAAACAAATCAAGAAAAATAATTTGTGTGACCATGATAAAAAACTGATTAATCAACACAATTCTCAAAACTACAAATCACTGATCAGATGCGATCTCCATAATCTAACATTTCACTATAATTAACTAGTGGCAATCAAATATCATTAGAAGAACATCTTTTCTTTCAAAATCCAATATCAAGTGCCACTAATGATATAATCTAATATTTCATCAAGTGCAATAATAAATAATAACTAATATCCAATGTCAAATCTTCAGTCATTCACTCTGAGATAAAGTACTAGATTGTAAATGGATCATAAGGTGTGCAACTTCCTATAACCACCTTAATCTTGCACTCCCTTCTTTCGAAACAAATTATGATGATCACAACCAAGTCTTTATCTGTTTCCACCACTTCTCTATTTCACTATGGTAAAGATTTCAAATTTCCTGTCAATCATACTTTTAGGTTTATAGTATTTAAATTTCTTTCCTTTCAAACATTAACAATAAATGCTTTCCAAATAGCTACAACTACAATACATCTAAAAACATATACCAAAAACTGATGTGTATGTTGCGTGGCATACTACTGGGAAAACTATATATTTTAAGACATTCCAATGCCCTACTACTAGGAAAACTAGTCATGTCTCCTATCTATGCCCATGCTATAGAGATAAATATGATTGTAAGGGGAATTTATAAAAAAGAATGTGATGCGGTTGTGATAGTCGGAGCTAATAACTGCAAGAGTTGTGATGACTACATAAACCGTGCATATCAAACAGTTAGAGAATATAATATACGCCAACATATACTATATGCTATATGAATGTCATGAATGCATGCATGTGTGTCTTTTGATTTACTATTCTATATTCCATCACACTAATATATTATTCACCACACAAGTTCTATCATTCTCTTACCCACAATAGTAAGGTAAAAATAGAAATATAATAAAGAGAATATGCCCAAATGTTTGAGTTAAACTCTCCCTTTCATAAAAATAGAAATATAAAGAGAATATGCCCAAATGTTTGAGTTAAACTCTCCCTTTCACCAAGTCTATTTTTATTTCTTGGACCCTAATGAGTGCTAAACAAAGGATAGAGCTTAGTGAAAAAATTTGTAGTGACGAATGATTATAGATAAAAGGAAAGCTTTTTTCATTTTGCATGGTAGGATACATTTGTCCCATCCCATGAGAGGGGATAGTCACTTAGGGATGATGAATGTAAAGAGGAAAGATCCTTAAATGGATTTTAAAGAGATGTGACCATTAAATGTAGGTCTAAAATAATCCTTTGGGATGTGTAAAATGATCAGTGAAATTTCAAGGATATTTCAAGTTGAGGAATATTGTGGAAGAGATTAAGATTGAATAGAAAATGAAAATCGATAAAAAAATATTGAAATAATTATAAGAGAGACAAGAATGATGCCATAAGAAAATGGAAAAGGTGATTGAGAGACAAGAATGATACCATAATAGAATGGAAAATGTGATGGAAGTTAATTTGGAGCATGCCAAAAGGGCTTCTACTAAAAGAATTGAAGATATTATTTTTGAGAATCCTCCACCACCAAAAAATTAATTATAATTGAGCATGTGAGAAGGGATACTATTGATATTGAGCTTGTGAGAATGTAGAGAATACTAAGTTTCCATTAACAAAGGGATGGATAATTATTGTGTCATTCATTAGTAATAACACACCTAAGAAATTAAACAACTATAAAGTAAATGAATATATGACAGTATTAGAAGGTCATATTAAAGGGTACGGTGAATTCAAGGGAGTCATTAAATGGAGGCTTGGGAGGTGTATTAATTAACTAAGACAAGGAAGTAGTGATGCTCTATAGCTTGAGATTTTGACTCAACAACTATACTCAACTTAATCTATGAAATATCCTAATTACCATTAATGATGGGTTTGAGAATTTAAAAACCCCATTTGAAAAAAAAATGGATAAAATTTTGTTTAGATTGATACATAATGTGGTAATTAAACTTATGTGATATTTAGAAGAAAAAATGATAAAATTCCTAGATTTAAGACAAAGAGAGAATAATATAGAGAAAGAGTAATAAAGAGATATGTCCAATTACCTAGCCATAGGCACAATTGAGCCCATTAGATAAGGATGGGATAATATCATATTACGTCATAAAATTTCATTAACTAACAAAAAGTTATCAAAAATGCCATCTTTTAGATTGAAGTAACATAATGAATAGGTGAACCTTTTATATATATATATAATTTAAAGAAGGATCTCAAGAAACTTATGACCACCATAAGCTCTCTCAAAAAGTGTGAGTAAGATGAGGGGCACATATAAAATAAAAGAGAGAATATAAAGGAAATTGATCAAAGGTTTATAGATGGTAGAAGGAAATGTGGAACCATTATGAAAGAAAAAAAGTGAAAAGGTTTGCTTATGGACTCCTACTGATAAAAAGAGTATCATTGGATTGGAGAATTCATTAAGCATGTATAGAAGAGATGGAGCTAGCATCAGAGATTTAAGCCCAATCATGGAGGTGGGTTTATGAAAGAGAAGAAAGAACTAAGAAAAAGATTTAAGTAAAAGTATAAATAGAATAACTTGAGATGAAACACAAAATTCTAAAAGAGAGAGAAACTAAAAATAATAATTACAAGAGAAAGAAAATATATGTATTTATTTCTTGATGAAGAATACTAGACAAATGGATTTCTTATCCTAGAGGAAAAGAAAAGAGCTAACAAATTAAAGGTCAAATATGTATAATTGCCAAGGAGGGTAAAAATTATTTTCTATGATAACGTGGAGGCTAAGATGACCACCAAATAGATGATTACCATTTAATATTATTTAAGTTAAGGGATGCAAAGGAACATAAGCCATAGTGTAAACACATATGTGAATATAATTCACATTTTGGGAAGGGCATGGAAGAGTCAAAAGACTAGTAGATTGAGATTTGCATAAATAGGTCTGAATTTGAAAGTTTGAACCACATCATATGCCCACTAATTAGACCAATTCTCTAATTAATTAGGTCACTATGGATTCAACAATTAATCTCCATTTACTAGCTTTGGATCCACTTCTACTAACTAACACCTAACAAATCCCAAGTCAATGAACTATTGCATGAACTAGCCTCATGGATCATATCTAGGATTAGTTGATCCTCCAATCCATATATAGTCCCTTCAAGTTATCATAAGAAATGGTCGTACACATGAAATGTCATGACTTCCCTCTATAGTTGACCAACTAAGTAAACAAGGCCCCCAAACTTTGAATGCATTCCTTCTTACCTCTTTATGTCTATTAAACACTTAGGTTGACTTAAGAGTCATTGATAGTCATACTTTAAGTAATAATGTTTTCCCTAACTTCCTTTCTCTACCACAATAGGAAATGGAACAATCCTTAATTGAATTTATAACTATTTTTCCATACAATAGTCTCTTTTATTTTACCAGTAAACCTAATCTCTCCAACAAAAGTTTTGTCCAATCATTCGCCACATGAACATCTACCTCCATAGTCCATTTGAGATCTAATGACAATTATTTTAATTACACAATTCCCCACATATTTGGTGTCTTCCCAACTTATTAGTGAAATACCAAATCATGTAGGCCACTAAAAGCATACACTTTAACAGCCTCTTGTCAACTTCAACAACATCAAGCTAGCTGCTTGGATTTGTTTGCATGCTACATGTTTTTTATGTTTTCCTATGACAACGACTCTTACCAACCCCTCCCATTCGATCACATTCTACTTTATTTTAAATTGGATTAACTAATTGACAACGATTTAATTATGAGTCATGATTGTACATAGTCCCACACTATTTTATTGTTTTCTCTTTTTGATAAGAACATTTGCGGCTGAAATTTTTGAAGAATAATCAACACAGACTTTCAATTCTTGAAATGATACCTTCATAATGTTTTTCCAATACTACTAATGGAAATGCCGTATTGATTTAAGCGTTGGACTAGTAGCTGGCAATGTGGGATGAATATCTGGAAGTTTTCATCACCTGGTCTTCACTGATTTGTTTTTTTCTCTTCGAAATGGAGTAGGGGAGGTGACTGTTTGAATTGTGGGGACGGGGGGCGGTGGTTCAAATTTTATATTTTTAACTACAGAGGTAAATGTTATATTTCTTTTAAACGTTTATATGTTTCATGTAAAGCATAATTTGAGTTTTTCTATTAACAGAATAGTCGAATTGTTATAGTTTAAAATGTGAAACTCAATTGTAGATGGGATAGATAGATTTGTTGTTCTTTTCTATGCTTTTTATTTAAGGAATTGATTTACATAGTTGAATTGATTAACATTGTGTTATATTTTATAGTCGGTGGTGGTTCTTAAGAACATGTAGAATTAATTAATATTGTGTTATATTAAGAACATGTAGAATTAATTAATATTGTGGTATATTTCATAGGTAGTGGTTTGCAAGAACTTATTTCATGAATATGAACAGTTGATTTTAAATTTACTTTATCATGGTAACATTTATTATGGTAACATTTATTAGAATGAAACATTAGAACTTCTTAATAAGTCAATTGATTCATATTAATAAGTTGTTGAAATCGCACTTCATTTTATAGGAAAAATTGTTGTTCTAAAGAAATAAAGCACTTTCTATTAACAATTATTCATAATTTTATGTACATTAAAAAAAAACAAATAATTGATAATAGATAAAATAAAGACTATATTTTGTCCAAAATTCATTAAAACTTATCCATATTGAAATATACTATTTTTTATTAAGATAAGCCGGGTTTTTGACAAGGACCAAACCTTGTTTCAAACAAAAAATATCAACGTTACCCAAAAGGTAATGAAAACTAAGAGTGATTAAGATTTTAAACAATCTTTATCACCTTCATACCTTTCTTTCACCTTTGAACAACTCTTCCACAAGAGTTGTCTTACAAACTTGAAGACCTAGAAGAAGGGGGAGAAGAAACCCCTTCAACAGCCCCAACTAAGGGCACAACACAACTTAAAGAAAGAGAGAGTGATGAAATACTAGGAGGTAGAATAGCTTTTTGGGAATCATCAACTTTAAGAAATTGTTCAAAATGAGGGTCAAACAAAATACAAATAACAACAAGCAAAACAAATTTTTGAGCATATACCATATTAACAACTAGATCAAAAGGGGAAATACTAGGCCCAAAGGGAACTGAAGCAAGAATGAAAAAATGCAACATAAAATCCCTACAATTTTTACTTGAATCATTTAGATACACAATGAGATATTGGGGAAGAGACTTAATGTATCAAGAGGAGGAAGAAATCTTGTGAGAACCACATGGTTGTAGGCTAAGGTTAGATGCACCGTAGTAAAGAAAATTCTACAAATAAATCACTACAATCCTTTAGAGGGTTAAAGGAAGGAAACCAATGATGAATCAAGAGAGGATGCATATCACACATCTAATCTCTAACATCTAAAGTGGCATCACTATCAACAAAACAATCAAATAAAACAATAAAAAATCCTCTAGCACAAGGTTATAATCTCCATCTTATCATCACCTAAAGCAAATTAGTGCTTGCAAATCTAGAAGAAATGACCGCAAGTGGCTAAACCTACAAATCATTATCTATCACTTCCTAACCGAAAAAAACCACTAGAGCAACTAAAGCTCAAGAAAGTGGCACATTCTTTCAATTAGAAACCCTAGCCTTAGTTGAGGCAAGCACAAAAGAGTTATTTGATAAGAGATTGGTGTATGAGGTGTATGCTAACGAGAACTAGGGAAAATAAGGAAAGCTATAGCACCAAAAAAACCACTAGAAGAACCAAGAGAGGAGGCCCCATGCACAACATGAGTAGTTGCAAAAATAATAGGATGAGGGGAAGAATTTCTCATCACAAAACAATGAAAACAAGGGGTAGCACCATCAAGCATAGAAATCCCAACCGATTCACCAACAAGCTAGCATAGAGCAAGACCCTACACAAGCCCAAGGGATGCAAACAAAACACTTATAGATCTAGCAATAGGTGCACTGCTAGAAGACCCAAGCCCACAAGGATCCTTCAAGTTCCCACCAAACAACACCAAATCAACCACTAGATCACATGTCAGAAATGTAAGACCCGAGAACAAGAAACAACCATTTGAATTGTGTGAGTCAACAACAAAACAAAAAAATGTCATATTAGTTTATTGAAAAACCAACGATGTTATAATTGTAACATACTTTAAAATATTACATATAATTAAAATTTTAAAAATATATTTATCTTTTAATCTATTTCTTTAATTAATAATATGTAAAATATAATTCATTATCAAAATAGCTATTATTTCTCCTAAGAAAATACAAATACTAATTTAACTTGATGCTAGCTTTCAGTTTCAGCCAAGTTAATTGTCACCTACATTCGCAGTCAACCATAGCTGAGTGTATGCTCATTCAAAAGCATAATAAGCTCTCTTTTTCAATCTGATCATTTCAAGATCTTTCTTTTTCATACACCTTCTCTTTGATACGAATTCTGTCCAAGAAAAATCGCGAAGCACAAAATTTCTTCACTCCTTTCCCTTCACGAGAAACCCTAATAATGCAATCGTCTTGTATTGTATGGTCAAAACAAGTTTTTGTGTTTTACAATGGAAACAAAAAAACAAATAGTTGTTTTCACGATTACAGAAAGAGTAGATCAGTCCAAACGTATCACTGCCTTCTCACCACTTTTGCCTATCTCTATCTCACTCTATTGTGGTAGGTGAAGCAACGTACACACTTAAAGCGTGGGCATCATATTACATTGAAAATATGTTGATTTATATTTTCAAATAGTGTGATTTGAAATATTGATGAAAAAAACATTGAATTCAAAATTGAAAATTAGCATATTTTAAATTCTTATGTTCCGCAAAAGATTAAAATTTCTACGATATTCTAAATTGTATCGTTATCATGTCCATTGTAAGTAACGATCATGACAAATAGAGAGACTATCTACTAGTCAAAACCAATCAAATTGTAAACTAATTAATTTTAAGTCAATTAACATATTGTAAATAAAAGAGCACGGTAAATCATCAATATCATGATGACATTTAAATAGTTATTGTAAATATTGTCATTGTTTTCCTTATAGTATTATTTTGTATGGTCATACTTTAAGTCAATTAACAAATTGTAAATAAAAGAATAAGGTAAACCATCAATGTCGTGGTGACATCTAAATAGTTTATCATGAATATTGCCGTTGTTTCCCTTACAATAATATTTTGTATGTTCATACTTAATTAATCATATTCAAATTATAATTTCAAAGTTTTGTTTTACTTATTTTATTTAAGTGCATTATAATTTTTTCAAGTATAATAATGCTAAAGATAAATAAAGAAATCATCTACTATTTTCAAACAAATCAAATTATAAAGCAATCAAGATATCATAAATTAAAAAATAAAGTATATCATAAATATCATTATGAAATTTGAATAACTTATATTAATAACTTATTATACATATCATAGCTTATGAAATTTCCATTACTACTAGATTGAAGGCATCTGTGTCCAAGGTGAAGGCTACACCGGACTCCCAATGTTCAAATAGAAAGCTCTCTTTTTTATAAAAAAGTAAGTAAATTTGCTAGGATAGAACGTTGGTGTTTTCCCCCACTAGGTAGGCCATCGATTCATACCTTTGGTGGGGGTGTGCCCTATTTGTTTTTCGTTTGTTGGATCTAGTTGTTTTGTTTTATGGGTTTTATTAGTGTTGTTGGAAGCCTACTAGGTTTTGATCTTTATTTTATTATAATATAATACTATTCATTGTTCCAAAATATAAAGAGTAAAATCAAATATTTGTTTTAACTCTTTTGGTTACTCAATCACTTAATATGATCTATATAAAAATGTTATTTTATATTAAATATCACTTATATGTATCTTATTTTAAATCTAAAAATAATTTGGACATGGGTTATAGTTTAACCACCAATCCATCTAACATTAAAAGATTGAATTGGCAAAATGGCATACATTGCTAATCGTAGTTCTCTCCATATATATCTAAAACATAGATGATTAATTGTGTAAATATTTTTTACATTAATGTTAAAGACATTAATAATAAAAAATGTATATATTTATAATGAAAAATACTTTACATATGTTATCATAAAATTATAAATGAATTCATCTATTATTTTTATTAATTTCAGTTATTATATACATTTATTAATATTAATTAAATAATAGATAATTAGTTACAAATATAAAAATGCATTTTCTATTAGCTTTAATTTTTCTTCATTCATTTGATTTGTTATGTCAAAAATATGGTTTTTATTTGTTCAAGTTCTTTTAAGATAAAAAATTTTAACTATATGAAAAATCCTTATTATGTTGACTTTAATTTTTTTTATCAATTTGATTTGTTATGGAATTTTTTTTTTTTTTTGTTTATTAGAGTGTTTTACTATAATGGATAAAACTTTTGAAGGTAGTTGAACAAATCTAAAATCTTTAATCCATTCTCAACTAAATATTAAACTAAATTATTTTTTTATAATCAAACTTATATTTTTAATATTAAAGCTTTCTTATGGATACCCACTATTTTAGTTTTCTAATTTGACAAAAAAAAAAAAATTGGAAATGGTCTTGAAAAGAGTAGGTATATTAGTTTCTACCAACGGTATTTTATATCTTACAAGTCAGTTATGCCATAGAAGATAGAGATCAAGGAGCAGTGATCACAAGATTTTTTTAGTGCCATGTGAATATAGAAAATAGGAAGACGCATTATAATTTAGAGATAAATCTACAAATGAAAACCATGTAGCATATCTTCCTACCAACACAAATATGTCAAAATAATTATTAAGTAATATTTTCTTCATATTTTCCCAAATATATTTAACTCTCCTCAACACCCAACTATTCAAATGAAAGGATAAAAATATAATATGTTGATAAATTTGTCAAGATGAAAGCCTATAAAAATAAAAAGACATCAAGAAAATATGCATTTCCAAATCCCTTCTCTCATACTACATAAAATTATCCTCAAAATAAATGAATATCTAAAAGAAGAAAAGGGAAAAAGAAAGCATATGACGTAATCCTCAAATAAGTCTTCTAAAATTAATATCTATGACTCAAGACTTATTTTCATGAGAATAAAGGTATAAAAAAGATGCTGTATAAAATAAGGTAGGTAGTACTTGTCAAATGATTCTCTATCCACAGTATTGAGAGTGGGAAATGAGATTACTTATTCTAAGATACACCAAGTGAACATAATTCTCTCCATAAATAACCTCCTCATTAGTGTAGTGTAGTATTTTATATCCTTTTACAATTTCACACTCTATTTGGGCCCTATCCTACCCTATAGTTTCATTATAAATATTATAATTTAACTATCACCAAATACTTAACTCTAGGACTTGATTTAACTTCAAAAACCTTGACACCTATGAATCCCTTTCGAAGGCCCTATTTTGGTGTGATCATGATGCCCAACACACATGCCTAGAATCAAGTTTGTCTTCCAAAGAAGTTTGGGGGTCTTTCCATTAGACATATCCATGCTTTCAATAGAGCCCTCCTAGCTAAACAAATGTGGAGATGTCTTATGAAGGATAATGAATGGATCTCTATCATAAGGAACAAGTATCTGGGTCCTTTCCACTCTCTTCAACATGTTTTAGAAGATCACTATCTCCCTCAAGTTGCTTTGGCCCTTTAGGTGAACATTCTAAAAAGGAAATCCTTAATATTAAAAGGTTCAAGATGGAGTTTTGGAAATGGCTAGAAAATTCAATTCTAGGAAGATTGGGGGGTGAGTGATGGTCATCTAATTAATAGTCAATGGGTGTCTCAGTTCAAAGCTTTGTGTGTGGAGAAGATTGGCATCTGGGTTGTTGATTATATTTGAGATGGCAGGAGGATTGATCTTATCGAAATTGATCCTATGTTGAAGCCTCTCCAGAACTGGCTCTTTGGTATTCACATGCCTTCCTTCCTTGTTGAGGATTTCATGGCTTGGTGTGGTTCTTCCTCTTGGGGTTTCTCTATTTCTCAGGCCTTTGGCATTGGTATTCAAATTAAGGTGTTTTCTATTGATAATATGTGCAAGAGAGGGATGTCAATGCCTAATAGATGCTTTATGTGCAAGGAATGTACTAAATATGTCACCCATTTGTTGATTCATTATTCTTATGCTCGGGATATTTGGGCCTACTTCCTTGATCTTTGGGGGATTAGGTGGTGTTTCCCCCTTAGTCTTTTTGAATGCTGGTTCCAGTGGATTTTCCCTTCTGACAATCCTTCTCTTAACATGTGTTATGTAGTTTCATGCTCCCTCATATTGCTTGGGGAATCTGGAAGGAAAGAAACAATTGTATGTTTAGGAACAAAAAGTCATCCGCCTTCTCCGTTTCCCATTGCATTCAAATCTCTATCAAGGAGAATTTTCTTTCATTTTTTCCTTCTTGTCATCTTGACCCTACTATTCCTACACGTGATCTCGATTGGGACATTATTATAGATGGCACATCAATTGGGATATTTTTATACCTAGTGTAAAGATAAAGTAAAGTAGACCAAACATTGCTTGGGTTGCACTCCCCAGAGAGTGGATCAAAATTAATGTTGATGGGGCAGCTAAGGGGAATCCTAGGCCGATAGGTTATGGGGGAGTTTCTTAGGATTACAATGGTAGTCTTGTCTCTACAGTGGCACTCTCACTAGGTCCTCAGACACACCAGTTTACTGAGGTAAATGCATCCTACATGGGGATTCAACTTTCTATGTGTTGAGGGTATAAAAAGGTATGGTTAGAAAGTGACTCACACGATATCATTAATTGCCTAATTAAAAATATGCCTCAAAGTTGGATGATCAAACATTTAATCTAGGAGTGCCTCATGATGATTGCCAAACTAGATAAAATTTGGATTACTCACATTTTTCGAGAAGGCAACATGCCCGTAGATTACATGGCAAATCTTGGTGTCGTGTATGAGGAAATCATATGGTGGACAACAAGGGCATCTTGTCTGATACACTTGTGTGAGATGACATAAAGGGATGCCAAAAATCTTGCCCAACAGACAAATATTAATGATGCCATCCTTTCAAATGAATAGAGTCATTTCTTGTAATAAGTGGAATCGTCTTTCTAGATTGTTCATCATCATTTGGTTTTATATCCATTGGTTCAAGTTTGAGATTAAAATTGTGAATTTTGAAATCTATAGAGGCATTCTTATTATGGGGAGAGATAAAAACAGATTGGAGCCAACATCATGCCAGAAGTGGGAACAAAATAAGGAAGTATGGACTAATATTTTGGATGGCGGCCTCAAGCCTTACCTCAAAAATTTTCATGGCCATGATCCCAAGATGACAAAAGAGTTTGTGAAGGGATAGCATAAAGGAATTCTCAACATTTATGGAGCAGAATTCAGAATTGATGATTCTTTCATAGTGGAGAGTGTTGGTTTAAGAATGGAAGGAAAAAAGTTCTGCAGAGAGTAGAAGGCGATGGAGGAAGCCTTGTCAATTTTCTTCAATAAATAGAGTGAAAGGGATAGAGTGAGGAAATAGAGGATGGGGGATGCAACAAAAAATACCTCATGAATCTCTAGGCACAAATGGTGGAGGTTATAATGAGGTACATCACTTTGGATGGCCATTTCACTATCTTTTTTTCATATCATTTCACCATCGTAACTCATTTTAGGCATGATAGGAAAATTTATTTGTCTTTTTTATTTACTCTTCTCACTTGAGCATAGGCTTTCAAATCATGCTAAAAAAAGTGAGAACTCTTCTTTACATGAGGGGTTAATCCTGCTTATAATGGAATATGCCAAAGCGCATGAGGTCAAACCCTCTCCCGTTGTGAATAACCCTAGCTCCATGGAAAGCCTTGATGTGCATGTAGTTTTGGACACCGAGATTGATGACAAGGAGATGGGGATAACCATGGATTGGTGTGACCTTCAGGTATCTGATGACCCAGATTATTGTACCTAGGAGGAAGAGGGATCCCCAAAGAAAGCTATTTTGGCACCAACAGTAGTAGGAAAAGAAAACCCCACCCTAGACTTGTAGCTAAAAAGTTGAAAACCCCCCTTTCTAAACCCTAAGAGTTGGGCCCTCAGAGATTAAAAAATAAAAAAGTGGGGAAAGCGATGGAATCAAAGGATAAATAGGATTGGGAAATCAAGATGGATATTCCCCTTAATGTGGACCCAAGAGAAAATAATAAGGAGAAATGGATTTTGAAGTGCTCCTGGCGAATTCCACCAATAGCAAGGAGAAGTGTTTATGTTGGGTATTCAGCAAAATTGACTTCATTAAATAAGGGATCAAGGATATAATGAATACTTTTACAGAGAACCCTAAGCCAGAAAAAACTAAAAAACTCTTGGGAATAACCCAAAAACTAACTGAAGATGTGAGGCTTATTAAAATCGAGCACGAGTCAATAATTGCCAACCTTGAGAAGAGTATGGAGGAATTAAAAGGCAAACTCATGGGATTAGTGGAAATAAGAAAAGAGGCTATGAGTAATAGTGCAGAAGGTCTTAAAAAGGTCAATGAGAAAATTTCTATACAGAAATCCCAGCTACTTAGTAGTGTGTCGCCTTCAGTTGACAAGTCAAAAAAGAAGAATTTGGAGAAGAATTCACAAGGGGTAGAGTTGCAGGTTTCAACTGGACCCTCTACCATGACTAGAAGCATGAACCAAGAGAGGAGCGCCACAAGATTAATCATGGAGGAGTTCAAGGAAATTAACAAGAGTGTAATCCAAAAAAATTCTGAGCTCATGCAAGCTCTTGAATAGTCTTTTGTTTGTACTATTGGTTGTTTTGTCTAGGTTTCTCTATTGGGTGTTATGGGGTGTTTCCCCTATTTCTAATGTTGTTTAGCTATTATCTTTTGTTTTCTTTTCTACTGGCTTAATTTTTTGTTGTTTGGATTTGGGTTTCAGGTCCTTGTAAAACCCATTTTATCTTAATAAAAAACACACATGCCCCACCAAAATTCCCCAAAATTTTAACCATTGTTAGTGTCACCCTTCACAATTTGAATTTTAATCTCAATTTTTGTACTTGACCTATTTCTGTCATTTTTTTAATAAAAAGTACATTGTGAACCATGTATAAAGCTCATATTTAATCATTCAATGGTTATAAGTTACATTTCCAATTGATCCCAAGAGCATTAAAAATATTTTAGATCTAAGAACATTGAACAATAAGCTATAACAATTCATATTCAATGTATGAGATCATGATTAATTTTGTTATGTTTTGTCATCTTATTGCCACAACACTTGAAGGACTTGTCTAAATAGCATTGCATCACTAAACAAATCATTATTAAGGTATAATTGTTAATTCAACATTTTAATTATGGTTTACTCTCTATCCCACCTAAGGATAAGCTCTCTTTTTATCAATCGCAACTATTGCGGAGGCAGGAGTACCAACATGGGGTTTGACTTATGTAATCTCCTATACAACACAACCATTTAAAAAAAAAATTATGTGTAAGTTCAAATACAACAACAAAGGAGGTTACAAGTGTGTAGAGAAGACTAAGATAAAATTTCTAAATTTTGGATGGGAAAAAACATGAGGACTTGGTTGCTTAGCACCCCTACCCAACACTTTTAGGTTGTATGTTTGGTAGCTAGACCTATAGGATCTCCTAATTACATTTTTTCTCCTTTTTGTCAATTTGGACACTCTTCAGACTAGGGTTCCTGGCACCTATGTCTAACATTTTTAGCTCTAGAGAAAAATGAGACAAAAAGTTCCATAGTTTAGATAGGAAAAAATATGAAGACAAGGGTATTTAGCACCCATGGCTAACACATTTTGGCAAGAATTTTGGTAAATAGGCCCATGGGACATCCTCATTGAATTTCTACCCCATTATATCCATTTGGACACCCTCAATACTAGGGCACCCAACACCCATGTTCGACACTTTCAACTCTAAAGTGTAGCTATATGTTTTTCTCTATATCTTATTCCTAAATCTACCCTACTATGTTGATTTTTTGTTCTATTATTTATTGTTTGTGTTGAAAGTTGTCTTTTTCCAATCATTTAATCTACTTAATTCACACACACTTTACATTCTCAAATCAATTGCAACAAAGGAAAAACAAATGAAGTTCTTAGCTCTCCTTTTAGGACTAAAGTTAGGCCTATTTATATTATAATTTTATGCAACAAAGATTTGATATCTTAGTTTGCATATATAGGCCTAAGATCTCAATTTCCCACAAATTATTTTGGTAAACCTAGCATATCTTACATTTGTCATTAGTTTATATTTGATTTTTTCAGATTTGAATTATTTTCATAAAAATTTTAAATTTAGATGCAATAATTTTGAAAACTTATTACTTATACTCTTACATTATATGAATTTAGATAGTTAAAATCTTATTTGCATGCACTATTTATGTCCTTTATGGTTTTTTCTTAATTTCTTAAGTATTGAATGCTCTATCATTCACTAGGTTACATCATATAAAAACATTACTTAAAACAACTTTTTCTTCTCTTAAAGTAGAAAAGATAAACTTTAGTAACAAAATTATTCCATCAACACATATCTTGGAGAAAGCAATATTATCCAACCATGTTGGACTACAATATTTTCAAACATTTGATGAGATTTTTAGTACTAATGAATTTGATATGTTAGATGAAACCCTAGATGACTTCATCTTGATTAAATCATCCTCTATGTCTCCCAAAACTCATCCTACTCATTAGGAAATTGTTATGTAAGAGCTTGATATGGTGAACAATTCTCTTAATGTCACTTTACCTTCTATTCATTCCAACGTTCTCCCTTATAGAGATGAAGCCTTGATGAACCATGCTTTCCCCTCTCTTAAGGTTTCTCTTATTCATGATGATATTTCAAATGGCGTAAGAATAAGATATCATTAACATTTCTTTCAATTTTCTCTCTCTTGAAAATGAACCAATGATGAATGATGATGATTCTTCTTACAAAAGTTCCAACTTTGTGGAAAAGGAATATGCTTTAGACATTGACAACTCAAATTGTAACACATTGATGGACATAGATGCATATTGCTCTTCTAAAGAGTACCTTACTTATTAATATATCTAAATGCAAGAAAATGTTATTAATTTCCTCAATAACACATCACCTAAGATTACCATCTAGAAGAACAAGGAGCTGGTGCACTCTCTTAATTGAGTGCTTTTCTTTTGCTTTATTTTGTTGTCTGTGTCTCTTTTGCTTTCGTGACCAATCTGGGGCGCTCCCCTATTTTGCTGTTGGTTTATGTTTGTTTGGTTGATGGTCGAATTTTGTAAAAATTTTGGTTTCGGGTCCATATATAACCCGTTTATTTTTAAACACATCACCTAATATGACATTGACTAATATGAAATATTGAATTATAAAAGCAATTTTTTTCATCCGTGGAATGATGTATTTTAATGTATATTATTGAATAATATGTTGAGCATGGATGCTTCTGGAGGTTGGGTTTTTCCATCTTAAGTTTTTTCGCAGGGTATATCTTATGTCATCTTTGATGGGTATGTTGTCTATTATTTTGTGTATAGATTCTAAATATTTGTTTGCATAGATTTATGTTTTCAGTTATGTGGAAATTGGCATTATATGGCTGCAAGTTTCCTTTCAATCTAGACCCAATAGCCCAAGCAATTTAGAGTCAATAATAAGTTTATATTTTTAAGAAAATATGAAGTATATCTTAAGTCTACTTGTAAAATATATAATATAGAATTAGGGTTATTTGTGTCCATTGATTCTTTGAACTAAATGTTGATTTCTGATCTCTTACGGTTACCTTGACTTTATTATTGTCCTTGAAAGTGAGAACCAATTAAATTCATTGTTAGAACTAGAGCTAAGATAAATTTATGCTTAGTTTATAATCATATTTGACGTCGATGCATTTTGAAGAATGGGTTCTTGACAAATATGTTGCAACTTGCATCTATTTTCAGAAACCTTTTTTCAAGTATAGTAATATTATCCACACATTGCATGCATATCTTGCATGGTCTATGAGAAGTAACCCAAAATACTTTGTTTTTAATGGATATCACTGAGAAATAACCAGGCGCTATACAAACAATAACAACATCATATCCACAGACCTCTAATATGGGTGTTTGCATGATGACGAGATACTTTGCCTTTAAGATGGCAATGGCGGACACTCATTACCGAGGTCTAAATTTTTAGGGATTTCGCCTTCCAGACCCGACAAATCCTGCCTTTAAGATGACAATGGCGGACACTCATTACCGAGGTCTAAATTTTTAGGGATTTCACCTTCCAGACCCGACAAATCCAACTTTAGTTGAGAAATTGTGTGCAAAGATATTCCCCGAAGGAAACCCAGTTTATTGGTATGTTAATCATCCAACTTTTTAGTTTAATACTAATTATTTTTTCAATGTCTACTCATTGGAACTTTTATATTATTGTTGTGTAGAGAAATGATTGCAGCATACTCTTCATCTATATCAAATCTTGGAACTAAATACATCTGTCAATTTCTTTTTACGAATGTTGATACATGCAAATGATACACAATTTAACATTTAAGGTTTTCATCTCTCTTCTATAAATACCCACACCATGCTTTCTAATTTGAGCATCTTACCTCATCTCCTCATATTGATTTAGTTAAAAATTTTGTTTTGTCTCTATTTATTTTGCCTGATTATCTGGAATTTACTCCTGACGCCAACACCACATTCAGTGGAAGAGGAGGTCCTTCACTTGAATACCCAAATGTATGGAAGTGTGTAGAGATTTTTTGTGAAGACAGAGAAAGACAAGGTGTTTCTTCCCCTTAGAAGGCATCGATTACTCTGCTTTCTTCTCACAACCTCTTGCTTTCTGCAATATCCTTCAGAAGATTGCCTACTTGTGAATTCATTTGGAACAACAAACTCACCTTATATTATGGGGAATAGAGTTGTAAATGATCATAGTATTTACCAAGTTTGTTTCTTTTATGTTTATTTTGTTTTAGCTTTTTTTAAATGTTTTTTAATGAAAACTTCTTTGTTATTAGGATTTGTTGGAGAAAACTGGAATTCAAGATGTACCCTGCTACATGGGATTCAACTACAATGCTTGATAAATAGGACTCCAACCATATATTTATTTTTGTAAACGAAGATCAATCTATCATTCTCTACAATTAAAGGCCATTGGCCCACTGAAAGAAACCGGAAAAATGTGGAGAAATATATGATAGGCATGTTAAAGGAGAGATACTGAAAGTTTTTGTGAAGATCTAAAAATTATAAAGCATGTAGAGGAGAATGTGTCAAATACCTATAATATGATGATTTTAAGTGCTACACTATAACTTGGTTTATGCGGGCCATAGGAGACAAAAAGATAGAGATTTCAAGCTTCTCTCGAATTTCTTTTGTGACAACATGAATACCAATCATGTAGAATAAAAATTACATTTAAATTAATAATTTATTAAAAAATCCTAAATTATATTGGCTTTATCAAACCTTGGCATATTGGCTTTAATTTTGTTGAGGAGCTTCCCTCTCATGTGCTCGTGTGGATTCGATTGTTGAGGCTTCCGCTGGAGTTTTGGAGAGAAGATATTCTTTACTCAATCTCACTACTTCTTGGTAAACTTGTGGGTTCGGCTTCACAAACTCAAGATCGAAAGGTAATTTCCTACGCTCGCATATGTGTAGAAGTTGATTTAAATAATCCTTTGCCAGACTCTATGGAAATTTGTTTGGGGACATCTTCTTGGATCCAATAGTTGGACTCTGAGACCCTACCATTTAGATGCAGAATTTGTCATGAATATGGTCATTTACAGCGGAGATGCCCCAGAAATAAATCTTCTAAACCAACTTTTTCTGATCCTCCTCACTCTATTCTGGGGTAAGATAAGGGGAAATCCCATATGCTTAATGGTCCTTCTGATAAAGATGGCTTCATTCCTGTGAAACCTTGAAATAAAGACAAGGGAAAGAAGAGAACCTAGTTGGATAGGCAACATGATGTCACCATAAATAGGTTTGAGGTTCTAGAGGATTTGGCCCAAGAGGAAGGAGTTCCATTTGAAATGTCCTTGGGTGCCCAATTTCAGCATGAAGTGCTGGATGGGGATTCCAACAAAGAAGGTCGGGCCCTATCTTCGGAGAATCATTAGGATATTCAAATGGTTATGGATTTTCTATCCCATGTTCAAGACAATAGAGATCTCAGTGAGTCATAGGTTCTTGAAGGTGCAATGGTCATGGCGTCTACTCCCCCTTCCACTATTGTGGCTTCAAGTTCAGTGAAGAGTAACAAAGCCCGACCTGTTTTAGGCTTGCAACAGAAGATCCTCAAAAAGGGTTCTTTAGACAAACCTTTAAGGAGTGAATGAAAAATGGATTAGGAAAAGGTTAAGCTTATTGATGATACTTTGGTTGAGTTGGGGTTTGTAAACCCTATTGATTCTCACTTCTCTCAACCACATAAATGATTGTGCTCTCATGGAATGTAAGGGGGTTGAACAACATCCCTAGACAAAAGGTTATTCGTAGATTAATTGACTCTAAGTCTCCTGATGTTGTTTTTATTAAGGAAACCAAGATTTAAATGGATGGTTTGGCCAGTTGTGCTTGTCGTGTCTGGCCCTAGGGCCTTTGGCAGGGAGTGAGCTCTCATGGTAGTTCAGGGGGGGTTGCTTGCTTCTGGAACCCGAGGAAAGTTTCCCCTTTGTGGTGGTTTTCTAGAAGGTCTTCCATTTCTATGGTTGCTTTTAGCTTTGATATAGGAGAAAGATGCCTCTTCTCTAGTATTTATGCTCTTACGGATCTTGTGGGTAAATCTCATCTTTGGGCTCCCATCAATTTTGTTCAAGCTCAGGACGCTTTTCTACCCTAGATTTTGGCTGGAGATTTTAATGTCATTACTAGTTTGGAGGAAAAGAAAGGTGGGTTATTCAAGCTTGATCCTTCCTCAAATTTACTCAGAGATAATATTGGTCTCTTGAATCTCATTGATGTGAAGCCAATTAACGGTGTCTTTACATGGAATAATAGGAGGAGTGGTGTTGAGGCTATCTCTGAAAGGCTTGATAGATTTTTGGTTTCCTTCTTTTGGGTGCATGATAGGTGGTCCACCAGTTTAGAAATTCTTGATTGGAGGGGTTCTGATCATTGGCCTATTAAGCTTTCTATTACATCTTTTAGAACCTCCAAAAATCCCTCTTTCAAATTTCAATTGATGTGGCTTCGTGATTAGTCATTGACGGATCTTATGATTGATTGGTGGTATGAAGGGGTGCCTTCCCATGGGTGGGCTATGCGCTCCTTTGGAAAGAGATTACAACATGTAAAATATAGGCTGAAGAGGTGGAATGAATAATGTTTTGGGAACCTGCATAGACACAAGATGATAGCTCAATCCAAGCTGGATGAGGCTACGCATCAAATTAGGGATCAAGGGATAACTATGGAGCTCAGTATGGCTGAGTCCCCTGCTCTAAAGGATTTAGAAGAGTGGGAGCTGCGTGAGGAGATTTTCTGGAAACAAAAGTCTCGTGTGGATTGGCTTCAAGAAGGTGATAGAAACACTACTTTTTTTCATAATTCTGTTAAGGTTCGTAGGTATGGTAACTCTATTACCTCTCTCATTTCTTAAAAAGCGGTTCATCTTTCATCTAAAGAAGAAATTTCTACAAAAGCTGTCAATTTTTTTTTCTAATTTGTTTACCAAAGAGGATCCTGAAGCTATGGTGGAAGACAGGGCCATCCTGAACTGTATTCCCCCTCTTGCCTCTGTTGAAATGAATGATGCTCTCTTGTGCCCCATTTTGTTGTCTAAACTTGAGGGGGTTGTGTTTCAAATGAAAAAAGGAAAGGCTCCTAGCCCTGAAGGGTTTCCTATTAAGTTTTTTCAAGAATTTTGGGAGATTATAAAGTATGATCTTCTAGATGTGGTTCAAGAATCCCATAGGAATAAACAAATGCTCAAATATATGAATTCTACCTTCTTGGCTCTCATTCCTAAGAAGGAGGGGGCTAATAGCTTGGATCAGTACATGCCTATTGCTCTATGTAATGTTGTCTACAAGATAATCACTAAATTGATTGTTGAACAACTCAAACCTCTCCTCTGCACTTTGGTTTCTAAGGAGAAAGGTGGTTTCATTAATGGAAGACAGATCCTTGATGGAGTTGCGAAAGCAATGGAGGCTATTCATTTGATGGCTTCCTCTAAGGAGAAGGCTATGTTTATTAAACTTGACATGGCCAAAGCTTATGATAGGGTGAGTTGGGATTTCTTACAGAAGATCCTTTTGGCTTTTGGTTTTGGAGAAGAGTGGGTGAATTGGGTTCTTAGTTGTTTGACTTCTACCTCTTTCTCAGTTCTTATTAATGGGGAACCCTCACAATTTTTTAGCGCTTCATGGGGGTTTCGGCAAGGGGACCCTCTATCTCCCTATTTATTTATTCTCATGGCTGAAGGTCTTGGCAGATTTCTCACTTCCCAAGTGAGACATGGTCTTATTCAAGGCTGGAGTTGGAATAATGCTTTACCTCCCTACTCCCATCTTCAGTTTGTGGATGACACAGGTTTGATGGGTAGGGATAGAATCAATGAGACAGTGAATTTCAGGAGAGCTTTGGATATCTATTGTGAAGCCTCGGGTCAGAAAATTAATAAAGATAAATCATCCATATATTTCTTTAATACCCCTTGGCTTATTCCGAATAGGATTACCAGGATCCTCATATTTCAAACGGGGTCTCTTCCTTTGTTGTAACTTGGGATTCCTTTAGATTTGGGGGGTCAGCGCAAAGATTTTTGGCAAGGAATTTTGGATAAATTTTGTTGTAAGGTTGATCATTGTACCTACAGGTGGTTATCCTCTACTGGAAGAGTGATTCTTCTGAAGACTGTGGTGCAAGCACTTCCCATTTATAGGTGTTTTGTGCAGGCTCCCCCCTCTAGCTTTGTGAGAGAGTTTGATGCTCTTTCTCGTCAATTTCTTTGGTCTAGTAGTTTTCTATCTTGTAAGTGGAGTTTAGTTAAATGGGACTCTGTTTGTAGACCGATACATGCTGGGGGTCTTGGCTTGAGATCTATTGCTTTGGTTAGCAAGGCCTTGGTGGCTAAGCTGTATTGGAGGTGGTGTAATAGTCAGGATCAAGACTAGGCCAAGATTTTAACCCACAAGTATCTCCCTGGTGCTAATGATCATGAGGTGCCTTGTCTTAGTTTAGTGGGCAAGGGCTCTTGTATCTGGGATACTCGTAAAAAAGGTGCCCAACTTATTAAAGATGGTCTTTTCTAGATTTGTAATAGAGGCTTTGAAGCTCTTTTTTGGCAGGACTCTTGGGATGGTTACCCTCCTATTTTGTCTAGTTATCCTCAGCTTCATCCTCTTTCCAACATTTGCAGTGATGCTGGATGGGTTAAGGTGGAGAATTTCAAAATAGTTAGGTGCATTGGACAGGTTGAGGTGACTTGTTGGATGGATCCTCTTGAATGGCCCTTGTGTGGTTCAGATGAAGATCATGTGGTGTTGTTTAATATCGTGGAGGGTAGGTTATGTAGTTCCCTCGAGGAGAAAGATATTCTAGCTTGGGGTTCTAATCCAAAAGGCAAGTTTTTTGTTGTTGAAGGTTATGCTCAGCTTGATAGGCAATTGCATGGCCTGACGGATGTTCCCTTGTGGAAGAAGGTTTGGAATAGCTTTTCTTGGCCGAAATGTAATTTCTTCATATGTCTGGTTTCTCAGAGGAAATACCTCACGTGGGAGAATCTTCGTAAGAGATTCTTCCAAGGACCATCTATCTATTATCTTTGTATGCATAATGAGGAAGACTGCTCCCACTTGTTTTTTCTATGCCCTTTCTCTAGGGATATTTGGCAAAAGTGGTGGGAGGCTTGGCAACAAGCTTGTTTTCATGCTACCTCCTTAATTGAATTTTGGGATAGCTTGGGTAGACCCCCAGCAAAGACCTCTTTTCTTCAAGTGGCCTGGGTTATTGGGCAAGCTCTTATTATCTGGAATTTATGGCTGGAAAGGAATCAGAGGGTATTTTGTGATTCACATATAGGGAGTTCTCAGCTGTGGCAGAAGATAGTTAATAGGCTTCAGGAGACAATCTCAGCTAAATGCAATTTGTTTGTAAATATTGATCCAAGTGATTATGTTATTGTAAGGAATCTGCAATTGGAAAACATTAAAATAGATTGTGTTGCTGGAAATAGATCTTGTCATGCAAAGCAACGAATAAGTAGAGATGGAAGGTGGATTCCCCCTCCTATGGGAATCTTAAAAATTAATACTGATGGCTCTTCCCATGGGAATCCTGGACATGCAGGTATTGGAGGTATAGGTAGAGGTGATGATGGTTGTGCAGTTTTTTTCTTCTCTATTTATATAGGGCAGCACTCCAACAATCTTATGGAGGCCCTAGCTATTGAGATTGTTGTTGAGCAGGGGTGTTCTTTAGGATGGAGGAATATTATTTGTGATTCGGACTCTCAGATTGTTGTGGACATGTTGAACAAAAAAAAATTGAATGATGTGAGTTGGAAATTAGCTTCTGTGGTCAGACAGATTTTACAAATGTGTAACACATTGGAATTTGTCTCCTTTTGTCATAGTCCCAGGGAGTGGAATAGAGTGGCTAGTTGTTTGGCCAAGTGGGCTTCAGAGCATGTTGATGGTTGGGATTTTAGAGGAAGGGATGGTATACCTCATGATTATCTTGAAACTTTAGATAGGTTAATGCTAGAAGATAGGATGATGCAAGAGCACCCTGTGGTGTAGGATCAAATTCCCTTTTATGTTTGGTTCATTTTCATTGTCATTTTTGAGGCCCTTCGAGGCTTCGGATGAGCCTGATTTTTTGTGCAATTCCAAAGTAGCTAGCCTTCGGTGAGCATCATCTTTCTGAGGGCTTTCTGAAAAGGTATTCTCATTGGAAATCTGACAATCGGATCTATTGCTATGGTCACTGGACTTGTAGTGGTGGTGTTGGTGGTTCATTTAGGATTCTTTTAGTTTTTTTGTTGGTGTCTTGGTGGGCCTGAGGCCTCTTCTTTGTATTTCTATGATTTTTGAATAAATCTTTACCCCCTTTTTTCCAAAAATAAAAATAAAAAAGACTAAAATATGTTTCAAATATTAGACTAATAATGTAAATTCAAAACTAATATAATTATTATGTATTAAATTGTACAAAAATAATTTAATTCTGTGTAAATGTCAACTTAAACACAATATTATAATTCTTATTTCTTCCATTTATTTAAATATGATAACATATTTTTATAGGAATATTTAAAAGTGTTGAAATTGATCTCTAATCATTATTAAACCCCAACCCTAGCCTAATCATAATTGAGCCATAACCCTAATTGAAACATAAATATAATTGAATTCTATTGAAAACCCTAACCCCAATTAAACTCTAATCCTAATTAAACCCTTGCCCTAATGTAATTGAAAACCTAATTGAATTATGATCCTAACCCAATGAAAAATTAAATGCTTACCATAATTAAACCCTAACCCTAACTTTGATATATATCCTTTAAAACATAAACCTTAACCTTGATATAAACCTTAAATATAATTATAACCCTAACAAATACTAATCCTAACCATAAACTTAACTTAAACACTAATTATAATAATAAACCTAAATCAAATCATAACGTTTGTCCAATACCCTAATTGTAACCTTAACCTTGAATCAAATTGAACCATAACACTAACTATAAAAAAAATTGAACCCCTTATCCTATACCAAATTGAGCTCTACCCCTAAGACTAAAAAAATACATCATAATCTTAAAAATCAAATTATACAAGTTAACCCTAAACTAAACCAAACCCAAATCATAAACTAAATTAGACTCAAATCATAAAACAAATTAAACTTTAACTTTAACACTAAATCAAATCTAATCCTAACCTTAACTATAATTATGCTTACACTAACACTAAATTTGATATAAACCTTAAACATAATTGTAACTCTAATAGATATTGACCCTAACAATAATCCTTATTGTAATCTTAGACCCTAACCCTAACCATAATCCTAAACCTAAACCAAACCCTAACCTTGATGCTAACCCTAACCATGATATAAACCCTAACCATTATCATAACTCTAACACTAAACCCTAATCCTAATCATAACCCTAACCCTAATATTTACTATAACTATGATTACCCTCACCCTAACTTTGATATAAACCCTAAACATAATTGTAACCCTAACAGTAAACCCTAATCCTAACCATAAACTTAACCCTAGCCCTAACCATAAGCACAAACTCAACCCTAACCCTAACCCTAACAAAAATTCTAATTGTAATCCTAAATCCTAACCATGATTAAAAAAACCCTAACCATGATAAAAACCCTAACCATTATCATGACTCTGATACTAAACCTTAAACCTAACCCTAACCCTAACCCTTACTATAATTATGCTTACCCTAACACTAAATTTGATACAATCTCTAAATGCAATTGAAACCCTAAAAACAAACCCTAACCCTATCCATAATCCTAAACTTAAATCAAATCCTAACCTTGATGCTAACCCTAACCATAATATAAACCCTAACCATTATCATAACTCTAAAACTAAACCCTAATCCTAATCATAACCCTAACCCTAACACTTACCATAACCCTAACCATAATTCTAAACCCTAATATATCAATGGCAGCTTGAATGATATCACAAATAGAAAATGTGTAATTGGTGATCCTTTAAGCTATATGAGTTATATTTTATTTTTTATAATATAAATTGTTTTTCACAAATTTGTAATCATGATGAATAAAAGAGTGTAAATACGCATAACACATGAATCAAAACAAACATACACTAAGTTGGATAAAAAAATAAGGAGTAAGAGATTTACTTTAATATTAAACTTTTGAAAGGCTAGGGTTCATATTTCCTATCATGAAAATGAATTAGGTATATCCACACATGCATATCTAAGTCATAACGATGAATAATAAATTTAGGGATCATGAACAACTTTGGGGACGAGTGACAATAAGAACATTAAATAGTTTTATCTTTGTGTCATGAATTGAATTACATAAGCAAATGCCCCTTGTACAGTAGTCATTGTGCATTAAGACACTTCATTCAAAAATAGGCCCAAAACATAAGGGGAAAGGTAATGACATATAATTTTTCCACATTATCATATAATTTTGTTCTTGGTGTTTATGAGTTATTCATTTCCTCTTAGAATATTGTGCATGTATCGATAAATTTATAATATATGAAACCCACAATTTGTAAGGCGAGTGACTTGAATCCTTACTTTAGGTTCAAAGCAAGTATGCAAAGATTACATTGAGTTATGTTTGATTTTAGATATGAGATCTTAATTTAATGAAATTTGTAAGGTAATGTAATTTAAACTCATATTTCTATTTGAATGCTTCAGTATCCCACCCATATTATTTGGCATGAAATATAAATATAGAGTGATTATTGTGGTTGTTCATATGTTAGATAATAAGTTAATTACAAGAGGCAAAAAATCCATAAGGTTAGTCATTTATAGGAATTTGTAAAGCCCAATGGAAACACAAAAACAATAATGGGGATATGAATCACCATAATTTAGGAAGACTCAAAGACACATTCCATCAATGTGTATTGCACACTCAATACATATACATGTTGAATTAACCTCAATACACATATATTTGAGTAATTTAAAATAACACTTTTATCCTTAAATATTTAGAGATATATTGGTCTTAATTTTCCTAATAAAAAAGATTAATAAGAACAATATCTTGTTAGTAGGGCCTTCTACGAGGAAAAGGTTTAGGGATGTCTTTCAAAACCCTTTCGGCTTTTCTGTTTTAGTCCATTCCTTAGTTATCCTATTTTGTGGTTAGTTGGAATGGCTAGGTGATCCTATTATAACAAGGTTTAGGGATGTTAGGTTGTGGGAAGCCTCTGAAAATTCATTTTTTAGTTTCTTGTTTCCATGGCTAGTCTGTTTTCAATGGAGGGGTTTTTGTCTAGAAAATGGTTTGGGGTTCTTTCCTATACCCCTTTGTTTTAATTATGTGATTTTGGGGTTCGGGACCCTTTTTCCCTCTAGTAGGATGCTCTTGTCAAAAGCCACATTTCAAAGGTCTTTCCTTTTTTCTTTTTTTTTTGGTCTTGGTGGTCTCACTACTGGCGAGTTCCTCCCTTGTGTGCACCTATAGTATGGTTATGTAAAGATTTGGATCTATCTTTCTTTAATCAATCAAAACGTATGGTATTGTCCACATAATAAAATTCTTGCAATTATGTAGTATTAGCAAAGGTTACATATGCTATAAGGAAACTTGAGGAACCTTTGTGAAAGAAAATAAGTGAAATGGTTTTTATATGGACTCCTATATATAAGAAGAGCAACATTGGATTGGAGAATTAATTAAGCATGTATAGAAGGGGTGGAGCTAGCAAAACAGATTGAAACCCAACCATGGAGGTGATGAATGAAAGAGAAGAAAGAATTAAGGAAAAGATAAAAGTAGAAATAGAACAACTTGAGATGAAACACAAAACTCTAGCAAGGGTAGATAGAGACCAAAATACAAAAAGAGAAAGAAAATATATGTATACATTTCTTGATGAAGAATACTTGAGAAATGGATTTCTTATCCTAATAGAAAAGAAAAAGATGAAAATCAAATGTGAAATGTGTATAAATGCCAAGGAGGATACAAATTATTCTCCATAGTAACGTGGAGGTTAAGATGATTACCAAAAAGATGATTACCCTTTAATATTGTTTTAGTTAAGGGATGAATAGTAATATAAGCCATAGAGTAAACACATAAGTGAATATAATGCACTTTTTGAGAAGGGCATGGTAAGAATCAAAAGACTAACATAATGATATTTTCATATATAAGACTAAATTTGAAAGTTTGAACCACATCTTATGCCCACTACCTTGATCAATCCTCTAATTAACTAGATCATTATATCTTACACAACTAATTTACATTTCCTAGATTTAGATCCACCTCTACCAACTAGTACCTAAAAAGAACCACTTCTTATGCCCACTACCTTGATCAATTCTCTAATTAATTAGATCATTATAGCTTACACAACCAATTTTCATTTCCTAGCTTTAGATCCACCTCTACCAACTAGTACCTAAAAATTCGCAAATCAATGAACTAATGCATGAAGTAGCACTAACTAGACCTAAAACATCATGGCTCATCTCTAGGATTAGTTGATCCTCCAATCCATGTAGTTACTTCATGTTATCATGGAAAAGAGTCTTATACATGTAGTGCCTTGAGTCTTATACATGTAGTGCCTTGACTTCCCTCTATGATTGAGAGACTAAGAAAACAAAGCCCCCAAAACTTTGAATCTCTTACCTCATATGTCTATAAAACACTTGATTGATGGTCATACTTTAGGTAACAAACTATCCTTGTAATGTTTTCTCTACCTTCCTTTCTCTATCACAATGGGATCTAATGACAATAATTATAATTACACAATTGCCCACATATTTTTTCGTCTTCCCAACTTGTCAGTGAAAGACCAAATCATGTAGGCTACTAAAGCGAAATCAGTGAAAGTGACGACGACTAGATGGAAATGTTGTTCAACGCAATCTTCATAACATTAAGCGTTGGAATAGTAGATGGCAATGTGGTCATGAATGGGATGAATATTTGGTAGCAAAATGGACTAGGGCAGCTGAAAGTTTGAATTGTGGTGACGGGAGGCGGCATTTCAATTTTTATTTATTTTTTGTTCTAGATAGATTAAATAAATCTAATTAATTAATTAACAATAAAAAATATTGTATTTTAATTTTTTTTAATTAATAAACACTATCAAAGTTATACTTTGTTGTGTACACAAAAGTAATCTTATATGTCTACTATTTATTTTTAAAGGTTGATATGTTTCATATAAAATATAACATTTTAATATTTAGATTAACAAAATAATAGAATTGTTTTAGTTTAATATGTAAAATTCAATTGTGGATGGAGAATCAACTTATAAATTATTCTTTTCAATTAAATATATAGTTGAATTAATTGCGATTGTGTTATATTTTATAGGTAGTGGTTCACCAGAATTTATTTCATAAATATAAATATTTCATTTCAAAATTTATTTTATCATGATGACGTTAATTAGAATGAAATATTAGAACTTCTTAATAAGTCAGTTGATTTGTATTATTTAATTGATGTTATTAATTCATTTTATAGGAAAAATCATTCCTCTAAAAAAATAAAGCACTTTCTATTAAGAATGATTCATAATTTAATGTACATTAAATACAAACAAATAATTGATAATAGATAAAATAAAGACTAATCTCGATCTTTTGTCAAAGATTCATTTAAAATATATACATATTGAAAAATAATATTTTCAATTAAGATATGTTAAATTTTTTACAAGACCCAAAACTTGTTACAAAGGAAAAATAGTAATGTTACCTTAAAGGTAACCAAAACTAGGTATGATCAATATTTGAAACAATCTTTAGCACTTTCACACCTTCCTTTTTTCTTTGAAAAATTGTCAAACAAGAGCTATCTGCCATACTTGAAGACGTAGAAGTAGGGGAAGGAACCCCTTTAGTAGCCCCAGCTAAGGGCACAACATAATATGAAGAAAGATGAACTAATGAAATATAAGGAGGCATAGTAGCTTATTGAGAAACAACAACTTTAACAAATGATGTAAAATGAGGATTAAATGGAAGACAAACAACAAGTGAATCATCATGTTGGACATCTACCACATAAAAACTAGATCAAAAGAGGCAACACTAGGCCTAGAGGGAACCAAAGAAGGAATGAAAAAAAGAAACACAAAACATCCACCAAGAGAAGGAAGAAACCCTATGAGAACTATGGGGATAGCTCGAGGCCAAATGCTCAATAGTAAATAAACATCTACATTAAAAAGGGATGCCCTCATAATCAATCAACTAAATACAAGGCATTATAATTGACATGTACAAAAATCTCAACCAAAGAACTTCCAATATCTATCAATATCCACTAAGATACGATCAAAGGATGTGTGAGAATTTTTTTAAGTAGCTAAGATAGCCTTCAAATAATTACTCAAACTATTTTCAATTTCCTCATAGGTAGCTTTACATTACAACTCTAAAGGAAGATATCTAGAAATCTCACTCAAATAGGGTTAACATCAATATACTTTTTTAGAGAGTTAAAGGAGGGAGACTAGAGATGCATCAAGATAGAGTGCAAATCCCACATCTAATATCCAAAATCTAAAATAGCATCTCTATGGGAAGAAAAACAAAACAAAGAAAACAACAATAAATCATCCAGATCAAGGGTAGATCTCCATCTTAGATCTTCAAACAAAGGAACCCAATGCTCAAAAATACATTAAAGAAAATCTCAAAGCAACACCAACACATGACTAAACCTACAAATAAAACCATTTCTTGAGAAAAATATCTTCATTATCAATGATTTCATAAACTAAAACCACCACTAGAGTAGTTGAAGCACAAGAAAGTGACACATTTTTTCAGTCAAGAACCTTATCCTTAGCTAAGACAAGCACATAAAGGTTTTTCTATAAAAGATTAGTGGATGAGGTACACTAATATAAAGAGAACTAGGAGAAATAGGGGAAGTTGTATCCCCAACATCACCAATAGAAGAACCATGGGAGGAGGCTCACACATAGAGCATGACTAGACACAACAATAGTAAGATGGGGGGAAGCATTTCCCATAATAGCAGAACGAGAACAATGGGAGACACCACTAGGTGTAGAAAACATAACCAATGTGCCAATGAGGTGGTGTAGAGCAAGACCTTGTGCATGCCCAAGGGATGCATGCAAAAATTTAATAGAACCAACAATAGGTTCACAGACTAGACACCCAAGCCCACAAGCATCCTTCAAATCCCCATTAGACAACACCAAATTAACCACCAAATCACACATTGAGATGCACACTATGAGAGTGGGAAACAACTATTTGAAATGGATGAGAAAATAGAAGTAGGAGAGCAGAGAGTGAGAAGAATTAAAAAAAGTCGTATTAATTTATTGAAAAAAAAATCTATAATTCTAACGTACTAATTATTAAATATTATATATAAATATAAAACTAAAAAAATATATATCTTTAAATCTATTCCTTCATTTATAATATATAAATTTTTATTCATTATCAAAATACCCATTATATCTCCTAAGAAAATACAAATACTAATTTAACTTCCAGTTTTCGAACAGGGTACGTGGTGTGCTATCTTTCAGTTTCATCCAAGTTAATTTTCGCCTACATTAACAATCAACCAGACTTGAGTGTATGCTATTTTAGAAACATAATATACTGCCTATATTAATGCTTTGCTATTTATGGATCATATATTTTCTAAAAACAATTATCTATGGATAAAATGTACATTGTTAATATCTGACTCCAACTGTTAATAATGTTCAAGTTCAACCTTTCAATTTTATTGTGAGATATACAAATCTTCAATTAGATCATTTCAAGATCTTTAATTTATCATGAATACTGACATTGTTTCCCTTGCATTAATATTTTGTATGTCCATACTTAATTAATCATATTCAAATTATAATTTTAAAATTTTGGTCTACATATTTTATTTAAATACGTTATAATTCTTTCAATCATAATAACACTAAAGATAAATAAAGAAATTGTCTATTAATTGAAACAAATCAAATTATAAATCAATCAAAATATTTTGAATAAAAAATGAAGTATACAACAAATATCATTGTGAAATTTGAATAATTTCTATTAAAACAACTTATTAAATATATCATCATTATCTATCTTTCAATAATCTTATGTATATTAATAATTAATCATGATAAAAAAAAATAACTCTATTAATCTCCATAAGTATTTATTTATTATAATTTAATACTATTCAATGTTCAAAAATATAAAGCGAAATAAAATAACTGTTTAACTTCTTGTTGGTCAATCATTTAGTATGATCTATAAATGAACATTATGTTATATTAAGTATCACTTGTGTGAATCTTATTTTAAATCTAAGTATCATTTGCACACGAATTCTAGTTTAACCACCAATCCAACTAACATTAAAAGATTGAATCGCAAAGGAGCATTATAGTTCTCTCCATATATATCCAAAATATATATGGTTAGTTGTGTAAATATTTTTAACATTAATGTTTAAGATATAAAAATATTATATAACTATAATAAAAAATATTAACATATGTGTAGACACCTAGAATTGTCTAGTTTAATTAAATAAATATTTTTGTTTATTTAATTTTAATTCATTTAGCCTCTTCTAACCCTTTCCTCATTTAAATAAATATTTTAATTTATTTAAATTTCCCTAATAAATAAATATTTTATTTATTTAATTGGTCCCACTTCCTCTATTAATTAAATAAATGTTTATTTAATTAATTCATTAGCTTTTTCTATTCATGACACATGCCATTTATCTCTTAATTTTCCTCTACCTACCCTCTTCATCATTTTATTGTTTCTTTTACCTACCCTTTAATCCTAGCCGACCATTTATTTCTTTCACCTATTAATATTATCCCTACATTTTCTAAAGTATCTTTTATATAAGAGGATTCTTTCTCTCTTTCTAACACCTAATGTGACTATCAAGCCTTCTTGCGATCAAGCGACTTCAAAACCACAATGCATTCTTTGTTGAGCTCTTGTGCACATACAAAATCTGAGAGCAAACATATCAAACAACATCAATGGAGATAGTAGACAATGGAGATCAAACCGTACTTCTCATGTGAATAGTATTACCGTTCAATTTGATTTGCATGTTCTTAGGTATCTTCATTGGTGTATGGTGAATGTTTTATTGTAGGACTAGTGTTTGTTGTGGTTGGATCTTTGTGGTTTTGCAATAGTTTGTCATCATCATTTTTCACCTAACACAATATGTTATCATAAAATTCAAAATAAAATCTCTTATAATTTTTATCATTTTTATTTATTGTATGGAAAAGTTGAATTTAGAAGCGATTGAATCCATGCAGAAGCTTATCATAATATTCATCATGAACTATGGAAATTTAGTATCTTTGAAGAAAAAAAATGTTTATTTATTAATTTTATTTAAAGAATAGATAGTTACAAATATAAAAATGCTATGTCTATTGGCTTTAGTGTTTGTGCATTGATTTGATTTGCTATGCCATAAAATATGTTTTTTTTTTGTTAAAGTTTTTTTAAGATTACAAATTTAATTTTATGAAAAATTCTAATTATGTTGACTTCTTTTTTTCTGTTGATTAGATTCGCTATGAAGAAATATATTTTTTTTTTATTAGAGTGTTTTACTAATAATGGACAAAAATCTCAAAGGTAATTGAACTGATCCAAAATACTAAACCCATTCTTTACTAAACATTAAATTAAACTATATTTTTATAATCAGACTTGAATTTTCAATACTTAAGCTTTCTTATGAATATCCCTTATTTTACTTTTGTAATTTAATGTAGATTAAATTTTGAAAATGGTCCTAACAAGAGTAGGTTTGTTAGTTACTGCCAATGGTATTATATATCTTACAAGTCATAAATGTCACTAAAGATAGAGATCAAGGAGTAGTGATCACAAGATTTTTTAAGTGCCATGTGAATATAATTTTTAGGAAGAAGAGTTATGTTTTAGAGATAAATTCTACACATCAAAACCATGTACATATCTTCCTACCAAAACTAATATGTCAAAATAATGATTAAGGTATTCTTTATATTTTCCTAAATACATTTAACTCTCCACAGCACCAAACTATTCAACCCAAAGGATAAAAAGATAATATATTGATAAATTTGTCAAGATGCATGCCTATCAAACTAAACAAAGATCAAGAAAATATCTACTCCCAAATCCCTTCTCTCATACAACATAAAATTCTCTTAAAAAAAGAATATCTGAAAGGGGAAAAGACAAAAGAGAAAACAAAAGAATGCCAAGTAATCCTCAAATAAGCCTTCTAAGATTAATATCTATAACTCAAGAATTATTTCCATGAGAATAAAAGTATACAAAAAAAGTACTTAAAAATAAGATGGGTAATACTTGTCAAATGGTTCTCTATCGAGAGTATCAAGAGTGGGAAATGAGATTGCTTCTTCTTAGATACATTTAATGAAGATAGTTCTCTCCATAAATAACTTCTTTATTAGTGTAGTGTAGTAAATTATATCCCTTTACAATTTCATACTCTATTTGGGCCCCTATCATTTTAAGCCTATTTCGGCCCTATACTCCCTATAATTTAATTATTAATCTTATAATTTAATTGTCATCAAATAATTAAAACTAGAACCTTATTTTATAGACACTTAAAAATGGTCAACACTTGTTTCTCCTTTTTTTTTTAAATATCATGCACATAGTACCTCTTAGGTTTAATTAATTAATTAAACACCCTTTTACTAGCAATTCGTCTAAGTCCTACAAAAATAAATTAAATAATTTATTTATTTGTCTCTTTTGTTCATTAATTAAATAAATTCATTTTATTTAATTTATAAATATGAACAATAAATTAATAAATCATTTTTATTAATTTATCATATTTATCTTCCTCAAAAATAAAGATAATTAATAAATTTTATTTATTAATTCATCTTTATCTATTTTTTGTGAGGAGATAATTAATAAATATTATTTATTAATTATCTCTAATTATCCTCTAATGTGAGGATATTTCCTGTTTTTCTTATTTTTTTATTCTTCTGCTTTATCCTCTTGTAAGGAGATATTTAATAATTTTTAATTATTAAATCTTCTCTAAAAATCCTCCTAATTTTTGAATTTGGAAATCAATATCTTTCCTCGATTTTCAAAAATAAATCTTTTTGGAAATATCTCTTTGATTTTAGTTTTTAAATTCAACAATGAGGTATGCATCTTCAAAAATCTATTTTTTTTTTGTGAGGAGATAATCAATAAATTTTATTTATTAATTTTCTCATAAGAGGATATTGTATTTATTTTTATTTCTTCTATTTATGTTTTTGAATCCATATATTTAATCATTTTTAATTATTAAAATCTTCCTGATATTTTCAACTTACTAATTTGGTATTTATGAGAAGATAATTAAAGATTTTATTATTTATTCTCATGATATCTTCCCATTTGCTTTCTTCTATCTTCATCCTTCCTTGAATGGAAGCTTTGTCATGTACTCAATCAAGTCTGTCCATCTAACCAAAAATATTTTCAATCTTAGCCATCCAATCAATCCCAATTTTTCTATAAATTGAGTTCTCTTTTCTCATTCAATTTCAACCACTCTTCGAGTAACCTTATGCTGTGAATTTCACTTTGGAATCTTGCTTTCCACTTGCATTTTCTTTGTAGGTGAGATCCACATCCAGTTTCAAGGTGAAGGAAGAACAATGGAGGTCAATGAAGGCAACACATTGCATTGATTTGCATCTTTGTTTTACTGTTTTACTTTCATTATTTCATTGAATGTATTATGATTAAATTTCATAAGATTATTAGGTTATGTGGTTGCCTAATCGTATGCTTTTGACGCCTTATTCTGAATTCGTATTTATAGATTTACTTCATCAGAAACCTTGACACCTATAAATCCCTTTATGAAGCTTTATTTTGGTGAGACCATGGTACCCAACACACATGCCACACCAAAATTCCCCAAAATTTTAACCATTGTTAGTGCTTTTGATTAAGGTAAACGGGTTTTACAGGGACCCGAAACCCAAAAGTTTTACAAAAATCCTGGAGATAAGCATTATAGTTCAAATAAAATCAACAATAGAAAAATGAAATTGGGCCAAGCTCACAAAACAGTCTACAAAAGACCAACGATTAAGACCAACACAAACAGAGACCTACTGATAAGAATGCACCAAATTTACATTCTTCTGAATCACTTTCCTATTGATATCCTCCAACTCATCCATGATAAATTTAGAGTTTCCTTTCTCCTGGTTCTTGCTCCTGGTACAGGTACACTTGTTAGTGTTAACCATTGTTAGTGTTTCCCTTCACAATTTTATGAAAATATTTTTAACAATAGTGTCAATTTTTGTATAAAAAGTACATTGTTAACCCTGTATTAAGTTGTACAACCTGAGTTGTCCTAGTGGTGGAGAACTTGTACTCTTGAAATAGAGGTCACAAGTTCAAATCCAACAAAGGGGGTAGGGTATGCACACCTTATCGGCTTCGGTCTGTTACCTATCAAAAAAAAAAACCCTATATAAAGCTCATCTTTAATCATTCAAATGCTAGAAATTAATTTCCAATTTGATCACGAGAGCATTCAAAAGGCTATAGATCTAAGCACATTGAGAAAAAAGCTATAGAAATCCATAGTCAAAGTATGAAATCATGATTAATTTTGTTATGTTTTGTCATGTTATTGCACCTAGAATTGGAGGACTTGTCTATAGAGAATTGCATCACCAACATTATCATTCCTAAGGTATAATCTTGTCAATTTAGCATCTCAATTATGATTTAGTATCTATGCTCCTTAAGGAGATGCTCTCTTTTTATGAACTTGAACTATTGTCGAGGTGGGTAGACCAACATGGGGTTTAACTTATGTAAGCTATTGTACAACAATTTTTTTATTTTTCATGTGTGCAGGTTCAAATACAAACAATAAAGGAGGTTACAAGTGTGTAGAGAAGACTAAGACAAAAATTATAGATTTTGAATAGGTGAAAACATGAGGAATAGGGTGCCTATCACCCATACCCAACCCTTTTTGGTTGGATTTTTGGGAGACAAACCTATTGTAGCATTGTAAATTGTCACTGGTCCAATTTGCATACCTCATGTTTGTGCTCCTACTTTAGCATATTTTGTCCTCCTCCCCTCTCTAGGTTTTATTTGTGCTAATTACCCAACTTTGGTGTCAAGTAAAACCTATTGTGGGTCCCAAAAGAGTGGTATCCATCTCCATGGCACCTTGTTTTTGTCCCCTTTATAGTGGGACTAGGGTGTGGTATGTCTCGGTCTAGACCATGATGCCGTAAAACACCATGGTCCCCTCAAAGGGGCTCAAATTTGAAATAGGGTCATGGGTCTTGTACATTTCCCTGACAGGAATTCATCCCCATGGCTATACATGACTATTGGAGTTTGGCCTATTTAGTAATTTACCTCAAAACCCCTATATAAAGACATTTTATCAACCTATTTTCACCTAATCAATCTAAATCTTCATCTACAACTAACCTCAATTACTCATTCATCCATGAATCATACATTGTTAAGCATTTTCAAAGATCTTCAAGGTTGCATATGCATCATCAAGCATTGTGGAACAAAGTCGTATCAATTTTCATGGAAGCATGTGTGTGTGATTAGGGTTTTGTGTTTATCATGCCATTTCATGCAACATTTGTGATTACATTCAAAGAGAAAAGAATCATCATCAACAATTGTATATCCAAGGTATATCTATTTAGTATTTATTTTAGTATTTCCCTTATTTCATTCAAGGTTAATTCCTAAACTAGGCTTTGACTTAGGAAAACCCCTATTACCAACAATTTCCCCTTTCTTTTTGTGTACAAGAAACATGTACAAATTTTTATTCAAGAGGATTGACAGAGTTCACAAAGATGAACATGTTCAACTTTTGACAACAAGAAATTTGAAGGACCATGGAGAATTAAAATTACGTAGTCCCAAAAAATCAAGCCTAACTTTTGGGAACATATCTAAAACATATTATTTTGCCTAGATCTAGATTGATGTCTCCATACGACATTTGTAGTTTACTGTTTCTACACAATATTTTCAATAATCGCCTATTTTTTCCTAATCTTCAACAATCCAAATCAACTTAATTTAGTGAGGAGAAATTCTTTATCAAAATGAGTTGATATGAAATATAATTTGAAATTAAACACAACATTGGGTATAAACTTGATATTTCATTAATATCATGCATTTCTTGCTCTTTATAAAAAGAGATTTAAGATCTTGGTTGTGGTAAAATATAACATTAAAGCTTAGTGATAAATATTGAATTTATCTTGCATGAAAGGAATGGTTTATTATCAAGATCTAGGTTTTAAATATTATATCTCTTTGAAACTAGTAATAAAACTTAAAGGATAATCTTTTGTGAAGCGATTGATCCTAAAGAAGAAAGATAAGTTATCCTCTCTTATGCATTGTCCCAATGCTATCTTTGTATCTATTTCAAAGATTGATGTTTTCCTATCCAAGCTAGAATCTCCTTAGGCTTAAGGGAGACTTGTATTTAGAATTTACAAAATATATTTTTCTTCAAGTAAATATGATTATTTAAAGTAAAATTTCATTTTGAAATATTTGACAAAGCCTCTACTCTTGACCTACACAGTTTCTTACTCGTGTCTCTTTTATTTGTGTAACTCAATTCTAGTTGGATGGCCTTATTTTGCCAACATTTCATCATTTTAGTCATGCAAAATCAAGAAAGTAAGTTTTTTTATAAGATCTAGATAAATGGGAGTGATAATATATGTTGAGTGTGAATATTTTATTACTTCATATTATATACTACACACTAAGAAATAAGCTATGATATTTTATCATTGTTATGTGCTGAGGAATTGACATGGTAGAGTTCAATATTTAGTTGGAAAATAATATATGCAATAAAGATCAATGTATTATGGGGAAGCCTTAGATTTATTTATGATAAATCTTAATTGAATGATCCTTGTCCTTCAAAAGTTATTATACCTTCCAATATATTAGATAGCTCTTGTTACATGATTTATTAGATATAGAATGAAATAATTTCTCATCACAATAAATATGCTGCAAAAAAATATTTCAAGTTGAGGATGCTTGATTGATTATTTCCAAGTCATCATATGATGGGACCTTTTATATATTTATCTACACATATTTTAAAAGCTATGTTTATATTATTAGAACCATTTATCTTTGTGCATGATGATGATTCCATTTAAATTATACTACATTAGATTTGTACCAAGATGAATGATCCATGGGCTCTTACACATTGTATGATCTAATTTATTTTGTGTTAGGTTTGGGTTGGGCTCATAACCTTGAAGGGTGTAAGAGATTTTGTGATTAGTATTTTATGGTGTATTTATTTCTAGTGGTATATGAGGGTGAGGATGGTATTCGTATTCAATCGTATTGGTCCCTTACAATGATAAACATGATCTTAATAATATTCATGTAAGATTTCACAAAGTAAAATTAAGAGAATGTAATGCTCCATTAATTTTTTTGTTATGATCAATGTATTCTTATAAGATGCCAAGATTATTATTATTTTATGATAACTAATAAATTTAGATAATGAAACTTTATCTTTTATTCTTTTAGAAACTTGGTTAGGACGTTACATATGATATGCGAGCATGTTTCAAAAATAAGTAAGTAATGTGCCATCAAGAAGGAATCCTTAAAATCAAATTTTTAATTAATGTAAGAATTAATCTTATATTTCATTTCTTCTTATAAGAAATGAGTGATGAAGTTTTGAAACTAGATTGAAGGAGAAAGAAGAATACTTAAAAGTCCATTGTCTTTTTAACTCCATAATTTGAACCACTATAAAAAAAAGATAATATAATATCTTATCCAACCATACAAGTAATGTTTTGTAGTGTTAATTATATTCATAATAGTGTTGTAATGAACATAATACCTAATGAACTTTTTTTAATGTGTATGCATTTTATGACATGATGAACTAAGAAAAGTTTAGGGGTATTAGAATGATATATTTGTGTAACTTCTGTTAGGTTTAAACATAAGCACATGGGCTTTATGAAGGCTAATGTTAAAAAACCCACAAGGGTTCCAAATAATATAAAAGAGTGGAACACACACCAATAAAGTTTCAAGGGACTAAGCCACTACAAGCCAAATATGACACACAAAGATAACTTGTGTAAAATATAAAGAGACCTAATAAAAAGATGGCCATGTCACCATATGTAATATCTACACATATGCATTGAATGCTTGAGATATGTAGAATAGATAAGAATTAAAAGAAAATATAATAGGTATTAAAGATAGATATACTTACAAGAGGGTATAGAAGGAAATATGAGAGATACTTGATTCCATTGAGACAATGTTGTGTTGGAGAGGATGATCTTAATATATGATTGATGTATATTAAAATTTAATAAAACAAATATTTACTTTTTATATTGAGAGCGAGTATATTCTCTTGAAGAAGCAAATCAAGAACCAAGTGGGACTCCATCAAGTTGTCTCTTGACCTTCAAAAAGGTTTAGCTTCAATTTGTGCTCTTAATCTCTCTGTCCCAAACTTTTGAATCACAGAGTCTTGAATTATTCCCTACGAGATATGACAGATCTCTATCATTATCTAATGACCATGAAAGGTATAATTCTTGATCATATACTCTAAATCTCACTCAACAACAATCCATATTGAGATCAACATCAAATCTCAAACCTGTCTCCAAAATATAATCTTTGACAACACATGTATTCTTCAAATTTGTCAGCATCAACAAAGAAAGAAAAAAAGAAATAAAAAATGCCAAAATTGTTTCTCATGCAGAACACCATCTCAAAGCGAGAAAATAACTTGAGATGATGAAACTCCTCCATCCTCTGGTGCCACTCGCCTCCAAGAAGACCCTACTATACTTTATCCATTTGATATCTTAGATGAGTCTTTTGAGGCCTCATCAAGTGTTGCAAAGATAGTCCCATTTATTGTAGTTTCAATGACACTTATCCAAGCACTAGTAGTAAGAAGATAGATTACTTGATTAACACATCTCAAAGAAGACATATCAATTACTCCATCAATAAGCCAATGCTCCAAAGCTTCCACTCAAGACATGTACTTTTCTTTATCAATATCCTTACCTACCAAAATTAGGTACTTTCCAAAAAAACAAATAAAGAAAAATAATTTGTGTGACCATGATAAAAAACTGATTAATCAACACAATTCTCAAAACCACAAATCACTGATCAGATGTGATCTCCATAATCTAACATTTCACTAGAATTAACTAGTGACAATCAAATATCATTAGAAGAACATCTTTTCTTTCAAAATCCAATATCAAGTGCCACTAATGATATAATCTAATATTTCATCAAGTGCACAAATAAATAATAACTGATATCCAATGTCAAATCTCCAGTCATTCACTCTGAGATAAAGTACTAGATTGTAAATAGATCATAAGGTGTGCAACTTCCTATAACCACCTTAATCTTGCACTCCCTTCTTTCGAAACAAATTATGATGATCACAATCAAGTCTTTATCTGTTTCCACTACTTCTCTATTTCACTATGGTAAAGATTTCAAATTTCCTGTCAATCATACTTTTAGGTTTATAGTATTCAAATTTCTTTCCTTTCAAACATTAACAATAAATGTTTTCCAAATAGCTACAACTACAATACATCTAAAAACATATACCAAAAACTGATGTGTATGTTGCGTGGCATACTACTGGGAAAACTATATAATATACCATGCATATCAAACAGTTAGAGAATATAATATACGCCAACATATACTATATGCTATATGAATGTCATGAATGCATGCATGTGTGTCTTTTGATTTACTATTCTATATTCCATCACACTAATATATTATTCACCACACAAGTTCTATCATTCTCTTACCCACAATAGTAAGGTAAAAATAGAAATATAATAAAGAGAATATGCCCAAATGTTTGAGTTAAACTCTCCCTTTCATAAAAATAGAAATATAAAGAGAATATGCCCAAATGTTTGAGTTAAACTCTCCCTTTCACCAAATCTGTTTTTACTTCTTGGACCCTAATGAGTGCTAAACAAAGGATATAGCTTAGTGAAATTTTTTGTAGTGATGAATGATTATAGATAAAAGGAAAGCTTTTTTCATTTTGCATGGTAGGATACATTTGTCCCATAGGGATGATGAATGTAAAGAGGAAAGATCCTTAAATGGATTGTAAAGAGATGTGACCATTAAATGTAGGTCTAAAATAATCTTTTGGGGTGTGTAAAATGATCAGTGAAATTTCAAGGAGAGTCCAAGTTGAGGAATATTGTGGAAGAGATTAAGATTGATTAGAAAATGAAAATCGATAAAAAAATATTGAAATAATTATAGAAGAGACAAGAATGATGTCATAAGAAAATGGAAAAGGTGATGGAGAGACAAGAATGATACCATAATAGAATGGAAAATGTGATGGAAGTTAATTTGGAGCATGCCAAACGGGCTTCTACTAAAAGCATTGAAGATATTATTTTTGAGAATCCTCCACCACCAAAAAAATTAATTATAATTGAGCATGTGAGAAGGGATACTATTGATATTGAGCTTGTGAGAATGTAGAGAATACTAAGTTTCCATTAACAAAGGGATGGATAATTATTGTGTCATTCATTAGTAATAACACACCTAAGAAATTAAACAACTATAAAGTAAATGAATATATGACAGTATTAGAAGGTCATATTAAAGGGTATGGTGAATTAAAGGGAGTCATTAAATGGAGGCTTGGGAGGTGTATTAATTAACTAAGACATGGAAGTAGTGATGCTCTATAGCTTGAGATTTTGACTCAACAACTATACTCAACTTAATCTATGAAATATCCTAATTACCATTAATGATGGGTTTGAGAATTTAATAACCCCATTTGAAAAAAAAAGAATAAAATTTTGTTTAGATTGATACATAATGTGGTAATTAAACTTATGTGATATTTAGAAGAAAAAATGATAAAATTCCTAGATTTAAGACAAAGAGAGAATAATATAGAGAAAGAGTAATAAAGAGATATGTCCAATTACCTAGCCATAGGCACAATTGAGCCCATTAGATAAGGATGGGATAATATCATATTATGTCATAAAATTTCATTAACTAACAAAAAGTTATCAAAAATGCCATCTTTTAGATTGAAGTAACATAATGAATAGGTGAACCCTCTAACTAGGTTCTATCCTATATATATATATATATATATATATATATATATATATATATATATATATATATATATATATATATATATATATATATATATATATATATATATATATATATATATATATATATATATATATATATATATATATATAATTTAAAGAAGGATCTCAAGAAACTTATGACCACCATAAGCCCTCTCAAAAAGTGTGAGTAAGCTGAGGGGCACATATAAAATAAAAGAGAGAATATAAAGGAAATTGATCAAAGGTTTATAGATGGTAGAAGGAAACTTGTGGAACCATTATGAAAGAAAAAAAGTGAAAAGGTTTGCCTATGGACTCCTACTGATAAAAAGAGTATCATTGGATTGGAGAATTCATTAAGCATGTATAGAAGAGATGGAGCTAGCATCAGAGATTGAAGCCCAATCATGGAGGTGGGTTTATGAAAGAGAAGAAAGAACTAAGAAAAAGATTTAAGTAAAAGTATAAATAGAACAACTTGAGATGAAACACAAAATTCTAAAAGAGAGAGAAACTAAAAAAAATAATTCCAAGAGAAAGAAAATATATGTATTTATTTCTTGATGAAGAATACTAGAGAAATGGATTTCTTATCCTAGAGGAAAAGAAAAGAGCTAACAAATTAAAGGTCAAATATGTATAATTGCCAAGGAGGGTAAAAATTATTTTCTATGATAACGTGGAGGCTAAGATGACCACCAAATAGATGATTACCCTTTAATATTATTTAAGTTAAGGGATGCAAAGGAAAATAAACCATAGTGTAAACACATATGTGAATATAATTCACATTTTGGGAAGGGCATGGAAGAGTCAAAAGACTAGTAGATTGAGATTTGCATAAATAGGTTTGAATTTGAAAGTTTGAACCACATCATATGCCCACTAACTAGACCAATTCTCTAATTAATTAGGTCACTATGGATTCAACAATTAATCTCCATTTACTAGCTTTGGATCCACTTCTACTAACTAACACCTAACAAATCCCAAGTCAATGACCTATTGCATGAACTAGCCTCATGGATCATCTCTAGGATTAGTTGATCCTCCAATCCATATATACTCCCTTCAGGTTATGATAAGAAATGGTCGTACACATGAAATGTCATGACTTCCCTCTATGGTTGACCAACTAAGTAAACAAGGCCCCCAAACTTTGAATCCATTCCTTCTTACCTCTTTATGTCTATTAAACACTTAGATTGACTTAAGAGTCATTGATAGTCATACTTTAGGTAATAATGTTTTCTCTAACTTCCTTTCTCTACCACAATAGGAAATGGAACAATCCTTAATTGAATTTATAACTATTTTTCCATACAATAGTCTCTTTTATTTTACCTTTAAACCTAATCTCTTCAACAAAAGTATTGTCCAATCATTCGCCACATGAACATCTACCTCCATAGTCCATTTGAGATCTAATGACAATTATTTTAATTACACAACTCCCCACATATTTGGTGTCTTCCCAACTTATTAGTGAAATACCAAATCATGTAGGCCACTAAAAGCATACACTTTAACAGCCTCTTGGATTTGTTTGCATGCTACATGTTTTTTATTTTAAATTGGATTAACTAATGGACAACGTTTTAATTATGAGTGATTGTACATAGTCCCACACTATTTTATTGTATTCTCTTTTTGATAAGAACATCTGCGGCTGAAATTTTTGAAGAATAATCAACACAGACTTTCAATTCTTGAAATGATACCTTCATAATGTTTTTCCAATACTACTCATGGAAATGCCGTATTGATTTAAGCGTTGGACTAGTAGCTGGCAATGTGGGATGAATATCTGGAAGTTTTCATCACCTGGTCTTCACTGATTTGTTTTTTTCTCTTCGAAATGGAGTAGGGGAGGTGACTGTTTGAATTGTGGGGACGGGGGGCGGTGGTTCAAATTTTATATTTTTAACTACAGAGGTAAATGTTATATTTCTTTTAAACGTTTATATGTTTCATGTAAAGCATAATTTGAGTTTTTCTATTAACAGAATAGTCGAATTGTTATAGTTTAAAATGTGAAACTCAATTGTAGATGGGATAGATAGATTTGTTGTTCTTTTCTATGTTTTTTATTTAAGGAATTGATTTACATAGTTGAATTGATTAACATTGTGTTATATTTTATAGTCGGTGGTGGTTCTTAAGAACATGTAGAATTAATTAATATTGTGTTATATTTTATAGGTAGTGGTTCTTAAGAACATGTAGAATTAATTAATATTGTGGTATATTTCATAGGTAGTGGATTGCAAGAACTTATTTCATGAATATGAACAGTTGATTTTAAATTTACTTTATCATGGTAACATTTATTAGAATGAAACATTAGAACTTCTTAATAAGTCAATTGATTCATATTAATAAGTTGTTGAAATCGCACTTCATTTTATAGGAAAAATTGTTCTTCTAAAGAAATAAAGCACTTTCTATTAACAATTATTCATAATTTTATGTACATTAAAAACAAACAAATAATTGATAATAGATAAAATAAAGACTATATTCTGTCCAAAATACATTAAAACTTATCCATATTGAAATATACTATTTTTTATTAAGATAAGCTGGGTTTTTGACAAGGACCAAACCTTGTTTCAAACAAAAAATATCAACGTTACCCAAAAGGTAATGAAAACTAAGAGTGATTAAGATTTTAAACAATCTTTATCACCTTCATACCTTTCTTCCACCTTTGAACAACTCTTCCACAAGAGTTGTCTTCCAAACTTGAAGACCTAGAAGAAGGGGGAGAAGAAACCCCTTCAACAGCCCCAACTAAGGGCACAACACAATTTAAAGAAAGAGAGAGTGATGAAATACAAGGAGGTAGAATAGCTTGTTGGGAATTGTCAACTTTAAGAAATTCTTCAAAATGAGGGTGAGACAATATACAAATAACAACAAGAAAAACAAAATTTTGAGCATATACCATATTGACAATTAGATCAAAAGGGGAAATACTAGGCCCAAAGGGAACTAAAGCAAGAAAGAAAAACAGCAACATAAAATCCCTAAAAATTTTACTTGAATTATTTAGATACACAATAAGATGTTGGGGAAGAGACTTAGTGTATCAAGAGGAGGAAGAAATCTTGTGAGAACCACATGGTTGTAGCCTAAGGTTAGATGCACCATAGTAAAGAAAAGTCTACAAATAAAAGGGATGCCCTTATAATCAATCAATGGAGTCCAAGGATGATCATTCACCTATAAAACAATCTCACCTGAAAGAGATTTTTATAGATCATCATCCACCAAGATATGAGAAAAGAATGTCTTAGAAAAATTGGTAGTAGTTGAGTCCACCTTCATAAATGGATCCAAATCATTTCCAATTGTCTCATAGGAAGATTTACACCAAAACTATAAGGGGAGATATGAGAGTCTCACCCTAATAAGGGTAGCATCACAACAATCCTTTAGAGGGTTAAAGGAAGGAAACCAATGATGAATCAAGAGAGGATGCATATCACAAATCTAATCTCTAACATCTAAAGTGGCATCACTATCAACAAAAGAATCAAATAAAACAATAAAAATTCCTCTAGCACAAGGTTATAATCTCCATCTTATCCTCACCTAAAGAAAATTAGTGAGCTAAACAATACATCAATGAAAATATAGAAGGAATGACCACAAGTGGCTAAACCTACAAATCAAACCAATTCTTAAGAAAAAAAATCATTATCTATCACTTCCTAACCAAAAACAACCACTAGAGCAACTAAAGTTGAAGAAAGTGGCACATTATTTCAATTAGAAACCTTAGCCTTAGTTAAGGCAAGCACAAAAGAGTTATTCGATAAGAGATTTGTGTATGAGGTGTATGCTAACGAGAACTAGGGAAAATAAGGAAAGCTATAGCCCCAACAAAACCACTTGAACAACCAAGAGAGGACGCCACATGCACAAAATGAGTAGTTGCAAAAATAATAGGATGAGGCGAAGAATTTCTCATCACAGCACAATGAGAACAAGGGGTGGCACCATCAAGCATAGAAATCCCAACCGATTCACCAACAAGCTAGCATAGAGCAAGACCCTACACAAGCCCAAGGGATGCAAACAAAACACTTATAGATCTAGCAATAGGTGCACTGCTAGAAGACCCAAGCCCACAAGGATCCTTCAAGTTCCCACCAAACAACACCAAATCAACCACTAGATCACATGTCAGAAATGTAAGACCCGCGAACAAGAAACAACCATTTGAATTGTGTGAGTCAACAACAAAACAAAAAAATGTCATATTAGTTTATTGAAAAACCAACGATGTTATAATTGTAACATACTTTAAAATATTACATATAATTAAAATTTTAAAAATATATTTATCTTTTAATCTATTTCTTTATTTAATAATATGTAAAATATAATTCATTATCAAAATAGCTATTATTTCTCCTAAGAAAATACAAATACTAATTTAACTTGATGCTAGCTTCCAAACAGGGTACGTGGTGTGCTATCTTCAGTTTCAGCCAAGTTAATTGTCACCTACATTCGCAGTCAACCAGAGCTGAGTGTATGCTCATTCAAAAGCATAATAAGCTCTCTTTCTCAATCTGATCATTTCAAGATCTTTCTTTTTCATACACCTTCTCTTTGATACGAATTCTGTCCAAGAAAAATCGCGAAGCACAAAATTTCTTCACTCCTTTCCCTTCACGACAAACCCTAATAATGCAATCGTCTTGTATTGTATGGTCAAAACAAGTTTTTGTGTTTTACAATGGAAACAAAAAAACAAATAGTTGTTTTCACGATTACAGAAAGAGTAGATCAGTCCAAACGTATCACTGCCTTCTCACCACTTTTGCCTATCTCTATCTCACTCTATTGTGGTAGGTGAAGCAACGTACACACTTAAAGCGTGGGCATCATATTACATTGAAAATATGTTGATTTATATTTTCAAATAGTGTGATTTGAAATATTGATGAAAAAAACATTGAATTCAAAATTGAAAATTAGCATATTTTAAATTCTTATGTTCTGCAAAAGACTAAAATTTCTACGATATTCTAAATTGTATCATTATCATGTCGATTGTAAGTAACGATCATGACAAATAGAGAGACTACCTACTAGTCAAAACAAATCAAATTGTAAACTAATTAATTTTAAGTCAATTAACATATTGTAAATAAAAGAGCAGGGTAAATCATCAATATCATGATGACATTTAAATAGTTATTGTAAATATTGTCATTGTTTTCCTTATAGTATTATTTTGTATGGTCATACTTTAAGTCAATTAACAAATTGTAAATAAAAAATTAAGGTAAACCATCAATGTCATGGTGACATCTAAATAGTTTATCATGAATATTGCCGTTGTTTCCCTTACAATAATATTTTGTATGTTCATACTTAGTCAATCATATTCAAATTATAATTTCAAAGTTTTGGTTTACTTATTTTATTTAAGTGCATTATAATTTTTTCAAGTATAATAATGCTAAAGATAAATAAAGAAATCATCTACTATTTTCAAACAAATCAAATTATAAAGCAATCAAGATATTATAAATTAAAAAATAAAGTATATCATAAATATCATTATGAAATTTGAATAACTTATATTAATAACTTATTATACATATCATAGCTTATGAAATTTCCATTACTACTGGATTGAAGGCATCTGTGTCCAAGGTGAAGGCTACACTGGACTCCCAATGTTCAAATAGAAAGCTCTCTTCTTAAAAAAAAAGTAAGTAAATTTGCTAGGATAGAACGTTGGTGTTTTCCCCCACTAGGTAGGCCATCGATTCATACCTTTGGTGGGGGTGTGCCCTATTTGTTTTTTGTTTGTTGGGTCTAGTTGTTTTGTTTTATGGGTTTTATTAGTGTTGTTGGAAGCCTACTGGGTTTTGATCTTTATTTTATTATAATATAATACTATTCATAGTTCCAAAATATAAAGAGTAAAATCAAATATTTGTTTTAACTCTTTTGGTTACTCTATCACTTAATATGATCTATATAAAAATGTTATTTTATATTAAATATCACTTATATGTATCTTATTTTAAATCTAAAAATAATTTGGACATGGGTTATAGTTTAACCACCAATCCATCTAACATTAAAAGATTGAATTGGCAAAATGGCATACATTGCTAATCGTAGTTCTCTCCATATATATCTAAAACATAGATGATTAATTGTGTAAATATTTTTTACATTAATGTTAAAGACATTAATAATAAAAAATGTATATATTTATTATGAAAAATACTTTACATATGTTATCATAAAATTATAAATGAACTCATCTATTATTTTTATTAATTTTAGTTATTATATACATTTATTAATATTAATTAAATAATAGATAATTAGTTACAAATATAAAAATGCATTTTCTATTAGCTTTAATTTTTCTTCATTCATTTGATTTGTTATTGTTAAAATATGGTTTTTATTTGTTCAAGTTCTTTTAAGATAAAAAATTTAACTATATGAAAAATCCTTATTATGTTGACTTTAATTTTTTTTATCAATTTGATTTGTTATGGAATTTTTATTTATTTTTGTTTATTAGAGTGTTTTACTATAATGGATAAGACTTTTGAAGGTAGTTGAACCAATCTAAAATCTTTAATCCATTCTCAACTAAATATTAAACTAAATTATTTTTTTATAGTCAAACTTATATTTTTAATATTAAAGCTTTCTTATGGATACCCACTATTTTAGTTTTCTAATTTGACAAAAAAAAAAATTTGGAAATGGTCTTGAAAAGAGTAGGTTTATTAGTTTCTACCAACGGTATTTTATATCTTACAAGTCAGTTATGCCATAGAAGATAGAGATCAAGGAGCATGATCACAAGACTTTTTTAGTGCCATGTGAATATAGAAAATAGGAAGACGCATTATAATTTAGAGATAAATCTACAAATGAAAACCTTGTAGCATATCTTCCTACCAACACAAATATGTCAAAATAATTATTAAGTAATATTTTCTTCATATTTTCCCAAATATATTTAATTCTCCTCAACACCCAACTATTCAAATGAAAGGATAAAAATATAATATGTTGATAAATTTGTCAAGATGAAAGCCTATAAAAATAAAAAGACATCAAGAAAATATGCATTTCCAAATCCCTTCTCTCATACTACATAAAATTATCCTCCAAATAAATGAATATCTAAAAGAAGAAAAGGGAAAAAGAAAGCATATGACGTAATCCTCAAATAAGTCTTCTAAAATTAATATCTATGACTCAAGACTTATTTTCATGAGAATAAAGGTATAAAAAAGATGTTGTATAAAATAAGGTAGGTAGTATTTGTCAAATGATTCTCTATCCACAGTATTGAGAGTGGGAAATGAGATTACTTATTCTAAGATCCACCAAGTGAACATAATTCTCTCCATAAATAACCTCCTCATTAGTGTAGTGTAGTATTTTATATCCTTTTACAATTTCACACTCTATTTGGGCCCTATCCTACCCTATAGTTTCATTATAAATATTATAATTTAACTATCACCAAATACTTAATTCTAGGACTTGATTTAACTTCAAAAACCTTGACACCTATGAATCCCTTTCGAAGGCCCTATTTTGGTGTGATCATCATGCCCAACACACATGCCTAGAATCAAGTTTGTCTTCCAAATAAGTTTGGGGGTTTTTCCATTAGACATATTCATGCTTTCAATAGAGCCCTCCTAGCTAAACAAATGTGGAGATGTCTTACGAAGGATAATGAATGGATCTCTATCATAAGGAACAAGTATCTGGGTCCTTTCCACTCTCTTCAACATGTTTTGGAAGATCACTATCTCCCTCAAGTTGCTTTGGCCCTTTAGGTGAACATTCTAAAAAGGAAATCCTTAATATTAAAAGGTTCAAGATGGAGTTTTGGAAATGGCTAGAAAATTCAATTCTGGGAAGATTGGGGGGTGAGTGATGGTCATCTAATTAATACTCAATGGGTGTCTCAGTTCAAAGCTTTGTGTGTGGAGAAGATTGACATCTGGGTTGTTGATTATATTTGAGATGGCTGGAGGATTGATCTTATCGAAATTGATCCTATGTTGAAGCCTCTCCAGAAGTGGCTCTTTGGTATTCACATTCCTTCCTTCCTTGTTGAGGATTTCATGGCTTGGTGTGGTTCTTCCTCTTGGGGTTTCTCTATTTCTCAGGCCTTTGGCATTGGTATTCAAATTAAGGTGTTTTCTATTGATAATATGTGCAAGAGAGGGATTTCAATGCCTAATAGATGCTTCATGTGTAAGGAATGTGCTAAATATGTCACCCATTTGTTGATTCATTATTCTTATGCTCGGGATATTTGGGCCTACTTCCTTGATCTTTGGGGGATTAGGTGGTGTTTCCCCCTTAGTCTTTTTGAATGCTAGTTCTAGTGGATTTTCCCTTCTGACAATCCTTCTCTTAACATGTGTTATGTAGTTTCATGCTCCCTCATATTTCTTGGGGAATCTGGAAGGAAAGAAACAATTGTATGTTTAGGAACAAAAAGTCATCCGCCTTCTCTGTTTCCCATTGCATTCAAATCTCTATCAAGGAGAATTTTCTTTCATTTTTTCCTTCTTGTCGTCTTGACCCTGCTATTCCTACACGTGATCTCGATTGGGACATTATTATAGATGGCACATCAATTGGGATATTTTTATACCTAGTGTAAAGATAAAGTAAACTAGACCAAACATTGCTTGGGTTGCACTCCCTAGAGGGTGGATCAAAATTAATGTTGATGGGCCAGCTAAGGGGAATCCTAGGCCAATAGGTTATGGGGGAGTTGCTTAGGATTACAATGGTAGTCTTGTCTCTATAGTGGCACTCTCACTAGGTCCTCAGACACACCATTTTACTGAGGTAAATGCATCCTACATGGGGATTCAACTTTCTATGTGTGGAGGGTATAAAAAGGTATGGTTAGAAAGTGACTCACACGATATCTTTAATTGCCTAATTAAAAATATGCCTCAAAGCTGGACGATCAAACATTTAATCTAGGAGTGCCTCATGATGAATGCCAAACTAGACAAAATTTGGATTACTCACATTTTTTGAGAAGGCAACATGCCTATAGATTACATGGCAAATCTTGGTGTCGTGTATGAGGAAATCATATGGTGGACAACAAGGGCATCTTGTCTGATACACTTGTGTGAGATGACATGAAGGGATGCCGAAAATCTTTCCCAATAGACAAATATTAATGATGCCATCCTCTCAAACGAATAGAGTCATTTCTTGTAATAAGTGGAATCGTCTTTCTAGATTGTTCATCATCATTTGGTTTTATATCCATTAGTTCAAGTTTGAGATTAAAATTGTGAATTTTGAAATCTATAGAGGCATTCTTATTATGGGGAGAGATAAAAACAGATTGGAGCCAACATCATGCCAGAAGTGGGAACAAAATAAGGAACTATGGACTAATATTTCGGATGGCGGCCTCAAGCCTTACCTCAAAAATTTTCATGGCCATGATCCCAGGATGACAGAAGAGTTTGTGAAGGGCTGGCATAACGGCATTCTCAACATTTATGGAGCAGAATTCAGAATTGATGATTCTTTCATAGTGGAGATTGCTGGTTTAAGAATGGAAGGAAAAAAGTTCTGCAAAGAGCGGAAGGCGATGGAGGAAGCCTTGTCAATTTTCTTCAATAAATAGAGTGAAAGGGATAGAGTGAGGAAATAGTGGACGGGGGATGCAACAAAAAATACCTCATGAATCTCTGGGCACAAATGGTGGAGGTTATAATGAGGTACATCACTTTGGATGGCCATTTCACTATCTTTTTTTCATATCATTTCACCATCGTAACTCATTTTAGGCATGATAGGAAAATTTATTTGTCTTTTTTATTTACTCTTCTCACTTGAGCATAGTCTTTCAAATCATGCTAAAAAAAGTGAGAACTCTTCTTTACATGAGGGGTTAATCCTGCTTATAATGGAATATGCCAAAGCGCATGAGGTCAAACCCTCTCCCATTGTGAATAACCCTAGCTCCATGGAAAGCCTTGATGTGCATGTAGTTTGGACACCGAGATTGATGACACCGAGATTGATGACAAGGATTGGTGTGACCTTCAGGTGTCTGATGACCCAGATTATTGTACCTAGGAGGAAGAGGGATCCCCAAAGAAAGCTATTTTTGGCACCAATAGTAGTAGGAAAAGAAAACCCCACCCTAGACTTGTAGCTAAAAAGTTGAAAACCCCCCTTTCTAAGCCCCAAGAGTTGGGCCCTCAAAGATTAAAAAATAAAAAAGTGGGGAAAGTGATGGAATCAAAGGATAAAGAGGAATGGGAAATCAAGATGGATATTCCCCTTAATGTGGACCCAAGAGAAAATAATAAGGAGAAATGGATTTTGAAGTGCTCCTGGCGAATTCCACCAATAGCAAGGAGAAGTGTTTATGTTGGGTATTCAGCAAAATTGACTTCATAAAATAAGGGATTAAGGACATAATGAATACTTTTACAGAGAACCCTAAGCCAGAAAAAACTAACAAACTCTTGGGAATAACCCAAAAACTAACTGAAGATGTGAGGTTTATTAAAATCGAGCACGAGTCAATAATTTCCAACCTTGAGAAGAGTATGGAGGAATTAAAAGGCAAACTCATGGGATTAGTGGAGATAAGAAAAGAGGCTATGAGTAATAGTGCAGAAGGTCTTAAAAAGGTCAATGAGAAAATTTCTATACAGAAATCCCAGCTACTTAGTAGTGTGTCGCCTTTAGTTGCCAAGTCAAAAAAGAAGAATTTGGAGAAGAATTCACAAGGGGTAGAGTTGCAGGTTTCAACTTGACCCTCTACCATGACTAGAAGCATGAACCAAGAGAGGATCACCACAAGATTCATCATGGAGGAGTTCAAGGAAATTAACAAGAGTGTAATCCAGAAAAATTCTGAGCTCATGCAAGCTCTTGAATACTCTTTTGTTTGTACTATTGGTTGTTTTGTCCAGGTTTCTCTATTGGGTGTTATGGGGTGTTTCCCTTGTTTCTAATGTTGTTTAGCTATTATCTTTTCTTTTCTTTTCTACTGGCTTAATTTTTTGTTGTTTGGATTTGGGTTTCAGGTCCTTGTAAAACCCATTTTATCTTAATAAAAAACACACATGCCCCACCAAAATTCCCCAAAATTTTAACCATTGTTAGTCTCGCCCTTCACAATTTGAATTTTAATCTCAATTTTTGTACTTGACCATTATATGTCATTTTTTTAATAAAAAGTACATTGTGAACCATGTATAAAGCTCATATTTAATCATTCAATGGTTATAAGTTACATTTCCAATTGATCCCAAGAGCATTAAAAATATTTTAGATCTAAGAACATTGAACAATAAGCTATAACAATTCATATTCAATGTATGAGATCATGATTAATTTTGTTATGTTTTGTCATCTTATTGCCACAACACTTGAAGGACTTGTCTAAATAGCATTGCATCACTAAACAAATCATTATTAAGGTATAATTGTTAATTCAACATTTTAATTATGGTTTACTCTCTATCCCACCTAAGGATAAGCTCTCTTTTTATCAATCGCAACTATTGCGGAGGCAGGAGTACCAACATGGGGTTTGACTTATGTAATCTCCTATACAACACAACCATTTAAAAAAAAAATTATGTGTAAGTTCAAATACAACAACAAAGGAGGTTACAAGTGTGTAGAGAAGACTAAGATAAAATTTCTAAATTTTGGATGGGAAAAAACATGAGGACTTGGTTGCTTAGCACCCCTACCCAACACTTTTAGGTTGTATGTTTGGTAGCTAGACCTATAGGATCTCCTAATTACATTTTTTCTCCTTTTTGTCAATTTGGACACTCTTCAGACTAGGGTTCCTGGCACCTATGTCTAACATTTTTAGCTCTAGAGAAAAATGAGACAAAAAGTTCCATAGTTTAGATAGGAAAAAATATGAAGACAAGGGTATTTAGCACCCATGGCTAACACATTTTGGCAAGAATTTTGGTAAATAGGCCCATGGGACATCCTCATTGAATTTCTACCCCATTATATCCATTTGGACACCCTCAATACTAGGGCACCCAACACCCATGTTCGACACTTTCAACTCTAAAGTGTAGCTATATGTTTTTCTCTATATCTTATTCCTAAATCTACCCTACTATGTTGATTTTTTGTTCTATTATTTATTGTTTGTGTTGAAAGTTGTCTTTTTCCAATCATTTAATATACTTAATTCACACACACTTTACATTCTCAAATCAATTGCAACAAAGGAAAAACAAATGAAGTTCTTAGCTCTCCTTTTAGGACTAAAGTTATGCCTATTTATATTATAATGTTATGCAACAAAGATTTGATATCTTAGTTTGCATATATAGGCCTAGGATCTCAATTTCCCACAAATTATTTTGGTAAACCTAACATATCTTACATTTGTCATTAGTTTATATTTGATTTTTTCAGATTTGAATTATTTTCATAAAAATTTTAAATTTAGATGCAATCATTTTGAAAACTTATTACTTATACTCTTACATTATATGAATTTAGATAGTTAAAATCTTATTTGCATGCACTATTTATGTCCTTTATGGTTTTTTCTTAATTTCTTAAGTATTGAATGCTCTATCATTCACTAGGTTATATCATTTAAAAACATTACTTAAAACAAGTTTTTCTTCTCTTAAAGTAGAAAAGATAAACTTTAGTAACAAAATTATTCCATCAACACATATCTTGGAGAAAGCAATATTATCCAACCATGTTGGACTACAATATTTTCAAACATTTGATGAGATTTTTAGTACTAATGAATTTGATATGTTAGATGAAACCCTAGATGACTTCATCTTGATTAAATCATCCTCTATGTCTCCCAAAACTCATCCTACTCATTAGGAAATTGTTATGTAAGAGCTTGATATGGTGAACACTTCTCTTAATGTCACTTTACCTTCTATTCATTCCAACGTTCTCCCTGATAGAGATGAAGCCTTGATGAACCATGCTTTCCCCTCTCTTAATGTTTCTCTTATTCATGATGATATTTCAAATGGCGTAAGAATAAGATATCATTAACATTTCTTTTAATGTTCTCTCTCTTGAAGATGAACCACTGATGAATGATGATGATTCTTCTTACAAAAGTTCCAACTTTGTGGAAAAGGAATATGCTTTAGACATTGACAACTCAAATTGTAACACATTGATGGACATAGATGCATATTGCTCTTCTAAAGAGTACCTTACTTATTAATATATCTAAATGCAAGAAAATGTTATTAGTTTCCACAATAAAACATCACCCAAGATTACCATCCAGAAAAACAAGGAGCTAGTGCACTCTCTTAATTGAGTGCTTTTCTTTTGCTTTATTTTGTTGTTTGTGTCTCTTTTTCTTTCGTGACCAATCTGGGGTGCTCCCCTATTTTGCTGTTTGTTTATGTTTGTTTGGTTGATGGTCGACTTTTGTAAAATTTTTGGTTTCGGGTCCATATATAGCCCGTTTATTTTTAAACACATCACCTAATATGACATTGACTAATATGAAATATTGAATTATAAAAGCAATTTTTTTCATCCGTGGAATGATGTATTTTAATGTATATTATTGAATAATATGTTGAGCATGGATGCTTCTGGAGGTTGGGTTTTTCCATCTTAAGTTTTTCCGCGGGGTATATCTTATGTCATCTTTGATGGGTATGTTGTCTATTATTTTGTGTATAGATTCTAAATATTTGTTTGCATAGATTTATGTTTTCAGTTATGTGGAAATTGGCATTATATGGCTGCAATTTTCCTTTCAATCTAGACCCAATAGCCCAAGCAATTTAGAGTCAATAATAAGTTTATATTTTTAAGAAAATATGAAGTATATCTTAAGTCTACTTGTAAAATATATAATATAGAATTAGGGTTATTTGTGTCCATTGATTCTTTGAACTAAATGTTGATTTCTGATCTCTTACGGTTACCTTGACTTTATTATTGTCCTTGAAAGTGAGAACCAATTAAATTCATTGTTAAAACTAGAGCTAAGATAAATTTATGCTTAGTTTATAATCAAATATCATCTATGTCAAGAATATTAGATGAGATAAAAATTTCCCTAATTAATTGAGAGAATTGATGGACTGGATCTATATAATAAAGCCATGCGTCCTCTTTGAAGTAATTTGAAATGGTGCCTTATGAGCATTGAATTAATATTAGAATATGACATTCTAATTCCTTTTACATCTGCTAGAACACTATAGTTAAATTTATGAAAGTTGTGGTTTGGAAAAGTAATGAGCAAATTAAGATTCATAGAATTCTCACGTCCATAAGAATGTCTTTTTATTTTGAGATATCTAAGAAGCTAAGAATATACCAAATCAACCAAAGAAAGTGACATTTCAATCATACATTTTGGCAAGATGAAGTTGGAATTGGTTGAGTTTGAACAATCTATTCTTTAACTACATATATTTTCTTGTTAAACTCAAACTATATAGATAGATATGTCAATTTGACATGCCCAATCTAGAATAACCTTATGGCCTACTACTAAGGTAAGGCTCTCCATTATATATGACATGTTTAACCTACAAAGAGCCTTATATCTAAATTACTTTGAAAAAATGGTTATGATTTTTATAGCTCATTTAACGTGTTGTATCTTAGTATACCTTTATCTCTAGCAATAATACCCTTGATAATATTACATATAATATTTTAATTAATTATGAAGAAAGAAAAGTAATTCTTATTGTTTTATGTGTAACATGTTAACATATAAAATATTTTTCTTATAATCTTTTACATAAACTAATGTTTGTAAAAAAATTCATAAGTCTAAAATATAATTGAAAGTACATAAAACTAAACCTAAATAATTATGCCGAGAGGCATAACCTACAATGGCATCATATAGGGGTCACGGTGAAAGAAAAAGAAGTGCTTTGTATTCCTGAGGAATTAAAAATTAACATGAGCTGTCACCATCCAAGTTGTTTTAGATTCATTCGTAACTGCAGCAGATTCATTCTATGGAAAGGCCAGTTGTTTCAGCTTTTGTAGCTGTAGCGGCAGTGGAAGACCATCAATTTCATTCGTTACTGTAGCAGCGATAGAACCAACAGTTTCATTCGGAACTGTAATTTAGTGAAAGGCCAACTATTTTGTCTCTTTTGCCATCTGTGTACACTTCTTTAGCTGCAGTTACGAATGCAAAATGCAAATTGGAGAATGTCAAATGATTAAAGGTACAGTTACACAACTATAACAATAAAAATCACTACAACTCGAATATGGAAGATTAAGTGATTCAAGTCCTCTATCAATATATGTAAATTGTTTGTACGATTGCGATGACGGAGTATGAAATGGCAGAATATGGATTGAATTTCTCTATCCATATTTGATGTCGATGCATTTTGAAGAATGGGTTCTTGACAAATATGTTGCAACTTGCATCTATTTTCAGAAACCTTTTTTCAAGTATAGTAATATTATCCACACATTGCATGCATATCTTGCATGGTCTATGAGAAGTAACCCAAAATACTTTGTTTTTAATGGAGATCACTGAGAAATAACCAGGCGCTATACAAACAATAACAACATCATATTCCACAGACCTCTAGTATGGGTGTTTGCATGATGACGAGATACTTTGCCTTTAAGATGGCAATGGCGGACACTCATTACCGAGGTCTAAATTTTTAGGGATTTCGCCTTCCAGACCCGACAAATCCTGCCTTTAAGATGACAATGGCGGACACTCATTACCGAGGTCTAAATTTTTAGGGATTTCACCTTCCAGACCCGACAAATCCAACTTTAGTTGAGAAATTGTGTGCAAAGATATTCCCCGAAGGAAACCCAGTTTTTTGGTATGTTAATCATCCAACTTTTTAGTTTAATACTAATTATTTTTTCAATGTCTACTCATTGGAACTTTTATATTATTGTTGTGTAGAGAAATGATTGCAGCATACTCTTCATCTATATCAAATCTTGGAACTAAATACGTCTGTCAATTTCTTTTTACGAATGTTGATACATGCAAATGATACACAATTTAACATTTAAGGTTTTCATCTCTCTTCTATAAATATCCACACCATGCTTTCTAATTTGAGCATCTTACCTCATCTCCTCATATTGATTTAGTTAATATTTTTGTTTTGTCTCTATTTATTTTGCCTGATTATCTGGAATTTACTCCTGACGCCAACACCACATTCAGTGGAAGAGGAGGTCCTTCACTTGAATACCCAAAAGTATGGAAGTGTGTAGAGATTTTTTGTGAAGACAGAGAAAGACAAGGTGTTCCTTCCCCTTAGAAGGCATCGATTACTCTGCTTTCTTCTCACAACCTCTTGCTTTCTGCAATATCCTTCAGAAGATTGCCTACTTGTGAATTCATTTTCAAACAACAAACTCACCTTATATTATGGGGAGTAGAGTTGTAAATGATCATAGTATTTACCAAGTTTGTTTCTTTTATGTTTATTTTGTTTTAGCTTTTTTAAAATGTTTTTTAATGAAAACTTCTTTGTTATTAGGATTTGTTGGAGAAAACTGGAATTCAAGATGTACCCTGCTACATGGGATTCAACTGCAATGCTTGATAAATAGGACATCAACCATATATTTATTTTTGTAAACGAAGATCAATCTACCATTCTCTGCAATTAAAGGCCATCGGCCCATTGAAAGAAACCGGAAAAATGTGGAGAAATATATGATAGGCATGTTAAAGGAGAGATACTAAAAGTTTTTGTGAAGATCTAAAAATTATAAAGCATGTAGAGGAGAATGTGTCAAATACCTATAATATGATGATTTTAAGTGCTACACTATAACTTGGTTTATGCGGGCCATAGGAGACAAAAAGATAGAGATTTCAAGCTTCTCTCGAATTTCTTTTGTGACAACATGAATACCAATCATGTAGAATAAAAATTACATTTAAATTAATAATTTATTAAAAAATCCTAAATTAAATTATTATATATATATATATATATATAAGCTAGAATACAACATTTTCATAAAATTTAGAATAAGTTTTATTCTTAAAGTTTTTATAATTTAAATACTTAAATAAATTAAGGTTGTGATAAATATCTCTTTATATTTTCAAATATCAATATAGTAACACTTTTTTCCCTTTTTTCCAAAAATCTATATATAAAGAATGTCCAAATAATACAATAATAAGAAAAAACCTCAATATAATAGAAAGAATGTTTCCAAATATCAATATAGAAATATTTTTTTCCCTTTTTTCTAAAAATCTGCATATAAAGAATGGCCAAATAATATAATAATTTAAGAAAAAACCTCAATATAATAGAAAGAATGTTTCCAAGGCAAGTTTGTAGTTATGCTAGGTGTGGTACTCAATTTAGGAATGCTTTTTTTTCTTTTATGCTTATTGATTTAGGAATGTTTGTAATAGAAGTGTGTTTGTAAATGCAACTTCTTTCAAAGAGGTGTTTCCAAACATAAATAATGGTTTTAAATTTCTATTTTCATCTATGAACTATGCTTTATAAGCAAGTTTCTATATCTATTCTCCCTATTATCATGGATATGGATGAAAAATAATGAATTGTTTTTAAATAATTATATGCTTTAAAAAATCAAATAATGAATAAATAATAATTAAATAATATAGATAAATTAAATAGCTCTTAACTCAATAGAAAATAACAAAAAACATTAAAATGTTTGAAAAAGATGGAATGACGAAAAATCTAAAAAGAGAATTTTTATCCTTAACTAAATTGTAGACCATGTATTTAGTCAGCAATGCAAGCAATAAAAAATCTATCAAGACAACCATATCACACAGTACACAAGTTACATGGAAAGGATTAGATTTTAATCATAAATACAAACGATTTTAATTATTTCTTAAAATTAAAAAAAACAAAAAGTAGAATATAAAAAATAATAAAATTAGTATAAATTTATCAAAGACATCCATTTGAAGGATGCTCATATATATTAGATAGAAGTATTTTAAATATCTATACTAAATAAGAATTTTTTAATATGTATAATATATAGTTATTTTCTTTAACTAAAATTATCGAATTTATAATTAATCTAATTTTTCTAGACATTATTTTATTTAATCTTTATAATAATAGAGCACAAAAATCATATTATTTTATTTTACACATATTTTTGTAATCTTTAAATGCAATGTTCTCAGGTGTATGGAGCACAAAAAAATTTATAATATAAAATAATATTCATATGTGGTATCTAGACTAAAATATGCTTGGGTGATGGCTCTGCGTGTGCGTGGATGTCGTGCTAGGGCCGAAGTGCCCTAGCCTGTAACTCGTGCTCTGCTTGCTTCGTTCCAAGGGGGGGGAAGTTATTGCTTGCTGGGGGTCGACTTTTGCTTGCCCGTGGTTAGGTTTTTTGGGCTGCTGCAGGGTTTTTTTGCAACCCTCTTCTGTTTCTTCTGCTTTATGTTGTCGTTGGGGTTTGTGGGGTTGGGTTTTCCGCCCCTTTTATTTTTTTCTTTTGGTATTTTCTCTGGATCCATGGAGAATAGAGGAGTATCCTCTTCTCAGATGGTCTCTGGAGATCTAGCTATGGTGGATCTGTCTCATTTGATGCATGCATGTGGAAAGGAACACATTGGTCATTCCCAATCAGGGGTAGGTGTTTCTTCTTCAAAAGAGCCTTTTCGCATGAAAAAGGTGAATGGTTGTTTGGAGAGATCCCAAGATCGCCCAGTTTTGGTTATTCAACCTGAGCAAATTTCAAAGGATGTTGAATATTGGTGCAACCATGCTCTCATATGCAAATTCGTTGGTCTTCGCCTCTCTATACCTATTTTAGAGTCTTGGGCACGCCATGTTTGGAATCATGAAGGAGACATGGAGCTACTTATGGCAACCAATAACTATTTTCTGGTTATTTTTTCCAATCTGGCAAACAGGAACAAGTCTTTTGAAGGTGACCCTTATTTTTTCAACTAGGTGAGACTCTTTATCAAACCTTGGCATATTGGCTTAATTCTATTGAGGAGCTTCCCTCTCATGTGCTCATGTGGATTCGATTGTCGAGGCTTCCACTAAAGTTTTGGAGAGAAGATATTCTTTACTCAATCTCACTGCTTCTTGGTAAACTTGTGGGTTCGGCTTCACAAACTCAAGATCGAAAGGTAATTTCCTACGCTCGCATATGTGTAGAAGTTGATTTAAATAATCCTTTGCTAGACTCTATGGAAATTTGTTTGGGGACATCTTCTTGGATCCAATAGTTGGACTCTGAGACCCTACCATTTAGATGCAAAATTTGTCATGAATATGGTCATTTACAGTGGAGATGCCCCAGAAATAAATCTTCTAAACCAACTGTTTATGATCCTCCTCACTCTATTCTGGGGGAAGATAAGGGGAAATCCCATATGCTTAATGGTCATGCTGATAAAGATGGCTTCATTCCTGTGAAACCTTGAAATAAAGACAAGGGAAAGAAGAGAATCTAGTTGGATAGGCAACATGATGTCACCCTAAATAGGTTTGAGGTTCTAGAGGATTTGGCCCAAGAGGAAGGAGTTCTAGTTGAAATGTCCTTGGGTGCCCAATTTCAGCATGAAGTGCTGGATGGGGATTCCAACAAAGAAGGTCGGGCCCTATCTTTGGAGAATCATTAGGATATTCAAATGGTTATGGATTTTCTATCCCATGTTCGAGACAACAAAGATCTCAGTGAGTCATAGGTTCCTGAAGGTGCAATGGTCATGGCATCTACTCCCCCTTCCGCTATTGTGGCTTCAAGTTCAGTGAAGAGTAACAAAGCCCGACCTGTTTTAGGCTTGCAATAGAAGATCCTCAAAAAGAGTTCTTTACAAAAACCTTTAAGGAGTGAATGAAAAATGGATTAGGAAAAGGTTAAGCTTATTAATGATACTTTGGTTGAGTTGGGATTTGTAAACCCTATTGATTCTCACTTCTCTCAACCACATAAATGATTGTGCTCTCATGGAATGTAAGGGGGTTGAACAACATCCCTAGACAAAAGGTTGTTCGTAGATTAATTGACTCTAAGTCTCCTGATGTTGTTTTTATTCAGGAAACCAAGATTTCAGTGGATGGTTTGGCTAGTTGTCCTTGTCGTGTTTGGCCCCAGGGCCTTTGGTAGGGCGTGAGCTCTCATGGTAGTTCAGGGGGGGTTGCTTGCTTCTGGAACCTGAGGAAAGTTTCCCCTTTGTGGTGGTTTTCTAGAAGGTCTTCCATTTCTATGGTTGCTTTTAGCTTTGAGATAGGAGAAAGATGCCTCTTCTCTAGTATTTATGCTCTTACGAATCTTGTGGGTAAGTCTCATCTTTGGGCTCCCATCAATTTTGTTCGAGCTTAGGATCCTTTTCTACCCTAGATTTTGGTTGGAGATTTTAATGTCGTTACTAGTTTGGAGGAAAAGCAAGGTGGGTTATTCAGGCTTGATCCTTCCTCAAATTTACTCAGAGATAATATTGGTCTCTTGAATCTCATTGATGTGAAGCCAATTAATGGTGTCTTTACATGGAATAATAGGAGGAGTGGTGTTGAGGCTATCTCTGAAAGGCTTGATAGATTTTTGGTTTCCTTCTTTTGGGTGCATGACAGGGGGTCCACCAGTTTAGAAATTCTTAATTGGAGGGGTTCTGATCATTGGCCTATTAAGCTTTCTATTACATCTTTTAGAACCTCCAAAAATCTCTCTTTCAAATTTCAATTGATGTGGCTTCGTGATTAGTCATTGAGGGATCTTATGGTTGATTGGTGGTATGAAGGGGTGCCTGCCCATGGGTGGGCTATGTGCTCCTTTGGAAAGAGATTACAACATGTAAAATATAGGCTGAAGAGGTGGAATGAATAACGTTTTGGGAACCTACATAGACACAAGATGACAGCTCAATCCAAGCTCGATGAGGTTACGTGTCAAATTAGGGATCAAGGGATAACTATGGAGCTCAGTATGGCTGAGTCCCTTGCTCTAAAGGATTTAGAAGAGTGGGAGCTGTGTGAGGAGATTTTCTGGAAACAAAAGTCTCATGTGGATTGGCTTCAAGAAGGTTATAGAAACACTAATTTTTTTCATAATTCTGTTAAGGTTCGTAGGTATGGTAACTCTATTACCTCTCTCATTTCTTCAAAAGGGCTTCATCTTTCATCTAAAGAAGAAATTTCTACAAAAGCTATCAATTTTTTTTCTAATTTGTTTACCAAAGAGGATCCTAAAGCTATGGTGGAAGACAGGGCCATCCTGAACTGTATTCCCCCTCTTGCCTCTGTTGAAATGAATTATGCTCTCTTGTGCCCCATTTTGTTGTCTAAACTTGAGGGGGTTGTGTTTCAAATGAAAAAAGGAAAGGCTCCTAGCCCTGACGGGTTTCCTATTGAGTTTTTTCAAGAATTTTGGGAGATTATAAAGTATGATCTTCTAGATGTGGTTCAAGAATCTCATAGGAATAAAAAAATGCTCAAATATATGAATTATACCTTCTTGGCTCTCATTCCTAAGAAGGAGGGGGCTAATAGCTTGGATCAGTACATGCCTATTGCTCTATCTAATGTTGTCTACAAGATAATCACTAAATTGATTGTTGAACAACTCAAACCTCTCCTCTGCACTTTAGTTTCTAAGGAGAAAGGTGGTTTCATTAACGAAAGACAGATCCTTGATGGAGTTGTGATAGCAATGGAGGCTATTCATTTGATGGCTTCCTCTAAGGAGAAGGCTATGTTTATTAAACTTGACATGGCCAAAGCTTATGATAGGGTGAGTTGGGATTTCTTACAGAAGATCCTTTTGGCTTTTGATTTTGGAGAAGAGTGGGTGAATTGGGTTCTTAGTTGTTTGACTTCTACCTCTTTCTCAGTTCTTATTAATGGGGAACCCTCACAATTTTTTAGCACTTCATGGGGGTTTCGGCAAGGAGACCCTCTATCTCCCTATTTATTTATTCTCATGGCTGAAGGTCTTGGCAGATTTCTCACTTCCCAAGTGAGAAATCGCCTTATTCAAGGCTAGAGTTGGAATAATTCTTTACCTCCCTACTCCCATCTTCAGTTTGTGGATGACACGGGTTTGATGGGCAGGGCCAGAATCAATGAGACAGTGAATTTCAGGAGAGCTTTGGATATATATTGTAAAGCCTCAGGTCAAAAAATTAATAAGGATAAATCATCCATATATTTCTTTAATACCCCTCGGCTTATTCAGAATAGGATTACTAGGATCCTCAGATTTCAGATGGGGTCTATTCCTTTGTTGTACCTTGGGATTCCTTTAGATTTGGGGGGTCAGCGCGGAGATTTTTGGCAAGGAATTTTGGATAAATTTTGTTGTAATGGTAATCATTGGACCTATAGGTGGTTATCCTCTACTAGAAGAGTGATTCTTCTGAAGACTGTGGTGCAAGCACTTCCCATTTATAGGTGTTTTGTGCAGGCTCCCCCCTCTAGCTTTGTGAGAGAGTTTGATGCTCTTTCTCGTCAATTTCTTTGGTCTGGTAGTTTTCTTTCTTGTAAGTGGATTTTAGTTAAATGGGACTCTGTTTGTAGACCAATACATGTTGGGGGTCTTTGCCTGAGATCTATTGCTTTGGTTAGCAAGGCCTTGGCGGCTAAGCTGTATTAGAGGTGGTGTAACAGTCAGGATCAAGACTAGGCCAAGATTTTAACCCACAAGTATCTCCCTGGTGCTAATGATCATGAGGTGCCTTGTCTTAGTTTAGTGGGCAAGGGGTATCTGGGATACTCGTAAAAAAGGTGCCCAACTTATTAAAGATGGTCTTTTCTGGATTTGTAATAGAGGCTTTGAAGCTCTTTTTTGGCAGGACTCTTGGGATGGTTACCCTCCTATTTTGTCTAGTTATCCTCAGCTTCATCCTCTTTCCAACATTTGTAGTGATGTTGGATGGGTTAAGGTGGAGAATTTCAAAATAGTTAGGCACATTGGACAGGTTGAGGTGACTTGTTGGATGGATCCTCCTGAATGGCCCTTGGGTAGTTCAGATGAAGATCATGTGGTGTTGTTTAATATCTTGGAGGGTAGGTTATGTAGTTCCCTCGAGGAGAAAGATATTCTAGCTTGGGGTTCTAATCCAAAAGGCAAGTTTTCTATTGTTGAAGGTTATGCTCAGCTTGATAGGCAATTGCATGGTCTGATGGATGTTCCCTTGTGGAAGAAGGTTTGGAATAGCTTTTCTTGGCCGAAATGTAATTTCTTCATATGTCTGGTTGCTCAGAGGAAATGCCTCACGTGGGAGAATCTTCATAAGAGATGCTTCCAGGGATCATCTATCTGTTATCTTTGTATGCATAAAGAGGAAGACTACTCCCACTTGTTTTTTCTATGCCCTTTCTCTAGGGATATTTGGCACAAGTGGTGGGAGGCTTGGCAACATGATTGTTTTCATGCTACCTCCTTAATTGAATTTTGGGATAGCTTGGGCAGACCCCCAGCAAAGACCTCTTTTCTTCAAGTGGCCTGGGCTATTGGGCAAGCTCTTATTATCTAGAATTTATGGTTGGAAAGGAATCAGAGGGTCTTTTGTGATTCACATATAGGGAGTTCTTAGCTGTGGCAGAAGATAGTTAATAGGCTTTAGGAGACAATCTCAGCTAAATGCAATTTGTCTGTAAATATTGATCCAGGTGATTATGTTATTGTAAGGAATCTGCAATTGGAAAACATTAAAATGGATTGTGTTGCTGGAAATAGATCTCGTCATGCAAAGCAACGAATAAGTAGAGATGGAAGGTGGACTCCCCCTCCTATGGGAATCTTAAAAATTAATACTGATGGCTCTTCCCATGGGAATCCTAGACATGCAGGTATTGGAGGTATAGGTAGAGGTGATGATGGTTGTGCAGTTTTTTTCTTCTCTATTTATACAGGGCAGCACTCCAACAATCTTATGGAGGCCCTAGCTATTGAGATTGTTGTTGAGCAAGGTTGTTCTTTAGGATGGAGGAATATTATTTGTGATTCAAACTCTCAAATTGTTGTGGACATGTTGAACAAACAAAATTTGAATGATGTGAGTTGGAAATTAGCTTCTGTGGTCAAAGAGATTTTACAAATGTGTAACACATTGGAATTTGTCTCCTTTTGTCATATTCCCAGGGAGTGGAATAGAGTGGCTAGTTGTTTGGCCAAGTGGGCTTCAGAGCATGTTGATGGTTGGGATTTTAGTGGAAGGGATGGTATACCTCATGATTATCTTGAAACTTTAGACAGGTTAATGCTTGAAGATAGGATGATGCAAGAGCACCATGTGGTGTAGGATCAAATTCCCTTTTATGTTTGGTTCATTTTCATTGTCATTTTTTAGGCCCTTTGAGGCTCCGGATGAGCCTGATTTTTTGTGCAATTCCAAAGTAGCTAGCCTTCGGCGAGCATCATCTTTCTGAGGGCTTTCTGAAAAGGTATTCTCATTGGAAATCTGACGATCGGATCTATTGCTATGGTCACTGAACTTGTAGTGGTGGTGTTGGTGGTTCATTTAGGATCCTTTTAGTTTTTTTGTTGTTGTCTTAGTGGGCCTGAGGCCTCTTCTTTGTATTTCTATGATTTCTGAATAAATCTTTACCCCCTTTTTTCCAAAAAAAAAAAGAAAAAAGACTAAAATATGCTTCAAATATTAGACTAATAATGTAAATTCAAAAGTAATATAATTATTATGTATTAAATTGTACAAAAATAATTTAATTCTATGTAAATGTCAACTTAAACACAATATTATAATTCTTATTTCTTCCATTTATTTAAATATGATAACATATTTTTATAGGAATATTTAAAAGTGTTGAAATTGATCTCTAATCATTATTAAACCCCAACCCTAGCCTAATCATAATTGAGCCATAACCCTAATTGAAACATAAATATAATTGAATTCTATTGAAAACCCTAACCCCAATTAAACTCTAATCCTAATTAAACCCTTGCCCTAATGTAATTGAAAACCTAATTGAATTATGATCCTAACCCAATGAAAAATTAAATGCTTACCATAATTAAACCCTAACCATAATTGTAACCCTAACCCTAACTTTGATATAAATCCTTTAAAACATAAACCTTAACCTTGATATAAACCTTAAATATAATTATAACCCTAGCAAATACTAATCCTAACCATAAACTTAACTTAAACACTAATTATAATAATAAACCTAAATCAAATCATAACGTTTGTCCAATACCCTAATTGTAACCTTAACCTTGAATCAAATTGAACCATAACACTAACTATAAAAAAAATTGAACCCCTTATCCTATACCAAATTGAGCTCTACCCCTAAGACTAAAAATATACATCGTAATCTTAAAAATCAAATTATACAAGTTAACCCTAAACTAAACCAAACCCAAATCATAAACTAAATTAGACTCAAATCATAAACCAAATTAAACTTTAACTTTAACACTAAATCAAATCTAACCCTAACCTTAACTATAATTATGCTTACACTAACACTAAATTTTATATAAACCTTAAACATAATTGTAACTCTAATAGATATTGACCCTAACAATAATCCTTATTGTAATCTTAGACCCTAACCCTAACCATAATCCTAAACCTAAACCAAACCCTAACCTTGATGCTAACCCTAACCATGATATAAACCCTAACCATTATCATAACTCTAACACTAAACCCTAATCCTAATCATAACCCTAGCCCTAATATTTACTATAACTATGATTACCCTCACCCTAACTTTGATATAAACCCTAAACATAATTGTAACCCTAACAGTAAACCCTAATCCTAACCATAAACTTAACCCTAGCCCTAACCATAAGCACAAACTCAACCCTAACCCTAACCCTAACAAAAATTCTAATTGTAATCCTAAATCCTAACCATGATTAAAAAAACCCTAACCATGATAAAAACCCTAACCATTATCATGACTCTGATACTAAACCTTAATCCTAACCCTAACCCTAACCCTTACTATAATTATGCTTACCCTAACACTAAATTTGATACAATCTCTAAACATAATTGAAACCCTAAAAATAAACCCTAACCCTATCCATAATCCTAAACTTAAATCAAATCCTAACCTTGATGCTAACCCTAACCATAATATAAACCCTAACCATTATCATAACTTTAAAACTAAACCCTAATCCTAATCATAACCCTAACCCTAACACTTACATAACCCTAACCATAATTCTAAACCCTAACCCTAACTGTAATCCTAAACCTAAACCAAACCCTAACCTTAATGTTGATCCTAACCCTTACCCTAACAATGTTGTAAACCTTAACCCTAACTGTAACCATAACTATTATCCCATAATAACAACCCTAATTTTAGCTTAACCTTAAAACCATAAGCTAATCTTAACTCTAACCCTAAATTGTCCTTGAATCATATTGATAATTAAACTATATCTCAAACCATATTTGAACCCCGACAATACCCAAAAAAATTTATCGTACAATAGTAACCTTAATGGTAATATAACATTAACCCTAATTCTAATTTAATCTTAATTGTTCCTGAAGCATAATGCTAATTAGACTATACATTGAACAATATTTGAACCTTAACCATAACCTTAAAATTTATCCTACGATAGTAACACTAATTATAAAATAACCTTAATTGTAATCCTAATTCAACCCCACCCTTACCCAAACATTATCATATAATATTAAGCCTAATTGTAGTGCGACCATAAACCTAAACATAATATTACCTTAATCTAGCCCTAAAATTAACTATAACCTAACCTTAACCCTCAATCCTAACCCTAAAAAATAATCCTAAGCCCTAATCTTGAAACCTAAACCTAACCCTGACCTTACACCTTAACTTTATTCATAGCCCAAAGCTAATCCCAACCCCTAACCAAGATGTAAACCCTAACACTAACCATGATGTAAACACTAACCCTAACTATAATCTTAAGCCCTTTTCCTAACACTAACCATGACCTAATTTCAAACCCTATCCATTTTACCTAACCCTAACCATATGTAAACAATAATTATAATCAAAACCCTAACCCTTAATATTAATCCTATCACTATGATACAAACCCCAACCCTAGACATAATCCTAACCATAATCCTAAATCCTTAGCCTAGCCATAATCTTAACCCTAACACTAACCCAAACTATGATGTAAACCATAACCATAACCATAATCCTAACTATAACTATAAACCCTAACCCTCATCATAATCCTAATGCTAACACTAATCCTAACCCTTACTTAGCCATAATGCCAAACCATAACCTCAATAATAATCCTTAACCATAATCGAAAACATATCCCTAACCCTAAATATGGCCATAAGCATAACCATAGCCCAAATCGTAATCCTAGCCTAACCAAGATGTAAACCCTTACACTAATCATAATCCTAACCCTAAATATTAACCCAAACTATAACCATAACCCTAAACCTTAATCCTAACCATAACCATAACCATAACCCTAAACATGATGTAAATATAAACCCTAACCATTAACCTAATTCTACCAACAATGAAAACCATAACTATAATATTAACCCTAACCCTTGACCCTAAACCTTGACATAATCCTAACCATAACTATAAATCCTAAGCCTAACCACAATCTTACCTACCCGAATTATAATTCTAACACTAACTCTAACTATAATTATGGTTACACTAATAATAACCCCTAACCTAACCATAAACTTAACACTAACACTATACCCTAGCCATAATCCTAAACCTAAAGAAAACCCTAACCATTATTGTAACCCTAACCCTAAACACAATACTAACCTTAACCCTAACCCTAAACCTAACCCTACATTAAATAATCATAAATCAAATCATAATCCTAAGCCTACCCCGGTTATAATTATAACCCTAAACATAGCCCTTACACTAAACCCTAATCCTAACCCTAACCCTAACCATTATTGTAATCCTAACCCTAGCCATAATCTTAAACCTAAACCAAACCCTAACCTTGATGCTAACTGTAACCATGAAATAAACCTTAACCATTATTATAACCTTAACCCTAAAACCCAACCCTAATCATAACCCTAACCCTAACAATGATGTAAACCTTAGCCTTGACCATAATAGTAATCTTAACCCTAACCCTAACAATATTCCTAAATCCTAACCCTAACCATAATCCTAAACCTACACCAAACATGTTGATTTAAGATGTTGTATTAGCATGATATAAAATAGCTAAAACTAAACCCTAACACTAAACCTTAACCCTAACCCTAAACCTAACCTTATTGTAATCCTTAACCCTAAACCTAAACCTAAACCTAAACCAAACCCTAACCTTGATGCTAGTCATAACCATGATATAAACCATAACCATTATCATAAACTTAACCCTAAAACCTAACCCTAATCATAAGCCTAACACTAACCACAACCCTAGCCCTAACCCTAACCCTAACAATGATCTAAACCTTAGCCTTGACCCTAACCCTAACAATAATCCTAAATTCTAACCCTTACCATAATTTTAAACCTATGTTAAACCTAAACCAAACCCTAACCTTGATGTGAACCCTAATCATATCCCTAACAATGATGTAAACCTTAGCCTTGACCATATTAGTAACCTTAACCCTAACCCTATCTGCAACCATAATATTGACCATTAAATAATGTTTTATACTACTAGTAAATAAAGCCTAATATATATTTTACATTTTAGTATATGCTTTATTCTTGCAACACATATATATTTATTAAAAATAGTATAAATGGATATATAAAACTTTATATATCACCACATAATAATATAATAATATTATAATTTATTATAATTTAATTCAATTCAAGAAAAAGATATTGTATTATTACATATTGCATTTATTTTATGTTTTCCATGTAGTGTTGCACAACTACCACTAGCATATATGTCTTAAATTTTAATTTAATCTATATAACATACACTGAGAGATATCCTTCTCAAGGCACCTATTTTTAATCAATTTTGAACCGTATGTTATATAGATTAAATTAAAACTTAAGACATATATGCTAGTTTATAACGATAAAACAAATGATTTATAAACTATAAGACAACATCTTTAAAGAAAAACAACATCTTTTTTAATCAAAACATCTCTTAAGAAAATCAACAATTTATAAATTTAAAATCTAAAATATGAGTATATTTTCAATTTTGTAGTAAGTACGTGATCCCCTACATTCTAAAGATTCATTTCTTTTATCTAAATGATTTAAAGGTCCTTTAGAGGTGAATTGCATGATTTACATGATAAAACATTTTACACAAAACAAGAAATTCATTGAAAATAATTGAAATATAGGATATTTTCTTACGCAACATGGATTCACATTCTAGAATCTAATTATAGGGATAGTAAATAGATTATGTAATCTATTTTCATTAAACTAATTTATCAATGTTTTAAAATAAAATTAAGTTCTTATATCGTTTTAGGGTATTATATCAAATCCTCATAATTGTTTAGTTATTCTATTACATGAGTTTTAGGCTGAATTTTTTTGATTGAGAGTTAAGGATTGAAGGATATTAATTACTTGTCTTTAGATTGAGATCTCTTTGACTGCAAGTCAATAAAAGAGGTATTCATTCCACCAAAGTTGTCCAAAAACCTTCCAATCAACCAGACTTGATCTCTAATAGAATTTCATATATCCAAAGACTTACTAACTTCTTATATTTTAAAACATTAATAGTTAGGTTTCAATTATATTATATTGAACCATTTTTGGGAATTGAAAGGTCGACCGTCCGTTGTATTTGGCAGGATACGACAAGAGAAATTTACTACGACGAATATGTCCGATGTTTCCCATTATTCAATTTAAGAAAAGGATGGCTTTACTCGTGAATTTTATTAAATATTCTTGCGTGGCCTCGACTTCTTAAGAGCATCATCCGGCTACGCCATTAAAACAGGAAATTAAATTATTAAATTTAGGTTCTTTTGTTTTTGTTCTATGGCGTTTTCGATCGGTTCAGAAGAAAAGCCAGTTGCACATATCCCTTTTCTCATAATGATTTCATATTCAAAGCACATTAGGTACGTTGCACGCGTTTTGGTCAAATCTGTGTTCTCACTGCACTCTGTCGGCAACGGGTTATTATATATCAAAGGCATCTAAACCAAGTCACAAATAAGCTAGAATTCTCTGAGAAAATCGTTTGAGTCACCTGTTTTTCAAAGTGCAGGCGCCAAATGGATCACTTGACGCCCAGCCATTTGCAGATGCAGAGAAATATTAACAAGGTAATCATGTTCAGCCCAAGCAATCATGGCAGCGGAAGTTCAGCAATCAACAAAGTTAACGACTGTGCAAGACGTAAGCAATCCAATCCTTCATCTTTTTTCAGATTATTTAGATCACTAGAGTGTAAGAACTTTTGAAGAATAAGTAAAATAAACGCCGCGTTCCTTACTTACATCAGTAGTACTCCGATTACAACGCATCTGGTTAAACCGTTTGATGTTTAATTAGAGCCGTCATAGATAATATCCACACTTTTTGCATTGATGTGCAGTTCGCGTGTCGAAGCGGTGGAGCATTAAAGAGCGTGTGTGCATCAGAATGAGCATGGATTCAGCACGCAAACGTGATGGAGATCCTGAAAATTTCTCTATAAGAAATTGTGGTAGGTTTGGAAAAAACGAGGGCATTAATTATTCACGTGTTCCATCGGGAGAAGAGCAGCACGAGGAGGATTGGCGTTCCTTCAGAGCTCGTCTGGTGCATGCAAATTCTAGTAACCAGCAGAGGGCGAGGAATTTTAATAGTGCAGAGTGGGCTCATGAGATAAAAAGCATAGAAGAGGGATGTGTGTTGGTGGCCACCGAGGAATTGAAACAACATCCTCTCCTTTCAGAGGCTGTCGTCCTCGTATTACAGTGGCCACTTAGCTCTTCGTCTTGCAAAGGGATTGTGTTAAACAAGATGTTTCCTTATGACACTAGCTCAATGGATATTGTTGACCCCATGTTAAGGAATTTAAATCTTCCTGTGTTTATGGGAGGGCCTGCAGTTGGAGGACCAGGATTTGGATCCAGATTTCATGTTTTGACAAGACAGAAAGGAGTTGCAGGCTTCGAGTGCATTCTGCCAGGATTGCATGTGGGGAATATGGGAGTCACTGTGCAGAGTGCCATGAGAAGTGACGTTGCCATGCGATTGTATTTGGGGGAAATTGAGTTGGAAAAGAGACATTTGAGAGCTCAAGTTGAGGCATTTGGATGGTGGAAAATCGTAGCTTGTAGTAGAGAAGCTCTTTTTAGCACTATTTTCTCGACGACTCATATGTGGTGCCATATAAACCACTTGCTAACCAGTTGAGAAATTTTTTTAGAATGTAATTAAATTGTTGCTGTCCGAGGTTGCGTTGTTTAGCATATACAACTGGCTGCGCTCACAATACGTTGTGTAGCACTTAGATTAGTGTTTCCTGGTTATGGCTCACAAATTATTATACGATTTAATAATTAGGAAAGAGGGTTCAGTAGTTGGGTGGGGTCTTATTATTGTTAAAATATTTGTGATGATATGATTTAATTTTTAATATACTTATACTATATATTGTAAATAATTAAATTTATATGTAATAAAAAAATTAAATGTTAGTCAAGATGGATTTATGTATGAACATATGAAAATCTATGAATTTTATATAAAAGAAACATAAATGTATTCATTAAGAAGTGAAATAAATATTTTTATATTTATATCAAATAACTATCTAGTATAAGTATGTTTTTTTTTAAATATCATCATTAAAATAGATATTGTTGTTATCCCGAAAAGAATTATTTTTATGTGTAAAACTATTGTGATCCAAATTTCATGACCAGTTTTGGGAACAAGTGATAATAGGAACATTGAATGGTTTCATTTTTGTGTAATGAATTTAGCTACATAACAATATGCCAATAGTAGACTAGTCATTGTGTATTAAGACACTTCATTAAAAACAGGCCCAAAACATAAGGGAAAATGTAATGACATGTAATTTTTTTGCATTATAGTACCCTTTTCTTCTTGGTGCTTATGAATTATTCATTTCCTCTTAGAATATTATGTATGTATCTAAAAATTTATATGTAAAATCCACATTTCTAAGGCACTTGACTTGAATCCTTACTTTAGGTTCAAACTAGGCATGCTAAGATTACATTGACTTATGTTTAATTCTATTTATGAAATCTTAATATAATGAAAATTGTAAGGTAACCTAATTTAAACAAGTAGTTCTAGTTGTATCTTTCAATGTCCCACCCATATTATTTTCTATGAAATATTAATATAAAGTAACTAATCTAGTTGTCCATATGTTACATGATAAGTTCATTACAAGATGCAAAAATTCCATAAGGTTAGCCATTTATAGGACATTGCAAAGTCAAATGGGAACACAAAAGAATAATGTAGATATGAATCACCATAATTTAGAAAGACTCAAAGACACATTCCGTGAACGTGTATTGCACACTCAATAAATATACCTATTGAATTAACCTTAATACACTTATATTTGAAATAATTTAAAATAACTATTTTATCCTTAAATATTTGGAGATATATTGGTCTAAAATTTATTAATAAAAAAATTAATAAGAATATTGTATGGTATTGTCCACATAAAAAAATTCTTATAATTATGTATTATTGTCCACCTTGTGAACCCTCGTAGCTTTATACTATTAATCAAATCTCGTCAATCATGATGTTCTCACCAATTCAAATACGAATCAATGTTGTGCTCTCAACTAAATGATATTATCCACTTAGTGAATCATACTTCTAGTTCCAAATCCATCTGTCCCTACCTATCTAATCTAAAGAATTCTCTGTGAATTTTGTATATAATTTTTCCACCAAATGAATTCTATATACATTTTTTTAATCCAGCCTAGTGAATCCCTTGCTAATATCATATAGAATTGTACTCCTACCAATCCAACCTAATAAATCCAATATGAATATATATAATATTACCCACATAATAAATCCTTTATATTTCTTATAATCCAACGTAATAAATCTACTTGTATAAACCACTTAACAAAACCCTTATGCACCTGCAAATCCATCTTAACAAATCCCATTTATCAGGGATTTCCTTGTAAACCTCGTAAACTATGTCCCACCTAGTGAAAGGAGATTCCATTTCAAAATGGTCCTCTTGATTCTCTTGCCAGTTGCTCCATCCACGGGGAGACAACAATTTAAGGTGATAATGGTTTATAATAGACTACAAACTTGCATGATATTAGGCATGTGGTCCAGTTTAGTATTTAATACAACTGTTAGATTTGCCAGATTTTTGTGATTGAGAAAACGAAGTGAACGCCATATTTGTATATATTTTTTCTTCACACGCCAATGTCTGTTAAAGCGAGAGGCGTATGCTCCATCAGGAAGAAAACAAACGCGAGTACCGATTTTTATTGAAATCGGTACCGTGTTTTGACCCTTAATTTGTCGACGTGATCCCACACCACAGTTCTCTATCCAAATAGAAAACCTAAACAGTTCTAATTTATTAATATTAATATTATTTTGGTTCTGTTTTGTCGCGACTGTTGGACTTATCCCAATGCTGGCCATGTTAAACTTGCCAAGACGAACAGATTTTGAATGCAGATGAAATTCTTTGTTTTCGACATGTATATTAACATTATTAGCAATCAAGCGTGATCTTGAAACTGCATAAAGGGGGAAAAAAACCTCCACTTAGGTCATGGGTATGTGAAAGGAGTTGAGACCGATTCCATCGATCATATCTTGAGCTTACGCCCTAATTTGAATGAGAGCAAGCCAAAAATAAATAGCATTGATTTGGATGTTTTAGAGCATGATTTTTTTAATTAACCATGCCCTTATTTATACGTTTCATAAGATTTAATATAAATTAGAGCTTTATGACTGGATTTTTAGTACATGGAAGCTTATTTTGGAAGGTAAAATTATGATTTATCTTTTGTATTTCTGGGCTTTTTATTCTTTAAGTCAGTTATGTGAAAGACGAGTATATTTTGTGGATCATGAAAGATAGTTTGTTAAGCATTAGATTATAGTTCCCTTCTTTAGATTTCGATAGTGACTCCTATACTTCTGACTTCATTTGGATCAGACGGACCTTCCCAGGTCTTCAATTTTGAGGGTCTTCAATATTCTCAACATTAGTGAACCTTGTGGGATGGTTTCTTCTGCTGTTTCTCCAGCTGATATTTGCCAAACAAATTCATCAAACATAGTTCCTATCGATCATAGTGATGTTCTTGATTCTCCTAGTTTTTTCTTCTGATATTGCTGTTGACCCTAATGTTACTATACTTTCTAACCACTTTTTTGCATACCTACCTTTTTCTTCTATGAGTTAGTGTTGTTTCGATTGTAATGATGGATCTACCTGGATAGTTCTTCAACACAACAAAAAATCCACTAACAAGTCTTCACATTCTCAAATTTGGATCTTAGATAAGCAACCCTTTTCTCTAATTCAAAATAGGTTGTTTTCTATTAGATCAAATTATGTTGTCTTTGTTGGTTGTCCTATTTTGTTGTTTTTGTGACTTTGTTTTGATTTCAAACTTATTTTGATGATTCATTTTTCCGATTCATAATGAGTTGGGGTTCTTCTCCACTTATTTTTTAAAAAATGACCAATTTTTTAAATAAAATTTTAATTGCAAGCCAAAGTATGTCTAAAATTTGTAGCACCAACTCCAAATTATAGAGACTTTTCTTGCCAGTTGAAGTTGGGTATAAGTGAAACATAGAGGTAAAACATTCATGTGTAATGGAATCAAATGTAAATAACTCCATAAACCTTGGAATGAAAGCATACTTACCCACATAAAGCAAGCACAGAAAATCGACCTAGCATAGAACATGTGAGTAAAAACCATTTTACCCTTGAAATCCAACCCACCAACTGAAATCAGTAGACAATTAAATGATGCATTTGAGACCACAAAATATTATGTGGGTGTCATCGAACTATGTTATTTCACTGGCATGAATTGTCTAAGGAATTGAAATATTGGATGGTAGGGAAAACTGGCCACATAAAAGTGAATACATATTGAATTTTTAAAAGACCACGCAAACATCCTACTAGAAGGATTGTACAAAGAAAATCACACGCAAAAGAAGAAGTAATATCAAATTAGTAATCCTATTAGCTTGAATAGATGGCCATTCATGTGTACTGAAAAGGAAAAATGATTCCAATAAGAAATGGAATTTATTGGCAATTTTGCGAGCTCTACGAGATACAAAAGCATCGTATTCATCCTCACAAGTGATAAGAAGCTGCGTAGGTATCTTCAAAAGTGATATATATATATATATATATATATATAAAACTTTGTTTTCTAGTTTTGGTTTTGTTTATATCAGTGATTGAAAGTGGTTTAGCAGTATTTCAAAATGGTTTAATTACAGTCTAGCAGGTGTTTAGCGGTGTGAGATAGGTTTACCGATACTATCGCCGTTAACATTTGGAATTAAAAACTTCCCGCGTAGAAGTTTGAAAGCCTTGGATGGCATAAAAGAAGCAGGCACTCCCATTGTTTCCAGCCATAGAGGATTTTTGCCAGGTACAAAGGTTTCCGTCCCTGCTAAAATTGCTTATGGGACTGGTTTCTGCAGCAGACAAAAGACATGGGCATGCTCACGATGCAGTTGGTAAATGGGAGTTTTGGAACAGGGTATAGGCATCCATCAAAGCATAACAAAATGGCAATTACTGTCAGATCTGACAATAGGTGATACTCTCGTAGACATGTATCCAGAATGTGGAAGCATAGATAGGGCAGAAGAACTTTTTGACCAGATGCCTAAAAGAAATGTGGTAGCATGGAACCTGTTTGATCACAGGATATGCACAAGATGCATTTCTTGAAAAGGATTCATAAAATCTCGACCAAATGCGACTGGTAGTTGTAAACCCAAACTCTGCAACCTTTGCCAGTATCTTCCCAGGCCGTGCGAAAGTGGGAGCTTTACAACGGAGTATGGACATCCGCCATGGGAAGCTGGAAAGGAATTTTGTCAGATGCTGTAGCTGCAGCTACCCTGGTAGACATGTATGCAAAATGTGTAAGCTTCGACAAGGTACGTTTACTGTTTGACAGAATGGCTTGAAGAATTATTTGACAGAGTGCCATGATTCCAAGATATGCAAAAGGTGGAAGCATAGGTAAGGCACGTGAACTGTTTGACAAAATGCCTCAAAGAAATATGTCCTTACAGAACACCCTGATTACAGGCTGAGGATGTCTTCTTAGGTTCATGGTGCGCCAATACAACTTTTGAGAACCTTAAATATTTAAAAAATTTATTCAATATCATGAATCTAGGCTTAGTGCCACATAGAATATCAATCAAAGTAGATATATGGCATTCAAATAATTTGAGAGGAAGAGTATTGACATGAGCAATCCTATCAACAATTGAAATAAGAGTATGATAGCATGGAAAAATCCAAATGCCAAGCATAAAACTCATAAGTCCAACAATACACATATATTTAAGGATCAACATGTCTCATTTAATCATCGACATGCAAAAAAAGAAAAATATGCTCCAAAAAGAAAAAGAAATATCCAAAAGGCCACAAAGGCCCATTGTCCAAAGGAAAGAAAAGTCAAAAGTCATGTGGGTTCCTAATTAACTTGTAGAAGCAATGTGCTCCAAGGAATTGCAAATGAAACAAAAGTAAAAAACCATGTGGATTCCCAAGTGGCTCCTTGAAGTAAAGCATCCTAAAGAAAAACCAAAGTTGATATCTAAAATTACTATGCTTCCATCTATCGCACCTTTCAAATCCATTTTAGGTTCTTATGTCCCAAAATCCACATCCACTCCTCCACTTCAATTCCAAAATCTAAAATTTTATTTTCCTCCATCAATCCACTACCCCTCAAGGTGTGTGCCAATGTTGATGTTGCCAACATATTCCTCCACTCATACACAAGTCTTCCAAAATACCATCCATTATCCAACACCTATTTTCCACCCTTTCATCGGGCTCCTATCCAATCCTTTGCATAAATCTTTATCCCATTTGATCGAATCATCCATTTCATTATCCTACCAACATCTTTGAGCATACCTTCATAGCCATGGTCTATTGTAATACATATTTCTAGAGTACCATCCAAACAACAATATGCTTGAGTCCTTCCTCCATCTCATATCATATATCCATTATCTTCCAAAGACTCAAATTATAGAAAAAAGAAGATAAATATAGATGGAATTTTCCTTTCAATCTAGACTCAATAACCCAAGTAATTTGGAATCAATAATAAGTTTACATTTGAAAGAAAACATCAAGTATATCTTAAGTCAAGCTATAAAATGTGTAACCTAGAATTATGGTTATTTTTGTTTAGTGATTCTTTGAATTAAATGCTTTGGTGGGGTTTTTTTCTGCTAGTTGCACATCCCTCATGCACTCTAGGTGTTGCTTTGCGGATGTCTAACAGTACAAGCCTATCTCACTTTTATTAATCAAAACATCTCTTAAGAAATTTGTTGAGAAATGCAAAGATTAATCAAAGAGATGAGAGTAAAGATTAATGAGAGGGATGAGAGGAAAGACATGGTTGAACTAAAGGAAAATCACAAGGACCTGAAAAAAAGTTGAGGAGATAACTACTCTAAGCAAGGAAATGGCAATGAAGAATTCTATTTCTTTGCATGCGATCTAGGAGGAGATTGAACTAAGGAAGGTGAAGAGGACTGGATTTTCCGGATTTTCCATCTACGACGTTAGAACCCCTCACTTCTATTGTCGAAGCTACTCCAAATTTTGTGGCTTTGTCCTCAAGGAAAGATTCTAACAAAAAACTATATCTTTTTCTGATAAAGTTAACTTTTATGACAGGAATGGCAAGATGGTAATGCCCCCACTCAGTAGGCCATTCCTCTGTGTCTGTTTTAGGTGGTTGGTTTTAAGGTTTTTTGTCTCTCTATGAAGCGGTTCAATTTTGGTTGTATGCTTGTTTTTTGTGTTTTTTTGGTATTGGTTGTAGTTTTTTGGCTGGGTGTGCACTCCTCGCGCACCCTAGGTAATTGCTCTTAAGTGGTTGTAAAAGGTTTAGGCCTATCCAACTTTAATTAATCAGAACATCCTTAAAGAAATTTGACAATATAACAATTAAGTCTAAAATATGAGTATTTTTTCTATTTTGTAGGAAGTGCATCATCCCCTACATTCTAAAGATTCATTTCTTTTATCTAAATGATTAAAGGTCCTTTCAAGGTGAATGGCATGATATAGATGATAAAACAATTGACACAAAACAAGTCAATGAAAATAATTAAAATATAGGATATTTTCTCATGTAACATGGATTCACATACTTTATCTTTATTCTGGAAAACGTGGATTTATATACTAGTATCTAATTATAAACATATCAAACGGATTATGGAATCTCTTTTCATTAAATTAATTTGTCATTCGTTTAAAATAAAAGCAAGTTATTATATTGTTTTAGGGTACTATGCCAAATCCATATAATTGCAAGGTTATTTTATTGCATGAGTTTTAGGTTGAAAAGATTTTTGGTTGACAGTTAAGGATGGAGGGATAATCATTCTTGAAAGTTGTCTTTAGGTTGAGATCTCTTTGACTCAAAGTCAAAAAGAAATGGGTATTCACTCCAACAAAGTTGTAAAAAAATCTGATAATCAAAAATTGACATTTAATAGAATTTCAGCTTGACCAATAAGCCAAAGACTTATAAACAAAATTATTATATTTTAAAACATATAACATTTAAGCTTCAATTATTAAAGTGACGTGCACTAATACTATATTTAATTGAACCATTCTTTGGCATTAAAAGGTCGACCGTCCGTTGTGATTGGCGTTCGTTGACGACCAGAAAAATTTACACTGGCGAAAACGTCCGATGTTTCCCATTATTTAATTAAAGAAAAGGATGGATTTACTGGTGAATTTTATCAAATATTCTTGCTTAGAATCGATTTTTTAGGAGCATTATCCGATTAGTCAATTAAAATAGTAAATCAAACTATTAAATTTGGGTTGTTTTGGTTCTGTTTTATGGCGTTTTCGATCAGTTCAGCAGAAATGGCAGTTGTACTTAATCTTTTTTTATCAGAATGACTACGATTCAAAGCACGTTAGGTATGTTGCACGCGTTTTGGTCAAATCTGTGTTCTCACTGGACTCTGTTGGCAACGGATTATTATATATCATTGGCAGCTTGAATGATATCACAAATAGAAAATGTGTAAATGGTGATCCTTTAAGCTATATGAGTTATATTTTATTTTTTATAATATAAATTGTTTTTCACAAATTTGTAATCATGATGAATAAAAGAGTGTAAATATGCATAACACATGAATCAATATAAACATACACTTAGTTGGATAAAAAAGCTAAGGAGTAAGAGATTTACTTTAATATTAAACTTTTGAAAGGCTAGGGTTCATATTTCCTATCATGAAAATGAATTAGGTATATCCACACATGCATATCTAAGCCATAACGATGAATAATAAATTTAGGGATCATGAACAACTTTGGGGACGAGTGACAATAAGAACATTAAATAGTTTTATCTTTGTGTCATGAATTGAATTACATAAGAAAATGCCACTTGTAGAGTAGTCATTGTGCATTAAGACACTTCATTCAAAAATAGGCCCAAAACATAAGGGGAAAGGTAATGACATATAATTTTTCCACATTATCATATAATTTTCTTCTTGGTGTTTATGAGTTATTCATTTCCTCTTAGAATATTGTGCATGTATCGATAAATTTATAATATATGAAACCCACAATTTGTAAGGCAAGTGACTTGAATCCTTACTTTAGGTTCAAACCAGGTATGCAAAGATTACATTGAGTTATGTTTGATTTTAGATATGAGATCTTAATATAATGAAATTTGTAAGGTAATGTAATTTAAACTCATATTTCTATTTGAATGCTTCAGTATCCCACCCATATTATTTGGCATGAAATATAAATATAGAGCGATTATTGTGGTTGTTCATATGTTAGATAATAAGTTAATTACAAGAGGCCAAAAATCCATAAGGTTAGTCATTTATAGGAATTTGTAAAGCCCAATGGAAACACAAAAACAATAATGTGGATATGAATCACCATAATTTAGGAAGACTCAAAGACACATTCCATCAATGCGTATTGCACACTCAATACATATACATGTTGGATTAACCTCAATACACATATATTTGAGTAATTTAAAATAACTCTTTTATCCTTAAATATTTAGAGATATATTGGTCTTAATTTTCCTAATAAAAAATATTAATAAGAACAATATCTTGTTAGTAGGCCTTCTACAAGGAAAAGGTTTAGGGATGCCTTTCAAAACCCTTTGGGCTTTTCTGTTTTAGTCCATTCCTTGGTTATCCTATTTTTTGGTCAGTTGGAATGGCTAGGTGATCCTATTATAACAAGGTTTAGGGATGATAGGTTGTGGGAAGCCTCTGAAAATTCATTTTTTAGTTTCTTGTTTCCATGGCTAGTCTATTTTCAATGGAGGGGTTTTTGTCTAGAAAATGGTTTGGGGTTCTTTCCTATACCCCTTTGTTTTGATTATGTGATTTTGGGGTTCGGGACCCTTTTTCCCTCTAGTAGGATGCTCTGGTCAAAAGCCTCATTTCAAAGAAGGTCTTTCCTTTTTTTTTTGTTTTTGGTCTTGGTGGTCTCACTACTGGTGAGTTCCTCCCTTGTGTGCACCTATAGTATGGTTATGTAAAGATTTGGATCTATCTTTCTTTAATCAATCAAAACCTATGGTATTGTCCACATAATAAAATTCTTGCAATTATGTAGTATTGTCTAACTAGTGAACCCTCATAGCTATGTACAGTTAATCAACTCCAATCAATATCAGTGTTCTTACTAATCCAAATATAAATCAATGTTGTGTTGTCAATTGTATGATATTATCTACTCAGTGAATCATACTTCTAGTTATAGGGAATCTCGACCCTCTTCCAAATCCATGTGCTTCTACCTATCTAATCTAATGAATTTCCCGAGAAAATTGTAATTATTTTTTCACCAAATGAATACTATATGCATTTGTTAATCCAACCCACTGAATCCCATGCTAACATCATTTAGAATTGCCCACATAACAAATCCTTTGTACTCCTATCAATCCAGCCTAATAAATCCCATATGAGTATCATATAATATTACCTACATAATAAATCCTTTGTATTTTTATAAACCAACTTAATAAATCCCATATTCTCTCAATAATGAAACCCACTATATCCCTTATAAATTAATGTATAATATATCCCACCGAATGAATCGAGTTACTTGTATTGACCACTTAACAAATCCCTTATGCACCTACAAATCCAACTTAACAAATCCCATTTACGAGGGATTTCCTTGTAAACCTCGGACAATATGTCCCACATAGTGAAAGGAGATTTCATTTCAAAACTGTCCTCTTGATTCTCTTGTCAGTTTCTCCATCCACGGGGAGACAACAGTTTGAGGTGATAATGGTTTAATTATTGTTTCTTCACACGCCAACATCTGTTAAAGCGAGAGGCGTATGATCCATCAGCAAGAAAACAAAAGCGAGTAGCAAATTTTACTCAAATGGCTACCGTGTTTTGGCCCCTAATTTGTCAGCTTGATTTCTCTGTCCAAATAGAAAACCTAAACAATTGTAATTTATTATTAATATGTTATATAGAAATATTAATTAAAAATTTATTGTTGAAAAGTTGAATAATATAATTATTCACCGTAACATTTGGTTGGCTAAAGCATAGATTCATAAAAAATTACAAAGAAAATCTTGCTAACCTATTCCTATATTATATTTGACTTTTTGACCAGTTAAAAACTTCATTAAATTTTTTAAAAATAAAAAATAAATATATGGATCATAATATGGTTCTAGAAAATTTTCATGATAAGAAATATTCATCAATTAAAGGACCATACTTTCATATTCATCCCGATCTCTTCCAAACTTATACATTTTCATGTGAATGAATGAAAGATTTTTATAACTTTCACAAAACCAAAAAATTTAAGAAATTTGGAACTGTAAAAATCTAAAATATTTTAATAGTGTCCAAAAAATCAAAATATGAAAAGAATAGAGAGCTGCAAAAATATAAGGACCCAAGAACCACAACATTCACATATTTTGTCTGCCTTTTATCTAATCATAACCTTAAGATATTTTTTTGGAGTGACGGTAGAAAGTTTAGTGGAGAAAATCAATTTTGCCTATAATATTAAAAACAAACATCATGATTGATGGATTGGGAGAGTGCATAATAGGAGAAAATGATAGATCATGGAGTGTGATCGGAAACATTGATGCAAAAACTTTCAGACAATTGAATCCAAAAATTCCAAATTGCAAATTATCAAATTCCTACATTGATTGAAATGACTATTGGATATGTGCAATATGCATATATTGATAAGGACTTGATTGATGATTCAGATATGCCCAATGTCCAACATATCCTTAGTATAATTTAGATAATTAATTATCTCAAAAATTGATTATATATATATATATAATATTTAGTCTTTTGGAATACATCTAAAAATTTAGGAAAAATCCATTATGGAAAATACAATGAACTATCTTTATATGTTCCTAAATAACACTCCCTATCTAATTATGAAGGGTGATATTCTTTATTTATGTGAAGATTTCAACAAAACAATTTATGTTCACATTCCTTGAATTGATGAGACTTCGAACCCAAAGGATTGTCACCTTTGTTTAAGGACGATATTCTTTTTTTACGTGAAGATTTCAACAAAATAGTTTATGATCACATTCCTCAAATTCATGAGACTCTAAATCCAAAGGATTTTCACCTTTGTTTAGAAGAAAAATACAAAAGAAGAAAATGTAGCTATCTCAGGTTTTAATGTAAAAATTTGGAAAGGTAGCGAAATTATAGGATGCTTTGCAACGGCTAGGGCATGCTTGGATTTTAGTGGACAAAGCTCATTGTAGAGAAATGACCGAGTAAAATTTTTTGGGTTGGAGATGTGTAGGTCAATTATCATCCTTCGTTCTTTTGAATAGTGATATTGAGGATTTTGCATTTATGGTATGGGCCATGTCTACAAATTTCTTGGGTAGGAAGTATAATCAATTCAATCCCCTTGAGTCAACTCCCTGCAAACTCCATGCATAATTAAATAGAAGAAAAACTCTCAATCTCTTGCTTAGGTCATGGGTATGTAAAAGGAGTTGCGACTGATGTAGCGTCCTAAAATTGTGACACTTGCAATTTCGACTACATTTGGGTCTTCACGATGGCGACGCAACACTGAACCTGAATGGAGACCCTGAAACTTGCTCATGACATCAAAAACTCCATTTTTCAGCACCCTGGCCTGATCCTCCTTGCACCCTACTGTCCCTGGAGGTGGGACCATGGTGCCCAGCGCCCTGGTCCCTGGCCCTATTTTGGGCCCGGTCTCTTTTGGGGCCTCGGGTCTTTATGTTTGCAATTTGGAAAATAATCTTTCCTGGTCGGCCTAAGGTCAGAAAAATCAGTCTTTCAACCCTAATTGACAAGTATATAAACTACATTTTCGTCTCCCATTGGGGTAGATGAAAGAAAAGAGAAAGGATATATGGTTACAAGATGCGGAAGCAATACTCAAGTATTCAAACATTCAAGCATTCAAGCATTCAAGCATTCCTTCAAGCAATTGATCATTCTAAGTCTCCATTCAAGGCTAAGTGTTGCATTCAAGACAAGGATTCAACCATTGAAGAGGAGATCACATACAACATACAACATACAACAACATTTACACCTTCGCATTTAAGAATACAAACATTCTTACAACAACAGACGAACAGATCCCCCTTCGTTTCGCGGATTTTTCGGAGGACCGTGTGCACGCCGGGTGCCATCGTCTCGTCAACTTTTGCTCAAATTTGCAGGACAGCACTGTCTCGACATTTTACTACTAATTCCAGGTCCGCAGCTTCATCCTATATTCCTATCTCTGTTTATAAGTGAATCTTTCTCACTTTTCATGCATTCCTAGCTTAATCCTTCTATCTACATTCTTTACAAAAGAGGGTAGCCTTGCTGTCTTAACCCTTGAAACTCATTTAGAATCCAATCTTGCATTGTGTGGGATTGGATCTTGTGGGTTTCAACCCCTCTTTTGAATGTAAAGTCTCCCCTAAGTGAAAACCGTCAACCCTAGTGATCCCCTTTCTCTCTCCTTGGAGTGGTGGGGGGAACAACTTAGGGTTCGCTCACGATTTTCTGCTTTACATTTTGGTGAACCCGACGTGAACATCCTTTCTAATTATTCATGGTTAGATCTGAAAATTGGATGCCTTGATTACATTTCCATGTTTGATCTTTTGCAAATTTTAGAGGTTAATTGCATAAAAACCCTAAATTTTCTTTTTAGTAATTAAGCGTGTGAAATGTCTAATTGTTAATGCTTGTTTCAGATCTACCCTTCTATTACAAATTGTCAATTCATATTTGTGCTTTAATTCTGAAAATTAAGTGGTTAAGTGTCAAAACCCTAATTTTTAAAACCCTCTTGATTCAACCTTTGACCAACAATTTCACTGATCAAAACATCTCCAAATCAGCTGTAACTTTGGATTCCGCAATAAAATCACAATATCTTTTATCCCTGAAAATTTGGAAAAAATTTGCGAGGACCGTGTGCACCCTGAGCGCCATCGTCCCCGACATTTTTTCTAAAATTTCAGGAGCTAGATCTTACTGTATTTTTTTGCTAAAATTCAGAATTTTGGCTGATTTCATCAATTCTAACACTTTCAAAATTAAAGTCAAAGTTGGTCTAGTGATTGCTTGGATTAAGGCTTCTAATCATTCAAAAATTGTTGAAATTGAAATTTTGTGTCAAAATTGTGTTCTTACTATTCTAAATCTGAAAAGTGTGTTGGCTTTCATTCGAAATTTCAATGCTTTATTCAAATTTTTGCAATTTGTGACTTTCAAAATTAAGTGTTTCATTACACCAACTTTGATTTCCGCTTTCAAAATCAAATTTTGCGTGAAATTGAGTCAACTTTTAAATTTCAAAACTTGCATTGCTCTTAGTATTCCCTCTAAAATCATAAAATTCAAAATTTCAGTTTCCCTCTCTCTTTCAAAATTCAAATTTTGCATTTTCCAACAATCTTGGTAGGGTTCAATTTTGAGATTGCAACTTTAATTTGGCCTATCTACAGATCGTGAAATCACTCAATTTTTTCAGATTAGCTTTAAAATCATCATAACTTTCATCCCTGAAAATTTCGAAAAAAGTTGCGAGGACCGTGTGCACCCCGAGCGCCACGGTCCCTGACATTTTTTCTGAAATTTCGAGAGATTGTCGTGATTGCATTTAACAGCCTAAATCTAGGAGATTGGCTGATTTTACTGAAATTTGCTCCCTTTAAATTCAAAATCTTCTCTCTCTCTCTAGTGCATGAGTTTTACAACAATAAGCCCTACTTACACTATTCCCGTTAGATGAAGCCTTAGAATTAAGTCTTTCCAAGGTTTAATTACTGAGGAGATGGAACCTAATTTGAATAGCCTTTTTAACGAGGACATGGGTAATTTCTCTAATCCTCTTAATGATGAAGAAGCTCTCCATGAGGTTTCTGTAGAACAACTTTCAAAATTGGATAACCAATTTGGTGATTTTCAGCAATGGATGTCTCAAGAGTATCCCGATAGTCAAGCTCTTTCATTAATTGAGGGTCTAAAACATATGGTTCAAAGTGATAAGAATAGAATTGATATTTTGCGTGGTATTGCACACATTGTAGATTCGAATGTGATGCCTATGAAGAGTTGTGCTGAAACTTTGGGTTATACACAACCTCCCACTCAAGTCAATCATTATATTCCTCTGACAACTGCTGTTGCTAGCATACCTACCTTTACATCAAACATAATGACTACTTCTATACAAGACATTCCCCCTATGATCACCAGTCATGGGGGCAATCCTTCTTCTTCAATTAACCCTCTTCCTTCATTTAATCCGACTTCTTCATTCATTCCTTCAGTAAGTGTTCCTATTTCATCTCCGCAAATGAACCTGGCGCAAGGGGGCAATTCATTTAATCATTCCATTCCTCCTTGTAGTGTTCCTCCTTTCCAATCATCTCCTATGACTAACTATCATAGTGTCCCGCCACCTTACTCTCTACCTTCTTTCAATAACATAACACCTCCATCACAATCTAACTCTTCGACTGAAGCGACCATTAACAATCTTGCACAAACTGTCTCTTCTTTACAGCAACAAATTGCCTCTATGAATCAATCTAAGTTTAGCGTGCCCACATTTGATGTTACGAGCCCACTTTCTCTTGACATTGTTCGAGCTATCCCTCCTAAACATGTTGGAATCCCGCATTTGGAGCTTTATAATGGTAAAGGTGATCCTCTAACACATGTTAAGACTTTTCAAACAATATGTACCGATTTTGCCTATGACCAAAGGTTGCTTGCAAAACTGTTTACTAGAACATTAAGAGATAAAGCCCTACAATGGTATTGCTCGTTGCCTTCTTATTCTATTACTTCTTTCGAACAATTTGCAAATGCGTTTATTCAACAATTTCAAAACAATATAAGTCCTAAAGTTACTTTGATTGATTTAATGCATTGTAAACAAGGTGTTAAAGAAAAAGTGACTGATTTCATTGGTAGATATAAGCATTTGTATGCTCAAATCTCTTTTCCAGTGCCTGACAATGATATTCAAAGAATCTTTATTTATAATTTACAAAAAGATATTAGAGAAAAACTTCTATTTTCTGAGTTTACTTCTTTCCAATAGTTGTGTGGAACTCTTCACAATTATCAACTGACTATGAGTCAAACGGAACAAGCAAATCCTATGGCTCCGAGTGATAAGGGTGATAGTAGTCAACAACCATTTGGAAAGTTTAAACCGAACAGAGAGTCCATTAAATTCAATGAAAACATCATCAACAACAATGTGAATGCAGCATCAGGTGTGCCTCCTATTTCTAAGTTTTTCAAGAAAGAAAGAAAGTTTACTCCTCTGAATGAATCATTGCATAGTATTATGAATAAGTTATTGGAACAAAATGTGCTTACTCTCCCTCCTATAAGGCAAATAGATCCTGCAAAGATTAATTCACCCTATTTTGATAACAAATCTTTTTGTCAATTTCATCGTCAACCTGGGCATGATACTGAAAAATGTTTTGCTTTAAAGGGTAAAATTCAAGATCTGATTGATAATAATACTATCTCTGTTTCAAGAGTGAATGATAAAGGCAATACATCTGTAGCTCCTCCTAACCAAAATCTTAAGATTTTTACTGATCCATTACCTTCTCATACCTCTAATGCAATTGAGACTAATGATTCCTCTTTCTCATCTGATGGTCTTGTGTCTATGACTCCGAATGTGATTAACTTTGTAGAGCAGCAAGAAAACCCAAAAGAACCTTCCATCACATTTGATTCTAGTGAAACTATTAAGGCACCTGATGGTCCTTTATACATAGTTGCAAAAGTCAAGAATACACCTTGCCGTGGAGTGCTTATTGATTCTTCTTGCATGGTTAATGTTATTACTGAAGAATTTCTTTTTACTTTACAATTGAATCAAGTGATCTATGACGAAAAAGATGTGATTGTGAAATTATTTGATGCATTTTCTTCTCCTGCAATTGGTTCTATTACATTACCTATTGAGGTCCATAACAAATCCCTTGATGTGAACTTTGCTATTATTCCCTCATCCGAACAATTTCGTGTGAAGCTTGGCTATCCTTGGCTATCTTCCATGAAAGCTATTACTTCTCCTATTCACAAGTGTTTGAAATTTCCCCATAATGGTGAAGTTGTTACTATCAATCATAGTCTCTTTAAACCAGCTGAAAGAACTTCAAGCATTCCTATTGATTATTTTTGGCCTAAACAATTCCAATCTCTTCCACCGCGAAGTGATCATCTTTTCAAATCTTATCAAAAGTGGAAAACAGATATGATCTTATCTCTAAGCGAACCTAGAACACCCAAACTTGATATTCCTATCGTTCTTGAGAAGGAAGTTCTTCCTTTGAAAGATAAAACTAATGTCTTTCCTCAAGAAGATTCCCAACCCATTCCTATGGATGTGACTATTTCTACACCTAATAAACTTCCTAAAAATAGACCTATACCTCCTCGTCATGATGGACTTGGTCTCCTTCCTAAACCAAATATTCCTCCTTTATACGGAGCAGTTCCTCCTCCTTCTTTTTATAGAGAGAAGAGACCTTCCTCTTCTCCTATTATCTAGCCTAAGAGACCACAACCTAAACACCCAAGTGATAAGGATGAGAACATTCCTCCTCCTCAATCTTCTCCACTTCCTACTAAGACTAGACGAAACCGTTCTGCGTGTGAACGCCGACGAAAGCGTCGTCTTAGAGCTCAAGCAGCTGCTTCTCAAACTTTACAATCCCCAAAAACACCTTCAACAAACATTGTTCCATTTTCTCCAAAATCTCCTAAACATAAGATGCATGATGATCTTGATCCTATGCGAGTTAAAGATCCTATTGTTATAAATCTTGATGATGATATAGATGAAAATGTTATTCATGATGAAAATGTTACTTCTCTTGCTTCTGATAGTGAATATGAACTTGTTGATATTGATAACCATTTATCTAACGAATTTTCTAAAGCACTTATCCTAGCTTCTAGACAAGAACAATGTGGCTTGGAACATGAACATAGCCCTTGTTTGGATCTTGTGATAGCTCCATCTGTTGTGTTGGATGTTCCTCCTCTAGCGTGTTCCCTACCTTCCCGAAACATTGATCAGCAAGATCGAGGGGTAGATGACGTGCTAGACTAGTTCATTAGCATAGTAGACTCTCTCCTCCTCTCTTTTGTTACTTCTTCTATGTGTTATTCTCATTCTTCTATTTGTTTTCCTTAGTGTTTTCTACTTGAGGACGATGCAAAGCATTGAGATCTCTTTTGGTCTCTCTCATGTTGACTCAAAAGACACATGTGTTCCCTTCTTCTAGGTGACCTTCCTTGATTGGGGAATGAAGAACAATTATGCATACATACATATGATATACATGAATTATCATACAGCATACTGACCCTGAGGAAAGCGAAGTCACCTCGTGCTTTGTGTTTTGTGTCTATTATCCTTGGGTTTATCTCACACTTGGGGGCTAAATCTTTGTGATAACGTGCTCCTTTCCCTTCTCATTTCTTATGTGTATCACTACCTTAAAGAAATCACCCTCGTTGAGGCGTGTACGATCGCTTTAACGTAGGGGGGCATACACCCCGTCTATCCCTTCAGGATACTTGAAAATTTCTTGGCAAACTTAGCTTTACGTTGAAAATTTTCGGTATTTCTCTTGCATGACTCATAGTGAGGGAACCTTACTACTGACAGTCATGGTTCTCCCTCATGATCTTCCCTTTTACTTTGTCAATCAAAGTCATAAGATCCTTAGTCCACTAGGGGCTTGGTGTGTCTTGCCTCCTTGACGTGGTGAAGGTCTTTCAATGTTGTTTCCTTGTACTTTACCAGAAGTATGAGCGTATGCTTATACTCCCACTAAAGTGGGGGCTAAATGTAGCATCCTAAAATTGTGACACTTATAATTTAAACTGCATTTGGGTCTTCACGATGGCGATGCAACACTGAACCTGAATGGAGACCCCGAAACTTGGTCATGACATCAAAAACTGCATTTTTCAGCACCCTGGCCTGATCCTCCTTGCACCCTGTTGTCCCTGGAGGTGGGACCATGGCATCCAGTGCCTTGGTCCTTCAGGACCAGGGCGCCGAGCGCCCTGGTCCCCCAGGACCATGGCACCCAGCGCCCTGTTCCCTAGCCCTATTTTGGGCCCGGTCTCTTTTGGGGCCTCGAGTCTTTATGTTTGCAATTTGGAAAATAATCTTTCCTGGTCGGCCTAAGGTCGGAAAAATTAGTCTTTCAACCCTAATTGACAAGTATATAAACTACATTTTTGTCTCCCACTGGGGTAGATGAAAGAAAAGAGAAAGGATATATGGGTACAAGACGCGGAAGCAATACTCAAGTATTCAAACATTCAAGCATTCAAGCATTCAAGCATTCCTTCAAGCAATTGATCATTCTAAGTCGCCATTCAAGGCTAAGTGTTGCATTCAAGACAAGGATTCAACCATTGAAGAGGAGATCACATACAACATACAACATACAACAACATTTACACCTTCGCATGTAAGAATACAAACATTCTTACAACAACAGACGAACAGATCCCCCTTCGTTTCGCGGATTTTTCGGAGGACCGTGTGCACGCCGGGCGCCATCATCCCGTCAAAGTTTGCTCAAATTTGCAGGACAGCACTGTCTCGACATTTTACTACTAATTCCAGGTCCACAACTTCATCCTATATTCCTATCTCTGTTTATAAGTGAATCTTTCTCACTTTTCATGCATTCCTAGCTTAATCCTTCTATCTACATTCTTTACAAAAGAGGGTAGCCTTGCTGTCTTAACCCTTGAAACTCATTTAGAATCCAATCTTGCATTGTGTGGGATTGGATCTTGTGGGTTTCAACCCCTCTTTTGAATGTAAAGTCTCCCCTAAGTGAAAACCGTCAACCCTAGTGACCCCCTTTCTCTCTCCTTGGAGTGGTGGGGGGAACAACTTAGGGTTCGCTCGCGATTTTCCGCTTTACAACTAATTCCATCGATCATGTCTTGAGCTTACACCCTAATTTGGTTGAGGAAAAGAAAACAATACCATGGATTTGGATGGTTTAGAGTATAAATATTTTCTGATCAACCATGCCCTTATTTATACATTTATAGGTTTTGTTATAAATTAGTAGAGTTTTGTGATTGGATATTTAGTATATAGGAATCTTATCATAGTTTCCTTCTTTAGATCTCAATTGCGACTCTTATACTTTTGGTCTCATTTAAGTTAAATCTTTCTTTTCTACCTTTTCAATTTTGAGAGTATTGAACATTGACAACAATAGTGAACCTTGTGGGAAGGTTTATTTTCTTGGTAGTTAAGACTACTAACAAAACATCTACCAAACATAAATTTGATTTTGGGTTAAGATTTATTTCACAAGAAGTTTAGAAGAAATTATTTTGGTTTTTGGTTATTACTCCTTAGAAAATAGAATAGAATGGATCATTTAAGCCTCTATAAATTGAATTAATTTAATGAACTAAGTTGGGAATAAGCCACACCCAAACTAATGATGTGTTGACCATATAGAGCCAATAGCTCAGTATGTAAAGCACCAAATCTACCAAAACCCTTTTATCCTCCTTAAGAAGAAAAGGGATTCCAATCTCAAGTTGTTGAGGATGTTGTTTCACCTTTTGATAAGGTGGAGTACTATGTTGGGAGGGCTACTGAAGTGATTTATCCTCTAGAATGTGTAAAGATAGATATGAGTTATGTTTTTCCTAGAAATGTTGTTTCTTTTCTTTTGGTTGAAATTCTTGACCCAACCCCTATTATGTGTCCTATTATCCCTATGGTTGTTTCTTCTTCTTAGATGGTTTTTTTCTTTACCCAATCCCTGATACCATCTCTAATAGTATGATTGTTGTTTCTTATTTTCTTGTAGTTGTTCCTAATCTTAACCATAAGGGTGTGGAGGAAGTCTTTTTTGTTGAAATTTCTATTATGAGCATTTCTTATATGGATGTTGAGGATGCACATATCTATATTGATGTTCTTGACTCTATCATTATTGAATTATTTTCTTGGCTTAGAAGTTGACTTATCAAGAGATTATGTGAGAATTGCCACAATATTGATATTGTTAGAAGATGGATCATTTAGGTTTGAAAATTTTGTAACAAGGTTGACATATTAGCTATCTTGAATAGTTTTTTTCTTTTTTTCTTTTTCCTACCAAGATTCCATACATCTAGGATTTTTCATGAAGACCCCTAGTTTCTAGGATTAAATAGTCATATGTAGTCCTCAAATTTTCTCTTCTATTTTCAGTCCAATGATAAAACTATTCAAGTTTTATATTTCGGTTCATCTTGTAGGGTTGCCCTTGGAATTTTGGAATGAAATGGTTTTCTTGATTATTTCTAACACTTTTGGACAATATTGTTCTACTAATAACATCACTAAATTTATAAGGAAGATTTTATTTGCTAATTTTTGTGTGTTTATGGACAAAAAATACAAGCTCCTCACTTAGATTACATTTTATTTAAAATTTTGTACTTGGGTACAATAAATAAAATATGAAGACTCACTAGTGATTTGTCATTCTTGTGGTAAAGTGGTTCATGCCTCCACTACCTTCTTGAAGAATAAACAACAACATTTTATTTGGAAGAATAAGGATTTACTAGATCTTAAGATGGATCCTCTTCAGGAGGTTTAGAAAGAAGATGTTAAAGGTAAATTTCAAAAGGGCTATTTGATGATGGACTCCCCTATTAATGACTTGGGACTATTAGATAGTTCTACCAATTATTCAATGACTCCTCCTTATCTCAAAGAAGATATATTCAAGGAGAAGGATCCTCATTTTGAGATTAAGAAAAGTTCTTTGGGTCATTTTTTAAACCACGATGACTTAGGGTGGTTTATTTGGTGTTTGTTAGACTTTGTCTTTTTTTGTTTTTTTTTGTTCCTCTTGTAGTTCATTGGTGTCTAATTGTGCTTCAATATTTATCTTTCACTTTGTATAAAGTTTGGGGTCCTTACAAAACTACTCTTATCTTAATAAAATACATGGATTCACATATTTTAATCTATCTAGCACTTCAATCTATAAGAGGTTCAAGATATATACCAAAATGAATGTAAAGGTAAGACTTAAATATATTTTAATCTGATACAATTAGTTATATAATAGAGAATATTTTAGCTTTTCAAATTCACAATGATTGTAATAATAAGGTATTAGAAACAATAAAAAAATTATTAACTAAATTGAATAAGAGTACATTTCTTGTGGAATGTATAACTTGATTTTAAGTTGAAAAGGCTTGAAACTCAAATCCCATGACACCCAAAAGTAGCATACATCTGGATACATATTTATTAGAACACTTGAGAATAAAACCATATGGTGAAACTTAGGACTCTAGTGTCGACCCATACTTCTACAATATCCAAAGAAAAATCTATTTAGGAACATGTTGTTTTGTCTTCGTGCTACCCTATTACTATGTTAGTAAATAGTGTAGATGGAAGCAAACTACCAAATTTTTGGTCATTTAAAATTTACATCCTTCTTAAATCAATTAGATACCTCTTCTTTGGTAGCATAGAGATTATTAAAGATGTTTGAGATAAAATATAGAAATGTAGTAAGTGTCAAAAAACACTAGAATGAACCCAACCACTGATCAAAATACCACCATTCAAATAGTGTCCACATATGCCTATAAATTTCTCAATTTAATTTGTATATCCAATTAGGTATTATTTTTTGTAGCTAGCCTTCCTTTTTATGCAAACAAATTATTACCATTACTAAGCAAAATCCAATTCAACAACAAAAAATAAAAACTAAATCTTCACCATAAAATCCAGATGACCATTTTTTCATTAATTCTAGGTGCAAGTAAGAGTATATCTAAAGTTTGTAGCACTAGCTCTAAATTATAGCCCATTGGAGTTGTTGTTTATAAGTGGAGCATAGAGTTAAAACATTTACATGTAATAAAAAAAAATTGTAAATAACTCTATAAGCAATAGAAAGGAAAGGAAAGGATCTTTGTAGTCCACAATGCCAACAAACTGTATATGGGTCTATAGATGGCTTACAAAATATGGGACTACCTCATATTCCTTATGGAAGGCACCTAACTGCACTATAAATGAAGCATACATACCTTACACTTTATGGGATTTGAGCTTGTGACCTCTCTTTCAAGAGCACAAGTTCTCCACCACTAGGCCAACTCAGGCTGTACAACCAACAAAGGAAGTCTAGCAAGAATAGAACACGTGAGTAGTGGCTATTTTCCCCTTGAAATCCAAACCACCAACTAAAATTACTATACAACCAATTGATGCATTTAAGACTACAATTTATTTCATAAAAGTTTGTGGGTATCATCGATCGGGTTATTTCACTAGCATGAATTGTCTAAGGAATTGAAATATTGGCTGGCATCGAAAACTAGCCACATAATAAATAATACACACTCAATTTTTAAAAGACCTCTCAAAAAATCTATTAGAATGATAGGTCAATGAAATTCACACCCAAAAGAAGAAGAAATATCAAATTAGCAATCTTATTAGCCTAAAAAGATGACCATTCATGTATGCTAAAAAGGAAAAATGATTCCAATAAGGAATGAAATATCGACAATTCTACAAGCTTTCCAAGATACAAGAGAATCATAATTATCCTTAAAAGTGCTAAGAAATTGTGTAGGTATCCTCAAAAGTGATAAAGATATATATCGATTACTTTGTTTTCTATTTTTTTTTCTTTTGTGCACTAGTGATTGAACATGGTTTAGCAGCATTAGTAAATGGTTTAATGATGGTCTAGCAGCTATTTAGATTGCATGTGAGCGCGAAGTCCATTAAAAGAAGTCTATTGACTAATTATAAGCATAGTATAAGTATAATAAATAGATTTTCGAAGCTATATTCATTAAATTATTTTAAAAATGATAAGTGAAAGTCAACTTTTTCTTCATTTATAATGGAACATTTTAAAAATCTTGCAAAAAACATGCATTAAAATAAAATTAAGTTCTTATATATTTTTGGAAGGTATTATATCAAATTCATATAGTTGTTTAGCTATTTAATTGCATATCTCGTAGGTTGAAATTTTTTGAGATAGAACTTGAGAGTCATGAACTAAAATATGTCCACTCTATTAAAATTGTCTTTGACTAAAAATGGGATATCCATTCCCTTTAAATTGTTGGAAACATTAACTTCATTCTTTTCTTTATGATTGTAAACCTCACACTCAACCAAACTGATTATTAATAGACTCAATTACAACTCACTAGACCAAAGACTTGATTGAATTTCCATATTTAAAACACAAACATCTAGAATTGAATTACAAGAGAGATGTGAACGCTAATGTTATATTTAATTGAACCTCTGTCTTGGCCATTCTTCCAGATTGCAAGGTCGAGTGTCCGTTCTACTTGGCAGTCGTTGACAACAAGAAACATTTTCGCTGACAAAACTGTCCCATGTTTCCTATAATTCAATTACAGAGATCAAAGGATGGATTTACTTTTTAAGAGCATCATCCGATTACGCAAGTAAAATAGGAATTTAAATTATTAAGCTTAGATTCTTTCGATTCGATTTTATGGCGTTTTCGATCAGTTTAGAAGAAATGCCAGTTGTAATTATCCTCTTTCACATCATGATTGCTACACACGACACGTTTTATCGCACGAAGGGGCTTTAGTCAAATCTGGGTTCTCTATTTTCAATGGCTTATTGGCATGATCGATTTTATGGCGTTTTCGATCAGTTTAGAAGAAATGCCGGTTGTAATTTTCCTCTTTCACATCATGATTGCTACACGCAACACGTTTTATTGCACGCAGGGGCTTTGGTCAAATCTGTGTTCTCTATTTCCAATGGCTTATTACATATCAAAAGGCATCTGATCGATGCTGACGAAGGTGAAATTCTCGTGAAAATCGGTTGAAACACCTATTTGTCTCAGTGCACGCACCAAATGGATCACTTGAGGCCCAGCCATTTGCAGATGCAAAGAAATAGTAACAAGGTAATCATGTTCGGCCCAAGGAATCAAGGTACCGGAAGTTTATCAATCAACAAAGTAAGCGACTGTGCAAGATGTAAGTAATCCAATTCTTCAGTTTTTTCAGATTATTTAGACTGAGTGTAAGAGATGTTGAAAAATTAGAAAGACAAGCAGTGCATGTTTTCTTACATCAGTACGCTGATTTCAACGTACTTGGTCAAGCCATCTTCTGTTGAATTAGAAGAGTCATTGATAAATATTAACTCACGTTGCACTGCTGTGCAGTTCATGTGTCGAGACGAAGGAGCAGACAGCGTGTGGGCATCAGAATGTGCATGGATTCAGCACCCAAACGTGACGATGATCCTGAAAATTTCTCTGTAAGAAATTACGGTAGTTTAGGAAAAATCGACGGCTTCAATTATTCACGAGTCCCATCGGGAGAACAGCAGCACGGGCAGGAGGATTGGCGCACCTTCAGAGCTCGCCTGGTTAGTGCGAATTCCAGGGTAGTTTCTGGTCACAAACAGAGGCCAAGGAATTTTAATAGTGCAGAGTGGGCTCATGAGATTGACAACATTGAAGAGGGATGCGTGTTGGTGGCCACCGAGGAATTGAAAAGACATCCTCTCTTTTCAGAAGCTGTCGTCCTCGTATTACAGTGGCCGCGGGTTAACTCTTTGGCTTGCAAAGGGATCGTGTTGAACAAGATGTTTCCTTATGACACTAGTTCAATGGATCTAGTAGACCCAATGTTAAGGAATTTAAATCTTCCTGTGTTTATGGGAGGGCCTGCAGTGGGAGGAGCAGGATTTGGATCCAGATTTCATGTTTTGACAAGAGAGAAAGGAGTTGCAGGATTCGAGTGCATTCTGCCGGGGTTGTATGTGGGGAATATGGGAGTCACTTTGCAGAGCGCCATGAACAGTGACGTTGCCATGCGATTGTATTTGGGGGAAATTGAGTTGGAAAAGAGACATTTGAGAGCTCAAGTGGAGGCATTCGGATGGTGGAAAATCGTAGCGTGTAGTAGAGATGCTATTTTTAGCACTGTTTCTCCTACGACTGATATGTGGTGCCATATAAACCGCTTGCTAGCTAGTTAAGAATTTTTTTAAAGTTTTATTAAATGTTGTAGTCTGAGGTTGTGTTGTTTAGCATATAAAACTGCCTTTCCTGGTTATGACGCATAGATTAGTCCTTCATGGTTATGGCTCAGTTATTATACGATTCAATCACCATGGGAATAGGCTGAGTATTTGGGTGGGGTCTTATTTTGTGGTAATAGGATTTAGTTATTGTTAATAATTAGATTTATATGTAAAAATGTATATATTATTAATAAATTTATCAATAAAAATTTAATTGAAATTGAAATTTTGTTTTTTATTTGCATGTATGGTTTTTCTTTTTATTGAAAACTCGCACTATATTATTCATGTTTGCTCAATCAGTTTTTTAGTTTTATGTTTCAAGGTGTGTTTTGACTGATTTTTTGTTTGGTTTGATTGGTCTCACATTAGATTCACATCATTTTTATCACTTTTCAATTTGTTTTCCCAGCCACATTCCATCAATGTGTATTGCACACTCAATGCGTATTGCACACTTAATGCGTATTGCACACTCAATGCATATACTTATTGCATTAACATCAATACATATATATTTGAGATAATTTTTAATAACTCTTCTATCTTTAAATATTTAGAGGTATATTGGTCTCCATTTTCCTAATGAAAAAATTAATATTAGTATCTTGTGTTGTCAACATAATAAAATTCTTGCAATTATGTACTATTGTCCACCTAGTGAACCCCTATATCTATATATTATTGTTTAGCTCTTGTCAATAACATTATTTTTACTAATTCAAATATGAATCAATGTTGTGCTTTCAATTGTATGATATTATCCACCTAGTGAATCATACTGCTAATTGTAAAGTATTACCCAACTATTGAATCTCAACCCTCTTACTTCCTTGTGAATATTGTATATTATTTTTCAATAAAATGAATCATATATGCATTTGTTAATCCAACCTTTTAAATCCCATATAACATCATATGAAATTGTCTACATAATAAATACTTTATACTCCTACCAATGAAACCTAATGAATTGCATATAGTATTTACCCACATAACAAATCTCTTGTATTTCTTCTTGTCTAGCTTAATGAATCCCATATTCTCTCAGTAAAGAAACCTTCTGCATCACTCATAAACAATATATTATACATCCCACCAATTGAATCCTTATATAATCAATCTACTTATATTAGCCACTTAACAAAACCCTTATGCATCTACAAATTTGTTTAACACATAGAACTGTTTTTCCTGGTTATGATGCATAATGCTTTGTGTAGCGCATAGATTAGTCTTTCCTCGTTATCGTTCACTAATTATGCAGTTTAATTCATCAAAAGTTGGGCGGTTCATAAATTATGGTATTGAATCAATAGGTCAAAAGCTTGCGCTCACTCAATTGTCTTTTCCCCCGTGCTCTTCTTTTCACTTTGGTGTCGGTATAATGTCTTTAAGAAGACTATTCTTTTTGTGGGTTTTCATTTTTACCAATTATATTAGTTTATGTATAGACTGATAATTTTTTTGTATTTAGGTCTTTTATTCCTAACTATTTTAGGAGAATTCGTGGGCTTCGACGGTAATTAATGTGAGATTAAACAAATAAGAGATAATAAAAACATATACAAAGCCGATTTAAAAAATATATATTTCATTTTTCAAATAGAGAATAAGTTGTGTAGGAAAATGAAATACATCTTAGCGTGATTCAAGATGTAACTAATAATATATTGATCAATAATTAATTAGAATGAAATTAAATAATAGAGGAGACTATAGATTTAATTGATAAAATACATTAATTAGGGACTTAATTTTATTGTTGTTTGAGTTGTTTATGAGGAACATTTTTTGTACATTGTTTTTGAATATCCAAATTGAGATTTTAAAGTTTGATATAAGCTTGTCATTCTCAAATGAACTCTCTTTGTGAGTAGGGGTTTCTTTAGACTAGGTCACAATTATTAGTTTGGACCCGTAAACATTTTTTCTTTACATTAATGTATTCTTCGCTAATATGATGTTTTCTTCACACTTGTTTGGTGTCTAGAACAAAGGGGGTGTGGAAAATAATATTTGGTTTTTCTCTATTCATATAGAAACCATAGAACTTCTTTCTAATGGATCAAAACCCTTTGTTGATGTTTAAGGATCAAATGCACGCCACATGAATGCAAGGTTTTGGGTAATAATGTAGCATCTATAAATGCAAATGTTGAAGCAAGACTGTAGATGGTTCCTTTTGATTATGTTTTTTTACTATATAATATTTACTAATAACCTACAAATTATCTTTAAATACAAAATTCTTGATGTTCATTTCAAAAAGTTTGGTGTTGAAGCCAAATTATTGGTAGAATAAGTATGCACAACTCATGTGAGTAACTAACAAATAGACACATGAATCACATAACAAAATTAAATAAGGAAGAACAATTGAAACTAGGTAATAAAGAAATGTATTCAATTGAATAAGTGAAAGAATTACATGTAGGCCACCTATATGTGAAATCCAGTAGCAATTTCTTACTCAAATCATATAAAAATATTTATGGAGATTCTACAATGCAATTGCTCCACCTAAATATTGACCAAATCAACTATCTCAAGTGAACCAACAAACCCATCCAAATGACTATACATCCAATGTAAATAGAGCCAAAAATAGGTCTATTTTTTCTAATATAAAAGGTTGATGTAGTTCATCATCATAATTTTATGCATATGATGAAATTTACTCTATAATGAAATATGTGTGTTATAAAAATACATCCTTGTGAGACCCCTAGTGTCTTCACTTTAACGGTTATGTAATGTCGTGGGCCTCTCTCGATTTAATCTAATAAAAAAAATTATGATCTATTCCTTAATAAATTCAAATTAAAAATTTCCCTAACATTATAGAACTAACAAGAAATCATAAAATCTAATCATCATCATTTGACCAAGGCTAGTATAGCTTTAACCAGCTATTCTAACATATTGACATTCAAGTTGAAGCATAACTGTCTACCCTAATGATGGAATATCTCTAAAATTTTCCAAATTTCATATATTTTATAAATGACACATGATTTAGGGTAAATAAGTTTTCCATCTAAAGGGATTTGATTGAAAGGAGTTAAATCTAAAAAAATCCCCTTAAATACAACTCTTTGGACTTCGATCAAAAAAACCTGGTGGAGTCTATTATTTGCCTATAGTAATGTTGACATAAAAATTATTTCACTTCACCTTTTGGAGAAGTCCTTTGACGATGTCAATTTACAAGTATGTAGATCCTATTGTTAACTTTCTAAAAAGTATAAGCCATTCGACTGTCTGTTTTATTTGACATGATTCGTGGACACCAAGAAACATTTACGCGGTCGTAGTTGTCTCGTGTTTCGTATAATTCAATTACAGAGAAAAAGATGGGTTTACTGGTAAATTTAATTAAAATATTCTTTCTCAGCCTCATCCGATTGCGCAAGCAAAATAGAATTTTAAATTATTAAGTTTAGATTCTTTCGATCGGTCTAGAAAAATTGCCGGGTGTACCTTATCCTCTTTCTCAACATGATTGCGACACACCGCGTGTCATTTTGAGCAGGGGTTTTGGGCAAATCTGTGTTCTCTATTGCCAATGGGCTATTAGAAACCCAAGGCATCTGATCGATACCGGCGAAGGTAAAACTCTCTAGAAAATCGCCCATCAAATGAGCCATAATTTGCAGATACAGAGAAATAATAAGATGGAAATCATGTTCTGCCCAAGCTATCATGGCAGGGGACGTTCAGCAATCAACAAAGTGAGCGATTGTGTAAGATGTAAGCAATCCAATCCTTCATCTTTTTCAGATTATTTAGACTAAGTGTAAAAACTGTTGAAGAATTAGTAAGAGAATTTTCTTACATCAGTACGCTGATAACAGCGTACCTGGTTAAGCCATTTGATGTTTAATTAGATCAGTCATGGACAATATTAACTCACGTTGCACTGATGTGCAGTTCACGTGTCGAGACGGTGGAGAAAAGAGCGTGTGTGCATCAGAATGTGCATGGACTCAAAACCCAAACATGACAGAGATTCTGAAAATTTCTCTGCAAGAAATCACGGTAGTTTTGGTAAAATCGAGGGCTTTAATTATTTACGGGTTCCATCGGGAGAGCAGCTGCACGAGGAAGATTGGCGCACCTTCAGAGCTCGCCTGGTTAGAGCAAATTCCAAGGTAGTTTCTGGTGATCACAAGCAGAGGCAAAGGAATTTTAACAGTAGAGAGTGGGCTCATGAGATAGACAACATAGAAGAGGGATGCGTATTGGTGGCTACCGAGGAATTGAAACAGCATCCTCTCTTTTCAGAAGCCATCGTCCTTGTTTTACAGTGGCCACTTAATTCTTTGACTTGCAAAGGGATCGTGTTGAACAAGATGTTTCCTTATGACACTAGTTCAATGGATCTAGTAGACCCAATGTTAAGGAATTTAAATCTTCCTGTGTTTATGGGAGGGCCTGCAGTGGGAGGAGCAGGATTTGGATCCAGATTTCATGTTTTGACAAGAGAGAAAGGAGTTGCAGGATTCGAGTGCATTCTGCCGGGGTTGTATGTGGGGAATATGGGAGTCACTTTGCAGAGCGCCATGAACAGTGACGTTGCCATGCGATTGTATTTGGGGGAAATTGAGTTGGAAAAGAGACATTTGAGAGCTCAAGTGGAGGCATTCGGATGGTGGAAAATCGTAGCTTGTTGTAGAGATGCTATTTTTAGCACTAATTTTTCGACGACTCATATGTGGTGCCATATAAACCACTTGCTAACCAGTTAAGAAATCTGTTTAAAAATTTATGAAATGTTCCCGTCTGAGGTTGCGTTGTTTAGCATAACAACTAAGTTTTCGTGGTTATGGTGCATATTAGCAACTAGATTAGTCTTCCCTGGTTATGGCTCACAAATTATACGAGTGAAGAACTAGTCAAAGGTTGGCGATAATGTTTTATTGTTTTACTTTATTGTAGTGATGTTTGGATTTTAGAGGTTTGACCTTTTTTATATATATTTTTTAAAAAGTGGTAAATATTATTTTGTAAGATTGTTTGCAATAATAGTAAGAGAAAAGGGGGTTTGATCAAAAGTTTGCTTTGGTGTAGGGTTAAGACTTGTTTTTCGTGAGTTAAATTTTTTTATTAATAAGTATTATTTTATAATTTATTTTTTTATTATTTATAATTTTAAAGACAATTTGTTTGTTTGGATAGTATTTGTTTATTTATTTGTAATTTTTTATTTTTTTGGAGAGGTATTCAGTTTGGTTAGAAATTGTTTAGATAATAGTGAGAATATGAATGCCCTAATAAATAAAAAACAATAAAAGTATATATAAGTCAATTATTTTAAGAAAACTATTTTGTTTTTTAAAGTTATATAATAAGTGGTGTGTGGAGAAATGAAATACATTCTAGTGTAATTCAATATTTGATAGACAAAGAGTTTTTATGGATTTAAATTTATTGAGATTTGTAGTTGTTCATGCAAAATGTTACTCTTGATGATGCAAATCAAGATTTTGAAATTAGATATGCTTTTGACTTTCTCAATAATCTTGCCTTATGAAAAAGGACTTCCTTTAGACTAGGTCACACCTATTATTTTTCACCCTTTTTTTTTTCCTTTACCTAAAGTTTTCCTTTGCTAATATGATCTTTTCTTGACACTTGTCTAGTGTCCAAAACAAAGGATTGTTGAAAAGAATATTTGGGGTTTTCGCTATTCATATGGAAAGCATAGAACTTCAAGTTAAAATAGATCAAAACTCTTTGTTGGTGTATAAGGATCAAAGACATGGCACAACATTGGAAGTTCCAAGGTGATAGTGTAGTATGAATAAATACAAATGTTGATGCAAGAGTGTATATAATGCCTTTTTATAATGTTTTCCTGATGATGTAAGATGATTAATTTTGATTCACTAGTCATAACCTAGGACTGTTTGTTAAATACTAAATTGTTGACGTTCATTGATTTTTTTTTTGTTTGTAAAAGCCAATGAATTGGTATAATAAGTGTGCACAAATCAAGTGAATAATTATCAAATGAATACATGAGTCATACAACAACAACAACAACAACAACAACAATCACCACCACCACCACCACCACCACTACAACAACGATGATGACGACGACGACAACAACGAGGATGACGACATTGACGACAACCACAACAACAACAACAACAACAACAACAACAACAACAACAAAAAATGATGACAATGACGACAATGACGACAATGACGACAACAACAACAACAACAACAACAACAACAACAACAACAATAGATATTGAAAGAAAAGTGAATTTGAAGAAATGAAATGAGTATAAGTAGGCCACTTATATGTAAAATCCAAATACCATGTGTTACTCAACTCATAGAAATACTTGTAGAGATTGTCTATAATACAATTTATTCACCTTAAAATCTACTCACAACCCAAATTGAACACCAACCTCCACTCTCTCGAAGACCAATTTAACTATCTCGAGTGAAGGAACAAACCCTTCCAAATGAATATACATCTAAAATAAATAGAGTCACCACCAAGTATATTATTATTTAACATAGAATATTGATACAAGTCATCATCATAAATGTGTACCCATGAGGAACTACACACTACAAGGAACATACAATAATTAAGCCATTCTTTAATAAATTGAAATCTAAAACTTCATTGACATTATAGAATTAACAAGCCATTGTAAAATTTAACCATTATCATTTGACCAAGGCTAGTCTAATAATAGTATTAGTATTCAAGTTTCAGAATATTTGTCTATCCCAATTGCAGGACATATTGATTGACATTTTTTTTTAGAAAATAAATTATTTGTCCATAATGTTTTCATTTCAAGGGTCTTGATTTAAGGGAGTTAGATCTAAAAACCCCTTCCATATAATTCCATAGAATTAAATAAAACACAAGTGGTTGAGTCTCCATTTTTCCTTATATTTTGGA